>NW_028270145.1:997500-1650625 GCF_037043375.1 Chiloscyllium plagiosum
GGAATATTCCCCATCTTTGTGGATGAGTGCAGCTCCAACTACACTTGCAAAGCACCATCCAGGGCAAAGCAATTGGCTTGAGTGGCACAACATCCACAAAATTTACTCCTTTGGCAACCAATGCTTAGCAAGTCTGTGCCATCTACAAGATGCACTGCAGGAATTCACCACAGTTTCTTCAAAAGCACCTTTTAACTCCACAGTCATTTCCATCTAGAAGGACAAAACCACAAATATTTGGGAATGCCACCATCTGCAAGTTCCCCTCCATGCTACTCCCCACCCATTCTTTCTTTGTCATTGGGACAAAATCCTGGAATCCCCTCCCTAAGGGCATGGTGACTCTACCTATAGCATGGGGACTGCACATTTTCATGAAGCCAGTTCACCGCCACCATCTCAAGGGCAACTTGAGATGGGCAATAGATGCCAGCTCAGCAAGCGACACCCGCATCCCACATCCCACATGAGAATTAACACAAGAAAACTAAACATTGCATCCACGGTTTTCATTATGCTGCCAGAGTTGATTGTGTGTCTCCAGAGCTATGTCAGTAGGACCTCAATCATTACCTTGCAACAGTCACCGGAAAAGGGAAAGGAGTGAGGACAGTTTATGACCACAGATATAACACATGTCATTTCTAGCTGAGTTGGTGATCCGTTGTTTAGAAACCCCTGGTGTTACTTTGTCTTTTAATTCCCTTCTTTTTGTCGGATACTATTAATATTAATTAATTATTCACAATATTCTAAAGCACTAGTAGGAACAATGTAACACGTTATTTTGTCTTGTCTGTATCTTTGACAGGGTTTCAATGGACTTGATGGTGCTAATGGTAAACCTGGTCTTCCAGGAACGAAGGTATTGTAGATCGACTCATAGATGTTTACAGCACACAAGGAGACCATTCATCCCATACTGACCTTGCCAGTTAACAAATAGTGGCTGCACTAATCCCATTTTCTAAATCTTGGGCCTATAGCCCTGGAGATTCTAGCAACGCAACTGAATATTCAATTATCTGTATATATTTTAATATATGTATTAATGTAAGTATTAATAAATATTTTAGTTCAATATTTTAATATTAATGGTAATTAGAGTCTTATGTTTTTGTTTTCAAACAGTTGTATCCAAAACCATCTGAACTGGATGTCTCGACTGTTATTTCTAACGCTTTATATCTGATTCTAAACAGGGTGAAGCTGGTTCTCCTGGAGGCAATGGCTTACCTGGTCCAATGGTAATCAGATTTACAAAATGATTACGTTCTGATGGGCAGACAGGGTCTGAGTATTGGCACAGTTTGATCTTTCTTAACTGTGGCCATCTGAAGTTTCTCTCCAATGGCAGGTTTCCCCTAGAACATGTTGATCTTGGTCTGTACGTAGACAGATCAACAGGTATGTCCAAGGTGAAGTACATATTTGTGTTGTGCACCTTTAAATCCATTTCTTCCTTTGTTATAACTAGAGAATACAGAATATACCTACATTATGTTTATCATTAAAATTGGAGTACTGCACTACCAAATATTATGCATTGCACAACCATTTACAGGTAGAGGATCAGTCTTGATCAAATACATATTAAAAGTATCGAACTAGCCTGACTTACACATTGCATGTTTACCTAGTCCAAACATAGAGACAATGTTAAAGAACAAGCCTTCATGCACCTTTCACTTTACAAGTGTAGAGAGTGAAAATGTATTTCAGGAGCTGATCATGGGTAATGGGACAAATGCTTAATTAATGAAGGGATTTATTGGAGCTGTATTATGTGGATGATGTCATGTCTGTTTGACTGCAGCTCCCAGAGTCTTGTGGTGCATTGTTAATGTCACCAATCCTGAACCACAAAGCCTCATCCCATCTGCTCCAGATGTGTATCGTAACATGTCTGAATAAATTGGTATCTGTACATTAAAACGATATAGTAATTTGAGTAAGCATTCAGACCAAAGGTTTATTTGCCTAATTAGGTAGATGATGATAACTGTTAATGCTGCACAATTAGTCTTATTTTCATAAATAGCTAATATTGTCAGTGTTCATCTAGACTGATTCTTCCAAAGTATTGCAATAACCACCATGTTAAAGGCATTATAATCCCGCTGTTAATAAAGATAATTTCCTTATTGGGTGGTCCTAGGAGAAGGGGCTCTTGATAGGAGGCCAGATTCAAGAGTGGGTGCTTCAATATTCTAGCCACTAATTTAAAAATACAAAAATACCAGGGCTACATGCATAAACTCTCCCAAACAGCGGATCTGAGAGCAGTTCCTCAGCAAGGTGTCCAACTAGAGAGTCAGTCCTTACAGTTACCTCAGAGGCATGTAAAAATATAAAACCGACACTTCTTTTCACTTAACAAATTTCAAGTTGTTCCTTTTGTTTCATCCACAGGTGACCAGCTAACTCTGCATGTACAGATGTGGTTGATTTTCATAGTTGCAAATGTATGTTTCAGCAGCAACCAGCTGAAATGGCTTGTCATTTTTTGCAGTAAAGTTACTGTTTTTGTTCATCACATATCTCAGGGTTCTCGTGGTCTGCCTGGTGAGAGAGGGCGCAATGGCTCTCCTGGAGCAGCAGTAAGTACAGTCATCCATTACAATTGAGCAAAAAGCGTTTCCCCTCAGACATCATTATTTTGTTCCAAATAAACCAGGAGCAGGAATACACCATTTAGCTCTTTCAGTCTGACCTGCTGTCATTCAAAAGGATAATGGCTGATTTTATTTTAACCTTGTATCCACATTCCTGTCTGTCCTGATAACCTTCCACCACCTTACCTTAACAAGAGGAAATATTATCTCTACATTCAACCTGTCAAGATTCTTCAGGATTTTATATGTTTTAACAAAGGTAAAACACATAAGTAGCTACAAGCCGAGCTCCTCTGATTTTTCTTTGTAGGACAACCTACTAATTCCCACTGAGATACATGTCCAGCAAACATTCTCTGAACTACTTTCAATATTTGTGCGGTTGTGATACCCAAAACACTACTCGGGTAGTGTCTCCCACCCATCCTCCTCCTCTAACCAAAAAAAAAGGTTCTGTGCACCAGATTGGTAAGGTAACGAGTTTATTTTTTATTCCTTATTTTTCGATAGACACTTTGGGAATTTAGAATAGTGGGAATGGAGGTTAGGGCAGTTAAATGTTCCTCCTGCAGAATGTGGGAAGTAAGGGTCACCACTAGTGTCCCTGCTGACTACATCTGCGGGAAGTGCACCCAACTCCAGCTCCTTGAAAACCATGTTAGGGAACTGAAGCTAGAGGTGGATGAACTTCGGATCATTCGGGAGGCAGAGGGGGTTATTGAGTGGAGTTACAGGGAGGTAGTCACTCCTCAGGTACAAGAAAAAGACAGATGGGTTACAGTCAGGGGACGGAAAGGGAACCGGCAGGCAGTGCAGGGATCCCCTGTGGCCATTCCCCGCAACAATACGTATACCGTTTTGGATACTGTTGGGGGGGGGATGACTTACCAGGGGAAAGCAGTGGGGCACAGGGCTCAGAAGGGAAGGGGGGAGAGGAGCAGAGCAGTAGTCATTGGGGACTCGATAGTTAGGGGGACAGATAGGAGGTTTTGTGGGGACAAGAGAGACTCATGGTTGGTGTGTTGCCTCCCAGGTGCCAGGGTTCGTGATGTCTCTGATCGTGTTTTTGGGATCCTTAAGGGGGAGCAGCCCCAAGTCATGGTCCACATAGACACCAATGACATAGGTAGGAAGAAAGATGGGGATTTAAGAAATTCAGGGAGCTAGGATGGAAGCTTAGAACTAGGACGAACAGAGTTGTCTCTGGTTTGTTGCCTGTGCCACGTGCGAGTGGGGTGAAGAATAAGGAGAGAGGAGTTGAACACATGGCTAGAGGGATGGTGCAGGAGAGAGGGTTTTGGATTCTTGGATAATTAGGGCTCTTTCTGGGGTAGGTGGGACCTCTACAAGCAAAATGGTCTTCATCTGAACCAGAGGGGTACCAATATGTGCCAATTAGTGGGCGGCACGGTGGCACAGTGGTTAGCACTGCTGCCTCACAGCGCCAGAGACCCGGGTTCATTTCCCGACTCAGGCGACTGACTGTGTGGAGTTTGCACGTTCTCCCCGTGTCTGCGTGGGTTTCCTCCGGGTGCTCCGGTTTCCTCCCACAATCCAAAAATGTGCGGGTCAGGTGAATTGGCCATGCTAAATTGCCCGTAGTGTTAGGTTAAAGGGGTAAATGTAGGGGTATGGGTGGGTTGCGCTTCGGCGGGTCGGTGTGGACTTGTTGGGCCGAAGGGCCTGTTTCCACACTGTAAGTAATCTAATCTAATCTAATATCCTGGGGGGGAGATTTGCTAAGGCTATTGGGGTGAGTTTAAACTAATCCAGCAGGGGATGGGAACCAAAATTGTAGTTCGAGTATAGAAAAAGTTAAGAGTAGGGAGGTACAAAATCAAATTTCAGAGACGCAAGATGGCACCGGCAAGCAAGAAGTCGGTTTGAAGTGTGTCTACTTCAATGCCAGGAGCATCCGGAATAAGGTGGGTGAACTTGCAGCATGGGTTGGTACCTGGGACTTCAATGTTGTGGCCATTTCAGAGACATGGATAGAGCAGGGACAGGAATGGTTGTTGCAGGTTCCAGGATTTAGATGTTTCAGTCAGAACAGAGAAGATGGTAAAAGAGGGGGAGGTGTGGCATTGTTGGTCAAGGACAGTATTACAGTTGCAGAAAGGATGTTTGGGGACTCATCAACTGAGGTAATATGGGCTGAGGTTAGAAACAGGAAAGGAAAGGTCACCCTGTTGAGAGTTTTCTATAGGAGAAAGTGAGGTTCGCAGATGCTGGAGATCAGAGCTGAAAATGTGTTGCTGGAAAAGCGCAGCAGGTCAGGCAGCATCCAGGGAACAGGAGAATCGACGTTTCGGGCATAAGCCCTTCTTCAGGTTTTCTATAGGCCTCCAAATAGTTCCAGAGATGTAGAGGAAAGGATAGCAAAGATGATTCTTGATAGGAGTGAGAGAGACAGGGTAGTTGTCATGGGGGACTTCAACTTTCCAAACAAGTACTATAGATGTGTCATTTTGTTGTCCAGTGTGTGCAGGAGGGCTTCCTGACACAGTATGTAGACAGGTCAACAAGGGGCGAAGCCACATTAGATTTGGTACTGGGTAATGAGCCCGGTCAAGTGTTAGACGTGGATGTAGGTGAGAACTTTGGTGATAGCGATCACAATTCTGTTATGTTTACTTCAGTGATAGAAAGGGATAGGTGTTACAGCTGGGGGAAAGGCAATTACGATGTGATTAGGCAAGATTTAGGAAGCATAAGATGGGGAAGGAAACTGCAGGGGATGGGTACATTAGAAATGTGAAGCTTAGTCATGGAAAAGCTCCTGTGTGTCCTAGATAAGTATGTACCTGTCAGGCAGGAGGAAGCTGTAGAGTGCGGGAGCCGTGGATTACAAAGGAAGTGGAATCTCTGGTCAAGAGGACGAAGAAGGCTTATGTTAGGATGAGATGTGAAGGCTCAGTTAGGGCACTTGAGGGTTACAAGGTAGCCAGGGAAGACCTAAAGATAGAGCTCAAAAGAGCCAGGAGGAGACATGAGAAGTTGTTGGCGGATAGGATCAAGGTAAACCCTAAGGCTTTCTATAGGTATTTAAGGAATAAAAGAATGATGAGAGTAAGATTAGCGCCAATCAAGGATAGTAGTGGGAAGTTGTATGTGGAGTCAGAGGAGATAGGGGAAGCACTAAATAAATATTTTTCAACAGTATTCACTCCGGAAAATGACAATGTTGTCGAGGAGAATACTGAGATACAGGTTACTAGACAAGGTGGGATTGAGGTTCACAAGGAAGAGGTATTAGAAATCCTGCAGAGTGTGAAAATAGATAAGTCCCCTGTGCCAAATGGGATTTATCCTAGGATCCTCTGGGAAGCCAGGGAGGAGATTGCTGAGCCTTTGGTATTGATCTTTAAATCATCATTGTCTACAGGAATAGTGTCAGAAGACTGGAGGATAGCAAATATGGTTCCCCTGTTCAAGAAGGGGAGTAGAGACAACCCTGGTAATTATAGACCAGTGAGCCTTACTTCAGTTGTTGGTATAGTGTTGGAAAAGGTTATAAGAGATAGGATTTATAATCACCTAGAAAAGAATAATTTGATTAGGGATAGTCAGCACGGTTTTGTGAAGGGTAGGTCATGCCTCACAAACCTTATTGAGTTCTTTGAGAAGGTGACCAAACAGGTAGAGGAGAGTAAACTGGTTGATGTGGTGTATATGGATTTCAGCAAGGCATTCAATAAGGTTCCCCACAGTAGTCTATTTTACAAAATGCGGAGGAATGGGATTGTGGGAGATATAGCAGTTTAGATCAGTAATTGGCTTGCTGAAAGAAAACAGAGGGTGCTGGTTGATGGGAAATGTCCATCCTGGAGTCCAGTTACTAGTGGTGTACCGCAAGGGTTGGTGTTGGGTCCACTGCTATTGATCATTTTTATAAACGACCTGGATGAGGCTGTAGGAGGGTTGGTTAGTAAATTTGCAGACGACACTAAGGTCGGTGGAGTTGTCGATAGTGAGAAAGGATGTTGTAGGTTACAGAGAGATATAGATAAGCTGTAGAACTGGGCTGAGAGGTGGCAAATGGAGTTTAATGTGGACAAGTGTGAGGAGATTCACTTTGGTCGGAGGAACCGGAATGCAAAGTACTGGGCTAATGGTAAGATTCTTGGTAGTGTAGATGAGCAGAGAGTGTCCATGTACACAGATCCTTGAAAGTTGCCACCCAGATTGACAGGGTTGTTAAGAAGGCGTACAGTGTTTTAGCTTTTATTAATAGAGGGATTGAGTTCTGGAACCAGGAGGTTATGCTATAGCTGTACAAAACTCTGGTGCGTCCGCACTTGGAGTACAGTATTGTGTACAGTTCTGGTCATCGCATTATAAGAAGGATGTGGAAGCTTTAAGTGATCATTGGACAAGCGTATGGACCTACAAGGAATAGTGTAGGTTAGATGGGCTTCAGATTGGTATGACAGGTCAGCGCAACATTGAGGGCCGAAGGGCCTGTGCTGTGCTGTAATGTTCTATGTTCTATGTTCTAATACAATTAAGTCCTTCCTTAAATAAGGTGTCCAATACTCTACACAGTATTCTAGATGTCGTACCATCAGTGCCCTGTTTAACTGAAGCATGACCTCTATACTTTGCACACAATTCCCCTCCATATGATAACATTCTATTACCTTTCCTAATTTCTTGCCTGCACCTGCATAGTTACCATTTCTGACTCATGCCCTAGAATACACTAATTCTCCCCTGCATCTCAGAAAGTTCTCACAATTTAGATACATGATTCCTTTTTCTATTCTGAGGTTTAAAAAAAAATGCAGATGCTAGAATCCAAAGCAGACAAGCAGGAGGCTGGAAGAAGACACCAATCCAGGCAGCATCAGGAAGTGGGCAAAAGTGAGGACTGCAGATGCTGGAAACCAGAGTCTAGATTAGAGTGTTGCTGGAAAAGCACAGCAGGCCAGGCAGCATCCGAGGAGCAGGAAAATAGATGTTTCAGGCAAAAGCCCTTCATCAGGAAGGATAGGAAGGGCTTTTGCCTGAAATGTTGATTTTCCTGCTCCTCGGATGCTGCCTGACCTGTTGTGCTTTTCCAGCATCAGGAAGTGGAGAAGTCGACATTTCGGGTATAAGGGTTATACCTGAAACATTGACTGCTCTGCCTCCTGATGCTGCCTGGCTTCCTGTCTTCTTCCAGCCTCCTGCTTGTCTCCTTTTTTATTCTTCTTGCCAAAATGAACAAGTTCATATTTTCTCAAATTGAGTCCCATTTTTCAGAACTTTACCTACTCACTTAACGTATCTCTATCTTTTTGTATCCTCATTATGACCTCTTTGTAATTTACTTTTCCACCTATTTTTGTGTTATCAGCAAACTCGACAACCAGATATTCTGTTCCTTTAGTTAAAACATTGATTGTGCTATTAACAATTGTTTACAAATTACAATGCTCAGTTAAATGCTACCAACCTGAATATGACCAATCTATGTCTAGTATCTGCTTCCTATTCATGAAACAATCTTTTCTCCATGAACCCACCCTTCTCTTTCTCACACATGCACACACGTGCACACATATATGTACTCACACATATAGGCACATACACGCACACTAAATGCAGTCCAACTACAGGTTCCCCTTTATCCATGGCCCATATAAATTCCTTCAAACACTCCAACAGATTGGATAAACATCACCTGACAATATTTTGCATTAGAAAATTAAAGGAATCCTGTCACCTACTGGTGGAATGCTAAGTAATAATTATAGTAGCAATAAATAATTGGACTGATATGGACCTGAAAACTGGAACAGGCATTTAATATTGATCTTTAACATTTTGAGCAACCTCAATTTTTCATTTTGATAATATTTGTCATCTCATTCTTTGAATTTCTACCTGGTTATTTCCTGTAATTTTATTTAAATGCCATCTTATTTTTAATACATTCCAAAGAAAGCTGACTCTGAACATGAAGTTCCTTTTTCTTCAGGGTACCCGTGGGCATGATGGCAGTCCTGGTAAAGATGGTGCACAAGTGAGTAAAAGTATTGTTTACTATAATGTACTTTTAATATAAACATTTGATGGATTCTTTTTTTGCTGAAGTTTTTATTTTGTTCAGATATATGCATATAAAACTTTGTTTTTTTGTTTCAACTTAGGGCTCTCCTGGACCACCCGGTACACCTGGTTTTCCAGGTCAAGCAGGAGCTAAGGTATATTGACCAGTCAGCATTTGACAGGACTGATATTGTAAAAGTAACACCTTCAAATAGAGCCATGTTATTACTTGCAATGCATTCAGGTTTTTGCCAGATTTAGATTGTTAATGGTGCATGTAGCAACTGTCCTTGTGTGGTGGTTCAGTGGTTAGCGCTGCTACCTCACAAGGCCAAGAACCTGAGTTTGATGCCAGCCTTGGGTGACTGTGCGGAGCTTGTGCATTCTCCCTATGTCATGTGGGTTTCCTCCAAGATATACAGATTTGGTGGATTGGCCATGCTAAATTGCCCATAAGGATGTGTAGAATAGGTGGATTAGCCATGGGGGTTGTAGGGATAGGGCTGGTTATGGGTGTGGGCATGATGGTCTTCAGAGGATCTGTGTGGATTCAATAGGCCAAGTGGCTTGCTTCCATACTGTAGAGGTTTTATGATATTCTAATCCTATTTTCTAGAACTTGGGCCATAGCCTTTTTATGCCATGACAACGCAAGTGCACATCTAAATATTTCTTTCTTGGATCTTCATCCTTTCCTTTATCCAACAGGTATGAGCTCCTACCTGCCTAAGTGGATGAAGAGCAGTTAAGTGGGGGAGTGACTGGCAGAGGGAGGGAAATGCCTGGTCAGGAGTATAGGTTCTGTTCTCTGCAACAGTGAGATGGAGAATTTGAAGGTTGGGTTGCCTGCGCAGTGCCAAGCTTAAAGACATTTTCTGAAGAATAGAATGAACTTGGAATGGGAGATGTAGTTCCAGTTGTCATTCTGTATGTGGGACCCAACTCCAGGTGGAACAAAAAGTAAAAATCTGCAAAACAAAGTGTCCAAAATGATCAGAAGAACCTCAAAGGTAATAATTTCTGGCTTGCTACCTGAACTCTATGCATATTTTAATGGTCGAAGAAACTATAGAGTTAAAAGATTCTGAAAGAGTCAGGTGGGAAACAGAAAGATTCCAATTCATGAGGCACTGGTGCCAGTACTGGGAAAAGATGAAGCTGTTCTGATGGAATATGTTTTATTTAAACCAAGCTGAGACAAGTTGCCTGAGAAATTGGATAACTTGGATTGTTGATTGGAATTTAAATTAAAAGGGTGATGTTGATGTGTGGGTAAGTTCTCAGGCAAAGGAACAGTTCTAAATCTAAAGAGAAAAGTGCAGTCTATTGTACTGTGAGATGATTTAGAACAGAGTGGAGTGTGACAGAAAGGGAAGAGTTTGGTAGTAATAATGCATTGATGAATAAGATCAAATTGGGGAGAATTATGAGATGTTAGAATTAAATGGATTTTATTTCAACACACAAAACATTTGGAGCAAGGTAGATGAATCCATAGAAACATAGAATGCTTACTGCACCAAAGCAGGTAAATTGGGTTGTTATATCTGGGAATGCTCTCTTCAATAGCAACTCAGCTAGTTCTACATCCTGACCTTTTCCCCTCGCCCTGCATTTCTGGATTGGCATATATAACTTGCTTTGATGTTAGCAACTGGACTGGAACCCTGGGCTATATTACTTCTGTGAGTTTTACCCCTTCAATGCTTAGTTTTTTAATCCATGTATTAGATTCAGGGATTTTACAAATTTGATCTCTAGGAAGTTGTTGGGTAGAATTCTGATGCTTGTCCCCTGTAGCATGTGTAGACTTCCACCCTATATCCCAGTCTCATTTATCCTGACATCAAACAAATTGGATGAGATGAGATTTAAAACCTGACTTTGTATCTTTGAACTCCCACTGGGTAACTGGTTTTATCTCGCCCAGCTTCCCAGGTAATATTGACTTATGGCGTATATTGAGGGACAGGTCCCTTCCCTTTCCCCTCTTTGTTGGGATTTTTTTTTCTCCCAACCTGTCCCACTTCCCCAGGAAAACTCTTAAGTGTATGTTCAGCCTCTACCATACTTCCTGTGGCTCTTTCACCAAGTGAGGCTTCACTTTCATTTGTTCTCTAAGGACTTCTTGGGTCTGCCTTTAAATTTACTGCAAAGGTATCTTTTAACCAGATCTCTGGCTCATCTTTTGTCACCTACCCTGGCCTTTTCTTGTCTTCCATTATGGCTATTTGTGCATCTTTATTGGGTTCAGCCCTGACCCTTCCTGATAATGTTCACCTGACTTCAGCCCAATTTAGTTCCAATGACCATTCACAGTCACATCAAACCTCACACGTTTTATTTTCCCGGTAGGGTTTCCAAATCTCTCTCAGTCCCTTGCCTTAGGTTCTGTCCTGACCCTTTCTATACTTGCAGCCTATCGTCAGCTCTGTTTAATTCTATTGGCTCTTGTTGAGTCTCATGGATTTTACTGCTCCCTTTGGGGCTTCCAATCTCTTTCAGTTCCCACCCTTTTTGCCTCTTGTTGGCTTTCTCCGACCATTCCCTTCTGTCTTTGTGTCTGGCTCAATGCCTGTCAAACCATAACTCAATATAATATCTTTTTTTTCTAATTATGGACTGCACCCATAAGAATTTCACTCCATACTCTTTTCTCAAGTGCTCTTTGATCAGCACATTGGAATTTGTCTTGCTTTCAGGTGGAAAGCCTTTTATTTTCCCCAAAGTCTGAGAAAGCTGGAATCTCCAAGAAAGCTGATTTAACTCTCTGGCTGCTGAAGGTAGTCATTCGTCAGGATTTCTTTTGACACAAATTCCTGACATCTATCCTAGTCAATAGTGATGCTTAAGGAGACACTGACCATCTTTAATGATACTACCACTGGTTTTGTAACTTGAGTTTCTGTGGAAACGTTGAATTCACCAGTTTTCCATTCCATGTCTTGGGCATGCTGCAAATGAGGTGAAAGTGGGTGCTGGAGATCAGAATCAAGACTAGAGTGGTGCTGGAAAAGCACAGCAGATCAGGAAGTATCTGAGGAGCAAGAAAATTGATGTTTCAGGCAGGAGACCTTCATCAGGTCTGATGAATTCCTGATTAAGGGCTCTTGCCTGAAACTTCGATTTTCCGGCCCCTTGGATACTGCCTGACCTGCTGTGCTTTTCCAGCACCACTCTAATCTTCATGCTGCAAATGAGGCAATTATATGGTTCACACATGTCTCCATCCAGTTCTTACCTTTCAAAGGTTAGTGACAGTTCTGTTTTCTCTCCTTATCTTCTTTTTCTCATCAGCTCGTCTCAGGATATTTATCTCACTCCTATCTCTCTCTTTGGTCTATGACAGTTTCCAGATCCCAGCTTCTCTAACTTTATGATCTATGTGTTCACTCATTCCTGTCAGCCAGAATGGTCCTGCCACCCTCTGTTCACCCTCTGTTGGGCAGCACGGTGGCACAGTGGTTAGCACTGCTGCCTCACAGCGCCAGAGACCCGGGTTCAATTCCCGCCTCAGGCGACTGACTGACTGTGTGGAGTTTGCACGTTCTCCCAGTGTCTGCGTGGGTTTCCTCTGGGTGCTCCGGTTTCCTCCCACAGTCCAAAGATGCGCAGGTCAGGTGAATCGGCTATGCTAAGTTACCCGTAGTGTTAGGTAAGGGGTACATGTAGGGGTATGGGTGGGTTGCGCTTCGGCGGGGCGGTGTGGACTTGTTGGGCCGAAGGGCCTGTTTCCACACTGTAAGTAATCTAATCTACATAAATCCCAGATTGGGTAATGATTGAGTTTTGGTGGCAGTTATTACAGTCAGGTACACTAAATACAGATTTTGCATCCATTAGAGATTGGAAAAATAAGAGGTCACTTGGTTAAAACATATAAGATCTTGAAGAGTATTGACAGAGTATTGATGTGGAAAGGATGTTGACTCTGGTGGGAGAATCTAAAATTCGGGGTCACTGTTTAAAAATGAGGGGTTGCCCAATTAGGGCAGAGGTAAGAGATTTTGTTTTTCTTTCAAAGGCCTGCAGGTTTTTGGAATTCTCCTCCTTAATTTGGTAAAGATAGAATCTTTGAATATTTTGAGGTAGATAGCACCTTGATATATAAAGGGGTGAAGGTTTACTGGGGGTAAGGCAGGAATATGGAATTGAGGTTAAAATCAGATCTGTCATGATATTATTGATTGACAGACCAGGCTTGAAGGCCAGAGTGGCCTAAATCCTACCTCTAATGTATAAAGTCATGTGTAATTGCCATTATGCAATTCTCTAGAAGAAAGTGAGGACTGCAGATGCTAGAGATCAGAGTTGAGAGTGCGTGGTGCTGGAAAAGCACAGCAGGTTAGGCAGCATCCGAGAAGCAGGAGAATCAATGTTTCGGGCAGGAGCCCTTCATCAGGAATTCTCCACCATCAACATTCCTACATATTATCATTGACCAGAAGCATATCTAGATCAGTCATGCAAATACTCTGGTCTTAAGATAAAGTCAGAAGCTAAGAATTGCATGAGGAGTAACCCTCCACATAATTCTCCAAACTTTTCTACCATCTTAACTCAGAAGTTTTGTTTTGGAATATTGTCCACCTGGCTGAAAGAAGATACTCCAAGAATATCTAAAAAATTCTGCACCATCCAGGGTGAAAGAGCCTTTAGACTACCATGATGATTGAGGAGGCTATCAAACATATAGGAGGATGTCAGACAGCACCAATTGACTGGTTCAAGCACTGGAATTGCATTTACAGAATTCTGTTGGTAGAATTAATTATTTTTACTTTGTCTTGGACTCCATAGAGGTGTTGGTTGAAATTATTTTCAGGCATTTCACTTATCCTCTACAATCCATCCTTACCCTTTGGAAGCAGCAGTATGGATCTGAGGCTGCTTGAACTGGGAGGTGAAGGAGAAGTTATAATGACTTCCAGGAAAGCAAGGATTAGTATGGAAGAAGTACTTCCAGTTACAGAGCATTTAGATTTTGAAGAATTAAAGAAGTCAACTGTCCTTTGAGTGATCACACTGACTGGTCACTGTCTATCTTGATGGCCACGTGTGCAAATGATGATGTGCTTCACTTGGGGATGAAACCCAATGTCACCTTCACCTTCAAGGCCAAGACTGTCAATTAATGAATGTGCTGCCAGTTCTGGAAAAGATACAGCCACCAAGGGATGCAATAATCCTTGGAATAAGCAAGCAAGTTCAAGACTACAGTTTGGTAGTTACTTGCAAGGCATGGAGGCCAATGCTGTGAATGAACGATCTTTGAAGATGCGACCATTTGCTTGGATAGTTGCAATTTCCTGTCACACAGGATCTTGATCATTTCCAAGTAGATCCTACATTGTGAGCTTGATCCCTGCTCATTTCCGTCTCTCCCAACTCTCTGCTTCCTGGACTTTACGTTTTACTCTTCTGCTGTCCCAGACTAAAATAAATCTGACAATCACGTTACCATTGCCAGTTGGAATTGTTTATTCTAGGTAGATGTCCCTACCTGTGCTCTTCCCATAATTCACATGTGTGTTCACAGAATCACAGAAGTCTTACTGGAAGAGGCCATTTGGCCCATCATGCACACACCGGCTCTTCAAATGAGCATCATTACCTAGTGCCAATTTCTGATTCTTCTCCAATCCCTTGCACATAACCTGGCGCTGTGCAGTATACTCAATTTTCCAACTGGGGTCTAATCATTATCTTATACATATTCAATATCAGCTCCTTGCTCTTGTACCCTCTGCCTCTGTTAATAAAGCTGAGCATGCTGTATGTTTTATTTACTGCTCTCTGCAACTATCCTGCCACCTTCAATGATCTCTGCATGTATATATCCAGATCTCTCTGCTCCTGCACCCCCTTTAGAAATAGAAACTCCCATTTAGAATTGTCTTTCAATGTGTTTTCTACCAAAATGCATCAACTTATACTTTTCTGCATTGAACCTTATCTGCCACCTATCCGTCCATTCCACCAACATGTCATTGTCCTTTTGGAGTTGACCTAATGCAAAGCTGAGATGTTGAGAGCCGAGTTTCCC
The DNA here is from genome assembly GCF_037043375.1 of Chiloscyllium plagiosum. NCBI lineage: Eukaryota > Metazoa > Chordata > Chondrichthyes > Orectolobiformes > Hemiscylliidae > Chiloscyllium > Chiloscyllium plagiosum. Next base: position 1,012,195 of record NW_028270145.1, read on the forward strand.
AGCACCCATTCCACTGAGTGGCTCTGCTGACCCTCCTTTGGGCTATGTTGATGCTCTGGGGCAGTTTTCAGTAGGTTTCAGAAGGTGTGGTAACCTATTCATTCATTAAAATAGGGGAATTTCCAGCCTTGGCAAACTACTGACAAGATTTTCAGCAGTCTTGATTGGTCCTGAGAAGTGCCAGTCTATCTCACATTAGCTTCGAAGTCTAATGTGTTTCAAAAATGTGAACATAGCTGAAAAACAATATATTTGACACTACTACTTTGCAGTAAACACACAAGTGATATTAGGAGACAGTGAAGTTGCAGATGCTGGAGATCAGAGTTGAGAGTGTATTGCTGAAAAAGCGCAGCAGGTCAGGCAGCATTCAAGGAGCAGGAAAATCGACGTTTCAGGCCAGAGCCCTTCATCAGGAATGTGACTGGGAGCCTCGGGGGTGGAGAGATAAATGGGAGTGGGGGAGGGGGGTGTTGGGCTGGGGGAGAAGGTAGTTGAGAGTGCAATAGGTGGATGGAGGTGGGGGTAAAGGTGATAGGTTTATTTCTTCATTAACTTGATGCTACTATCAAGGCTAAATGTCCTACCTTCCACACAAATTAATGATGTAGTGAATGAAATTTCAGTGCCAGTGCGGTGCCAAGTATGTCAGCTAAGTGTCCCAATGTCTGGTGGGTGGCATCAAAAAGCACATGGCTTCAGCTGTTCATACAGATACTGGTTATAGAGGGTCTAAGGGTTTGAAAGGGTTAACACTGACGAGTGCTTTAAACACCACTGTCCATTCTCACGTCATTTGGATTTGTCTGCATGTACAACAATACTAGCTTCAACCAGAACAGTCCAGCATTAGATGTGAAGCCACTATTGACCAGTTATAGAAAAGTAAACAATTTACAATATTAATCAGACTCTCAATGTGGTTCACTTACACTTGCTAGAAGCTACAAGTATTGATATGCAAGGCCCTGAACTCGAGCGTTATCCACCATTGCACTTTTCTCAATTAAACAAAAGTTTGGATGTTAATATTTTCTGGTGCATTCTCCATAAACAAAATCTCAACCAATCAATGTCAGCTTGTAATTCTTGAAATTAAATTCAATAAAATATTGGTGATGACACAGTATTCCCGGTGGATCTCGAATGAAGGTGTTAAATTGGGGGAAGACCAGCTAGAACTGAAATTTGGCAAACTATAACTCAATTAGGCAAAAATTGGAGAATGTGCTTTGGGAGCAACTGTTTGAAGGAGTCTTTTAAAGGGCAGTCAATTAGAATGCAGGACTGGCATGTTCCTCCGAAACTGAAGGACAGGAATGGCAGGATTCAGGAACCTTGGAAGACAGGGGAAATCAGCTTAGTCAAAAATAAACAAAGCATACCTATGGTCTAGGGAACAGATAAGGTCCTCGAAGAATATAGCGAAAGTAGGAAGGAGCTCATATGGGGGGGGTTAAGAGGGCCAAAAGGGGCCATGAAATGTCCTTAGCCAACAGGGTTAAGGAGAATCCCAAGGCATGTTATACATATATTAGGAGCAATACGGTAGCCAGGAAAAGACTAAGCCCACTCGAGGATGAAGGAGGGAGGTTATCTGTGGAGCCAAAGGAAATGGGTGAGATCCTTAATGTGTATTTTACATCATTATTCACTAAGTAGAGGAATGTTGAGGTTAGGGAAGGTGTGTGAATGTCCTTGAGCATGTTAATATTATGAAAGATGAAGTGTCTGCTCTCTTGTATTAAATTAGACAAGGCCCCAGAGCAAGATGGGAAACAAGGGAGGAAAGAGCTGGGGCCTTAAAAGATATTTTTGCATCCTCTTTGGCCTCAGATGAGGTTCCAGAAGATTGAAGAATGGCCAATGTTGTTCCCTTGTTTTAGAAAGAAGATAGAGACAATCCAGGTAATTACCGGCCAGTGAGCCTGACATCAATGGTGGGGAGGCTGTTGGAGAAGATACAGAGAGACAGGACTTATTCACATTTGGAAGCAAATGGACTTGTTAATGATAGCCAGCATGGGTTTGTGCAGGGAAGATCATGTCTCCCCAACTTGATTGAGTTTTTTGAGGAGGTGACAAGAATGATTGATGAGGGAAGTGCAGTGGATATTATTTACTTGGACTTTAGTAAGGCATTTGAAAAAGTACCTCATGGCAGGCAGGTATGAAAGGTGGAGTCTCAATGGATCAGGGGTATACTGGCGAGATGGATACAGAGCTGACTTGGTCATAGATGACAGAGAGTAACGGTAGAAGGCTGCTTTTTGGAATGGAGACCAATAGCTAGTGATGTTCCACAGAGATCAGTCATAGAATCTTTGTTGTTTGTAATATATATATAAAAATGTAGGTGCTCTGATTAATAAGTTTGTGGATGATACTAAAATTAGCAGAGTTGCAGATAATGAGGATGATTGACAAACGATACAGTAGGGTTTGGATAGATTGCAGATTTGGACAGAGAAATGGCAGATGAAGACTAAGGGACGACCTAACAAGGTCAGAAAATTATGAGAAGCATAGCCAGGGTGGTTAGTGGGAGGCTTTTTATCTCAGATGGAAAAGTCAACTACAAGAGGGCACAGATTCAAGGTGAGAAGGGGAAAGTTTACGGGAGAAATGCAGGGAAACTCTTTCACCCAGAGGAGTGGTGGATGCCTGGAACGTATTGCCGGTGGAGGTGGTAGAAGCAGACATGTTAGCAATGTATAAGGTTTATCTCAATAGACACATGAACAGGACATGAACAGAGGGATAGAAACCATACATGGACAATAAGTAGCGTGTGTAAATAGGATAAAGAATCCGTGCAGACTTGGTGAGCTAAAGGGCATGCTCCTGTACTGTATTGTATCGTGTTATTAATCTTAAATTCCAAACCAATTCTGAAAAATTGTTCTAATGAACTTGATACATTAATTTGGGCTCTGTCTCCAAGGCTGTTGCCAGATGTGCTGAGAGCAATTCTGCTTTTATTTCAACTTTCCAGTATACACAGTATTTTGCTTTCATTTGTGATTCCTATTCCTTGGTGTATTACCAATGACAATGTCTTATCTAATCAGAACCCGCTTGTCACCCAGTCAGTACGCTCTTTGTCATGCAGTATAAATTGTTGTTCCCTTTCACAATTTGCTACTGTACCTGTCCTGAACTGCCAAACACCTACAGAAGTAAGTGTTACTTCTCCGAGAAGGTGATCAGTTGTTTGGAGTGGTGGACTTTAGTTAGAAATAGATAATATGCTTTCAATTTCAAACTAAACGTGGTGTTGTAGAAAATGTGCAATTTATTTCAATTGGTCTGCATTAGGAAGGTGCACTCGATGAATTGGTGGTCCCCTATTTTAACGGAACGTATCTCAGTTGATATTTGTGGAATGGAACACTGATCCCTTTCGCGTTAATGATTGAGATCCAAATGCACTTGTTTATATAATCAATGTTATCAAATTTAAGAGATAACAGAAGAAAGGTTACTGAACCTAAGACATTAATTGTGCTTTCGCTTCTCAGATGCTGCCAGTCCTGCTGGGTTTTGCCAGGAGGTTCTGCTATGTTTCTGATTTACAGCATCCGGCAGTTTGTTGTTGTTTTAAATTAAGGAGATAGATGCACTGTTACATGTTGATTCAATATCCATATGATCCAGCAGGAGAACTTTCTTACCTGTCATTCTCTCATTGTGATGGAGTATGGTCACGAATGACCTCCTTCCATTGTCCGATTGATACCTAAAAATGGCACGAAAACCAGTGCAGGATCTGGTGAAATTGGTTTCTACTCATAATTACGGGGCTTTCAGGATGTTCCTGGGACTTTGCAGGCTGACTAAATAAGTATTGCTCGCAACAGGAGTGCTGGCATTTGACCTCGCTTCTGCTTTAGTTATGCTGGCATCGAAAACTTATAGTGGTGTATCACAACTTAGCAGGAGTAGAGCTAGCTAATGCTTTTGTAGTACGCTCCTACTAATACAATGGCTGCAAGTAAGGTGTGGATAGGAATTCCAAAGCGTGCTTGAGACTCTCGGAACTGGCAGAGACTCCGTGCTTTGGTGTCTTTGCAGTTGCACTTGTTTTGTACCAGTCACAACAGGGGAGCAAACTCTGATGCTTTCTGTTCCAATCCAACAGGAAGAATGATAAATTTCAGCCATAAAATATACAGTGTTGCAGCTAAAGTGCAAATGTTAGTCCCTATCTTGTCACCTTGAGTTTTTGATTCAGCTGAATTTTCCAGGAGGTCGCACTGTTTTCAAAGCGTTCTTTTATTTTTCTCTTCTAATGATGTATCTTGCAGGGTGAAGCTGGTGAGAAAGGTTCTCGTGGTTCTGATGGGACTCCAGGGTTAAGGGGTGAACCAGGTTTGCAGGGCCGTGCTGGAATTTCAGGCCCACCGGTATGTAAACAGTGATCAACTTCAACCTTTTATGCCTGCTTTACAGTGACCGATTGATGAATGATAGAAAACTCAGAAAATGTTTCCTGACGGCCTGATCTTTGTTTATATTTCAGGGGAAACCTGGAAAAGATGGATCGCCTGGTGCTCGAGGTTTACTGGTCAGTTAGAACAAAAGTAAAGTGTTAATTAAAGAGTGAAGGTTTCAATAAATATTGTTTCTTCTTATTGGGTTTGGCCTACTATCTTTGAGGAGAAAGTGAGGTCTGCAGATGCTGGAGATCAGAGCTGGAAATGTGTTGCTGGAAAAGCGCAGCAGGTCAGGCAGCATCCAGGGAACAGGAGAATCGACGTTTTGGTTCCTGAAGAAGGGCTAATGCCCGAAACGTCGATTCTCCTGTTCCCTGGATGCTGCCTGACCTGCTGCGCTTTTCCAGCAACACATTTCCAGCTTTGGCCTACTATCTACTTTGCGAGAGGTGTAGATTATTTTCTAAATGGGGAAGGTTTCAGAAATTTGAAGCACAAAGGGATTTGGGGGTCTTAGTTCAGGATTATCTTAAGGTACCCAAGCAGTTTCATTTGGCAGTTAGGAAGGCAAATGCAATGTTGGTATTCATTTCAAGAGGACTAGAATAAAGAGCAGGGGTGTACTGCTGAAGTTATAGAAGCCTCTGGTCAGGCCACGTTTGGAATAGTGAGCAGTTTTGGGCCCTCAATCTAAGGAAGGATGCATTGGCCCAGGAGGGGGTACAGATGAGGTTTACAAGAATGATCCTGGGGATGAAGGGTTTGTTGTACAAGGAGTGGTTGAGGATTCTTGTTCTGTACTGAATGGAGTTTAGACAGATGAGGTGGTCTATTTAAAGAACACAAAGAGGCCTGGACAGAGTGGACATGGAGAAGATGCTAGAATCCCTGCTAGAATCAGGGAGGGTCCCAGACCACTGGAAAAACATTAACATGACTCCTCTGTTTAAAAAGGGCGTAAGGCAAAAAACAGAACATTAGTTTAAACTCAGTCTTGGGTAAGATTTTGGAGACCATTGTGAAGGGTAAGATTTCTGAATACTTGGAAGCGAATGGTAGAATAAGGAAAAGTCAGCATGGTTTCATCAAGGGGATGTCATGCCTGACAAATCTTCTAGAATTCTTTGAGACATAATGAGTAGGTTAGACCAGAGAGAACCAATGGATGTTATCTCCCTGGATTTTAAGAAGGCCTTTGACAAGGTGCAGCACATGAGGCTGCTGAGTAAGATAAGGGTCCATGGTGTTAGAGGCAAGGTTATAACATGGATAGAAGCCCGGCTATCTAGCAGAAAGCAGAGCATGAGGATAAAAGGATCCTTCTCAGGATGGCAGCCAGTGACAAGTGGTGTTCCACAAGGCTCAGTGTTGGGACCACAACTTTTCACTTTATACATTAATGATCTAGATGAAGGAACTGAGGACATTCTGGCTAATTTGCAGATGACACAAAGATAGATAGAGGGGCAGGTAGCATTGAGGAGACAGGGAGGCTGCAGAAAGACTTGTACAGGTTAGGAGAGTGGGCAAAGAAGTAGCAGATGAAGGACAATGTAGTAAACTGTGTGGTAATGCACTTTGGTAGAAAGAATCGAGGCTTGGACTATTTTCTAAGAGAGAATTCAGAAGTCTGAAGAGCAAAGAGACTTGGGAGTTCTAGTCCAGGATTCTCTTCAGGTAAAATTTCAGGTTGAGTCAGTAATTAGGAAAGCAAATGCAATGTTGGTATTTATTTTGCGAGGACTTGAATATAAAAACAAGGACGTACTTTTGAGGCTCTATACGTTTCTGGTCAGACCACATTTGGAGTATTGAGCACAGTTTTGGGCCCCATATCTCAGGAAGGATGTAGTGGCCCTGCAGCATGTTTAGAAGAGTTCACGAGAATGGTCCCAGGAATGAAAAACTTAACATATGAGGAACGTTTGAGAGCTATGGGTCTATACTCAATGGAGATTAGAAGGATGATGGAGGATATAATTGAAACTTGCAGAATACTGAATGGCCTAAACGGAGTGGATGTTGGGAAGATGTTTCCATTGGTAGGAGAGATTAAGACCCGAGGACACAGCCTTAGAGTAAAATGAAGATCTTTTGGAACAAAGATAAGGAGAAACATCTTCAGCCAGGGAGCGGTGAATCTTTAGAACTCACTGCCACAGAAGGCTGTGGAGGCCAGGTCATTGAGAATATTTAAGACCGAGATAGATAGGTTCTTGATTAGTAAGTAGATCAAGGATTACGGGGATAAAGCGGGAGAATGGGATTGAGAAGCTTATCAGCCATGGTTGAATGGCAGAGCAGACTTGATGGGCTGAATGGTCTGATTTCTGATCCTATGTCTTATGGTCTTATGGTTTTAAGATGCTTCCACTCGTAGGGGAGACTAGGACCTGAGGATGCAATCTCAGATTGAAGAGACAATCTTTAAAAACAAGATGAGGAATTGCTTCAGCTAGAGCGTGGTGAATCTGTGGAACACATTGCTGTGGAAGTTTGTGAAGGCCAAGTAATTTTATGTATTTAAAACAGAGATAGATAACTTCATGATTAGCAAGGAGATCAAGGGTAACAGGGAGAACATAGAAGAATGGGAGTTGAGAAACCTATTAGCCATGATCAAATGGGACAGCAGACTCGATAGGCTGAATGGCCAAATTTTCCCCCTATATCTTATGGTCTTATGGGCCTAAATATAAGTTGACAAAGGCCAGGCCATTTGCCTTGATTGAGCATTATTTGTTTCCATGGTAGAACAGACTGGGTAATGATTGTATTGTAACTGCCTTTATTGAAACAAAAGAAATATCTCCAAGGCCTTGTAGAAGCATGCAATGGATTTATTAATTTTCAATTTAATAGTTCAGTTTTTTAATTCTTGTGTGATTTTACATGAAGGATTGAAAAGTATGAGCAGCATAGATTCCCAAACAGATACAGCATTCACACCATTTTCTTTCCATTCCAGGGTCCTCCCGGTCAACCTGGCAGCCCTGGTGGACCAGGTCCAATTGGTAGCCCAGGGCCAGCAGGTACTAATGGAGTTCCAGGTTCCAAAGGTCTACCAGTAAGTGTTTGCAATGCATTTGTTATTTCAGTGCACAAGGGAAATTTCATGCTCATCATAAAAGTTCATATTTTTAAAATAAAGACTCAACAAATATAATATCGTGAATTGAGGAATGATTGTTCGACAAAACAAAAAATAGACAGGACTAAGTGGAGTAAGTGAGGACTGCAGGTGCTGGAGATCAGAGTTGAGAGTGTGCTGCTGGAAAAGCACAGCAGGTCAGACAACAATTTGAGAGGAAGAAGAATCGACGTTTTGGGCAAAAGCCCTTCGTGGGTTCATCTTTGAATTGGCAAGCTGTAATCAGTGGGGCACAAGAAGGATCAATGCTTAGGCTTCAGCTGTTTGATTTTATTTGATCTGATTTATTGTAGTCACATGTACCTAAGTGAAAAGCTTTGTTTTGTGAGCGGTACAGGCAGATCATAGTAAACAAGGACATACAGATCATAGGGAGCTTAGACAGAGTGAGACACACAAGGTTATGGCTGCACGGGAGATGCACATGGAAAGACCAACATTAGCAAGATCAGCATTATTTAAAGTTAGAGAGGTCCACTCCCTCAGTCTAATAACAGCAGGGAAGAAGCTATTCTTGAACCTGTTAGTCTGCGTGTCCAAGCTTCTGTACCTTCTGCCTGATTGGACAGGTTGGAAAAGAGCATTATTGGGGTGGGAGGGATCTTTGATGATGTCAGCAGCCTTTCCACAGCAATGAGAAGTGAAAATGGAGTTCATGGCTTTGATGATGGTCTGGACTTTTTGTAGTTTGTTATGGCCCTGGGCATACCAGGTTGTTATGTATCTGGATCGAATGCTTTCTGTGGTGCATCTGTAAATGTTAGTGAGGACATGCCCCCTTGACCATTGCATCCACATGGGGGTCCAGGACAGATTTGTAATCTACATCAATTATTTAAAATTATGCAAGACTCGATGAGAAGTTAAGATTGTGAATAATGCAAGGTGACTTTGGGTAAGATGAAGAATATTGGTGAAGGATCCACTGTGTGAAATTATCCATTTTGGAGCTGTACAGGAAAGCAGAAGCTGTTTGAATGGTGACAGAGCAGGAAATGCCAAAGTATTCAGAGAGATCTGTGTGTCCTTGTAAGAATCACCGGGAGTTGCCATGCCGGTAAAGAAAGCAATTGGGAAATCAAAGGGCCTATAAGCCCTTGTTGCAAAGGAAATTGAAGAAGTCTTACTCCGTTAACCAGAACTTTGGGAAAACCACACAAACATGCACACATTTGGTTTTCTTTCCTAAGCGAAGGTATAATAGCCTAGGGGAGATTGCAATGCATGCTGATTGGATTGATTCCTGGGACAGGAGAAATTGAGAAAATTGGAAATATGTTCGTTGGAGTTTGAAAGAATGAATGATGATCTTATTGAATCATGTAAAATTCTTGGAAGAGTTAAGAGATTTTTCTCCTGACAAGGAATCTAGAATTAGGAGTCAAAGTCTCAGAATGAGACTTTGATATTTAGGATTGAGATTGTCCTGAGTTCACAGGACAACACCTTGTGTAGAATGTCCTTATTGAACGAGCTATGTGATGCTTGCCTGCAATGATGCGCCCCATATCTGAAGTCACATGAGTATGACAAGTTTGGAAGGTCTTTTGTACATGTTATTTACATCTGAACACTCACTTTTTCATCACAAACAACAAAAACCAAAATTGCATGCACTATCATCATTACCCAAGCTCATCCATTAACATCCATCATCCATCATCCATTATTCCATTGAGTCCCACTTTTGTCCGTTTATTTTCATACATGACATCCTTAGTATATTTGTGTCTTGCTATGGTACACATGTGGGTTGTCAACGTTTCCTCCAACATCTGCTGGTTAGATTGATGTGCTCTCTGGTTTTGTTTCAATATCTCCTCAGCCGATGCTGCTGATTTATGCTTTCAACACTTTTTCATTTAGCTGTGTTATAAAGGGAGGCAGTGGCACAGTAGTAAATCACTGGACTAGGCTGATGTGCATGGAAATGAATTTGAATCCCACCATGAAGTACACAGATCTTGAAAATTTATTTCATTAAAGCCTAGAATTAAAAGCAACCATAATTATGACAGTGTAATCATGTAAATTGTCATAAAAATGGATTTGGTACACTGATGTGCTTTAGTCAAGGAAATCTGCCATCCAGTGACTTCAGACCCTCAACAATGTGATTGACTTTTTACTGCCCTCTGAAATGGCCTGGCAAGCCGCTCTATATCAATTCACTATGAAGTTGAATAACAATGGACATCTCTATGATCCAAGAATGTCAGCTCACTACCACATTCTCCAGAGCAGTTAGACATGGGCATGGTCAATGACACACACATCCCATGAACTAATAAAAGAAATCTGTGCCTGACAATGTTTCCTTTGTGGTCCTGAATTAGGATCATTACCATTGCAGTGTGTTTGTTTAGCTGCCAATGAATGCAAAACAATAAACCTCTTCTGAAACATGTAGGGTCATAAGTCCAAGCTTTCGACTTGTTTTTGCCGAGAGGAATGGCTTTAGCATTGTGTCAAATATCTGGAATTTCAGATTTTCAATTTTGTCATAGCATTAAGCTTAGATGCCAATTTGTTCAATTAGAATGAACATCATTTCATCACAGTGTCAATTTTATCTTTGATTTTTTTTTGTGTGTGTGCGCCTTGCTCTAAGACCATTTACATTTAAGGACTCCATGTGCTTCTGAATAGAATGCTGTGAGCCTGCCTGACAATTAGTTGCAATGGGTTTTCAGAATGTGTAGATATAGAAATCAATTGGCTTGCTGTAACATTTCATGTCTTATGTGCTTTTCAGTTTTAAATAAACTAACACATGGATTTGATCAAACCTTGAGGAATTGATTGATAATCAGGCAATTATCATGAAAATGGCCTGGTAATTTACATTGGAAATGACCAATCTGATGCGGCCTATTGTACTTGAAGTGTCAGGAAGCATGATTCACAACATTAATCTCATACAAAACATCAATGTCATCAAACTGCCAAAACATGTGAAAATTCAAATTTTGTCAGAAAACTGGTTACTATTCTTTATTGACTTCAATTGATACATGACAAATCTTTTTGTGAAGATAACATAAGAACATAGCTAAGGACTAGGAGCAGGAGTAGGCCACCTGGCCCTTTAAGCCAGCTCCGCCATTCACTAAGATCATGGTTGATCTTTTAGTGGGCTCAGATCCACTTACCTTCCCTCTCCCCATATCCCTTAATTCATTTAAGAAAAATCTATTTTAGCTTTAAAAACATTTACTGAAGTTGTGTCAATTACTTCACTTGGCAAGGAATTCCACAGCTTTACAATCCTCTGGGTGAAGAAGTCAGACAATAGACAATAGGTGCAGGAGTAGGCCATTCGGCCCTTCGAGCCAGCACCACCATTCATTATGATCATGGCTGATCATCCACAATCAGTATTCTGTTCCTGTCTTATCCCCATAACCCTTGATTCCACTTTCTTTAAGAACTCTATCCATCTCTTTCTTGAAAGTATCCAGAGACTTGGCCTCCACTGCCTTCTGGGGCACAGCATTTCACATATCCACCACTCGCTGGATGAAAAAGTTTCTCCTCAACTCTGTTCTAATTGGCCTACCCCTTATTTTTAAACTGTGTCCTCTGGTTCTGGACTCACCCATTAGTGGAACCATGCTTCCTGCCTTCAGAGTGTCCAACCCTTTAATAATCTTATATGTCTCAATCAGATCCCCTTTCATTCTTCTATACTCAAGTGTATACAAGCCCAGTCGCTCCAATCTTTCAACGTATAATAGCCACGCCATTCCGGGAATTGACCTCGTGAACCTACGCTGCACTCCCTCAATAGCCAGAATGTCTTCCTTCAAATTTGGAGACCAAAACTGCATACAATACTCCAGGTGCGTTCTCACCAGGGCCCTGTATAGCTGCAGAAGGACCTCTTTGCTCCAGTACTCAATTCCTCTTGTTATGAAGGCCAGCATGCTATTAGCTTTCTTCACTGCCTGCTGTACCTGCTTTCATTGACTGATGTACAAGAACACCTAGATCACGTTGTACTTCCCCTTTACCTAACTTGACTCCATTTAGATAGTAATCTGTCTTCTTGTTCTTGCCACCAAAGTGGATAACCATACATTTATCCATATTAAACTGTATCTGCCATGTATTTGTCCATTCACCTAGCCTGTCCAAGTCACACTGTCTTCTCATAACTTCCTCCTCACATTTCATCCCTGCCACCCAGCTTTGTGTCATCAGCAAATTTGCTGATATTATTTTTAATGCCTTCATCTATATCATTAATGTATATTGTAAACAGCTGAGGTCCCAGCACTGAACCTTGTGGTATCTGCCATTCCGAAAGGGACCTGTTTATCACTACTCTTTGCTTCCTATCAGCTAGCCAATTTTCAATCCAAATCAGTATTTTGCCCCCAATACCATGTGTTCTAATTTTGTTCACTAATCTCCTATGTGGGACTTTATCAAAGGCTTTGTGAAAGTCCAGGTACACTACATCCGTTAGCTCTGCCTTGTCCATCTTCATAGTTACATCCTCAAGAAATTCCCGAAGATTAGTCGAGCATGATTTCCCCTTCATAAATCCATGCTGACTCTGACCTATCCTGTTCCAGCTATCCAAATGAGTTATAATGTTATCTTTTATAATTGACTTCAGCATCTTTCTCACCACTGACGTCAGGCAGTCTATAATCCCCTGTTTTCTCTCTCCCTCCTTTCTTGAAAAGTGGGACAACATTAGCCACCCTCCATTCTGCAGGAACTGACCCTGAATCTATGGAACATTGGAAAATGATTACCAATATGTCCACGATTTCTAGAGCCACCTCTTTAAGTACCCTGGGATGCAGACCATCATGTTCGGGGACTTATCAGCGTTCAGACCTAACCGTCTATCCAACACCATTTCCTGCTTAATATAACTTCCCTTCAGTTCATCCCTTACCCTAGGTCCTTCAGCCACTATTACATCTGGGAGATTGCTTGTGTCTTCCCCAGTGAAGACAGATCCAAAGTACCTATTCATCTCTTCTGCCATTTCCTTGTTCCCCATAATAAATTTACCCGTTTCTGTCCTCAAGGACCCAATTTTAGACTTAACCTTTTTTTTCTTTTTGCATACCTAAAAACGTTTTTACTATCCTCCTTTATATTTTTGGCCAGTTTGCCCTCGTACCTCTTTTTTTCTCTCCGTGTATTGCCTTTTTAGTTATCCTCTGTTGCTGTTTAAAAGTTTCCCAGTCCTCTGGCTTCCCGTTCATCTTTGTTATGTTATACTTCTCTTTTATCTTTATACAGTCCTTAATTTCCCTCATCAGCCACGACCACCTCTGCCTCCCCTTAGGATCGTTCTTCCTCTTTGGATTGAACTGATCCTGCACCTTCTGCATTATACCCAGAAATACCTGCTATTGTTGTTCCACTGCCATCCCTGCTAGGGTGTTGAACCATTGAACTTTGGCCAGCTCCTCCTTCATAGCTCCATAGTTCCCTTTGTTCAACTGCAATACTGACACTTCTGATTTTCCCTTCTCCCTCTCACATTGCAGATTAAAACTCATCATATTATGGTCTCTACCTCCTAATGGCTCCTTTACTTTGAGGTCCCTGGTCAAATCCGGTTTGTTGCACAACACTAGATCCAGAATTGCCTTCTCCCTGGTAGGCTCCAGTACAAGCTGTTCTAAGAATCCATGTCAGAGGCACTCCACAAACTCCCTTTCTTGGGGTCCAGTACCATCCTGATTCTCCCAGTCTACCTTCATGTTGAAACCCCCCATAACAACTGTAGTAATACCTTTGCAACAGGTCAATTTCAACTCCTTGTTCAACTTACACCATACATCCAGACTACCGTTTGGTGGCCTGTAGATAACTCCCATTAGGGTCTTTCTACCCTTAGAATTTCTCAGCTATATCCATACTGACTCTACATCGCCTGATTCTATGTTCCCCTCGCAAGGGACTGAATATCATTCCTCACCAACAGGGCCACCCCACCCCCCTCTCCCCATCAGTCTGTCCTTTCGATACCACATATAGCCTTGAATATTAATTTCCCAGGCCCTGTCCACTTGAAGCCACGTCTGTTATCCCCACAACATCGTAACTGCTAATTTCCAACTGAGCCTCAAGCTCATCCACTTTATTTCTTATGCTTCGTGCATTCATATATAATATTTTTAATTTGTTACTCCCCTCACCCTTCCTATCAATCCCTATTTCACTTGACCACACTGTATGATCCCTTCTTGAGTTTTTTGCTCTGTTGATTCTGTTGTCTTTCTTAACTTCTCTTATTCTCACATTCCCTTTAACTTATTCTTGAATTTCCAGTCTGTCCCCTCCACCCCACTACTTAGTTTAAACAAGCATGTGTTGCAGTGGCAAACCTGCCTGCCAGAATGCCCATTTCCCACCTATTAAGGTGCAAGCCGTTCATCTTGTATAATTTATCCTTACTGCAAAACATACCCCAGTGATCCAAGAATTTAAATCCTTGCTTCCTGCACCAGTTCCTCAGCCACACATTCAAGTCCATTATCTCCCTGTTCCTGCTCTCTCCAGCCTGAGAAACTGGAAGCAAACTGGAGATAACCACCCTGGAAGTCCTTCTTTTCAGGCTTCTTCCGAGTTCTCTGAAGTCCCGCCGTAGAATGTCCCTCCTCTTCTTCCCGACATCATTTGTGCCTACATGCACTATCACCTCTGGCTCTTCACCTTCGACCTTGAGGATTCCCTGCACACTCTCAATGACGTCCTGGATCCTGGCACCAGGAAGGCAATATACTAAATCCCGCAGAACCCCTTTCAGTCCCTCTCACTATGGAGTCCGTTATTACCATGGCTCTGCGTGATATCTGACTGCTTGGCTCTGCATCCACGCCAATTTTCGATTGGCAGACCTGTCCAATCGGACTGGCAGTGTCGTCTGTCTCAACAGATTCCAAGAGAGTCAACCAGTTCACGAGAGGTACTTCCCCTGGGGTCGCTTGTACTTGAATCATCTCTTCCTTCCTCATCGTTAACTCCCTTCTTCTCTCTTCTGGTATGCTCGGTGTAATGACCTCGCTGAAGGTCCTGTCCAGAAAATTCTCGTTCTCTCAGATGAGCCTGAGGTCATCTAGTTCTTTCTTCTGTGCTGTAATATGCTCCTTCAGAAGCTGAATGTGTACACACTTTCCACAGCTATAGGAGCCAGAGACACCATCAGTGTCCCTGACCTCCCATATCATGCACACAGCAACTGAATCAGTTTGGCAGTCATGTCTTCACCCTCTTCAAACTGTGGCGTAATCTCCTTCTCTATTCAGTCCTAATCTGCTCCATCTAATCTTGAGGCTATGCCCTCTTATCCTAGTTTTACCTACCATCCTCTCTACTTCTATCATCTATTCTCCTCATGCTTTTCTATGTTTATAAGATCCCTCCTCCATTCTTTCCAAATTCCAATGAATATAATCCCAATCTACTCAGTCTTTTCTCGTAAACCAATCCCTTCAACTCCAGAATCAACCTAGTAAACCTCCTCTGCACCCCCTCCAGTGCCAGTACATCCTTTTTCAAGTAAGGAGACCAAAACTGCATGCAGTACTCCAGGTGTAGCCTCACCAGCACCTTGTACAGTTGCAATATAACGTCCCTGCTTTTAAACTCAATCCCTTTAGCAATGAAGGACAAAATTCCATTTGCCTTCTGAATTACTTGCACCTGCAGAGCAATCTTCTGTGATTCACACACAAGGACACCCAGGTCCCTCTGCCCAGCAGATTTAAGTAATAATCCTTTTTACTGTTACTCCTACCAAAATGGATGACTTCACATTTATTAACGTTGTATTCTATCTGCCAGACCTTTGCCCACTCACTCAAAGTATCTAAGTTCCTCTGCAAAGTTTCACAGTCCCCTGCACACTCTGCTCTGCCCCACTCATCTTAGTGTTATCTACAAACTTTGACACACTACATGTGGTCCCCAACTCCAAATCATCTGTATGAAAAAGGAGGCAGACTGAACAACAAACTCTGTATCATCAGTCTAATGAGAAGATTCCTGATTTTCAGAAAGATCTGAAGCAACTTGCATTTAAAATAAATCATGCTGAGCAGGAGCAGATATAGAAATATCATCTTGAGCTCCAAGCAACATCGGAGAAAATGACTGTCCTGCAAAACAAGTGGAGATGCACATCACAAACAAGGAGCTAAAAATCACTCCTGAAACAATCCTTTCAGAGAAAAAAAAACTTCTAGCAATGATGCTCCAGTGAAGAAACCAAAGCAGGATATATATATAAAACCATACAACCACAGAAGCAGGAAGTGAATGTGTCTAGGCTTTGAAGAAGGCAAACAAAAATTCGGAAGAGGTTGGGCGGTTATCTGAACAGGTTGTAAAGGAGAAAAGTATACTTGACCCATAAGAGGCTAAACTTTTGATATTGGAAGAATCCAGAGCATAAAGCTACAAGCTTTACAATTAACTAGAAGTTCTCAAGGGACTGAACAGTAAGTACCAAGAAGATTTGACCCACTTGAAACAGCTTTAAGGAATGATTCAGTTAATGCCGAATCTGAAACGAATGTTAACTATTATGCAACAGGATAAACGTGCTGAAGCAGCAGCTACAGTCCATGAAAGAGCAACTTGACAACACAAACAGGAACAGCAGATAACATCATTGATGACTATGGGCAACAAACAGCACCTCCAGACAAAGTTACCATCAGGAGATCCAGAAGTATCAGAAATTCCCTCTGTATTATTGAGACCCATTTAACTCACTTGTTATTGGATATAGTTAAAACTTTATTTTGGAAAAGAAGGGACTTTTATATGTATACTTTGCCTTTAATGAGTTCACCTTTTAAGGTCTCCATGTGGTACGTGTGCCTTGTGGACAAACCTACCACCCAAGATTGACGCCAACAGTAGACCTCTTGACTGATGGCAGATTTTCTGCTGGGAAAGATTCAAGCACCCTTAATTTCACACAAAGCTCCTACACCACTCTCTTCTGACTCTAAACACTTCATGAGATCTCCCAATGCATCACATTGCACAAAACCTTCACCAACACTTTAATAACAAATGAATATCGAAAAACTTTGGATGTTCCACGATAATTTGCTTAACTCATACGAGTGCAAAATCCTTCAAGTTCAACAGTCTGGATTTATGAAAGACCATTTAAACTGGAGTAATGCTAGGTCAAGCACCATAATCAATATTAGACATCGATTGATAATCTAGTCTGTTCACTCTGCAGACTTACATCACTCTTGCAACTTTGATGGGCTGTACCAGACGTGTTGCAGTTACAGTTTAGACAGACAGTTCAGACTGTCTGCTCTTGCTGAGATAATACAGTCTGAAGCCAGCAAAGGCTTGGAACAGCCTGAAGGCTTTCTGCAAAGCCACTTGAAACCTCTCCCATTGACAGTCAGAGCCTTGAGCCAATGTGTTGCAGAAACAGAGTAGAGCAAGTATTTAGCTGGATAAAAACCACCCTTGATTGAGGTACAGGTTGATTAATTGAGTTTAGTACATATTATTGAAAAGGTGCTGCTGGATAAAATTATGATTGGAAGAGCTTGTATTGGACTGGGGTGTACAAAAGTTAACCATGTTTAGTCCAACAGGTTTATTTGGAATTACTAGCTTTCCTGCTTCATCAGGTAGCTGTGGAGCAGGATCAGAAGACACAAAAAAATGCAATGTCTTGCAACTGAAATGATATATTGATTGAAATTATGAAAGGGTTGTTTTGTATTTTAGTTTATGTCTGAACTGTGGCCGCAAGAAGCTTTAATAGTTGTAATGAAGGAATGGTATGTTTGGAAATGTTGATGAACAAAGTTTTGAGCTCATGGAACTGGATTCTGATGATTTGCTCACATGTAACATGTTTGGACTGTAGATATACCAGCTTCCTTGTCCATTCATTCTCTGCCCTCTCCTCCTAAATTGATCACTGAATCTCAGGTAGCAATGACTCCACCTTCAGAATGGCCACAGGCTACCAACTTTGGATCACTTGATCCAATGAGTATCGGAGAGCTTCTTCCAACAGGTTAAGGCAGTGGAATCATGTTTCAGGATGCCATTGGTCTGCTTGATGGTGCTTGTTATATTGTACAGTCATGTATAGTCATGTATGTTACGGTTACAGAGTTTTCAGCCTCTTTGTACAGTGTTCTACATTGAATAGTTGCTGAGCAACACCTTATCTGTTTTGACATGGTGCCTATGATGTTGCTGACACAGGTTGAAAGCATTATGATTGCTGCCAGGACAGTAGGTATTCATAGGTATCATGACATTGCAGCTGTAATGCCACATCAGCAGCACACAGAGTCATAGCTCGTGTGGTTATGATAGTTCTGTATATTGACAAAGTTATCCATTGCTAATAATGTTTAGACATGAGACTCTGTTTGTTTAGAAAGTGCTTTGAGAAATATTAATTGGTCAAATATACAAAATACTCAAGCTCAGTCTGAGTGTACTTGTAACTACCTTGCATCATTTTAAAACACGGGAGTTTAAATTTCTAATGCAGTTCAGTGTGCTTTAATGGGGAAAAAAACATTCGGTGTTCCTCATCGATTCTTATTGAAGTGTAGACTTTTAATTTTTCCAGACGACATTCTGTAGAGGTTACCAATAAATATGTTATTTCCTTTCAAAATACCCAAATAATTCCTGATTCAGAATATAATTTCACACAACTTGTTTTAAAAATGATTGCCTATCATTATCAATTTTGTTTTCTAATTGGAAACTCTTCACTTTCTTAGGGTGAATCTGGGAAACTGGGAGCAAAAGGAGACCCTGGTCCGCAGGGGGAATCTGTAAGTCACTTTATTTTGTACCTTTCTGTCTGGACTAAGGAAATAAACTGAATAACTAAACTTGTGAATTGGGACAACTTTTACTGAGCCATTTCAATAATAGTTTTAGGTATTGCAGTTTATGAAAACCTTATCAGAATAATGGAATTAGTTGACAAATCTAAATAGACATTAAATGTTTTTATGTTTTAAGTATGCCTTTTTATGAGTCTAATTTTTTTTGTAGTAATAACAGAAAATAGTCATATTAACAAAGAACACTGATGAGCCTCTTCAGATCCAGTGATCTATGTTTACTTTTGTTTGGGGGAATTATGGAAAGACAAGGTGATAAGCTGTCATGCTTACTATCTAACAACTACTAGGAAGAGGTACATTACAAAGAAAGAAGATCCAATTTCTCTTTTTACAATTGTGAAAAACTAAGCAAAATGCATGTTGTTCAATCTCGATTATTCAACAAAAGATTATAATATTTTGCTATATTTCACATGTTAAGCCATGTGCATTTTTCTTCTTGCTAGGGAACACCAGGAAGTCCAGGTGCCCCTGGTCCTGCTGGTGAAGAAGGTAAAAGAGGTCTCCCTGGTGAACCTGGGTCAACTGGTGCAATAGGCCCTCCTGGCGAGAGAGTAAGATAAAATCAATGTCATACACTTATTTTCTATGGTAAATATGTAACAGTTGGTACTAAGTATGGGCCACTACACAGCATTAATTAAAATTAGAGCTTTCTATATGAACACTAATGTCCATAAGTTCATATGCCTAACTGCTGTGTATTTGTAAAAGGTAATGGGAACAATACACCAATGATGTTTGTATTCCCAAGAATATAGAAGGCTATAGGCTGAATTATCATAATTTAAGATGTTAACAAAACAGCTGTTTTGTTAAGAAATTCTAATACTAGAAGGCACAACCTAAAACTTAGAGCTGGATGTTTGGGAGTCCAATTTAAGAAATATTTCTACATGTAATAGGTGATAAAAATTTGGAATTGCCTTCCATCAGCAACAAGCAATGATGAATGAATGATTAATTTAATATTTAAGATTGGTACATTTGTGTTTCTGACAAAAAAAGTTTATTACACAGAAGAGAAAGTCAAAAATAAAACATGCTGAACTAGCTAGATATAGAGCACGGTTGGAAAAATCTTAAAACACTTCACAAAACAAAGTTTCAATGTATTTCCCAACATCATCACTTCACAGTGATTCAAATCTAGAGAAATTACATCCCGATATCAAATCTTTAAGTTTGACTTAACTGATTCTCCTCAGTTTACGTCCTGTGAACTGTGGAGTGTTTGACCATAAATGCATCAAAATTGAGAGCTTAGGTTTCCTCACATTTTAATAACCTGCAGATTTCTAAGCAACAAATGAGACAGAAATTGCTGGAAAAACTCAGCAGGTGTGGCAGCATCTGTGGAAAGAAAACAGAGTTAACATTTCGAGTCCAGGGAGCATTCTGAAGAAGGGTCACTACATTTGAAACATTAACTGTGATTTCTGCCACAGATGCTGCCAGAGATGCTGAGGTTTTTTTCAGCAATTTCTGTTTTGTTTTTGATTTCTAACATCCACAGTTCTTTTGGATTTCTACACAAACTCTTTTAGTCTGTATAAAGTGCACAAAGTAACCGCACTGTGTGTTGGAGCAGAAAATAAAGAATGGTATTGGACAGGCTACGGCCCTGGTTCACTACCTACATTCAACCATCTTTTCTTCGTATCATGTTGATACTCTTGTCAGACAAAAATATAGCAATCTCTGTCTTGGAAATTTCAATTTACAAAGACTTTGGGAGAGAATTCTAAGATTTCAACTATTTCATGTGAGAAAAACTCCTTCCAGATTTCACTTCTAAATAATCTAGTTCCAGTCATGTTAGGGTGTCTTGTCTGAATTCCTCCACCTGAGAAAATAATTGCTGTGTCTGTTTTAATTCACTCACGAGATGAGGGCATCGCTGGCTAGGTCAGCATTTACTGCCAATCCCTAATTTCCCAGAGGGCAGTCAAGAGTCAACCACACTGCTGTGGGTCTGGAGTCACATATCGGTCAGACCAGATAAGGATGGCAGATTTCTGTCCCTAAAGGACATTAGTGAACTCGTTGGGTTTTTCCGACTGTTGACAATTGTTTCATGGTCACAATTAGAGCCTTAATTCCACATTCTTTATAGCAATCAAATACTGTCATCTGGTATAGTGGGAATTTTACCCAGATCCCCAGAACATTAACTGAGTATGGGGATTAATAGTCTAGCAATAGTACCACTAGTCAATTGCTTCCCTTATATCTACCCCTTCAAATCCTTACTTATTTTCTGAAGATCCAAATCAGATCATCCTTGAGCTTTCTAAATTTAAGGTAATACGAGTCACAATCTAAAATTAAACAAATTACAGCAGATGCTGGAGATCTGAAACAATAACAGAAATTGCTGGCAAAACTCAGCAGGTCTGCTGTTCTATGGTCTGAGCCTGGCAGATCAGAATTGGCGAAGGCTCACCAGACTCAAAATGTTAACTCTGCTTTCTCCCCACAGATGCTGCCAGACCTGCTGAGTTTCACCAGAACTTTGTGCTTTTGTTCACTTTAATCTAATATATCCTCACAAAATAACTCTCTAAACCCTGGTAAAACACAGTGACCCTCCTCTCCATCCACTGAAAGGGATTTCCTGAGTGTACCTGAAACATTCACATGCACCACAACAAATGTTAACCTATCCTAGTGGCCTCAACAAAATGTCATCACCTACCGTCCATTCAATTCAGGCTAGCTTCCTTCCTTTAGATTAGTTTATACTTTTCCCAATTGTTTAATAACTCTGTTTCCAATGGTAGATTCTAATAATTTCCCCACATTTGATATATTCATAATTTATTTTAAATGTTAACAACAACTCTGATATCTTATGCAATTCTTTTAATGCTCCTTTTTGGATCTCTTCTTAAATCTATTTCTGTTTGTAATACTCTCAGTCCACCAGTTTACCAATTTTCCATACATATGTTCAACTTATTAAGATCTTACCTTATTTTAAAAATATGCTTTCACAACTGGAGCCACTTTTTAAGAAGGATACAATTGTTATATATCACACTCGATACTTTGTACCTGTTTTGGACCAAGCCAGACCCCTTCAAAACATTTCAAGAAAGTAGCCCAAAGTAGTCCTTTTAAGCAGGTGTAGTGTGGATATTCCAGGAGTGATGCAGTTGGACAAACCATTTAGTTTTAAACAAAACAGAATTTATTTACAAGATTACCGAATGAAACGCAAGCAGAAGAGAACAGAATACCGTATAACATAACCTATCCGAAAACTCAACAGATGATCCCAGCTTAATGATGCTGTTCCTAATACTTGCAAAAGTCCCTGTAAACACCCCTTTGCACCAAAGGTAAAATCAAAGACAGGTTCTTAAAGGAGAGATGTCAGAGAGAGAGAGAAGGATCAGCAGGGACCTGCTTCTTTGAGTCCAGCAGCTTTTACAACACTCCCGCTAAACACCAGACGAAACCCGAGAAAAGCTGAGCTGGGAGAACTGCCCTTTCATTGTACAGTGCTTTTTCTTCAAAAACGTGAAAGGCTGTTGCCTCAGACTGTATCTGTTAGCTATAATTAAACTGAACCTGAAAACCTTCAACTTAGACTTATGGGAGTCTGTGTCTATTATGACCACTTTGAAAAATAAACCAAAGACAATATAATCTTGTTCAAGGAGCAGCTTCATCACAGTACCATCCCAAATCTTAATGGCAGTAGAATTAATTACTTGCAGTTAATTATCTGTTTTGTGGATCACTGTGGCTCAGCAACATTAATGACTACATATAAGATAAATCAGTGGCGTATATATATTAATAATATTAGAAACCTGACTTTCTGTCCTGCTTCTAGGGACCTCAAGGCATGAGAGGTGTCCCAGGTACAAGTGGCCCACCAGGAGAACAGGTCAGAAGATTTTAATATACCTAAATTCAGCTTTAATTTCTTTTCCTCATTGTCATTTGGATAAATGATTCTGAGTATTTAATTCTGCACTAACTTTTTGCTGCTAGGGTCTAGCAGGAGAAACTGGTCCACCAGGTCCCATTGGGCCTAGAGGTGCTAATGGTGAATCAGGTCGTCCTGGAGATGCTGGCATCCCTGGTCAAAGGGTAAGAAGCAGAATGTTAATAAAGACATAATAAGGAAAAAATGCTGGCAAAATTAATTTTAGAGACAATTTTATTCACTTGATTTTGAATTCCTTTTCTGTGTTTTTAGGGACTTACAGGAAACCCAGGCAGTCCTGGTCCTGAAGGTAAACCTGGACCACAGGTAATTTCCAGAAGGATAGCAATAGACAAAGGGCATTATTTACATCACTAATGTCCAAATAAACATCTCCTTTCATCTTATTGGGTTTATAATTGATGAAAATAAGAAATCATCTTGCAAATTGTCACCCAGTCTGTCAGAAAGCCTAGTCACCGTAATGAGTTTTTAAGTATCAAGCAACAATAACCAATAGAGAATACAGAGGAACCTCGATTATCTGAAGGACATGGGGAGGGAGTATTTTGTTCGGTTAATCAAATGCCGGATAACAGAGTTTAGCCGAGCATCGGGACCTGCAATCTTGCCGAATAATCCGATATTCGGATAATCGAATGCCAGATAATCGAGGTTCCTCCATAGTACATACATAAGTCAGTGATGCTACCAGTAAAATGGCAAGTGAAATTTCTGTATGAATTTTCTATACATCCCACTATCTGTCAGAAACTTGCACGTTTTCTTTCGTGTAAATATGTATAACTTTCTACCCACCATAATTCCTTCAGTTCAACTGACAAAAACAGTTGACACTGAATGACATGAATTGTGATTCATGAAATATTGGTTGACTTGCTCACTGGATCAACTTTGCTCCCTTCCATTCAGTTATCTTGAGAAATAACTTTCTTCTCCCCATATTAAGGATGGTTGTCATGTTGGAATTTGTGAAGAAAAGGGTAAGGACAGATGCTAGTCTCAGGAACAAGAATAAGGAATTACTGAATAACCCAAAGACATATAAAATAGTTGACAAGTCACCCATTATTTAATCTATGTGCTTTCATCAGGGACTCAGCTGGTAGCTGTCAAAGTAAGAGTAACCACAGCGATCTACCCTGAGCAATGTCATGGTGGATTACACCAAACATCATCAAACTGGACTTGATCTAAGAACAGGTAGTGGAGTGAACTAATGGCTAATTTTACCAGACACTGCAAGGCAGCTCATCGCACCAGAAAGGAGCACAGTTTAGAGATGTGATACTACAGTGGAGCTCTACACTCTTGACTAGTGAGCTTCAGAGTAATAACAAATGCTGGCAAAACCACTTTTTATTCTGCACTTATGCATGATAATGTTACATCCAAATTAATTCAAGTGTGGCCTCTGTTTGATAAAACAGAAAAATTAAAGGACCCAAGTATTGAGGTTTGAGGTGGGAGGGAGTCAGTGATTCATGTGGAAATTGATACATTTTAAATCTACATTATTTGGCAATTGTCAAGATTCTGAGCATAAATATCTGCTTGTTTTCTGGTTTTCACTGCCTACTATGATGTATAAATATTGATTATCAATGCTGGCTGTTTATTGACAGTGATAATCATTTGTATATACTTGGCAATATTAATCTTTGTCTTTACTTTGTTTTGTTTTAGACTGATCTTCCCCAAGTTACATATGTTTGTGTGCTTAGGGGTGAATTTTATTATTTTGTAATTTACATTTTTACCAACAGGGTCCTACTGGAGATCCAGGTCCTGCAGGCCAAACTGGTTCACCTGGACAAAGAGGTTCACCTGGTGTAATGGGGTTTCCTGGGCCAAGAGGAAATGATGTAAGTGCAAGTTATTTATAAAATGTATCTCTCGTCATTGTTTTGGCTGGGTGCCATGCTTTGATACAAACATGATGTATTGTTATGCAAATGAAAACACAACTCTGGAGTCATGTTAGCAATAACGTTGAAACCAGTTGTGAGTGAACAACTTTATTTGATGGATCTCTATTCCAGAAAAAGCTTAGATTGAAAAAAGTTTCCAAGCAGTCAACAGTGCCTCGTGGATTCTCACTGAATCTTTTAATGTGGCAAAAAGCTGGTCAAGTGGCCATTGATGCTAGCTGCAAGAACACTGGAAAGCAATTAATTAGATACATTGCTCAAAGAGCTAGCACAGTAAAGATGGGTTGATTTGTCTCCTGTGTTGGAAGATTCTACCATTGTCCCTCCTAATATTAAAAATTAGGAAGCAGAAGATAACCCATACACAGGATTCTTGATAACTATCAGGACAATGTTGGAAATTGCTTTTGAACCATGCATAAAATGACATCTGCTCTTTCTTCCCGCTTCCCGACCACACCACGCCTCCCCACACCACCTCACCCATCACTCCCAACACACCAGGGACTACCTGGTAAAGCTGGTGATAGAGGATTTGTGGGTAGCCCTGGTCCACAGGTATGTAAAGGCTGCAAATATTCAATTTCATTCTGTTGAAAGAGACTCTTTGCCAAATGTTATTTATGCACAGCTTATTAATACCTACACTATATTGACAGGGTTTACCAGGAAAACCTGGATTTGTGGGTCCTCCGGGCCAGCCTGGCACAGCTGTAAGTATGTTTCTGAATTCATATGTTTTGAAATAAAAATGGTTTCTCTCTATCTTAAGTGGATTTATTTAAACAGTTTCTTAGTTTTGATGTATGACAATTAATATTTATCTCTTTAATTTGCTGTACCAATCATTCCTTTGACAACACTGACAAAGCCATGTTCATTGCCCAACTATTATTCACATGAGAGGGTGTTGGTGAACTTTCTCTTGTAATGATTTGTTAGACCACTTCAGAATATAATAGAATCAACCGTGGAAACAGAACAGCATGTGAGACAGATTAGGACAGGATCTTAATGAAGTTTCAGAATAACCTAACTGCCTTCACAGTCAGCTGTCAACTATTGCAAAAATTGATTCATTACCTAAATTTTATGACTTGCCATTGCAGGATTGGAGTTACTGGGGTACTTATCTAGTACTATTACCTCCACATTACTGAACTACTGTTTGCACAGAAATAGGATGTTTCCTGAATTGAGATACAACTGGCATTGATTACACCATGAATCACTCAAGACGGCATTGGTCTTCCCATTCTTTCATTATCATCAAGCTGTCAGCAACCATTAACCGCAGATACAGCTCTGTGGTTATGGTTGTCACAGAAGGCTGTGGAAACCATGTCAGAGATAGGTTCTTGATTAGTAATGGGATAAAGGGTTACAGGGAGAAGGTGGAAGAATGGGATTGAGAAACATATCAGCCATGATCAAATGGCAAAGCAGACTCGATGGGCCGAATTGCCTAATTCTGCTCCTACACTGTGTGGCCGTTTGGCAAGATTTGGGGGGTTTACACATGGTCGGTAAACAATGGCCTCAGCCAGTGATGGACCCAAGCTGAGGCCAGAAGAACGAGAAGTCAGTGAGTATGGGAGGATGAACAGTGGCTGGCAGTTGCTGGCTGGATTAGTGAGGAGTCAAGATCAAAGTCAAGTAGCTTTACCTCCTTTGGCTCCTTATTAGAATATTTGTTTTATGAGGAATTTATATGCTGGCAGTCTCCAATGTATCTCTTGAGGATCAACAGGTTGCATGGATTCAAGGTAATTCTGAATACAATATGACATTTGATTCAGACCAATTATGAACATACTCAAAAACCTTCATACTTGTTTCATGAAGGCACCATGATGCCTTAACTGTGCCTGAACCAGGATAGGATCAGATGGTGCAATGGGGACTGTGTGTTCAGCACCGCCTAACTAACCTCTGTGCATGTCTTCTGCCTGTTCCATTCTTCCCTGGTATGTTTTGCTGAGAAATTGTTAATCACCATTCTCCCCAAAACCCCGGCCACCATCCTCTGAATTAGTTCCCATCTCCGTCAGTCTCTACAACAGTTGTAGCAACTGATTAGATAGAGCTCAATGAAAATCCTACTAGTTTCTTTTCTTTGATACTTTCATGGTCTGGAGAATTCCAATTTTGTTCTAGAGATGGTTTATGCAGAAAATTGATTCTCAGTTATGACAAGGAGATGAACTTTAGATAAAAACAAACTCATCATTTATTCAATAGCTTGTTATTTGATTTGAACAAATGTATTCAGATAGTTCTTCTAAATTTTTCAAACATTTGTCTTTTCTCAGGGTGCATCTGGTGAAAAAGGAGAGCCAGGTCCTCAAGGATTTCCAGGTCTTCAGGTACAATTAATTTGATTAACTCTGGTTTGATATAGAAGGCTGTGGAAACCATGTCAGAAATAGATAGCTTACTGATTAGTCAGGGGATAAAGGGTTACAGGGACAAGGCGGAAGAATGGGATTGAGAAACATATCAGCCATGATTGAGTGGCAAAGCAGACTCAATGGACCGAACTGCCTAATTCTGCTCCTATATTGTGTGGCAAATAATGTTTTGCCTTTCTGTGGTGTTGATAAACTTCCTTTGGTATGCTATAAAATGACAAGGATGCACCATCTCGACTTGAGTGTTTACTCTTTGCAGGGAGAAAAGATTAAAGACACTCTTCAGCTGAAGAGTAGTTGAAGCTTAGAGGATAGTTATATTTGGGCTCAGGGAAGGATTGTACTATTGAAGAGTAGAGTGGTGTACGGGATAAGACAGAGAATGGCAACAGACCTCCTGGTAACGGCAGGAGAGTGTATCAATTCTGAGAATGAAGGGAAAGACTACATTCATAGGTTGGAAATAACGGGCAAAAGAGAGCATGGATATACTATTTCTATCCAAAAGCCCTATGTCAATCGATAGCATTCTTAAAGTTTTTAGTGTAAATCATTACTCCGTCTAGTGATACACAACCAACACATGATCTATTTTCAGGATTGGGGTAGCAGGGAAAGGGGAAAGTAAATCTGAGTGGGAAAGTAGGTTTGCACAGGAAGAAGAACAGCAGAGTTAGGTGTTGAAGGAAAACAGGGGAAATATGGGATTGCGAGGATCAGTTTGGTAACAGAGTGAAGAGTAGAGAACACAGGAAGGGAGAGCAAATTGGGTGGAGGGGAAGAGGAAGGGAAAGGGAAATAATTAGACAGGAGAGAACAGCAGCTAAGGATACACCTCCATTTTAAAATTGATAAACAATACCTTTTTTCAACCTTCAGCTTTAAATTTTAAATACGAGGCCACAATATTTGTTTTTAAATGCCAGATTCTGAACTTGCAAACCTTTTTTTTTCCTCTGGCTTTCAAAATAAAAATAATTGATATGAGTTGCATGGTGTGCCTTGACTTTAGAGGTTTCTGAGATTCAAGGCTGGGGGAGGGACACACCTGGGACAGAAAAAAATGGAGGTGGTTTAAAAGGTGCTGTGTTTTGCTTTTGATTTCATTAACTGAGGATGTCTTAAGGAGAACCAGAGTCTAATGTCAGTCTCCTTCCTCCGAGATGTCAAAAACCTGATAGCAACAACTGAAGATTTGCAATTGTAGAAGATGTAGTCCACCACAAGCCTGGAGAAACAGTCCATAATATGTGGCCCAAGCAGGGGGACCGTTCTTGGAAAATGTTGATGATCTGTTCCAAGACCTTCCTCCTTCCAGCACAGCTTTCAGTGTCAGAACGTTGTGGGAATCGGGAACCACATGAAGATTGGGGAGCTTTCATCACCACATATCCATCCTCTGTTCTACACAGTGGCAGGGAAATGCTGGAATCAGCTAATTAACTCAAGATAAAAACTTCAAAGCTGCTTTCAAATTTAGCAGGAATGCACCAACGTGGTGGCCTGTGCTTGGCTGTATGCCAGCTGCGCATTCAGGGAGTGGAATTCCTGGACATCTGGCTGCTGAGGGATGATGTCTACAGCCCTGTGCAGACAATTGATAGCTCCCCGGAAAAACTACTTGCATATTCCTACTGCTTCTCTCTACTTTGAGAGAAAATAATATATTTCCCCTTCCTTATATATAGAGTACCAGTGATCTGTGTGACACAGCGACACTGTAAAATGAGATGTTATCGGTTCCAACCTGTAAGGAGTCTGAGACATAGAAATTTTGCTACATGGTAACTCTGACAGGTACTGGGAGTGTTGTCTCTACTCTGCTCTGTGGCATTGGACGCTGTGGCAAGTGGCTGACACAATTCAGTAAGCACTTTGCTGATGAACTATGGCTATCTCAATCTGTGCCCCTGACCAGGAAGAAGGTCAGAGAAATGCTGAAGACACATGGTGAGCACAGTCTCCGATAGTGAGGCTTCCTCCTGCTTTGCATACGGCTCTCCAAGTCTGCTACCTCTACTCCACACCCCAGTCATGCTGCAGCCCAAAGAGATGCAGCTATAATCCCCAAGAGAGAAAGCAAGCTTTCTGGACTAAGACCTTCTCTGTTCTGACTCAAAGAGCCTGTGAAAATTTCTCCAAAAGCACAATCCATTACTTTTGCAGCAGGGAAACAAAGCTAAAAGCCATCCAACTGAAAGTTCATGGTAATACCTTTCAACAGCACTGGGGAAGAAGTTCTGTTATGTGTATTTAAGAAAGTGTCCAAAATGACAATCAGCTATTCAAACCTAAATCAAGGATGACTGACATTACGTTTACTCACTCTGCATCTTTTTTGTGCATCCAATCTGTGGACCATACTATTGTCCTTCAGAACATGGCCATCAGCAAAAGCATTGTATGTTGTCAGAAATAGGATCATTATCATTTTTACCAGTTCCACACTTCCTTAGTGCTGAAACCAATGCTGCTACCGAGTGGAACTTTTGGCCTTACAGTCCAATCAGACTTGTGCTATGACAAAGAAGCTAACAATACCATGTCTCACAAAAGTCATAACTTACAGCTTTATCAGCACAACAGTAGCACTAACCAGTGAGCTAAATTTCCAGTGAACCCCAGTAGGTTCAAACCATATTCCAGAGGTTAGAACACAACATTTTAGGCTATATTTCCCTGCAGTGCTGCACTGTCAGAGGTGCAAGCTTCCAGATTCACCATTCAATCTAGAAACAATTTGCTTTCTGTAATGAGTGAGAAGGATCCAATAACTTTATTTAAAGAGGAGGAAAGAAGTTCATGTGCTCTGTCCAATATTTATTCCTAAAAAAATGTTGCTAAAACAATGATCCTGTCAGTTTTCATTGAAGGTTGTACAACCTTGGTATGTACAAATTGATTACACAATTTTCTATATTACAGAAGGGTTTATACTGAGAAACATAGTAATAGGAGGAGGCCATTCAGCCCTTTGTTGCTGCCAGTCACTGACATTGTGCTTGATCTGCATTCAACTAGCTTGGGTTCATAACCATTAATATCTTTGCTGTACAGAAGTCTCACCAAGTACAAATTTGAAATTTGGAAACTTAAAAAGTATTTAATTGGCTTCTGCAATATCCTGAATCATGAACAGTGTTATATAATGTAAATCATTATTTTGTGCACTTTCCAGGAACAGTTATAACATTATTAAGTCGGTATAAAAACTGAAATTGTGAAGTATTTGGAAGTGTTATTTTATCATCAATTTTCATGAACTTGTGGGTTTAACTATTATCCTTCACTTGGTTATTCATTAGGGTCTAAGTGGTGCCATCGGTCCTCCTGGTGAAAGCGGGAAACCTGGTGAGCCGGTAAGCTGTTTAATTTCATTAATGCCTAATTTGATTATTACAATTTTATCCAGGGTAACTCATGGCAATACATTGTTAGAAATATTGAAGTGAAATACTTTGTTTAATGTAATTATTTACCCAAGATACAACTAGAAAATTACACAAAGATTTGTGATAAAAACAACTCCTGCTAATTCTGCAATTTCTAGACTCTAAAACAATGGAAGTCTCCCCTGGGAAAGCAGAGTGTGCTATCTTCACGTTAATCTTCACACTGCATTGCAGAAATTAACTGGATGCTGAGTAACATAATTGTTAATGTCACACCCTAAAGCAAAATGTAGATATGTTTACTGGATATTCACTGCGATGAAGGGGCTGTAGGTGGTGGTATACCTGGTTTCAGCACTTGTATGCTTTGGTGTCTATAACAATTATCAGAAACTCTATTTCTGAGTGAGTGCACTTTCTGCATACTAAAACTCTATGACTGAGGTTGGGTTTGTATTGAAGGCAGCATGGATTAAATAGTTTCATCAGTTCTGTAGGTGATCTTCACACATACAGATAATTTGCTAGAGGTAAGTTTATCATTGCAGTTAGGAAAATGGCAGAGAGGATTGACACCAGTTTGATATCAATTCACTTAAGGTACGGTTTATGGAGGTTTGGTTGGTGAGGTTTTTCATCTTTTACTGAGATCTGTCTCATGATTGAAGTTCATATAAAAGACGGGTATTAAGTTATCCCAGACCAGTGTTTTGAGCAAGAAGTCTGTACTAATGCTGAGTTGTTGAACAAAGTGTTATGTTTGTTTTAGGTATATTCTGGGTCTGTAGATTGTTTACAGTGCAGACTTGGCTTTTAGTAGAGTGATGTGCTCTTTCTATCGGACGTGGGAGATCAGGGAGCATTTCAATGCTTCTGGAGACTATATCTGCAGGAAGTCCTATCAGATTTCATGGATTGGTTGGAGGAGCATTTAGAGGCAATAAGTAATTTACAGGAACTAGGGAGTATGATGGATGGCAATTTCAGGAATGTGGATACAGCGCAGATATAGTCAGGTAGATGGGTTACTGCTTGGAAAGGTAGGAGAGGTAGGCAGGTAATGCAGGAGTCTCCTGTGGCTATCCCCATCTCAAACAAGTATGCTGTTTTCAATAATGTTGGGGTGATGGCCTCACAGGGGAACGTAATACTGACAGCCAGGTTTCTGGCTCTCCTATAAAGAGGGGCAGATCAAATTCCAAGAGATTGGTTGTGATACGGAACTTTAGTAAGAGGAGCAGATAGACATTTCTGCGACCAACAGCAAGATATCAGAATGGTGTGTGACCCTGGTGCGAGGGTTGGAGAGGGTGCAGAATATTCTCAAAGGGGAGAGTCACCAGCAGAAGGTTGTTGTGCATGTTGGTATCAATGACACAAGTAGAGAAAGGGACACAGACTTGCAGAGAGAATATAGGAAATTACGCGGGAGATTAAAAAGTACATGCTTGAGCTAATAATATCTGGATTTCTCCCAGTGTCATGTGCCAGTGAGAGTAGGAAGAGGAGGATAAAGCAGATGAATGTGTGGCAAAGGAGCTGGTGTAAGGGGTAAAGAGTTTGGATCATTGGGATCTTTTCTGAAATAGAAGTGACCTGTAGAAGAAGGACATATTGCACCTGAATTGGAAAAGGATCAATATTCTGGCTGGGAGATTTGTTACTGCTACTCAGGAGGCTTTAAACTAGTAAGGGTGGGCATTGGGATCGAAAGAGAGATCATGATAAGTCTGAGGCTGGTGGAGTAGAGAAGGGGAGCAAGTTAAGTAGTCAAGGCAAGCAAGAGCAAGACAAAGAATGATGTAAGATTCTGGATTAGAGTGGTGCTGGAAAAGCACAGCAGTTCAGGCAGCATCCGAGGATGCAGGAAAATCGACGTTTTGGGCAAAAGCCCTACATCAGGAATAGAGGTAGAGTGCCTGCAGGGTGGAGAGGTAAATGAAAGGAGGATGGGGGTGGGGAAAAAGTAGCATAGAGTACAATAGGTGAGTGTGGGTGGGGATGGAGGTGATAGGTCAGGGAGGAGGGTGGGGGAAGGTAGCAAAGAGTACAATGGGTGAATGGGGGTGGGAATGAAGGAGGGTGGAGAGGATAGGTGGAAAGGAAGATAGGCAGGTAGGACAAGTCATGGGGACAGTGCTGAGCTGGAAGTTTAGTGCTGGGGTGAGGTGGGGGAAGGGGAAATGAGGAAACTGTTGAAGTCCACATTGATGCCCTCGGGTTGAAGTGTTCTGAGGTGGAAGATGAGGCGTTCTTCCTCCAGGCATCGGGTGGTGAGGGAGCGGCGGTGAAGGAGGCCCAGGACCTCCATATCCTCGGCAGAGTGGGAGGGGGAGTTGAAATGTCGGGCCACGGGGTGGTGGGCGTGTCCCAGAGATGTTCCCTAAAGTGCTCTGCTTTAGTGTAGAGGAGACCGCATCGGGAGCAACGGATACAATAAATGATATTGGTGGATGTGCAGGTAAAACTTTGATGGATGTGGAAGGCTCCTTTGGGGTCTTGGATGGAGGTGAGGGAGGAGATGTGGGCGCAGGTTTTACAGTTCCTACGGTGGCAGGGGAAAGTGCCTGGATGGGAGGGTGGGTTGTAGGTGGGCGTGGACCTGACCAGGTAGTCCCGGAGGGAACGGAAGGCGGAAAGGGGTGGGGAGAATTCAAGAAATTCTACAAATATACTAGCAAAGAGTAACTAGGGGAGAGGAAAGAGCCCCTTAAAGATCATCAATGTGTGGAACCAATGTGATGGATGAGATACTAAGGGTATATTTTGTGTCAGTATTTACTGTAGAGAAGGACATGGAAGCTAGGGAACTTGAGGAAATAAGTAATGATGACTTGAAAAATGTCCATATTGAAGCTATCAATGGCTCAGTGATTTCTCCACAGCTAGAGTAACCAATATTCAACAACAGCTATGGGTGCCAAGTTCAAAACCATTTACTCTGCTCATCCAGTAAGAAATTAGGTAGTCACAATAAAAGAGAAAATCTGTCCAGTGGAAAATACGAGAATCAAAATCTCAGCATAAAGGTTGTAATGTGAACATTGAGTTACATCAACAGATTGGACCAGCGTCATAATTTGAAGGGATAACAAATAAAACACACTGGTAAATGATTTAATACCTGTAATTCATTCACTTATACATTCCATCTCACTTTCACCTTATGCATTAGATAGTTGAGTCTTCCTAAAGTTAACCAAATTTAGAAGCAAATTATTTATTTGCATACAATGAAATATTAAATTGTCTCTTCAGAATTTTAATTACAAGTCCCAAACGTTTAAGAAAAGAAACACACTATCCCAGATCTGTCATGGTAGGAGAGACCATAAATTAGATCATGAAAATAAAATTTCTAAAAACCACCTGATCAGAACCAAAAATTGGACATTGTTCAAATATGTTTCCCTTCGATATTTTTATTCCATCTGCTTCGATTGGACAGTTTGTTTGTTACAACAAGTGTGCAGTTAAATCTAAATTTTTTACCTTTAGAAACTTGCAGCAATTTCAAACCTATTGGCAGAGTCCAATTTATCTATTTGCTTCAGAATCCTGAATGTTCAAATAATGTTTCTTATGGACATAATGAACCACTGAGCTGGAGAAAGACAGAGCAGCGCAGAAACCAGGTGATGGAGTAGAGTTCCAGTTTGTTGGGTTAGCATTGAAAAACCAGAGCCACAAAAGATCACAGCCACCATCACAGCCACAGTGATGGTGGATGAACTGACAGTGGCGTGGATCCTTGATGGACCAAGTAGAAAAATCTCCTGAGTTTGAGAAGCCATCATGAGAGAATCATTCCCCTTGTGCATTGAAGAGCCAAGTATCTGGTGTTGAGACTGGCTCTAATGCAACGAGGTGTACGTCGGTTTCCAAGAGATCAATTGTGTTAGGGGATTTTGTAGTCAGAGTTACAGACAGACGTTTCTGTGGCCAGCAGAGAAAAAGCAGAATGGTGTGTTGTTTCCCTGGTGTCAGGATCAAGGATTTCTCAGAGAGGGTGCAGAATGTTCTCACGGGGGAGAGGGGCCAGCAGGAGGTCATTGTCCAACAACATTGGAAGGGAAAAGGTTGAGACTCTGAAGGGAGATTACAGAGAGTTAGGCATAAATAATAAAAAGGAGGTCCTCAAGGGTAGTAATACCTGGATTACTCCCAGTGCTACAAGCTCGTGAGGGCAGGAATAGGAGGATAGAGCAGATGAATGCATGGCTGAGGAGCTGGTGTATGGGAGAAGGATTCACATTTTTGGATCATTGGAATCTCTTTTGGGGTAGAAGTGACCTGTACAAGAAGGACGGATTGCACGTAAATTAGAAGGGGACTAATATACTGGCAGGGAAATTTGCTAGAACTGCTTGGGAGGATTTAAACTAGTAAGGTGGGGGGGGTGGGACCCAGGGAGATAGTGAGGAAAGAGATCGATCTGAGACGGGTACATCTGAGAACGGAAGTGAGTCAAGCAGTCAGGGCAGGCAGGGACAAGGTAGGACTAATAAATTGAACTGCATTTATTTCAATGCAAGGGGCCTAACAGGGAAGGCAGATGAACTCAGGGCATGGTTAGGAACATGGGACTGGGATATCATAGCAATTACGGAAACATGGCTCAGGGATGGGCAGGACTTGCAGCTTAATGTTTCAGGATACAAATTCTACAGGAAGGATAGAAAGGGAGGCAAGAGAGGAGGGGGGGTTGCATTTTTGATAAGGGATAGCATTACAGCTGTGCTGAGGGAGGATATTCCTGGAAATACATCCATGGAAGTTATTTGGGTGGAACTGAGAAATAAGAAAGGGATGATCAACTTATTGGGATTGTATTGTAGCCCCCCCCCCCCCCCCCCCCCCCCCAATAGTTAGAGGGAAATTGAGAAACAAACTTGTAAGGAGATCTCAGCTATCTGTAAGAATAATAGTGTGGTTATGGTTGGGGATTTGAACTTTCCAAACATCGACTGGAACTGCCATAGTGTTAAAGGTTTAGATGGAGAGGAATTTGTTAAGTGTACAAGACAATTTTCTGATTCAGTATGTGGATGTACCTACTAGAGAAGGTGCAAAACTTGACCTACTCTTGGGAAACAAGGCAGGGCAGGTGACTGAGGTGTCAGTGAGAGAGCACTTTGGAGCCAGCGACCCATAATTCTAAAGGATAGACCAGATCTAAAAGTTGAAGTTCTAAATTGGAGAAAGGCTAATTTTGACAGTATTAGGCAAGAACTTTCAAAAGCTGATTGGAGGCAGATGTTCGCAGGTAAAGGGACGGCTGGAAAATGGGAAGCCTTCAGAAATGAGATAACAAGAATCCAGAGAAAGTATATTCCTGTCAGGGTGAAAGGGGAGGCTGGTAGGTATAGGGAATGTTGGATGATTAAAGAAATTGAGGGTTTGGTTAAGAAAAGGAAGGAAGCATATGTCAGGAAAAGACAAGATAGATCAAGTGAATCCTTAGAAGAGTATAAAGAAAGTAGGAGTATACTTAAGAGGGAAATCAGGAGGGCAAAACGGGGACATGAGATAGCTTTCGCAAATAGAATTAAGGAGAATCCAAAGGGTTCTTGCAAATATATTAAGGACAAAAGGATAACTAGGGAGAGAATAGGGCCCGTCAAAGATCAGTAAGGTGGCCTTTGTGTGAAGCCACAGAAAATGGGGAAAATACTAAATGTTTTTACTGCGTCTGTATTTACTGTGGAAAAGGATATGGAAGATATAGTCTGTAGGGAAATAGATAGTGACATCTTGCAAAATGTCCAGATTACAGAGGAGGAAGTGCTGGATGCCTTGAAATGGTTAGAGGTGGATAAATCCCCAGGACCTGATCAGGTGTACCCGAGAACTCTGTGGGAAGCTAGAGAAGTGATTGCTGGGCCTCTTGCTGAGATATTTGTATCATCGATAGTCACAGGTAAGGTGCTGGAAGACTGGAGGTTGGCAAATGTGGTGCCAATGTTTAAGAAGGGCGGTAAAGACAAGCCAGGAAACTATAGACCGGTGAGCCTGACCTCGGTGGTGAGCAAGTTGTTGGGAGAGGATGTACATGTATTTGGAAAGGCAAGGATTGGTTCGGGATAGTCAACATGGCTTTTTGTGTGTGAAATCATGTCTCACAAACTTGATTGAGTTTTTTGAAGAAGTAACAAAGAAGATTGATGAGGGCAGAGCAGTAGATGTGATCTATATGGACTTCAGTAAGGAGTTCGACAAGGTTCCCCATGGGAGACTGATTAGCAAGGTTAGATCTCATGGAATACAGGGAGAACTAGCCATTTGGATACAGAACTGGCTCAAAGGTAGAAGACAGAAAGTGGTGGTGGAGGGTTGTTTTTCAGACTGGAGGCCTGTGACCAGTGGAGTGCCACAAGGATCGGTGCTGAGCCCTCTACTTTTTGTCATTTACATAAATGATTTGGATGCGAGCATAAGAGGTACAGTTAGTAAGTTTGCAGATGACACCAAAATTGGGGGTGTAGTGGACAGCGAAGAGGGTTACCTGAGATTACAACAGGATCTGGACCAGATGGGCCAGTGGGCTGAGAAGTGGCAGATGGAGTTTAATTCAGATAAATGCAAGGTGCTGCATTTTGGGAAAGCAAATCTTAGCAGGACTTATATACTTAATGGTAAGGTCCTAGAGAGTTTTGCTGAACAAAGAGACCTTGGAGTGCAGGTTCATAGCTCCTTGAAAGTGGAGTCGCAGATAGATAGGAAAGTGAAGAAAGCGTTTGGTATGCTTTCCTTTATTGGTCAGAGTATTGAGTACAGGAGTTGGGAGGTCATGTTGCGGCTGTACAGGACATTGGTTAGGCCACTGTTGGAGTATTGTGTGCAATTCTGGTCTCCTTCCTATCGGAAAGATGTTGTGAAACTTGAAAGGGTTCAAAAAAGATTTACAAGGATGTTGCCAGGGTTGGAGGATCTGAGCTATAGGGAGAGGCTGAACAGGGTGGGGCTGTTTTCCCTGGAGCATCGGAGGCTGAGGGGTGACCTTATAGAGGTTTACAAAATTATGAGGGGCATGGATAGGATAAATAGGCAAAGTCTTTTCCCTGGATTTGGGGAGTCCAGAACTAGAGGGCATAGGTTTAGGGTGAGAGGGGAAAGATATAAAAGAGACCAAAGGGGCAACTTTTTCACGCAGAGGGGGTGCATGTATGGAATGAGCTGCCAGAGGATGTGGTGGAGGCTGGTACAATTGCAACATTTAAGAGGCATTTGGTTGGGTATATGAATAGGAAGGGTTTGGAGGGATATGGGCCAGGTGCTGGCAGGTGGGACTAGATTGGGTTGGGATATCTGGTCGGCATGGACGGGTTGGACCGAAGGGTCTGTTTCCATGCTGTACATCTCTATGACTCTATGACAAGGTAATCAATGTCACATTATCATGTGCAGGAACTGCTTCAATTGAACCCATTATCCAGCTGATTAAAGATCAGGAATTGAGGCTCTACAACAATATCCTGAAAGCTCTGCAATATGAATGTCCATTATAAATAGTTTATTTCTTTACGTTAAACTTTTCCATTAATGTTTATGAAGATTCATTGCCAATGGAATGAAAAATCCATCTTTTATAATAATTAAGGACCACGTGTTTACATCCCCTGTTACAATGAAGACAGCTGCTACTTGTACCATGACACTTTTCTATGACTTTACCATTTCCTTGGCTCCTCAACAGCCTTGGTGCTATAAAACTGTTAGCCTAATATTCAGTTTTGGAGTAGTTCTGACTTCCTCCTACGTATAAAATGCCTAAGAGAGTGTGCTTATGTGTGCGCATCAGCTTACTGCCAAAGACAGTGAGTGGATGATCCAACTCTGTCATATTCTCCAGTCCCCATCATCAGTTAGATACTGCGAACCTCCACCCAGCCCTCTGCCATGCTCAGGTAACCCTGGGGCAGAATCAGGAGAGGAGTCATTAGCAAGAGAGGAAACCAGAAGGCATTAACTATATCTGTGCATGCCCTGTCTTTCCAAGTAGCCCCACAGAATAAATCGCTCTGCACTATCAGCGAGTCGTGAGTTCGTGGAATGCCCTGCCAGTAGCAGTGGTGGACTCTCCCTCATTATGGGCATTTAAGCGGGCATTAGATAGGCATATGGAGGATAGTGGGCTAGTGTAGGTTAGGTGGGCTTGGATTTGCACAACATCGAGGGCCGAAGGGCCTGTACTGCGCTGTATTCTTCTATGTTCTATGTTCTATGTTCTATGTTCTATCACATCTACCACTCTCAGGCAGATACTCAGGCAGGTTCGGTGCAGAGTAAAGATCACTCTTCTTGTTCACTAGCTCCCAAATTTTGCCATCAAATCTAACAGTTGATGATTTGCTCTGTCTTTCCTCAGCCTCCTCTGCAAAGTGGACCATTCGAGTTTGGGGCTTTTGTCACCAGGAGCACAACGGAGTTGAATCTCACAGCAATAACATTTTATTCTATGATCTCTGTCACTTTTCAATATTGTGAAAAGCTGAGGCCAAATACAAATGACAACTAAGGGCATCTTCCAAATTGGAGTACATGCTGTGATAACAGGTGTACAATATTTTCATTTTTGGAATTTGGATTTAAAAAAAAATAGAGGTAGATTGATATCAGTTAGTCCTGTGAAGGTGTTTGTTTTTAAAAGAAAGGTATTTTTAAAAGATAGGCTCAGAAAGTCATTAGGACTGTGACCTAAACATATAACCTCTAAGAGGCCATGTGACATCAGGCAACTGCCTAACAGACACCTGTGGTGTTAATGGACGAAATGCTTATACTGCTGCATTTATGGCAGACAGAGTGAACAGATTAAGGCATTAGTTTTGCTTAGACTTCAGAATGGAAGAATCATGTCAGTTCAGAGGCTCCAGTCACCTCATTGGAACTGATTTCTAGTCTGTGGAGCTTCCAAGCCTCAAGAGCTTATAAAAAAAGTCTTCATGTTGAAAGTTTAGGCTGTCAGAGTTGTGAAAGTTTCATGCTGGCAGATTCAAACGAATCATATTAAAAAAAAACTCAGACGTTTAACCACAATGATAATCAACTGTAAAATTTAAACATATTATTCTCGTGCATGTCTCAGTTTGGCTTGTCCTAGGATGGATGTGTTGTCCCAGTCAAAGTGGTGTCCTTCCTCATCTGTATGTAAGGATACTAATGAGAGCGGGTCATGCTGTTTCGTGGCCAGTTGATGTTAGCCAATAGACAATAGGTGCAGGAGTAGGCCATTCTGCCCTTCGAGCCTGCACCACCATTCAATATGATCATGGCTGATCATCCTTAATCAGTATCCTGATCCTGCCTTATCTCCATAACCCTTGATTCCACTATCCTTGAGAGCTCTATCCAACTCTTTCTTAAATGAATCCAGAGACTGGGCCTCCACTGCCCTCTGGGGCCGAGCATTCCACACAGCCACCACTCTCTGGGTGAAGAAGTTTCTCCTCATCTCTGTCCTAAATGGTCTACCCCGTATTTTTAAGCTGTGTCCTCTGGTTCGGCACTCACCCATCAGCGGAAACATGTTTCCTGCCTCCAGAGTGTCCAATCCTTTAATAATCTTATATGTCTCAATCAGATCCCCTCTCAATCTTCTAAACTCAAGGGTATACAAGCCCAATCGCTCCAGTCTTTCAGCGTAAGGTAGTCCTGCCATTCCAGGAATTGACCTTGTGAACCTATGCTCCACTCCCTCAATAGCCAGAATGTCTTTCCTCAAATTTGGAGACCAGAACTGCACACAATACTCCAGGTGTGGTCTCACTAGGGCCCTGTACAGCTGCAGAAGAACCTCTTTGCTTCTATATTCAATCCCTCTTGTTATGAAGGCCAGCATGCTATTAGCCTTCTTCACTACCTGCTGTACCTGCATGCTTACCTTCATTGACTGGTGTACAAGAACGGGGTAAAAAAATGACTGCAGATGCTGGAAACCAGATTCTGGATTAGTGGTGCTGGAAGAGCACAGCAGTTCAGGCAGCATCCGAGGAGCAGTAAAATCGACGTTTGGGCAAAAGCCCTTCAGATCTCTTTGTGCTTCCCCTTTACTTAAAATAATTCCATTTAGGTAGTAATCTGCCTTCCTGTTCTTGCCAACAAAGTGGATAACCATACATTTATCCGCATTAAACTGCATCTGCCACGCATCTGACCACTCACCTAACCTGTCCAGGTCACCCTGTAATCTCCTAACATCCTCCTCACATTTCACCCTGCCACCCAGCTTAGTATCATCAGCAAATTTGCTTATGTTATTACTAATACCATCTTCTATATCATTTAATATATATTGTAAAAAGCTGCGGTCCCAGCACTGATCCCTGCGGTACCCCACTCGTCACTGCCTGCCATTCCAAAATGGAGCCGTTTATCACTACTCTTTGTTTCCTGTCAGCCAACCAACTTTCAATCCACCAAGCTAGGTTTCATTCTGGAATTTTATTTGTCAAGTATTACAATCAGCTGGGATCAATAACAATATTCATCATTCTGACTCGTGGTCACCAACCTTCAACGCTTTTCCCTAACCCTGTCAAATGTTCTGTCTTACCATGTCAATGCACCTCCATTCAACCATTTGATTTTTTTTTGGATTAGGTAATAATTTACTTATGGGAGACAGTGAGGTCTGCAGATGCTGGAGATCAGAGTTGAGAGTGTGTTGCTGGAAAAGCACAGCAGATCAGGCCGTATTCGAGGAGCAGGAAAATCAATGTTTCATGCCAGAGCCCTTCATCAGCCATTCCTGGACCCTTTAAACATACCCCACCATTTAATAGTATCATGGTTGGTCTGACTTTAAACATATCCCCGATGGTCTTTCACTCCCTTGATAATCAAAAATCTATCCACCTCTGCCTTAAAAATATTTAAATGTACTGCACCCTTTTGACAGAGAGATTTCCAAATACTCTCAACTTTCTCTAAAAGAGAAAGAAATCCTTGCCTCTGTCTTAAATGGACAACCTCTTATTTTTAAACTATGGCTCCTAGTTCTAGATTCTCCCACAAGAAGAAACATCATTTCCACACCCACCTGTTTAAGTCCCCTCAGGATCTCAGAAATCACCACTGCTGCCTCACAGTGCCAAGGACCCAGGTTCGATTCCAGCCACAGGCGACTGTCTGTGTCATGTTTGCACATTCTTCCTGTGTCTGCATGGGCTTCCTCTGGTTTACTTCCACGGTCCAAAGATGAGCAGGTTAGGTGGATGTATATGTAGTTTAGGGGGTTGGGTAAGATTCTCTTCTAAGGGTTAGTGTGGACTTGACAGGCCAAATGACTTTTTCAAATATTTGCAGGATTAGAGCATCGCTGGCTAGGCCAACATTTACCTGCCCCTCAGAGAAGCAGGTGAGAGTCAATCACATTGCTGTGGTTCTGGTGTCGCATGTAGACCAGACCAGGTAAAAATGGCATTAGTGAACCAGATAGGTTTTCCCCTGACAATTGATTTATGGTCATTAGACTCTTAGTTCCAAGTATTTAATTGAATTCAAATTCCACCAACTGCCATGGCAGGATTCAAATATGGGTTTGTAGCACATTACCTGGGTCCCTGGATTAATAGTCCAGTGATAATACCACTAGGCCATTGCCTCCCTACACTGTAGGGATGCTATGATTCTATGATAGCCTGTGCTACTTTAATCTCAGATTTCAGCTCCCAAAAGGTACTACCCTAAATGATGTGCAGGGGGGCTCAGGGATGGACAGCACTGGAAGCTTAATGTTCCAGGGTATAGATGCTATAGGAAGGATAGAGTGGGAGGCAGCTGAAAAGGAGGAGTGGCGTTTTTGATTAGGGATAACATTACAACCATACTTAGAAAGGATATTCCTGGAAAAATGTCTAGGGAAGTTATTAGGGTGGAATTGAGAAATGAGAAAGGGGTGATCACTTTACTGGGATTGTACTATTGACACCTCAATAGTCAGGGGGAAATTGAGGCACAAACTTGTAAGGAGATCTCAGTTATCTGTCAGAATAATAGGGTGGTTATGGTAGGGGATTTTAACTTTCCAAACATAGAGTGGGACTGCCATAGTGTTAAGGGCTTGGATAGAGAGGAATTTGTTAACTGTGTACAAGAATTTTTTCTGAATTAGCATGTGGATGTACCTATGAGAGAAGGTGCAA
Organism: Chiloscyllium plagiosum; assembly: GCF_037043375.1. Classification (NCBI taxonomy): domain Eukaryota; kingdom Metazoa; phylum Chordata; class Chondrichthyes; order Orectolobiformes; family Hemiscylliidae; genus Chiloscyllium; species Chiloscyllium plagiosum. The sequence goes on from NW_028270145.1 coordinate 1,054,521, forward strand.
AACTTGACCCACTCTTGGGAAATAAGGCAGGGCAGGTAACTGAGGCGTCAGTGGGGGAGCACTTTGGGGCCAGTGACCATAATTCTATTGCTTTTAAAATAGTGATGGAAAAGGATAGACCAGATCTGAAAGTTAAAGTTCTAAATTGGAGGCAGGCTAATTTTGACAGCATTAGGCAAAAAGTTTCAACATTTGATTGGAGGCAGATGTTCACAAATAATGGGATGGGTGGCACAGTGGCTCAGTGGTTAGCATTGCTGTCTCACAGCACCAGGGACCCAGGTTCAATTCCTGCCTCAGGCAACTGTTTGTGTAGAGTTTGCACATTCTCCCTGTGCCTGTGTGAGTTTCTTCTGGGTGCTCTGGTTTCCTCCCATAGTCCAAAGATGTGCATAAGTTGCCCATAAGTGTTAGGTGGATTTGACAGGGGCAAATGTAGGGGGTGGGTTGCTCTTTGGAAGGTTGGTGTGGACTTGTTGGGTTGAAGAGCCTGTTTCCACACTAAATGGAATCTAAAATGGGAAGTCTTCAATAATGAGAGTCCAGAGACAGTATGTTTCTTTTTAGGGTGAAAGGAAAGGCTGGTAGATGTAAGGAATGCTGGATGACTAGAAAAATTGAGGTTTTGGTCAAGAATAAGGAGGAAGCACCCATCAGGTGTAGACCGCAGAAATTGACACATTCCCTAGAAGAGTATAAAAACAATAGGAGTATATTTAAGAGGGAAATCAGGAGGGCAAAAAGGGGACACGAGATAACTTTGGCAAATAGGGTTAAAGGGAATCCAAAGGAATTCAACAAATACATTCAGGACAAAAGAGTAACTGGGGTGAGAATGAGGGCCCTTAAATATCAGCATGGTCACCTATGTGTGGAATACCAGGAGATGGGGGAGATATTAAATGAGTATTTTGCATGAAAGATATAGAATGTAGGGAAATAGATGGTGACATCTTGCAAAAGGTTCATATTACAGAGGAGGTGGTGCTGGATGACTTGAAATGCATAAAAGTGGACAAATCCCCAGGACCTGATCAGGTGTACCCTAGAACTCTGTGGGAATCCAGGGAAGAGATTGCTGGGCCCCTTGCTGAGATATTTGTATCATCGATAGCCACAGGTGAGGTGCTGGAACCTGGAGGTTGGCTAACGTGATGCCACTATTTAAGAAAGGTGGAAAGGAAAAATGAAGGAACTGTAGATTACTGAGCCTGACATTGGTGGCGGTTGGAGGGAATCCTGAGGGACAGGATGCACATGTATTTGGAAAAGCAAGGACTGATTAGGGATAGTCAACATGGCTTTGTGTATGCAAAACCATGTCTCACTAACTTAGTTGAGGTTTTTCAAGAAGTAACAAGCGTATTGATGAGGGCAAAGCACTGAATGTGATCTATATGGACTTCAGTAATGCATTTGACAAGGTTCCCCATGGTTGACTGGTTAGCAAGGTTAGATCATATGGAATACAGGGAGAACTAGCCATTTGGATACAGAACTGGCTCGATGGTAGAAGACAGAGGGTAGTGGTGGTGGGTTGCTTTTCAGACTGGAGGCCGGTGACCAGTGGAGTGCCACAAGGATCGGTGCTGGGTCCACTGTTTTTCATCATTTATATAAATGATTTGGATGGGAACATAGGAGGTATAGTTAGTTAGTTTGTAGATGACACCAAAATTGGAGGTGTAGTGGACAGTGAAGAAGGTTACCTCAGATTACAATGGGATCTAGGTCAGATGGGCCAATGTGCTGTGAGAGGCAAATGGAGTTTAATTTAGATAAATGTGAGGTGCTGCATTTTGGAAAGGCAAAGCAAGGCAGGACTTATACACGTAATGGTAAGGGCCTGGGGAGTGTTGCTGACAAAGAGACCCTGGAGTGCAGGATGGTTCCTTGAAAATGCCGTCTCAGGTAGATAGGATGGTAAAGAAATTGTTGGTATGCTTTCCGTTATTGGTCAGGGCATTGAGTATAGGAGTTGGGAGGTCATGTTGCAGTTGTACAGGACATTGGTCAGGCCACTTTTGCAATACTGTGTTCAATTCTGGTCTCCCTGCTATAGGAAGAATGTTGTGAAACTTGAAAGGGTTCAGAAAAGATTTACAAAAATGTTGCCAGGATTGAGGTGTGTGAGTTATAGAGAAAGGTTGAATAGACTGAGGGATAATCTAATAGAGGTTTACAAAATCACGAGGGGCATTGATATGATAAATAGACAAGGCCTTTCCCCTGGCCTGAGGGAGTCGAAAACACAAAGGCATATGTTTAAGGTGAGAGGGGAAAGATATAAAAGAGACTTAAAGGGCAACGTTTTCATGCAGATGGTGGTGCATGTATGGAATGAGCTGCTAGAGGAATTGGTAGAGGCTGGTACAATTACAGCATTTAAAAAGCATAAGGATGTGTATATGAGTAGGAAGGGTTTTGAGGTATATCGGTCAAATGCTGACAAATGGGATTAGATTTGTTTAGGATAGTTGGTCAGAATGGACGCGTTGGGCTGAAGGATCTGTTTTTATGCTGTATATCTCTATGACTCTCTGATTCTATGGGTTGAGAGACCTGAGTTTATAAGTGCATAAGTCATTAAAGATTGCAGCAAAGGTAAAGAGCGCAGGTAATAAAGCATACAATATCCTAGCTTTATTAAGTGACATAGAGAACAAGTGCTGGGAGGTACAGCAGAATTCGTATAAGACCCCATTTCGATCTCAACTGAAATATTGTGTATAGTAACGGGAACAAAACCTCAAGGTGAAGGCATTGGTGAGAGTGCAGAAGAGGTTTAACAAAATGTTTCCAGGAATGAGAAACTTCAATTATCAGGATAGATTTTAGAAGGCGGGACTGTTTTCTTTGGTGAGGAAAGGTGAAGAGGAGATTCAATCTGTCAAAATCATGAGGTGTGTAAACAATGGGGATATGGAAAAACTGTACCAACTTGTGAAAGGATCAATAAGAGGGCACAAATCTAAAGTTACTTGCTAAAGAGAAAAACATGATGCGAGGTAAAAAACATCATTTTCATACAGCAAGTGACTTGGGTTTGGGATGTGCTGCCTGGAAATATGTTGGAGGCAGCTTCAATCAAGGGTTCGATTCAAGAGGATCATATGAATAGAAACAATGTACAGGGGAAAGGGGGGAAAGCAAGAAGGTGACGCAAAGTCATAATCGTTCGGACAGCCAGTGCAGATACGTTGGGCTCAAGAGCTTCCTTTGTCGCTGTAACAATTTTAAAATTCTGATTCTGTGGTTCTGGGGTGCATTTTGGCTGGAATAGGGACTGAATTTGCTATTCAAGAGCATCTAGTCAAAAAGAATATTACAACATGGTGCATCACGGCAGAGAGTAGGATCCAATGTTCTCTAGCTCATCTCTGCTGGTCTTGCTGCAAAAGGTGGACAAGAGGAAAGAGAACCTTCATCAGACACAGCAATGGTAGTGGGAGCACTCAGCTACTGTCGTCCTTGGCTGTAGCCCAAAGATACAGAATGACAAGTAATTCAAAACACAAATATAAGAGATGGAGCTGGAGAGGATCATTCAGATTCTTGAACTTGCCACCAGTCAATAAGATTATGGATGATCCAATTCTGACCTTAATTTCAGTGTTCTGATTGCCCCACTCCCCCACACGTCCACAAATATTGCTGCCCCTTGTAGATCCAAAATCTGCTTATCTTACATTCAATGGCCCAGCCTTCGCTCCTCTCTGAAACAGGTCGCTAAAGTTTTAGTAATTAAACCTTATCAAATGCCATTTTACTTGTTGCTGTCATGTAATAAACCTTCTTGTCTTATAAGAACCATTTTGTTTTCTGTAGATCATGGATAAAAGTCAGATAAAAGTTGTTTCCACTGAATCCATGACCTGAGATGATCTCCATGGGTTTGTTATCCTTTTTACACATGGGTCATGGCAGTATGGTAGTTCAGGATGCAGAGAAATTTAACAAAGAGACTGGATAGTGAACAAGTTGTTGTGTCTGGAGTAATCTATTAGTATCTGACAGGGTCTTCTGGATGATGAGACATTTAAGTGATTTATTTCCAGGGGGCTTCTCTCATTCGACCCCCAGAGGCTTGGCAGAAACCCCATTTACGCACATGAACCAAACACCCGCTGAAGTTATGGAGCAATAGAAACCTGAAAAATTTTTACATCTTATGGTATATAAGGGATTCAGGAATAAAATGTAACATCTGCTGGATATGACATGCCAATAGAAACTCAGGGTAAATGCCTGGGAACCAGTGAAACAGGAACCTACAATAATCAAGATTTGGAGGAGCCGGTGTTGGACAGGGTTGGACAAAGTTAAGAATCACACAATACCAGGTTATAGTCCAACAGCTTCTTCATCAAGTGGTTGTGGAGCAGGACCATAAGGCACAGAATTTATAGCAAAAGGTTACAGTGTCATGTGGCTCAAATATATTAAATAAACTTAGATTAAGTCTTTCATCTTTTAGAATGGGTTTACTAGTTTTAGTTCATTAATATGTAAATCCCAAATTCCTTTTAAGTCACATTCTCAAGATAGCTTCAGAGTTTCTAACAAAAGGTGTCCTCTCAGCTCAAACAATGCATTAAAATTATGAGGTCAAAGCAGAGAATAAACTGATCCACTTCTCTGCCTTGTAATTTCATGTCCAACTATTGTGTTCACTACTTAAACCATTCAGAGTTGTTTTTATTTTGATAGGAGTACATCATTTTGACAATTTGCTTTTTGCTAGGGTCCCCGAGGTGAAAATGGTTCCCCAGGAGCGCCTGGTTCAAAAGTAAGTTTCATGTCAGATTCATTTTGAATGCGGGCTTCTTGTTAAATAAAAGAGTTTTAGCATTATTTCATGTTCCATCTTTAAACTCTAGGGTGAGGCTGGTCCTGCAGGTGAGCATGGACCCCCTGGTTCCTCTGGGCCTACAGGGCCACGTGGGCTTCCTGGTGACAGTGGATCAGCCGGAGCGCAAGTAAGCAACTTTGTCAATTTTTTCAGAAATAAATCATGTATATACACAGACAAGGAGAGCCAGTACTTAAGTTCATTGTTGCTTCATCTTTGAATGTCAGGGTCTTCCTGGGCCTGCAGGCCCACCAGGCCCAATGGGCCCTTCAGGATTACAAGGTATGCCAGGTGAAAACGGTCAGCCAGGCGGTATTGGGCCTAAAGGTGAAAGAGTAAGTATTGTTCTTTATTCCATTTTTCTAACCCTCTATTGAATATAATTCTTTTTGTTTTAGATATAAAATATTTTGTGTTGATATTCAGGTTTGCACAGAACTAAGTCTGTATTTTCTATGACAGGGGGAGGCTGGTCCAATGGGATTTGATGGTGCACCCGGCAAAGATGGTACCTCAGTGAGTGCACAGAATTTTGTCTGCATCTTGTTAGTCACTTTCTTTTGGTAACAAAATCTGTGCTCAACGTTTTTACTATTTCTATTCTCTTGCAGGGGCAGCAAGGCCCTATGGGTCCACCAGGTCAACCAGGCCCTACAGGAGGGCGGGTAACTTAACATTTTCCAAAAACTTTGATGTTTGTCACCTGAGAAAGATTGATTGCTGTTTAGTATCAATTAATAAAATAAAGGCTGAAGAAAATATAACAGACTCTGGTAAAGAAATAGTGTCATATGTATACAAATCAATATTATTAAATAAATTGGTCACACCATGTAGTGAGGAAGAGATACCCTAGAAGTTATAAATACCACAAGTTGTTGTCTAGTGTGTACTGGGTCTCACTAGGTTTCACAAAAGTGACATCTCAAGTTCAACATCTTCATAATCTCTGCATGCATTTAAGCATTAATTGCTCAGTAAACATGCCGGCCAAAGTAATTAATAACATAAGTTCCCTTTTAATGTTGATCATTGTTAATTACTGCTAATCAAACACTTTTACATAGAAATAAACCAAATATAACTGTGGAGTGTTGTGTGTTAGCTTGTAAATTGTTGTGGGAGGTTTTAAAAATATCTAACTTTAACTACTGTTTGAAACTGTTATCTTTCTTTTGTTCCCTCCAAAAATTTCCAATCTTTCTGACCCTTCATTTATTTCACTTACTGCATATTCACTCACTTTAATTTCCCCACCTTCCTCTATTCTTCTTTAATCCTTCCTCTATTTATCTCTTGATTCTAAAACTCAAGTGTTTTGTTGGTCACCAAAATGTCTGATGTCATTTTGCAGGCATTGTCCCATTATCTACTTGTATTTATATCAAGCTTGTTTCCACTTTAACAAAAATCATTGATCAATAACCTGAATTAAGAGGGCTTGTTGTGAAATGCCAGAACCCTGAATAATCTGGTTGAACATATCTGAAAAGTTCTTGTCAAATAAACAGGAATCTAGCAGGAGATTAAATTAAATCTCAGTAGCCTTAAAATCTGTACCAGAAGATTAGCTAAACAGTATGTATCTCAATGGACATTGCTTCAATGGAAATGACAATAGGATAAGGTGTAAAACAAATATTTACAACTGTCCCTTTTGCTCTGCGTTAATAAGTTGCATTTTTGTAAATTGGTAAATTGATGTCTTTGTTGGGTCTTCACCAGAGACACGTATCCATTAATCTGATAGTCACTTTAATGGAATATGATCATTGCTACGAATCAGTTGGCTGCACTCCCCAATACCCAGAAGCATGCACACTAGTTGCAAAATCTCTCATAGACTTATGTAAATAAAGAGTGAAAAATAACCAACAAATAGTTGAAATTTTTTTAAAAAATTCATTAATTTGTAAACCTCTTTAATTATCCATTGATTTTTCTGATATTAGGGCGAGTCTGGCCCTGCTGGTCCTCCAGGTCCTATTGGTTCTCGTGGTCTTCCTGTAAGTAAATTTTATTGAAGATTTAATTGAATAAATGTTTATGCAGTTAAAAATCAGGTAAAATAACTTAGGCTGCAGAAATACTTTATGATGATTGTGACGTGCTCTCACTTTAAGGAGTGTGGAAAATTGATCTCAAAGAAAGTTAGTTCAGCAGCATTCTGATGGAACTCTGTCTGCAAAGCAGCTTCTTTCTGTTTTAAAAGCAGACTGACAAAATGGTTATCTCATCGTCTGACCTGTTATAAGCCCAAAGGTCTTTATTGAACATGGGACATGCAATGATTGCACATCTTATGTTACTGTTTGAGACAGCCAGTGTTTGAATGGCTCATCCAATTTGAGATTATAATTTTGAACTATTTTCGGGAGAAGACCTTTTTTACAACAGCTATTGGGAATGTTTCTTTCTTGAGGGACAAAAGTGATTTGAATCCACTAAAGAAGTAAGGTGATGCTCCAAAGGCTATCTTTTGCCATTTTTTGTCATCAGTATAAAAATGTAAAAATATAAAACATTTTTTTTAAATGCCACACTCTGTAATCAGTTTTAAACTTCAAATATAATCACCTTGTGTAACACAGAAAGGGAAATTAAGCAGGGATGATTGAGTAGCCAAATGCAACCTGCCCAATTATCTGCCCATGTAATTGTAAGTGCATTTAAGATCAACTAGGCTACATTATAAAATGGAACCTGGCCTGGTTCTCCTCGAGGAGAAAATCTACTCCCTCCTTTGTAATCAAGGGATTTCATTTTGGTCAGGCATTTTGGAGCAGACTGGTGAGGCAATAACAATGTGCTGTTCCTGTGCAGCTGAAGCTAGGATCTTATTTCTTCTTCAAAGCCATTTAGATCACTTGAGGGTAGTTATAAAGTTAGATCTCCTTGCAAAGCAGAGTCTAGCACAAAAAATAAGGTAGAATAATATTGGGCCCACCTGAAGCAGCTGTAAGGAATAAAGGAGTTGGGATCATGCCATTGTGACCCACAGTTACTGATCTCCTCATCTTGCCAGTGATTCCCTGATATATCTCAGTATCCTGGAGGAAAAAATGGTGTAATGAAATGGTGAATGTCTATCATGTAATAAACATCTTGCCCCAAGACCCCTGTGGACACTCTGTCTCAGCAGGACTTCAGCTGGAGACACCCAACAAGATTCACAGTGAGAAATAAAGCAGGAGATTGAGAAAGCTATATGCTACGGTTAGGCCTATGCTTACTTCGGTTTAATTATTTGCATCTCATTACGGTACATATACTAAAATAAAATACACATGTTACAGATAAAGATATGCCGACTTCAGATTTATTAAGAGCAATTTAAACAAAATTACAATTGTATCATCAACAATTAATATGAATTGTATGTCATGTATCTCAAATCTGAAAAAAATTATTTATTATTAAAATTATCTCAATTATTTTCTTCAGGGTGAACGAGGGGAAATTGGTCCTAAAGGTCCAAGTGGATTTCCTGGACCTCCGGTAAGTTGAGACTTAATAACGAGTCTGTGAAATATTGTAAATAGGGTGCCTATTTCTGGAATATCAATAATAGTTATAGTTTACTGTCAGGCAGAAAATAGCCTTTCGATTATTTCAGGTTAAGTGGGAAATGGACGTCAATACAAATGAAAATATTGTGGGATATTTTGTTAGGAAAGATAAGGAGGATATATATTCTTTGGCGTATACCAATAAAATGAAAAGCATGGAAAAACAGATGCACGACTCACTAAAATAAACGATTCTGGTAAATAAGGCCCTAAAATGCAAAACCAAAATCAAATTGAACAACATAGTAATTGTTAAATTTATAGGGAAACTTGATTAGAGCACAATTTTGGTTGTGTGGACAGTTCTGAACATAATAAAGAGGCACTGGAGGAGTTGCACAAATCATTCAGTAGAAAGATGCCAGGACTCAGACATTACACCTGAAAGACTTGGCTGTTTTTGCTTGAGAAAAATGAAAACAGGGAGTGACCTGACACAGCTCTTTAGGGTTATGAAAAAATTATATCATGTCTCCATAAAAATGTTTTTCTTACTTGAGTGAAAGAATGGTTACTAATAAATTTGACAGTTTGAACAATGCAGCTGAGATCTGATTTTGATTAAGCCTCAGGCTGACCTTTCTGAGAACATGTTGATGTTGATATTGATATTATGCAAAGAGCCTGGTGCAAGTTCAATTTTGCTGTCTCAGAATTTAAAGATGAAAACTGTGTGTTAAACTTTAGTTCCAGTGCATGACTAATCTGTAATTTATTTAATTAGGGTCTTGATGGTCAGCCTGGTCCTAAAGGCTCAGATGGGAACCCTGGCCCAAAAGGCAGCTCTGGCCTACCAGGTCCTACAGGTATAATTGGATTACCGGGTCGACTGGTAAGCAAATTTTCCAATAGTATACAGTAGCGCCTCGACATACGAACGACCCTGTTCACGAACAAATCGGTTTACGAACAGGATTGTACGTAAAACTTTGCTTCAACGTACATACGAAATTCAAGCTACGAACAAATGGAGTGAAGTGCAGGCTTTTGTTGAGAGGCATCACCCTAACAAAACTGTGACCAACAGAGCAGTGAACATTTTAAATGACAATGTGATGTCCCATTTTCGAAAAATTCTGCAACAAAGAAAAAACCAAGTTTCTCTGGATCGTTTTCTTGTGGCATCACCAACCTCCAAGAGACAAAAAAGAGAAAAAACTCCGTAAATATCCGAACAATGGGAAAATTGATTCAGTTCGCAAACTTTTCAGTTCGCGAACCGGGTCCCGGAACGGATGAAGTTCGTAAGTCGAGGCGCTACTGTATTTACTGAGGGATGCACCAAAGCTTGGGGTAGCTGCTGCCAACGCATAGTGGGGAAAGATCACCGTCTAAGGTCTTCTTGGCAAAGTATAGTGAAGGCCTATTCTTGCTGCCTCAGAATGAATGTAACAAGGTTCCTGCTTAAGAAAATGCCTTTGCTTTTGAAACTGCAAAGAAACTCTGAGAAATGTCAAGATTTCAATGTTTTGTTTGTTCTTTTTATCTGCAAAATCTGTACACAACCAATTTAGAAATGTGGATGCACATATAAATGATTTTTAGGAAAAAAATGCAAAATTTTTAATTCTGCCTAAATATGAGTGTTACATTTCACAATAGCCTTGTAGCCTTAATTTTGTGTTTATAACATACTGTTTTTGTTGCAAAACTGGATTGAAGCTCTAACGAGGAATGCCAAAATTTCCAAAATTTCTTTTTTTTTCTGTAAAGTTTGTAATGAACTGTTTTGTACCTGTTCTGTTTACTTATAGGTAATTTATGAATACAATATTTTTTTAAATAAACGTTTATAATCTTGATCATCATATATGATTAATTGCGTTTTGATTTTTCAGAAAATAGGTGAAATTAGTTCACTTTTTTTTCATTATTTTAGGGTCTTCCTGGAAGCAGAGGAGAGAAAGGTGAACGTGGCTCAGCAGGGCCTCCTGTGAGTATCAGAATTACTATTAAACAACAACTCAGCTAATATTCGTATTTACCACCACCTTATTTAAGTTAATGTCCTACATGAGTATTGCATTTGCTTTGCGAAATAATGAGCTTCCATCCATTCATATAGTTACTTACTCCACGAGAATATAATGCCCATTCCATAGCTTTGTTTCTCAGCATTGCGTACACAAAATGTTTTATCTCAATTTAAGATTCTGCTCAACTTTCTTTAAAATCAGATCAATTTTAATAATATTCCCCCCTCAAATCTGCAGGAAGAACTAGGCTGGACCATTCATAGGATTTTCCATGGTAACTGTGTTCTTCAAAGTGTGCATCACCTTCAATGTGAGGCTAGATCAAATTAAAATATAAATATGGAGACTCATTTTTATTGGATGACTGAATTACAGTATATAGGACTATGATCTGAAATGAAAGTACAGATCCACTGTGATCTAATTGAACAGGGGGAGAATACATGAAGGGTTCAATGGCCAACTCATGCTCTGGGTGTGATCACCTTATAACGGGCAGTAGGTTTAAGAGTGGCTCAGCAGGAGCTTCCTTGGCCCATTACCCGAAAACCATCTTCTACTGAAATTCTCGTAAGACTGTTTTGTCAAGTGTGCATCATGGCACTCAGTTTGGTATGCCTCAGAGGAACTTCTCTCACATGAAGATGAACATTAATTATGCGCTCTGATGCATCCTTCTTGAAGAATCACATTGCAGGAGAGGCAGATGGGCTCACCACTGCCAGGCCTTTGAGCTGCCTGTTCCACTCGCACCATTTTTAAAAGCTCAGCAGTACACCAGTTCAGGCGCTGCAACCCAGGAATCAGTCCTTACACGGTGTTGCTCAATTATTATAATTGAGACGTGGCCCAATTCCTCTTTGTCTTTGCTGATTTTGATCCTTTAACCTTCTAAATGCTAGACAAAACATCTAATTTGTACAATCTCTCCTCATAATTAAACCCCCAAAGTCCCCAACTTGGGTGGACAGCCCTGACTGAATGCTGACCAGACCTTTCACTGATCTCTGTGCAGCTTCTTGACTGACAATCCATGAATCCTCAGACTGGTTGCAACGCACCTATGAGACTGACTCAGATCACTGCCCAGACCACAGATATCCTGACCCCCGGATCCTGACCAGCCTAAATGGATGGCCCACCATTTCCAATCTCCAGACTGATGCCCTAAAGTGACTGTGCCAGAACCTCCCAGCAAATGGCAGTCTCTTTCTTTTACTGAGGACTGTTTGAGACATGGACGTTTGGTTAAAGCACATGCAGTACCTTTGCCGCGTGGACTATTGGCAGATGCTGTAAGTATGTATTTGTATAGGAGTGCCTGTGTGTGTGTGAGAGAGAGTGTGTTTGTGTGTGTGTGTATAGTGCAATGGTGGTGACCTGTAATGTGACATGAACCCAAGGTCCCGGCTGAGGCCCTCCCTATGGGTACCGAACTTAGCTATCAGCCTCTGCTCGGCCACTTTTTGCTGCTGCCTGATCCGAAGTCTGCCTTGGAGGATGGTCACCCGAAGGTCTGAGGTCAAATGTCCTGGACTGCTGAAGTGTTCCCCAACGGGGAGGAAACCCTCCTGTCTGTTGATTGTTGTGCGGTGCCCCTTCATCTGTTGTAGCCTTTTCTCGGTTTCCCCAATGTACCATGCCTCAGGGCATCCTTGCCTGCAACATATAAGATAAGAGAATCGACGTTTCGGGCATAAGCCCTTCCTCCTTCGATTCTCCTGTTCCCTGGATGCTGCCTGACCTGCTGTGCTTTTCCAGCAACACATTTCAAGCTCTGATCTCCAGCATCTGCAGACCTCACTTTCTCCCCAACATATAAGATAGACAAAGTTGGCTGAGTCACATGAGTACCTGCCATGTACAAGGTGGGAGGTGTCCCCACATGTAATGGTGGTATCCATGTCCACACTCTGACACGTCTTGCAGCGCCTATAGTGACAGGGATGTATGGAAAGATGTGGTTTATGATAACTGGGCTGTACGTTACATAAGCAGCTTTGAGAATTGTCTAATTGGGATGGTTTCTTTTGTAGGGTTCTTCTGGTTTTCCTGGCAGCCCTGGCCCAATCGGTGCAACTGGACCAGCAGTAAGTAATGTCTACAGTTACACTCAATGTCAGTATGAATTAGTTCTCTTGTTACATTAATCCATATTTTGTAAAGATCTTAAAGCATCTCATATTTTTCTGACCAATGTCTAAAATAATTTTCATCTTTGCTTATTTGCTATTAAATACATTATTTTCCTAACACTCACAGCATATCCATAGCTAGTATAAAAACCATTTTTGACACACCTTGCACATGTTTGAGGATCTATGATCTTTTCTCTCAGTTTTTCAGAGGTAGGATATGGCTCAGCAGACAACATGCAAAGTGTTGAAATATTCATGTCTCTCTATGTATCAATGAAATATTTTAAATTCAAAATTACTACTATGCAATGAAATATTGATATTAATGTTGATAAACCTAAAATACAATATGACAAAATGAATAAAGTTTTATTCACGAAAACTTGAGAATCCCCTGTGATCTTCAAGCACGTTTTATTCCCATTGGGACTCGGCCAAATATTTGCTTCTGAGTTAAGTGCACAGTCAGAAAATATCCCCAGCCATAGAGAAACTTCCCTGAGTGACAGGATTTTTATTTCAGCAGAGGGAAAGTGACATCAAGAGTCATATCCACTAACCCCTGAAACAGTATAGAGCCAGCCACAGGGCCTACCAACCTTCCAAGTGAGCTGTAGAAAAGGCTGGCCTCAACGATTTAGGATCTTGTTCAAGTTTACAGTAAAAGCAATAAAGAATAAAAACAGCCCTGTGGCCATCACTCATCCCACCTCTGTACTCAGTAGACTCTCACTCACTCCTAATGCCTCTCTCTACTCCTCCACTGTCCCCCATTTTCCTTTAAGCCCTTACACCACTCACTACCAATCTATGCTGACCCATGAGCTCCTCTTCCTGTGTCCCCATGGCCTTTTATAGTACCTGTACTTTGGTAGAAACAACATTGAAAACAATTAAAATGGGGTAGAATTATAAAGGGAGTGCAAGAGTAGAGGGACCTTGGTGTTTCTGTGCACGGATCACTTGAATTAGTAGGTTTGATAAAGAAAGTAGTAAGTAAAGTATACAGTGTTCTCAGCTACATGAATAAGGTCACATCCTTTTAGAATTTCTCTTAACCTTTATTTTTCCCAACAGGGCAGTGCAGGTTCTCCTGGTCCTACAGGTCCCCCTGGTAAAGATGGACCTGCTGGTCCAGCTGGCAAAACTGGCGCACGTGGTGAAATTGGACCTCCTGGTAACAAAGGTGAACCAGGTAACCCTGGTGACAAGGGCTCATTTGGTGAATCTGGACCTCCTGTAAGTAAACTAACTGGTGCCTAAAAAAAAGTGCTAGTTATCAAAGATGGATTGAGATACGGGAGATAATTTCTAAAAGACATCAAATAAAAAGATTCACTATGATTTAATACTTAATTCAGTTTCTTTGTGTAAACATAATTTAGATTCCTCAGATTCTAGATGTAGTTGAATCAAATTTGCTGTGACCATTGTCACATTTCCCTCAGCTGCATATCATTGTAGGCTAATAACAAAGATGCTCCATAAATCACATACGTTAGTTTTTCTTAATATCAGGGATAGTCAGAAACATGAGAAATTAGACTTGTTAAAAGAGAACAAGATTAGCATCAAGTAGTGCATCTTCTTTTCTTTAATTGGATATGTCAGCCCTTGTATAGTGCAGTGGTAGTATCCCTCCCTCTAGACTGAGAGGCCTAGGTTCAAGGCCTGCACATTCCAGTGGTGTGCAATAATGTTTCTAAGCAGGTTGATTGAAATATAAAATGGTGAGTTAGATATGCAAACCTTCTGGTGGTGCAATGGTAGTGACCTTACCCTGGAACAGGACACCTGGGCTCAAGTCCCACCTGCTCCAAAGGTGAGTAATAACGTCTGAAAAGGTTGATTATGAAAAATTGGTTAATTTTTTAAAAAATACTGCAATGGGTGGACCTTATTGTGGTGCAGTGGTAGTGTCCTCACTCCTGAAATGAGAGACCCAGGTTCAATCCCAGCAGTATGTACTAATATCTCTGATATTAGATTGGTTTAAAAATAAAATTAAATTGGATACATGGGCTCTTTTGTGGCACAGTGGTAGTGTCCTTACCCCTGCATCCAGAGGCGTGTTCAAATTTCACCTGATCCAGACAGGTGTGGATTAACATTTCTGAACAGAATGATTAGAAAAGTAGGTTAATTGGATATGTCTTAATAATGTTTTGCCTCCACTATTACACATAGAAACTAAAAGGCCAAGTTATTTTCTAAACCACGTTGTCTTTAACAGGGTCCTTCTGGCACACAAGGTCCTCAAGGAATGCCAGGTCCACGAGGTTTGGCAGGTTTACCTGGTTCAGTAGGGAAACCAGGCCCTACAGGTCAAAGAGGACCATCAGTAAGTACAACATCTTCCAATGACATTTATTTGGCTTTCAGGTCTTTAATTCACAGTTACATTTATGGCTTCTAGACACGGAAAGGAAGCTATTTCTCTACGATTATCAAACTAATAGACAACTTACCACATGGTTCCTTCTGGAAACAGGACATATCAGGTTTTCATTTCCTGAACGTGAAAGAAAATGCAATGGTACATGATTAAATAGTATTTATACACCACACTCAGTTTTCGGCTGTGAGTCAAACTTTAGCCATGTAACCTCCATTTATTTCCTTCCCATACAGCTTTCAGCCATTCTCTGATATCTAGATCAATCTTTAATTATTTCTGTAGCACACTAAGAACTTCAGTTTCTTTGTTTTATTCTGAAAATTCTGGTACCTTTACTGTCTTCTCTTGCCTCAGCAGCTCTAAACATGATAGCGATCGTTACCTCTTCAAGGTTGAAGTCACAATATTTGCTCTATTTTTTGAATATTTCCATTTCTATCCTTTAAAAAATTCCTCATAGGAACTTTCGACACAGTTTCTTGCATTGGCACTTCCTGTCTCTATCTTGATTTAGGAGAAAGTAAGGACTGTTGATGCTGGAGATGAGAGTCAAAGAGTGTGGTGCGAGAAAAGCACAGCAGATCAGGCAGCATCTGAGAAGCAGGAAAATTGATGTTTTGGGCATAAGCCCTTCATCAGGATAAAATTCCTGATGAAGAGCTTATGCCTGAAAACTCGATTCTCCTGCACCTCAGATGCTGCCTGACCGGCTATGTTATTCCAGCACCACACTCTTTGGCTCCATCTTGATCTATGCCATTATGCACAGGCAAAGACAGCTGCTCCTTTTCAAGAAGAGCAGATAATTATTTGAAGCAGCTGTGGACACAAAGTAGGGATGAGAGATATGAGATTACTTCTTTGGTTTCTCTCACTAAAGAGCTTACCCGAGTAGAGGTCACCAAGCAACTGTTTTTTGTGCTGTAATTTGTGATGTTTCTGTTGTATTAACTGAGGAGCACTCATTTTTTGGAGGACCTGACTGAAAGACTTGCACTTCAGATTTTTAAAATATAGTTGTATTCTTTTCAAGAAGGTACACCAAATCATAAGGGTGTTTGCTCAAATTGGCATAAACTGTGTGTTATTCAGGGTGAACCTGGCAAACAGGGTCCCCCTGGTGGTCCTGGTGAACGAGGTCCTTCTGGTACGGCCGGTCCACCTGGCATAAGTGGAGTCCCTGGTCAACCTGGCAGAGATGTGAGTAGTTCCACTCATGTTTTTATCCTTAAATAGAATTATTGACATCACATGTTAGACTACGTTATCAAGACAGTTAGTATCCTATACATTTTAGCACAGAATCTATTTCTAAATAGTAATGTTATGTTTACAAACAACCATCGATTGGAAATCTGTTTTCCCATTAGTCCTTAAGACTTCCTACTCTTATTGGTAGTGTTGTTTGCTAAGTATTTTATGTTACACTTTAGGGTAACCCAGGCTCTGATGGACCTCCTGGCCAAGTTGGAGCAGCTGGCCCTAAGGTGAGGAGGAAGAAAATTCAACTTATTTGCAATTGCAAATTTACCAAAGGAAGTAGGAGTTTAAAATCGGTGTTAGGTTGTTTTTCCCATCAATGGTAACAATTGCCATTTTGTTTTGGCAGGGAGATCGTGGTGAACCTGGTCCAGGTGGTCATCCGGGTCACTCTGGACCTCCTGGATCTCCAGGGCAGCCTGGTCCATCTGGTAAACAAGGTGACAGAGGTTCCTCTGTAAGTTGGAAACTCTATGTTGCCATTACCATTTAACAATGTGTAAATTGCAATAATGAATTTGGTTCGAACAAACATTGTTAATTTAATTTATTTAATACATGAGGAATTTGTTAAAAATGTTAACTTCCTTGAAGTATTCTGATTTACTTGAGCATACCATAGCTTTTTGCTTGCCTAATATTTTTGAAATAAGAAGGTGTACTTTTTGGGCAATCTTAATATCTATCTGATGTAAACTATTACATAACTGAAACTTGGTTAGCTCAGTTGGCTGAATGGCTGGTTTGTGATTCAGTGTGATGTCAACAGTGTGCCTTCAAATCCCAGACTGGCTGAGGGTACCAAGAAGGTTGCACCTTCTTGACTTTGCCCATTGTATAAAGTATGGTAACCCTCAGATAATACTACCTCCCATTGCCTCGCAAATGAGGGAGCAGTCCTATGATCCATGAGGACTAGGGAAACATTTATTCAATGATACGTATGAAAAAATAATTGGTTAAATATTTTAATGTGTTGGGTCATGGAGAAAGAATTGAACAGTTCTCTAAAATGAACAGGTTTATTTTGTGGAGCACTATTACATGAACCTATGATTACAGTTTAAAAGAACTTGAATTTTCATCCAAGTTTTCCTGGTTTGATGTATAAGCTCTTCTTCAAAGAACCTGACATTTGCCGTGGCCATCTCGTGTTCATTCATTCTCAACCATATAGAGTTCAGGTTCGGCTGCTGGGAGAATGTGTTCTTGCTGGTTTTAAAAATATGCACAAGGAATTCTATGATGGCCTGTAAATCGACCAATCTGTGTCACTGCTTACACCTTATATGGAGAAATCTTTTGTCCAATTTATCCTTTAAACCTTATTCACAATTGACTTTAAATTCCTTCAAACATTATTCACAATAATTTTATGTAAGATATAATGTTTGAACACAAATGTTTTAACTTTTTGTTTTCCTACTTTCAAAATCTTTTAGGGACCTCGAGGTGAAAGGGGCTTACCAGGCCCACCTGGGGCCACTGGACGTGTGGTAAGTTGGTGGCAGTCTGTTTCAGGAAATCGCATCCAAATAGTCTCATGAGACAGTAAATTATTGTGTGTCAAAAAAAGGGCATGGTCAGTGAGAGGGAGACATCACCGGAATGAAATAGAGGACATGTGAGTACATCAAGGAGGGAATTCAATGCAGACGGGGGAAGATGCGCCATAAGTAAGAATTGAAAAGTGCTAAGTGTGGAGTTTGGTAAAGGGTGGGAAAGAACTTCTACTTTTTTCAGAAAGTTTGTTGGTTAGTAAGAATTAGGGACTGTTGATAAATTGTTATAAATTAGAAAAGCCCATTGTTATGAAAGCAGAAGCCATACTCTGACTTAACTGAAGAACAGCAGGGAACAGGGAAGGTTCATGTTAACATAATAGAATAAACCAAGGAATCAGAAACAGAATAACATTGACATAAGGAAAATAGGGCTAAGACAAGGCAGCACAGTTCAGTTGAGTGGAATCCATGATCTGGAATATGTGGGAAGCCATGGACCCTACTTCAGAGGGTCGGTGTGGATTTGTTGGGCCGAAAGGCCTGTTTCCACACTATAGGGATTCTATGATATCCTCAACAGCCACATGAGCAGGAAATGATGCCAGCTGCATCCATGTTTCAGAGCTCAAAAGGCAGCTGGTCAATGTGGTGCATCCACAAGGTAGAAATACATGGATAGTATGTTCAGAGATAGGTCACGTCTCACTTTAAGGGTCTGGAAGCAGAAAGGGAATGGATCACCGCCAGGTTGTGCAGGAGTTCCCTTTGGTTCCACTTACAAATTAAATGTATGTTTTGGAAGCTGATGAGCGCATTGGTTCCTCAGGAGAATGTAGTCAGAGCCAAGTTTGGGACACCATGAGCTGTAAGCGAAGGGAAAAAGGAAAAGGGAGGAGTAATAATGCCAGGGGAATCATGACTCCAAGTTGGTGTGTTGCCTCCCTGATGCCAATGTCAAGGATGCTGTGGAGCAGCTGAAGGACACTCTTCTGGGGCAGGGTGACCAGCTAGGGGCTGTGGCCAACACTTGTACCAATGACTCAGGTAAGAAGGAGGATGTAGTCCTGCAGTCACAATTTATGGAGCTAGGTAGATGATTAACAAGAGTCAAAAAGTGTGGCGCTGGAAAAGCACAGCCAGTCAGGCAGCATCCGAGGAGCAGGAGAGTTGATGTTTCAAGGGTGAACTCTTAATCAGGAAGATTAACAAGCACAATCTCAAATACAGTAATCTCCAGAATACAGAGAAAGGAGGATAAGACAGATGAATGCAAGGCTGCAAAGACAAGGAAGGAATGAGGGCTTTGAAACCCTTGAACACTGATCCTGGCTTTTGGGGAGATGACACCTATTCAAATTGGATAGTTGAACAGATCTGGCACTGAGTTCCTTGCAGATCATTTTGCTAGTGCTGTTGGGAAGGATTTTAAACGAAATTGACAGGAGTGTGGGGACCAAGAGAGAATGTAAGAGAAGAATACCATAGTTCACAAAATACTTGGAGAGACAGATAATGTGATATTAATAGGTGAAGGCAGAGTATAGGATAAAACAATCTAAATCAGAGTCACTGTGCTTGTATGTGAATGTGCAAAATAGTTAATAAGATCGGAAAGTTACAGATTCAGATTGTCATGTGGAAATATGATGTTGTGACAATAACAGAGACCTGGCTCCAGGAAGGGCAGAATGAGGTGTTAAATAGTCCTGAGTATAAGATGTTCATAAAAGGCAGAAAAGGAGGGGAAGCAGGGTTGGTTATGTAGAACAATGCAGTGTTGGAGAAAGAGGATGTTCCAACAGTTAGAAGGACAGAATCAATTTGGCTAGAGCTGTGGAATAAACAGAGATCTAGGTTTAGTCAAGAGACCACCAACTAGCAGGACAAAGCAGAGAAAAAAAACTGTAAAAAAATTACATAAAAAAAGACATTATAATGTAATTTTATTCTGGGCCTTTAATTAGCCAAATATAGACTGTAAGGAACAGTGAGTGGCAAGTAGTCTTAAATTATGTGGAGGAGCATATTCTACAGGAGTACACAACCAGTCCAACAAAGAAGGATGCACTGTTGGACCGGGTTCTTGGAAATAAATTGGGCTAAATAGATCAAGTGTTCACGGGGCAACATTTAGGTGACAGTGACTGTCACATCCTGAGGGATAGGACAATAGTGGACAATGTTAGAGGTCATTTCAGAGTTAGGAAAACCAATTGGCAGAGAGCGGACTTCAATGGGTCAAGAACAGAGCTGGGACAGATAGACTGAAATAAAAGATTGGTGGGAAAATCTGTAACTGACTAATGGGATAACTTCAAAGAGGAAATTGTTCAGTTACTATCAAAGTGTATTCCCTCTAATAGAAAGCTGATAAAGGATGAGAAAGGAAATAGAAATTGAGATAAAGAAAAGATGTACTTATGACAGGTGTCACATGGAAAATATAATTTAGAACCAAAAGAAATACAGAAGGTTCACAGGGAAGGTGAAAAATTATATCAGAGAAGCTAAAATGAATTATGAGAAAAGGCTAGCAGCCAACATAAAGACAATCCCAAAGTCTTCCATAAGCAAATAAATAGTAATAGAGTGGTAAATGGAGGGGTAGGGATGATTACGGTGTGAAGAGGAGGTTTATACATGGAAATGAGGGCATGCTAAGATGGGAATTTAATATACTGCATCTGCCTTTACCAAGGAGGGAGATGCTACCAGGCCACTAAGGTAGAGAAGGAATTCTGGCACTAGAAGGTTCAAAATTGAAAAGGAGGATGCGTTGATAGACTATTGGCACTTAAAGTTGACAAGACACAAGAACCGGATGAGATACATCCCAGGATATTGAGCGATGTGAGCGTGGAGATTGCAGGAGCACCGTCCGCCATCTTTTAGTCTTCCCTCCACTCAGGGGAGGTGATAGACAACTGGAGAATTGTAAATATCATCCTTTTTTTAAAATAGGAACATTTTCAAGAATAAGTCCAGCAATTATAGCCCAGCCTGTTTCATTTCAATAGCAAGGAAGCTTCTAGAAACAGATCTTCATGATTGATTTAGTAGTCGCAGGGAAAAGAAAAAGTCAGCATTGAGTTAACTGACTTGCTGGAGTTCTTTGAAGAGGTAACAGAAATAGTTGTTGAGGGTAATGTTGTTGATTTTTTTGGTGGGTAGCACAGTGGCTCAGTGGTTAGCACTGCTTCTTCACAGGACCAGGGACCCAGGTTTGATTCCAGCCTTGGACAACTGTCTGTGTGGAATTTGCACATTTTCCTCGTGTCTGCGTGCGTTTCCTCCCAGTGCTCTGGTTTCCTCCCACAATCCAAAGGTGGGAAGGTTAAGTGGATTGGTCATGCAAAATTGCCCATTGTGTCCAGGATTGTGTAGCTATGGGAAATATGGGGTTATGGCATACAGGAGAGGGCTGGATCAGGGTGGGATGCTCTTCAGTGGGCCAAATGGCCTCCTTCCACACTGTAGGGGTTTGTTGATTCCACATGGTATGCATGGATTTCCAAAAAGGCATTCAATACTGTGCCACACAACCCTGTGAGAAAATATATAAATCACGGATAAAAGGAATAGTAGTAATGTGGATAAAGAGACTGGCTGAATGATAGGAAACAGAGGGCTGTCGTCAATGGATATACTTCAGGCTGTAGGAAGGTTTTATAATAGACCTCAGTCACAATTGGTGTTGGGACCCTTGCTTTTCCTGATTACATGTTCAGTCTGAGAGATAGAGTGTGTGTATGAGAGAAAGTGGGGGTATGTTTATGTGTGCATTTGAGAAAGTACGTGTGTGCATTTGAGAGAGTGTGAGTGTGCATGTGTGCTATTGAGACAGTGTGAGTGTGCACATTTGAGTGTGTGTGTGTATGTCAGTGTGATTGTGTGTGAGAGTCTGTGTGCTTGTGGTTGAGTGTGTGTGAGTGAGAATGTATAGTGTAGTGGGGTCACCTGTAGTGTAACATGAACCCAAGATCACCTTTGAGGCCTTCCTCATGGGTACAGAACTTAGCTATCAGCGTCTGCTCAGCAATTTTGCATTGTTGCATATCTCAAACTGAATCTTGGAACACACTCATGCTCTCTGAAATACACGCATACACACACCCTCTTTCTCGCGCGCACACACACACACACGCATGCGCGTGCATGCAACACACACACACACACGGTCAGAGGCTGAACATACAGTGTCTTAGACTTTATTAAAGGAGAAATAGCATACACATGTGCAAGGATGTTATGCTTCACTTGTGTTACACATCCATTGAAGTGCTGTGTGCAGTTCTGGGTGATACACTACAGGAAGGATGTGAAGGCATTGGATATCACACAGAAGAGATTTACAAGAATGGTTTCAAGGATGAGGAACTTCAGTTATGAGGATGGTTTTGAGCGGTGGGCCTATTGTTTGTGGAGAGAAGAAGGCTGAGAGAATATATGATACTTTTCAAAATAATGAGATGGCTATAGAGAATGGATAGGGAGAAACAGTTCCCACTCATCCACCGCCAAACTACAACAACCCGATGGTCGGAGGAGGAGCGTCTTATCTTCCGACTGGGAACCCTCCAACCGCAGGGGATGAACTTGGACTTCACCAGTTTCTTCATCCCCCCTCCCCCCACCTTGTCTCAGCCGGATCCCTCCAGCCCGGCACCGCCTTCCTGACCTGCAGTCTTCTTCTTGACCTCTCCACCTCCATCCTACTCCGACCTATCACCTCACCTTGACCTCTTTCCACCTATCACATTTCCAACGCCCCTCCTCCAAGTCCCTCCTCCCTACCTTTTATCTTCTCCTGCTGAACACTCTCTGCTCATTCCTGAAGAAGGGCCTGTGCCCGAAACGTCGAATCTCCTGTTCCTGGATGCTGCCTGACCTGCTGTGCTGTTCCAGCAATAAAGTTTCAACTTTGATCTCCAGCATCTGCAGACCTCACTTTCTCCACTCATAAAAGGATCAAGAATGAGATGGCATGGATTTAAAGCGATTTGGAAAAGAAACAAAGTGAAATACGGAGAAAACGTCTGCACACAATAAATCAGTTAGGTCTGAAAGTACTGCCTGGAAGTGTCGTGGAGGCAGTTTCAACTGAGGCATTCAAGAGGGCATTAGATTGTTTCTATTCAAATAATGTGCATGACTATGGGGAAGAGGCAGGAGAAAAACACTGAGTCATAATGCTGATTTGGAGAAACCTTGCAAATACAGAGTGTTATTGGCCTCCTCCTGCACTGTAGCAATGCATGGGATTTTGTAATATGACGTATATTGAAATTATGTTACATAATACATCTCCATGACAAAATGGTTTTTCATTTATTTTAAGGGCCCACAAGGTCCAAGTGGCAATAAAGGTGAAGATGGACAGCCTGGAAGTAATGGTATCAAGGGTCATCGGGGATTCCCAGGTGCTCCAGGAATGCCAGGCCCTCCTGTAAGTATCTTGTATTTCTGGGACTTCTAGATTAAATACAAAAGAAAGTAATATGCTTTCAGGTTCCTTACTCTGAACACACTTAAGACCAGCAGCATATCAATCAAGGGCAAATTTGATATCACAGGTTTAGACCATCTTACCTGATAGATCTTCCAGTTTGGCACAGCAATTTATTTTAGTGGTTCCTAAGCATGGGATAGCATTATATATCATTTCTGAGGAGAATAAAAAGCAAAAATAGACTCCACCTTCCTGAAATATTCTTGTCTATGAGCTCACAGCAACTCAATATTATTCATAGAATCTGGATGTGTGCAAAATTAATATCTTGCAAAGAAAATGGTGGGTTTATTTCATAATTCATCGGTCAAAACACTGATGTTTCAGAAAAATGTAATGTGCTGTACATTTTGGTGGAAGCTTTTCAGTCTGAGAGAAATGGTAGTAATAGGATTTAAGGTTATGTGTTGGGAGATGTGATTGAATGAGAATATTCGATTTAGGAAATTGAATATGAATCTACATCAACTGAAGTTAGAATAATCTTACTGTTATTGAGTTATTTCAGCTACTGTTGCCTTTAATTTAGAAACATTCCTTTTTGCTTAATTCATAAAAGTCCTGGAAAGGAAAAAAAAACATATGGAGAGTGCTTTCTCTGAATGAGCCTGTCTTCATACTGGCCGATGGTGTTGTACAGACCAACCATTGTTTGACAAGGATACTTATGTACCTCCCACCCTTTGGACACAGGTGAGGGCAATCCTGTGGAAATGTCAATGGGACTGTGCTGCAGCCCTCTGTTGTGTCACTATGGAATCCTCCTCACACCTACTTTTGGGACTTTACTGGCAATCCCTCCCCTGTTCACTTACATTAATCATGGAGAGGTGAGTCAAGGACAAGTGTCCTGAGCAGATTTCCCCCTTTTATTCTCCGTTTGTGAACTCCTCCCAGAAAACAGGAACCGAAACAGAGCAGGTGAATAGGGATTTGAAGCTGCCTCAACACCTTGCCTTTCCCTACATTGCTCAAATTAGCTTGGTGGGTGTGTAGGAGAACAATAGCAGAAGTTAAACAGATGTGGTGAGGTCTCTTATGGTTGACTGGTGAAGTCAGCCAGCTGGCTTCCTTTCTAACAGTGGAGGCCAAAGGCATTTTGACTCTTCATACACTTTTTAATTCAAACGACAGCCTTCAGAAGCCAAACAGAGTTGTTGATGCAGCTCTGTAGATTTGGGACATGCAATATTCAAGTCAAATCACGACATGGCTGAGGAGGGTTTCAATTAGACCATCAAATCTGAACTGACTATCCAACTCACCCCACTCTCATCCCTTTCTCCTTGAAAGTTAATAATAATCTGTTTCCATTACCTTTCCAGGCAATGCAGATTCTAATAACCTGCTGGGTAAAAGCAACTTTCCCTCAACCTGCTCTGACTTTTTGCAATTTATTTCAAGACTGACACTTTTGCCACTGTCAACAGTTGTTGCTTCTTTATTCTAGCAACCAGAAGACAATTTTGAACACCTCTTTTCAATCTCCCCTGAACCTAACCTGCTCTAAAGGGAATAATCCCCAGATCTTCCAGTCTCCCCATGTAATTAGTGTCTTTCGTTTCCTGTGAAAGTCTAAAAAAGTCTCCTCTGGATATATTCTAAAAGTTCTTCCTAAATTTTGTTGCCAGCAATTGAACACAATGTTCCAGCTAGTTTAATTAAAATAATCACTGGAACCTTCTTATATTGTACTGAATGCCTCTATTTATAAAGCGAAAAAATCCCCTTTGTATTTTTAAAACTTCTAAAGCTTCCCTGCTACTTCCAAAGATGTGTATGTGGGCCCTCTGTGCCTGTAGAATTCATTTGCCCTACAAAATATATTGTTTCATGTTACTTTATGTTACATTTTTATGTCTGTATATACCATTATGAAGTCTATTGTTGTTCTCCTTCCTGCTTATTACATTTAAGTTTTGTATCATATTCAAATTTCAAAATTCTCTGGTTTTCTCCTTTGTATTGCTGTAAAAAGTCAAATTGTTTCATTCTCTCCAGGGGAATTCTGGAGAACCAGGCCCACCTGGAAATGCTGGAGCTCAAGGTGCAAGAGTGAGTAAAAGTGAACACTACTACAAAACTTCATCAAACTCTAAAACACTACCTTTCCAATCTCTCACCATAATATATCTTGAGTATCATATGAAAATAGGCAGACAGATACTTTCATTAATATGAAGATTATCAGATAAGTTATAGGTATTTGGGTGAAAATGAATCATTGATCAGGATTTTCCCAACCTTGGACACTGTCAGGCAATTTCTAACACTTGGATTGGCAGTGTCTCAATTGCCTGCCGACTAGAGATGTGTTGCAAATGTGAATATTTAAAGGCCTTTAAAGCCTATTTTTTTCAGAATATCAACATTTTGCATGTAGTGAAACAACTTCTTGTCAGTTATACGGGGAGGAGGCCAACATTGGAGCCAGAGGCCTGTGGCAAAGGAGCTGCGAAAAGAAAACCCTAACACTGCCACCCATGTCGGGTCGTCTGAAAATAGAGGTGCCCTCACATTTCCCCTCCTGCCTCAGCAGTGGCCACCTCTGATTGAACCTGCATTCTGCAGTTGGTCCTCTCTCATGGCTGAAGTTGAGCCTCTCACCTAAATTGCTGACCACTTGGAAAAGATTTCGTCATAATGACTGACACCACTCTGGGAAGTTGCCACTCCAGAATAAGGACATTGGCCATTCAGGTTTTCAGGCCTGACCCAACATTCAATTACATTAGTTTATGAATGTCAGGAACAAAGTTTGAACTGGTTCAATTAAGACACTGCCTTTCAATCATCCAAGATCAGCTGCTCGGTATCAATTATATGACTGTTATTCCAAATGTTTACGATCACCAAGTCCATGCATTTGATGCACATCAATGTTTACACAAAGCCAGTGGAAGCTATTGTTGTCAGTTTGTTTTCTAAGCATTCAATGGATAATGTGGGATTAAATTTTCTTCTCGTCCCTCTACTTGTTCATGCCGGCCAAAGAATGTCAGAGATTTCTTCTCACCATGGACCTGAGCACATCCATGCTCCTGGTCTCAAGCCATTACAATTTCTGAGTATTCCCGAGCTGCAGGAACATCTCCAGGCATCCAAACGGTAAAGCAATGGTATGAATGTTAGACTGACGGCCTTCTGCTAGCTGTCCAAGAACAGCAACCAGATGGCTCTTAGTTCCTTGCTGGCATTGAAATGCAACACACAAGCACAGGTCTTCAAGGCTCTGGACAGTTGGAGACTGTGCATTGGGACACCGAATCATACAGCACAGAAATGGACACTTTGGTCCAATTGGTCTGGATATCCCAATCATCAGTATTTGGTCCATATTCATATAAACCCTTTACATTCATATATCCATCCAGGTGCCTTTCAAATGTTGTCATTGTACCTGCATGCACCACTTTCTGTGGCAGCTCGTTCCATACACACACCACCCTCTCACCCTAAACCTATGTCCTCTAGATTTTGATTCCCCAACCATGGGGAAAAGACCTTGTTTATTCACCCTCTCCATGCTCCTCATGATTTTATAAACCTCTGGAAGGTCATCCCTCAGCCTCCGATGCTCCAGAGAAAAAAGGTGCAACCTATTCGGCCTCTCCCTATAACTCAAACCCTCCAGTCCTGGCAACATCCTTGTAAATCTTTCCTATAGAAGGGCGACTAGAATTGTACACAACATTCTGAAATTGGCCTCACCAATATTCTGTATAACCACAACATGACATCCTAACTCCTGTACTCAGTGTTCTGACCTAAGAAGGCAAGTGTGCCAAATGCCTTCTTCCCTACCCTGTCTACCTGCAACTCCACTTTCAAGGAACTCAGCGTTCCCGTGTCCTGCCCTGGTTTGCCTTATCGAAATGTTAACTATTTATCTCAATTAAACTCCATCTGCCACTCCTTGGCCTACTGTCCCAGCTGATCAAAGTCCCATTGCACTTTGAAGTAACCTTCTTCCCTGTCCACTGCACTTCCTATTTTGGTGCCATCTGAAAATTTACTAACCATAACTTGGAAGTGCCAGCCCACTGACTGTCCATTAGAAGTTCAAACTTCTTGGCTAATTACTGCACAATCACCCTCTGTCTGGAACCATCAAAACAAGTTTTGAAACCTCGATAATTAGCCAAGAAACATTAGATGATTAAAACTTGCTCCGAGTTCTGGGTAACCATCCTACTGATCCTTCAACACACTCACTAACCCTAAATCATTCATGCTTCCAGAAATCTCCATCACTCTCTCGGACAATTGTCCCTCTCCAATGCCTCCAGGTGTCTGACCAATCCCCCTCTGCACAGGGGACAATGGAATGCTTTACCCCCTTATCCACACTCTCTCCTGCAAACAGGTTGTAAGCATTCTTGGCAGAATATATTCTCCAGCAGAGTCCATTGTATTTCTTCAGGATTCCCCTATATTGATTAAATTAGATTAGGTTAGATTACTTACAGTGCAGAAACAGGCTCTTCGGCCCAACAAGTCCACACCGACCCTCTGAAAAGCAACCCACCCAGACCCATTCCCCTACATTTACCCCTTCACCTAACACTAAGGGCAATTTGGCATGGCCAACCTAACCTAGCATGGCCACCTAACCTGCACATTATTGGACTCTGGAAAGAAACCGGAGCACCTGGAGGAAACCCACGCAGACACTGGGAGAATATACAAACTCCACATAGACATTTGCCTGAGGCAGGAATTGAACCCGTGTCTCTGGCGCTGTGATGCAGCAGTGCTAACCAATGTGCCACTGTGCCGCCCAGGATTGCTTGGCTATCCTGAGAATGAGATGGATAGAAATTGTTCTACATTGCACCCATTTTTCAGAAGGTATCGGACTGACAGTCTATGCCCAATTCACACAAAAATAAGCAACAGCCCCATTACCTAACAGTATAGGTGCCTTGATAGGACACCCAAGACAAGTATTTAAATATGTTGTTGAGTGGCCTAATACCTGGAGAAGGATTTATTTTCAAAATCGATCACCCAGGATCAAGAAATGAGTGCATGTACAGCAACCAACAATAAGTAAGAATGCTTTTCTGTGAAGTCAATGTTTTTGTCATTTATAGACAATACAGTTTTGCACATTAACTTATTCAATTCCATTTTAAATGTTTTAAAGGGTCCTCCAGGTTCAACTGGTCCCCCTGGCAAAGAGGGTACCAATGGTTATCCAGGCCCTATTGGTCCTCCTGGTCCACGTGGATTACGAGGAGAATCTGGCCCCAGTGTAAGTAAACAGCAGAGACCTGACTTAATGAAGCAGAAAATTGGAAACTTAACATTCCTGGCCGCTCATTCATCAGGAAAGATACAGTAGAAAGGGAGGTGACAGGCAATGTAATGATCAAATAAACTATTGCAGCTCTGAAAGGCATAATGCAGGATACAAAGACAAAGTCTATTTGTTTGAAGTGAAAGAAAAACATACAGGGGAGCTATTGCACAGCTGGGTATAAATTATCAGAATTAATGAGAAGGACTTGGAAGAAGGAATCTGCAGGCAATTTACAGAAATAATTAGAGATGTCGTAGCAACAGTAAAAAGGGCAAAGTGGGTAAGGAATTCTTGGAATGTGTACACTATCTTCATCAGTAACTTTTTCCAGCACACGAGGCAGGGATAGCATAGGATGTAGTTCTGGAGAATTAAGTGTAGCAAATGGATCATGTTTCAGTGGGAACAGTGATCACATTTTTTTGCTGATTTAGTATGAGTTATGGTAAAGAAAAAGTGCAATCAACTATAAAATACTTAGCTAGAGGAAAACTAACTTCAGTGAATCAAGAAGGGATCTGACACATGGATTGGATTTTTCCATCTTCACATAGTAATGGAGACCAGAGAGTACTCCAGGTATAGTCTGACAATGTTCTTCACAAGTTTAACATAACCTTTTTGCTTTGTAACTCTGTCCCTTTCAATAATGAGTCCCAGTGCTTTGTCTTTTTTTGTTTTTAATTATCATATTAACCCATTCAATTTGTACCCTCAGATTTCTCTATTATTTAAAAACTTAGCATCCACACAACTTTATATGTATCAACGTCTAAGTAGGCACATACCTAGATTAGGTCAGACTTCCCACTCTATCCAGTTCCCAGAATGGTGGAAATCTCGCTCCAGAGAGCTGGCAAATCTCATGGGGTTTGGTTGGTACCCTATAGTGGCAAGGAGACCAGTTGAAGTCTTATTTAATCTCTATAAAATCCTGGTGGGCTCTGGGATATTGGATGTGAGTCGTTCACCAGTAAAACAACCTGATATCTCACTGCTAGCGGGTGAATTTCCTGCAACAGGGCCCCATCCCTTCCCTGAATACAGGAGAGCTTCCTACCGCATGATCTTCTGAGCCAATTTCCAGACCAGCCTGCCATCATGCCCTTTTCAACAGTCTCCACTAAAATCCTCCCTACGTTTAACTCCCACTCTCTGTTTCTGTTTTGTAGCTAGCTTGCTATCCATTTGTCACTTGACCCATGACTCCTCATGTCCACTAGTCAACTATGTAGCTCCTTGTCAAATATGTTTTTTCAAAAAAAAAGTATGTCACCTCTCTATCATTATGGTTACTTACACTTTTTCACACATCCTTACAAAATTCAATTTTGGAGCCCTTTCTCAAAGCTCTTTATCATCAGTCTCTAGATGTTTTTCTTTCACAACTTTGAATAAGGATTCCATCACCTTCCTATGATTGACATTACAACAGACTTACATGTTGTCTTAAATATTAAGTAGTAGTAGTGAAAGGATGGGGTTGTGGATAATTTGAGACTAAAATTGTGGGTTGTTTTTGGAACAACAAGGGTAGGCTTAGTAACTAAATTTGTATTTTATATTTTTCTTCCTTAGAGAAGAGGATTCTGCCAATGGACCAGTAAAGCAGAAGGCAGTATAGGATGGTCATACAAAGGAAGATCTCTACTTTAAAAAACTGGCAGTCTTCAAAGTCTAAAATTAATATGATCTGGATGGGTTGCATGCTAGGTTACTGAGGGACATCGGGGTGGAAACTTTAGATGGTATGCCCACGATTTTCCAAATATACTTCAAAATGTTGGTGCGAGGAGACTGAAGGATTACAAATGTTTCATCCTTTTGTAAAGAAGGGGAGAGGGGTAATCCTGGCAATTATAGACAAAGAAAGCCTTTAAAAACACTAATCTGGGAGAAAATTGATTGACATTTAGATAAAGGAGAATGAATAGATGAAAGCTGGCGTGCAATTCTTTAAGGCAAATAATGTTCAAGTAACTTTACTTGGTTGTTTAATAAAGTGATGGCGAATGTTGATCATGGTGTCACTGCTTACATGCACAGACTGATTCCTGGGATGGCAGGGTTGACGCATGTGGGAGACTGGATCAGTTAGGACTATCAAAGAATGAGAAAGGATCTTGTAGAAATTTATAAAATTCTAACAGGACAGATGGAGGAAGGATGTTCTCAATAACCAGAGAGTTCAGAACAAGGGGAGAGTGAGGACTGCAGATCAGAGTCAAAGAATGTGGTGCTGGAAAAGCACAGCAGGTCAGGCAGCATCCGAGGAGCAGGAAAATTGACATTTCGGGCATAAGCTCTTCATCAGGAATTCCTGATGAAGGCCTTATGTTCGAAACATCGATTCTCCTGCTCCTTGGATGCTGCCTGACCAGCTGTACTTTTCCAGCACCACAGTTCAACTCCAGGGGCAAGGATGAGGATCACAGTCTAAGGATAAGCTGTAGGCCTCTCAGGACAGAGAGGAGGAGAAATTTCTTCACCCACAGCATGCTCTTGTGGAATTCCTTGCCATAGGAGACAGGAGGCTAAAATATTGAATACTTTCAGAAAAGGTTTAGATATAGTTCTTAGGAGTAAAGGGATCAAAGGATATGGGGAGAGAGCAGAGAGAAGACACTGAGTTGGATGATTAACATTGAATGGTGGAGCAGGGTCAAAGGTCATTCAGCCCTTCATCATTTCCTATGTGCTATGTTTGTGTTTCTATATTTTGAACTCTGTAGGGTCCTTCTGGTAACCATGGCCCTCCTGGTACTCCTGGTGTCCCTGGTCCCCCGGGTCCTCCTGGCCCTTGTTGTGGAACAGCAGACAGTGGTGCTAAGGGTGTAGTGTATCCAGGAAGCTACTACTTTAGTGATCAACCTCGTGAATCTGTGAACGAACAAAGGGACGAAATAATAGCTGCTCTGAAATCCCTCAACAGCCGAGTAGATACAATCCTGATCCCAAATGGATCACAGAAGAGTCCTGCCCGAAGTTGCCGAGATCTAAAATTTTGCCATCCTGAATTCAAGAGCGGTAAGGAAGTTATTTAAGATAATTACATTTCTTTTGTCCTTTAGATTAAATTCATTGTAACTTAGAAGTATAAATTTAGGGACAATATACGAACAATCACTTAGAACTTGAGTATTGTTGAAATCAGAGATATGTTGCTGAAGCTTTTCGTCTTGATCTTATCAAGGCAAATGCAAGAGTACCAAAATATAAGCCAGCACAACAATTTATTCTTCAATACAGAAGGGTGTTGATTGGCTAACAAGTCAAAAGGTTGACCGAGGCAATACACTGAAGAAAGTAACAGACATAAATTGAACCAAACAGCATGTCTCTTTGACTGTTCATAATAAATGGAGTACAGATCATTCCCCTGTAGTAAAATTGTTCCTGTCATGTGAAAACTGACATTCTTGCATTTGTCCTGAAGAAAAAGAATGTTTCAGCGATAGGAATCATTTTTCAATACTACCTGATGTTTGACATGAACATACAAGATTACCCGGCAGGAAAAGACTGGATCATCAAACCTTCTCCACACACATGATTGCTTAGGTACTTCCTGCCTCTTTCCCCTTACATCATGCAAGCTCACAAGAAAAAAACATGGAGAGGAAATTCACTGCCAATAAGAAGGAAGAGCTTTGGAAAATTCCTCTCCAGCTCCTCACTTGATCAAAATCAGACCAAGGATTGCACAGACCGTGTACTTATTATTCAATCTTTATCATTCAGTTTAATTTGCCCATTTTCTCCTAATAAAGATTACTTCCCATTTTCATGTAATTGGTAATTCTAAAATTAAATTGACACAGTTTAAAAGCTGAGGTATCTTAATTTTTTTAGGTTAATATTATTCGAGATGTTATCACACAAAAGGTTAGAAGCTGGTATCATGTTCTCCTTCTATTTTAATATAGGTGTTCAAAATGAAATAGTTGAGTTAATATCTCCCTTAAAAATCAAAGATAGAAATATGTTAATGAATAAATTAATAAAAATTACTTGTCGCTAAATCTTAATTTTTACTTTGTTCAGAGGCATTTCAGAATTAGACTGCTGAATAATTTTACAATTCCCGTAAAATCATAGAATCCCTACAAGTTGGAAGCAGACCACATCGACCCTCTGAAGACATCCCACCCAGACCTACATCTCTACCCATAATCCTATATTTGCCATGACTAATCCACCTAGCCTGCACTTCCTTAGAACGGTGGGCTATATAGCATGGCTAGGTAAAAACAATGACTGCAGATGCTGGAAACCAGATTCTGGATTAATGGTGCTGGAAGAGCACAGCAGGTCAGGCAGCATCCAAGGAGCAGTTAAATCGACGTTTCGGGCAAAAGCTCTTCATCAGGAATAAAGGCAGAGAGCCTGAAGCGTGGAGAGATAAGCTAGAGGAGAGTGGGGGTGGGGAGAAAGTAGAAATGACCTGGGAGTTGCAGTGGGAAAGGGACTCCCTGAGATTCTTGTAGAGAGAGGAGGAAAACATCTTCAAGGCAGGCATCGTTGCAAGAGGATTTGCAGTAGCGTTAAAATCAGCATAGCAAATCCACCGAACCTGCATATCCTTGGACTGTGAGAGGAAACCCACGCAGACATGAGAAGAAAATGCAAACTCCACACAGACAGACACCGGAGGCTGGAATTGAACCTGGGTCCCTGGCACTGAGGCAGCAGTGCTAGCCACAGAGCCATCATGCTTCCCTTGGCTCAGTAGTCAGAAAAATTTCCACTTATGCCTTTCACAGCTGCCAAAAGACAAACTTCATATCCAACAAAGCTGATTGACTGGATATGTGCCTCTGGCAGTGAGGGGACCATTGGCAACACCAATTCTTATTAAGTAAGAAGAGGGATAGAACAGACTTAGAAAAGACACCTACTTGTGAACATATTTTACTTCATAAGGCAAAGGATTGTATGCATCTTTCCACAAAATTACTATTTCAGGAGTATTTCTGAATAACCACAGCAAACCATGGGATTCAAAGGAATTAGATACTTATGATGTTTTTGTTGTATTGGTTACAAGAAGATTAAAAGTATAGGCACGTACCAGGATGTCAGAGTAATTATTCCATTTCAGGAAATTATACATCGCAGCCTTTTGATTTTCCATCAATCAAGTTAATAAACAGAAAATGGTTTGTCAGTGTGCCATTTCTTAATCTGTACACCCAGTGTGGTAGGTGGAAATGAACAGTATGAAGCTATGATTTTCAGAAATTATTAAATGCTGTTGAAGAATTCTCAACAGATATTTGGTGGAACACACTGTTATTGTTCATCATTGGGAATGTGGTGACTAAGTTAAATAAGAAAAATAAATTCCAAAGATGGCACGTTATAGTACATATTATCAGCTTTGTTATAATCTAAAATTGAACTGCCATTAGATAATATATATCGGGAAAATATTGTATTGTTGTAGTGGATTTTTGAAAGGCTCTCATCAACCATAGTAAAAGCAAGCCATCCAAATTGATTCAATTATTTTCAATTACTCAAAAATAATTTCCAATTTGCCTTCAAAGTCAACATTATGCTCCCAACATTAAATGTTTGATTCTCTGCCTTACAACTGTTGTCCACTAATACAAAAGCAGCATAGTAGAATGAGTACTGTCTTGTGAATTACTTTGTTTGCACCTTTTGGATTACTTACAGTGTGAAAACAGGCCCTTCGGCCCAACAAGTCCACACCGACCCTCCAAAGAGCAACCCACCCAGACCCATTCCCCTACATTAACCCTTCACCTAACACTGCAGGCTAATTCACCTAACTTGGACTGTGGGTGGAAACCGGAGCACCCGGACGAAACCGATGCAGACATGGGGAGAACGTGCAAACTCCGCACAGACAGTTGCCCGAGGCGGATACTGAACCTGGGTCTCTGGTGCTGTGAGGCAGCAGTGCTAACT
Organism: Chiloscyllium plagiosum; assembly: GCF_037043375.1. NCBI lineage: Eukaryota > Metazoa > Chordata > Chondrichthyes > Orectolobiformes > Hemiscylliidae > Chiloscyllium > Chiloscyllium plagiosum. The sequence continues at coordinate 1,088,970 of NW_028270145.1, forward strand.
ATGCCACTGTGCTGCCTCCATGTGTCACATTAAATAGGAGAAAAGAACAAAATTAAAGGCATTGCTACCTTTGAAAACACATTTGAAAATATATTTTTGTATTAGGTTAGAATTTTCACTATTGGCATTTTAAAAATCCCTGCTAATAATGTTGAGGTCTTCCATATCTGGTTTAATTAAAGGACAAGTAGCCAGAAATTATTTTAATTTGGGCACACGGAAGATGATAACAGAATTGCTAAAGGCGTAAATTTTCAGGGATTTACTAGATAATGCAAGAACTAGAATAGACTTCAGGAAAGCGTGTGATTTGGAGACGTAAGGAAATACAATATAATACAGAATAAGGTGTTTGAGGATGAACAACAAATAGTGAGAGCAAACACAATGGAAAGTTGCTCAAAGGATGGGATGAGCAGAGACTTGGAAGTTACATTAGATAAACCAGAAGTCAGGTATGATGGTCACAGTTTGTAATTACTGCATGTGCACCCAAAACGGATGAAGGCAATGATACATGTGCTGCTGCTTGTGTGAGGTTACCCATTAATAACTATCCAGCATCACCTAAAACAAGACTTCATCTTTTAAGGGCAGGTTGATTCTACTGCAGGATATGGACTTTAAGGTGGATGATCAGAACGGAAGTACAAAACTGATTCGCCAAGCTAAAGAGTGTCCCCAAGTTTCTCAGAAGCATTTAGAGGTCTTGGTGCAACAAGGGAATAGTTCTCTTCCTTCAGCAAATGGGTGGCACTGTAATTAAATACTGGGAAGACCATGGGATCACGTATCAAGTAATCAATTCCAGTAATCTATGCCCAGAGTTGACATCCTTCCATCCACTAGGAGAAAGTGAGGACTGCAGATGCTGGAGATCAGAGCTGAAAAATGTGTTGCTGGAAAAGCGCAGCAGGTCAGGCAGCATCCAAGGAACAGGAGAATCGACGTTTCGGGCATAAGCCCTTCTTCAGGAATGAGGAGGGTGAGAAGGGCTTATGCCCGAAATGTCGATTCTCCTGCTCCTTGGATGCTCTTCATTCTTCCATCTACCTAATATAACAGAAATGAAGCAAATCCATTTTCATTGGGATCGGTTCAAACAATGGGCTTGATGGTTTAAAATCAAATCAGTGAAAGGCAGGTTCTTCTACAAGTGCTGTAGATTTGGAAGTTGTGGCTGCTGTCCTCTGCATCGTTTGTTGTCAAATTGCTGATCATTATATCAGTCTGCAGTATCTACCGTCAGTATGCAAGTCTATAGATCATGTTGCCATTTCTCTCTGTTATTGACTAATCTCTCCCACATGTAAGATTGACGTTTAGGACCATCATGGTACATCCTTCAAGAAGAGCTTTGGGCATCCTACTAGCCTGCAACTAGCTACCTCACCAGACAGAAAACCTGTGGGAATATAACCTGTAGGAATCTTCCACATGTAAAACAATGGTGTTTATTTCTCTAATATTTTTCATGTCTGCTTAAGGGATTACTTTTTGAAGAGTAGCCACTGTTTCTATGTTGGAAACTCAGCAGCCAATTTTCATGTTGCAAGCTCCTACAAACAGCAAAATGGTATTAAGCAGGTCATCTTTTTTTTAATGTTGATTGAGAGATAAATATAGACCAGATCATTGCGGGTCAACAGATTAACTTACCAGGCCTGCTATTTCTGCAGGCTTTTCAAACACCGTACATCCACCAATATAAGCTTGTTTCATAGCTTCAGTTCTTCTTTTCTGCGTGCTTCTAAACAACATGAGTAACCTTCTGAACTGCCATTTGTTTTAGGTATTCTAGCAACCATCAAGTCCAGCAATTTAATTATCTTATTTTGCGGTTGTTAATTTCTTAAAGCAGTATGGCACCAACCTTTTGGTCCCATTTTTTAATGCTAAGCCTGAATTAAAGACATGCAACTAAATATTCACATGTGCCTGCTATAGCCAAATACCTATGAGATATACATGTGAGTCATACAATATTGATAAGTATAGAAGAGTAAGGTGGAACAATTGAATGTTACATATGAGACTAGATTACTGATAGATGGCTAATGGGGCCTGGTGCATTGAGCAACATGAAAATTTACATTTCTTGCTCAGCTACAATGCCATAACTATTAAGTTGAATAGATGCAAACAATCCATCAAAAAAGTGACAACTTGTTTCTCCAATATAATGAAAGTACTGAATTTTAAACCTAATTGGTAGATCAGTTTGTGGATTTTGCTTTGTTATTACTATTACAGGAGAATACTGGATTGATCCCAAGCAAGGCTGCAAATTGGATGCTATCAAAGTACATTGCAACATGGAGACTGGAGAGACCTGTGTGCCTTCCAACCCCAGCAGGATTCCACGCAAGAACTGGTGGACAAACAAAAACACAGAGAGAAAGAAGCATGTGTGGTTTGGAGAGTCCATGGATGGTGGATTCCATGTAGGTACTTTTCGACTATAATGAAATAATGTAAAACAAAAGCATGAGGCGAGAAAACTGAAACAAATAGGTAAAATGTGTTTAATTATCCACCATTGGACAACTGTAACAATGTTAAACAAAATGAAGTTCACTCTCTTTGTAACTCGAGATTAGATTTTATACTCAGCCCCTGTACGTTTTTGAAACTTTTAAAAAATATGATCATTATTTTTATATCAGTGCAGACCAAACTACCCTAGCTTTTCTACTAAAAGATACTATTTCTTTGGGTGGCCTGGTGGTACACAATTTAAAATGAGAATTAATACATAAGTTCCTGTATCCAATGGAGCAGTCACCATAGTGATGAAGGTGGGGGGACCGGTGAAATTAGACTTTTTCCAGTATCAGAAAATATGATCAGATTGATACAGCAGCTTGTTTTGCATAACAGGAAAGAAATTCAGGCACAATGCTGACTCCTCCTGTTTTACAATACTGATATAAACCATTTTTTGTTCTGAGATACTTAGAATATGCATTGTTGATATGACAGTCCGTAGTTGTATTCTCTGTAATGTTCTTTACAATTAAAGCAAAGGTTCTAAACAAAGGTCCATTAACACCAGGAGTGGCTAATAAATGATACCCTGCCAATGACACCTGTGCTATGAAAATGAGTAAATAACAGAAATATCCCTTGAGTATAATTGAATGAATTCAGTGAATAATTTTATTTCTGCAGTTTAGCTATGGTGTCGATGCGTTATCAGAAGATACTGTTGAAATCCAAATTGGATTCCTTCGCCTTCTTGCCACTCAAGCATCCCAGAATATCACCTATCACTGTAAGAACAGTATTGCCTACCTGGATGCTGAGACTGGAAGTGTGGAAAAAGCTTTAAGGCTGATGAGTTGGGTCGATGTGGAGCTCAAAGCTGAAGGACGCAGCAGATTCACATACAATGTCCTTGAAGATGGTTGTACCGTATGTATCAAAAAGATGCTTATGCAAAATATATGTAAGAGTAGGCCATTCAGCCCATTGGTCCTGACTGGCTTGATTGTGGTGTTAATTCCACCTAGTGGTCAGTCCCGAAAGCACTTAAATTGCAATCATCAAAAAGCTGTCTGTCACAGCTCTAAAAATATTCCATGATCCAGTCTCCACTACTTTGTATGGACAAAAATTCTAAAGTTATGACCTTTTAAGAAAATAAATTCCTCTTCATATTTGTTTTAAATAGGAAACCTATCCTTTTTGCATTTACCCTGTTGAACCCCCTCAGGTTCTTATATAATTAATTAGGATCGACTCTCATTCTTGTAAACTCCAATGAGAATAGGTCTGACTAATTCTCAAACATTAATTCATTCACCCCAAAGATCAGCCGACCAGATATCTTATATAAATCCCATTCTTCATAAGCTGCTTCCAATGTAAATATATCCTTCAATAAGTATGGGAACTAAAACTACAGAGTATTCCAGATTGGTAAAACCTATGTGCTGTACATTTGGAGCAAGATTTTCCTATTTTTATAGCTCAGCCCCCTTTGAAAAAAATCAACATTGCATTTGTGGATCTAATTACTTGCTGTACCTGCATGCTAACTCTATTTGATCCATAGAGTCATAGAGATATACAATATGGAAACAGACCTTTGGGTCCAACCCGTCAATGCCAACCAGATATCCTATATAAGTCTAGTCCTGTTTGCCAGCATTTTGGCCATATCCCTCCAAACCCTTCCTATTCATATACCCATCCAAATGCCTCTTCAATGTTGCAAGTGTATCAGCCTCCACCACATCCTCTGGCAGCTCATTGCATGCACGTATCACCCTCTGTGTGAAAAGGTTGCCCCTTAGGTCTCTTCTAAATCTTTCCCCTCTCACCTTAAACATATGTCCTCTAGTTTTTGACTTCCCCACCCCAGGGAAAAGACCTTGCCTATTTACCCTATCCCTGCCCCTCATGATATTATAAACCTCTATAAAGTCATGCCTCAGAGACTTGACCATCAGAGAAAACAGCCCCAGCTGATTCAGCCTCTCTGTATAGCTGAAATCCTCCAACCCTAGCAACATCCTCATTAATCTTTTCCAAACACTTTCAAGTTTCACAACATCCTTCCTGTAGCAGGGAGACCAGAAGGGGGAGAGAATGCTTCTTTTATGTTGTAGCATTCTCCAACCTCTCTCCATTTAAATATCATTCTATTTTTCTGTTCTTCCTGCCAAAGTGGGCAACCTTTTCCTTACTTTCATAGCTTCCAAATATTCACCCATTCACTTCACCAGCATATGTCCTTTTGAAGATTCATTGTAACCTCCTTACAACTTGCTTACCTATTTCACTGTATATATTCAGCAAAGCTATTATAATATAGTCAGCCCCTTTATTCCAAGTCATTAAAAATAGTAAATTATTGAAGCCCCAGCACAAGTCCCTGTGACACTGCACACGTTAGAATTGAACCTGTTTATCACAACTCCCTATTTCCTGTTAGTCAGCCAATCATACACATGCTAAAGAATCATCCTAACCACCATAATAATCTTATAATCTGCAGTACCCTTTTATGTGGTGCCTTATCAATACCTCTCAATAATCCAAATAGACTGCATCTATGCCCTTGTCCATCTTCTTACTTTGTCAATGAAATCTAATAAATTTGTCAAAAACAATTTCCTTTTCATCTTCTTGATTTTATTATAATTTTCCTGTTACTACGTATAATAAAGAAGTTTAGCATTTCTCCATAATAGGTTTTTGGCTAACTAGAATGAAGCTTCAGCTTTATTTCTTCCTGATTTCTTGCATCAAATTGTCATTATTAAAGATGTCCTATCGACTGAGATCTTTTCACTATCTGGGAAATTTTGGAAGGATTACAACAACTGCATCCACCTTTACTAGACAACTTCTTACACAAATTTGATTTTAGTGTGAAGGCCATTATGCCCAAAGAATGGTCAACCTTCTATTTCCATTAGAGCATTTAGTTGCCCATCAGCCTTATAGTATATTTTCCCTAGTGAACATGATTATTTTAAAAACCACACAACACCAGGTTATAGTTTAACAGGTTTAATTGGAAGCACTAGCTTTCGGAGAGCTGTCCCTTCATCAGGTGTTTGTGATGAAGGAGCAGTGCTCCAAAAGTTCGTGCTTCCAATTAAACCCATTGGACTATAACCTGGTGTTGTGTGATTTTTAACTTTGTACACCCCAGTCCAACACTGGCACCTCCAACTCATGATTATTTTAATTCTCCCTTCCTTTTGCATCTCTGACACCCCCTTCTAACCCCAACAGCGCACACACTTTTTTTCTACTATTCTTAGGATGCTTTTTGTGTCTGTATTCCACAGAGGAGATAGATACAAAATAATTGTTCTAAGTCTTTGCCATTTCATTGTTTCCTGAGACTCACTCCCTAATGAACAAATGCTCATTTTCATAATTCCGTCCACTTCGATATATTAATTGAGCTTTTGTTAGTTTTCTACTATTCTTCTATTTTTCTCTTTTTAATTTTTAAATGATCTTTTAAGTTTTCAAAATGTGCCCAACCATTATTAGGCTTAGTATTAATCTTTGCAGCAGTGTAGACTGTTTCTTCCTATTTGATATTATCTGTAACTTCCTTAGTTAGCCACAAATGATGTATCCTTCTCATCATGTCTTTCTTTCCCAAAGGAATTTCCATGAGTTGAAAGTTATAAAGTATTTCCCCAAATATTTGCCCCTGTTTTTGTTTCCCATCTTACCCTATTTTTCCCATACCAGATTTTCCAACACTAAAATAAAACAACGAACAATAGCTGCCAGAGATCTGAAACAAGAACAGAAATTGCTGGGAAAATTCAACAGGTCTAGCAGCACCTATGAGGAGAAAGCCAACTTAATATTTCAAATCTAGTTCTGATGAAGATTCACTCGACCCAAATCTTGTCTTCTCTCCACAGATGCTGCCAGGTCTGCTGGGTTTAGCCAAATATTTATGTTTTTGTTGCAGTTTTTCCAATTCTGTTTTCAAATATTTTTAATGTCTTTATTTAAGTATAAAATTCTAATTTCAGATCTACATTTCTCACTGTCAAACCAAGTGTGATATTTTTAGAACAGACATGTTATAATTTCTTATTAAGCGGATTCTTAGTTAAGAAGTTGTCAATGAATATTGTCTAAATACAGATTGCTCTGTCTAAAACAGACATTCATATTTAATTGCAGAATGCATTCTCCAAAATTGTCCAACCTTCACTATATAAACTCTTCTCCAGGGTATATTTGCTAGTTTAATGTGCAGGTGAGGTGGATTGACTATGCTAAATTGCCCTGTAATGTCCAGGGAAGTGAATTAGCCATGGTAAGTGTGGTGATGGAGTGGGTCTGGGTGGGATGCTCTTCGGAAAGTTAGTGTAGTCTTGATGGGCTGAATGGCTTGTTTCTGCACAGTAGGAATTCAGTGATTCTATTCTATGAGTCTGTCCAAAGATTAAATCTCCCATTGCAATACATTTCTTAAAAGCTCTTATTATTTATTGATTTATACTCTGCCCTTCAATATAGATCCTGTTAGGTGCTATAAATTAATCCCAGTGATTTATTCCCTTTTAATAATTTGAATCTCCACAAAACCTAATTCTCCATCTTGATCTCTCACCTAAGATTATTTTTCACTGAGAGTAAAAGTGTCTTAGTTCCCAATGGATATAGGCTTCTCTCTGATGAGAGATAGACAATGAGTTTAATATAATATTCATCATGCATCAGATAATGGACAAGTTTGAGAAGTGGGGCCTTCATGGAAATCTTAGCTGGTATGCGAAATGAGCCTGAACTGTTGTGTTCACTTTGCATTGCAAATTCAGCCATCTGTACTGATTTTAGAGGCTGAATAGACTGAGACCATTTTCCCTGGAGCACCAGAGGGTGATATTTATAAGATCATGAGCGGCATGGATGGGGTGAATAGTCAAGATCTTTTTTTTTCAGGGTAAGGAAATCCAAAATTAGAGAGCTTAAGTTTAAGGTGAAAGGGAAAATTTAAAAGAGACCTAAGGGGCAACTTTTTCACGCAGAAGGTGGTGCATGTGTGAATGAGCTGCCAGAGGAAATAGTAGAGGCTGGTTTTACAATTACAATGTTTAAAAGTCATCTGGATGGGTATATGAATAGCAAAGATTTAGAGGCACATGCGCCAGTGGGATCAGATCACTATCGGATATTGTTTAGTAGGCGGTGCAGTGGCTCAGTGGTTAGCAACACTGCTTCACAGCACCAGGGACTCAGGTTCGATTCCAGCCTCAGGTGACTGTCTGTCTGGAACTTGCACGTTCTCCCCGTGTCTGCGTGGGTTTCTTCTCGGGGCTCCAGTTTCCTCCTACAGTTCAAAGCTTCGTAGGTTAGGTGGATTGGCCAGGCTAAATTGTCCAGAGATGTGCAGGCTAGTTGAGTTATCCATGGCAAACACAGGATTATAGGATGGGGAGGTGTATCTGTGATGGAAGCGTTTCAGAGTGCCATGTGGACGTGATGGACCAAATGGCCTATTTCCACACCATAGGAATTCTATGATATCCAGGCAATGCAGATGAGTTGGATGGAAGGGTCTATTCCGTGCTGTATAATTCTATAACTAGCCAACCGCCTGCTCCTTTCTTTAATGATGCTCCAAAATGTCAAATCACTTTGATTATTCATACCAACCAAGGTAATTTTGAAATCATGACTCTGTAATTGCTATGGAAAACTCGGTTATTTCGATTTATATTATCGATTCATCAATCTTGTCATGACTATTCTGCGTGTTTCAGAAAAGGGCCTTTAATTTTGACATTTTACCATTTTTCTGTGCTCCAAACTTTGTCACTGGTGCATTATGATCTTTGCACACTCTGTATCTCCTTGTCATACTACGCCATGCTGTACTACTGCCTTAATCTGCTTATTCGACTTGCAAACTTCCCTCGTATGTAAGCCCTGTCAACTCCCACTGTTTAATTTAAAGCTCTGGCTACAGTCAAAGTTACACAATTCATCAGGACACTTCAGTCAGAATTGTTCAGCTGAAAGCCATCCCAACAATATACCTCCATCTTCTCCTTGTACTGATACCAATGTCCTCTGAATCAAAACCCATTTCTCCTACACCAGTCAATGAGCAATATATTTAATTCTTTATTCCTATTTCTTAATGCCAATTTGGTCAGTAACTTTGTGGTTTTATAATTAATATAAGCCCTTAGCTGCTTGCACTCCCTGAGCAGAATGTCTTTCTGAGACATTCTAAATTTAAAAAAATGTGTGTGTAGTGCAGTGACCCTACTGCACTGCACACACACACACAAACACACACCCCTACAGACCTATACACTCACACAGACCCTCTCTCATACACAAGCTCTCTCTCATACACTCACACATACAGTCTCACACCCTCGCCCCCAAACGTGGGGTGGCACGGTGGCTTAATGGTTAGCACTGCTGCCTCACAGCACCAGGGACCTGGATTCGATTCCCGCCTCAGGCAACTGTCTGTGTGAAGTTTGCATGTTCTCCCTGTGTCTGTGTGGATTTCCTCCGGGTACTCCGGTTTCCTCCCACAGTCCAAAGATGTGCAGGTCAGGTGAATTGGCCAGGCTAAACTGTCCATACTGTTGGGCGCATTAGCCAGTGGTATATATAGGGCAGGGGAGTGGGATTGGGTGGGTTGCTGTTTGGACGGTCAGTGTGGACTTGTTGGGTCGAAGGGCCTGTTTCCATACTTTAGTGAATCTAATCTAATCTAAACACACCCTCTCATGGACTTACACTCACATTCATACATACTCTCTCACAGACACTCATAAACCATACACACACACACACACATATATATAAGTTTGTGGGGTGAATTTGTACTTGCAGAATTACATTTTATTTTGCTCAAAAACTGCACAAATCCATGTAAGAGTCTGTAAATCCCTTTTTTTAGATTAGAATCAGTCTGAACATTGGGGCACAGACAGTCTCAACATGGTTATTTTAAAATATGAAAGACTTAATAAACAATCCAGGTCTTTTTTCAATATATAATTTACATCACACTGTAAACTTTTGCTATTAATTCTGTGTCTTATGATCTTATGCTCCACAACCACCTGATGAAGGAGCAGCGCTCTGAAAGCTAGTGTTTCCAAATAACCTGGTGTTGAGTGATTTTTAACTTTGTACACCCCAGTCCAACACCGGCGCTTCCAAATCATTTCTTAGTTCTGCCAATGTTGATAGTATAAACATGGAACATTACAATTGATTTCTTCCCCATCAACATTGCAAGTTCCTCTCCAACATGTTCTTGACCTTGGTATCACACAGGCAGCACAGCCTCATGTCTGCTTCAAAGAATCATGTCCATTCCCCTAACTACACTGATTGCTATTAAACCAACCTTGGAGGTCCAGGCAGTAGGAAAAAAGTTGACCACAACTATATTGTTCCTTTTTACTCCACCCATTTGAATGTGGCCATCACCATTTTCTTTTATATATGCAGGAATATAGAACTTATGAGCAGGAGCAGGCCCATTTAAACCAATTAATTTAGAATCTTGACGTTCATTCCAACTGATATGATTTATGTCAACAATATAGTTTATGAGATGAAACTAAAACTTTATTTCTGTTTGCTTATAGAGGCATACAGGAAATTGGAGCAAGACTATCATTGAATACAGAACACGGAAGACTCTTCGCTTGCCTATTGTGGATATTGCACCTTTGGATATTGGTGCTGAGCACCAGGAATTTGGTGTTGATATTGGGCCTGTCTGCTTCTTGTAAAGTTCACTTGAGAAAATTTTTTATCAGTGCTTAACTAAAACCAGACACAGCCTAACTAATTTCCATACTGCACTTATCCACATGCTTTTGTTTTGGACCTCCCAGGAGGAAATAATGTCCAAATCACTGCTCATCATTTTGACAGAAATTATAGAAAATATCAAGATGGAATATGCATAACAAGAGAATATTTTCACGTAAGTGTTCAAACAATAACTTATCTGTGGTGCCTAACACTGGGGTGAAATCAAGAAACATAATTCATGTGTTGAACATTTTCAACATAAAATTTGACAAACCTTTCTTACCAAGATGAGAATCAATATGTGCAGAACTTGCCCAGTTTCAACTACCTCATCATTGACAGAGACTGGGGTAGGTTTGATACTCCCACAGAAATGTTGCACTAGTCTTTTAAAGTTTTCCAGAAGCAATAAATTTGAGGATAATTCAAGGACAGGTGCTTTGTATGAACAATAAAGATATTATTGATACTGCTGGTAGACCAAAGTGAGCTAAATGTACTAAGTGCTCTGCATTTACTATATGTGTTCAGCCAATTATTCATTGGTGCTTGTGTTCTTGAGCCTGACTTTGGCTTTAAATTGGTGCTATTTTAAGTACAGACTTTCTAAAGTTTTCTCACTCCTTCATAATTTCTAACTTTTGCTGCAATGACTGCTCAACAATGCATTCCTTTCACATATATTCATTTATTGTTCAGTGCTAAGTCATCATCACTTTATCAGCTTGAAGATTAATGTTGGCCATTCATAGTTCTAAAAGTCAGCAAGTGGATAAAGGATATCAAAGATTCCATTGACTTACTTACAGAACTATCAGTTTGTTGTGAGGTGCGGTCAGGTTTTTTCTGTAATGGTATTTGAGTGCATATTTGTCATAAAAAAATTAAATAAAATATACTGAAAAATTACTTGTTTTCATTTCACTATTTTAAACTGGGTAACACCAGGATGACATGACAACAATATACTATATTGTCAGTGGAGCCAGGTTGGGAATTCGGAAAAATAACAAAAGGTAAAAATAGTTTTTGGCAGTGTACATAACTAAATCATATTAGGAAGGATTTGAAGCCACATCCTTGAGTCACATTATCTTCTCTCCATAAATTCAATTTATGCAGCAAAATGTTCCAAAATGCTTCACAGACGTGCAATCATATATCAAGCCAGCAAAAGATAGAATGAGCGATGACTAAAAGCTTGTTCAATCTGGTAAGTTTAAAAGAGAGGCTTAAAGGACAAAAAACATAGTGATTTGAAGAGGAAATACCAGAATTTTGGTGCACCCAAGGACATCAACATACACAAGAGACCAGAAATAGAAGAACACTTCAATTCTTGGAGGGTGAGCACTGGGGGAGATTACAGAGTTAGGGACTAGTGATGAAAGCCATTCTAGGTCAGTATGTATATTTATCATGTTGTAGTGTCATAAGCTCTTTCCTTCTGATTGATTCAGTATAAATCTGGCAAAAGGAAACTTATGTCTTTGCCAGCTGTGAAGGAAAATATCAATTTTATGGTAGAGTTCCCATTTAACTATGCCAAACCACACTGGTTTTAATAACATTATCTTTCTCTTCTGAATCATATTTACGATGTAGAATTTGTACTATTTAAAGCAAAGGGGAAAATTATAATAATCTAATGTTCGAGAAGCAGAGAAAGTCTGAAAGCAAACAAAAAAAACAGAAAAGCTGGGATTCCACACATGACATTTTAATACCAAAATGTGCATCTTTCATTGTTGACAGTTTGCATTTCTGACACTTCTCTGCAAGCTGTCCTTGACTCCTGGAGACTGCAGTTAAACCTACAAAGCAGTTTATATCCGAGACTTCCACATGCACCATCATTATTAAAATGCAAATCTGGCTCCTGGGAGTGAATTACCTGCGTTTGTCCCGGTTGAAGTCAAACATGGATTTTCGCAGGCCAGATTCAGCTTCCAGACATGCGACCATTCACAAAATAGATCTTACCTGCTCATACGTGTTACAACTCCCCCAAAATCTACCAATTAGGAGGTACATTGTGCTTAAATTTGTTCCCTTGTGGCATTTTATTTACTTTGTACTTATAAGAAAGTTCAGCACTGTTATTGCAAAAACTTGGTTCCAAAATAGCTACACGTAGAAGCAAATTTGTTTTATCATTTCTTGTACAATTGGAGTTAGAAAGCAAATCAAACGGAGCTCTTGGAATGCTATGTTGCAGAGGTTGGCATTTAGTAAAGTGATACCTGCTTGAGCTTAACTTTAGAACTACAGAACTGTTAATCCCAGAAAAATATAGTCCTGATGGAGCTTGTTTTGGAGGCACCATTGTTTCCCTACAACATTTTCCTGATCCTTTGGAAAAGTATTGGAGAGTTTCCTGAATGCAAACATAACCAGTATTGTCTTTCAAATTAAAATATAATGCCACTTTTGGTAGCAAAAGGAATAGTATATCAAAGGGTGCAGAGCTTGCCCCTTCGGATTCAAGGGATAGTTGCCAAACTGCAAGCCAAGAAATTATTGTCAGCAGAAATCATTTCATTCCTACAGCATACAAAGAGTGTAGATCAAGAACTTGTATGTAGACATTAACAGTGTTAAAGGAAAAGTGAATCATACTGATGTGTAAAACATGCTAAAACATCAAACATATGAATGACCAACTTAAACAACAAAATGTGAAGATCCTGGGAAATAATATTGAAAGTAAAATATTAGGTTAGAATTAACATAACAAGTTTAGAACATTTTAGTTTCAAGTGGATCAAATTGACCTAAATCAAATCACATGCTTACCATTGCAGATGATTGTAACAGATTCTGCTTTAGGCAGCAAATATTCTGCGAATTGTAAATGGTAATGTCATCACAGTCCAACTGGACCAGAGAGCTGCTCTCTCAGAGACAACTGATGGTGGTTTAACTTGAGCTAAAACCTGAGGGTCAACACACTTCAGGCGAGGGGAGAGGTGAGGAGGAAGTAACCTCCATGGTGATCTTAGCCAGTGTGAGAAGTTGGTAAATTGTACAGGCCACACCAAACAATGTACAACTTTTAAATGCAGATGAATGGTGTGTTGTGGTTATGCATAATCCATTAACTAAATAACCACGTGCAGTAACTTTGCCGTAATTGGACCATTAATCCCATGAATTGCCAATATGAACAAGTACTCATTATTTCCCACCATTGTTGCCAAATAAAACATGCAGACAGTCCAGACACAGTCCAGTGATATTGTTCAATTTAAAAGGATCTTTGCACAGAAGATTGAACAGTAAGAGCAAACTTGATTGCCCACATTTCTAAAGGAAGCCTTTGTTGATTCTGATCCTTTACATTGACTGAAATTGAGCAAAAATTGAGCAATTTCCATGTCATTCCTGCTAATTCCAAATTTACCACACTTCCATAATATTTCTCTCTTAATTCAATTCATTTACACAACAAAAATTCATTTTCCTATTCTACTATCACAGTTTATTAAGTCAGCAAAACAAACTCCCTCTTCAATATTCAAGTCAGGTGTTGTGGTTCTGTTCGCCGAGCTGGAAGTTTTTGTTGCAAACATTTCTTCCCCTGGCTAGGCGACATCATCAGTGCTTGGGAGCCTCCTGCGAAGCGCTTCTTTGATGTTTCCTCCGGTGTTTATAGTGGTCTGTCCCTGCCGCTTCCGGTTGTCAGTTTCAGCTGTCCGTTGTAGTGGTTGGTATATTGGGTCCAGGTCGATGTGTTTGTTGATGGAGTTTGTGGATGAATGCCATGCCTCTAGGAATTCCCTGGCTGTTCTCTGTCTGGCTTGCCCTATGATAGTAGTGTTGTCCCAGTCGAATTCATGTTGCTTGTTGTCTACGTGTGTGGCTACTAAGGATAGCTGGTCGTGTTTCGTGGCTAGTTGATGTTCATGTATGTGGATTGTTAGCTGTCTTCCTGTTTGTCCTATATAGTGTTTTGTGCAGTCCTTGCATGGTATTTTGTACACTACATTTGTCTTGCTCATGTTGGGTATCGGGTCCTTCTGAATAGTGTCCTGATGCAGCTTCGTTTGTGTGTGTTGGGGTGGTTACTTTCATAGTTTAGGACTTGGTCTGTGAGTGTGGCTTTCCCTTATACCCTTGTAGTGAATTGTCCGTTCGGTGTTCTCTGTACCATCACGTCTAGGAATGGGAGTTGGCTATCCTTTTCTTCTTCTCTCGTGAATCGGATTCCTGTGAGTGAGGCGTTGATGATCAGGTGTGTTTTTTCTATTTCCGTGTTTTTAATGATTACAAAGGTGTCATCGACATATCTGACCCAGAGTTTGGGTTGAATTTGTAGTAGGACTGTTTGTTCTAACCTTTGCATTACTGCCTCTGCTATGAGTCCCGAGATCAGTGATCCCATGGGTGTTCTGTTGATTTGTTCGTAAATCTGGTTGTTGAATGTGAAGTGTGTTGTGAGGCACAAGTCCAGTAATTTAAGTATGCCGTCTTTGTTGATAGGTTCAGTGTCCTGTTTTCTGTTCTGTATGTCCAGTAGGTTGGCTATTGTTTCTCTGGCTAGGGTTTTGTCAATCGAAGTGAACAGTGCCATCACGTCGAAGAACAAACAGTCTTACCGCAAATTCAACCCAAACTCTGGGTCAGATATGTCGATGACACCTTTGTAATCATTAAAAACACGGAAATAGAAAAAACACACCAGATCATCAACGCCACACTCACAGGAATCCGATTCACGAGAGAAGAAGAAAAGGATAACCAACTCCCATTCCTAGACGTGATGGTACAGAGAACACCGAACGGAGAATTCACTACAAGGGTATAAGGGAAAGCCACACACACAGACTAAGTCCTAAACTATGAAAGTAACCACCCCAACACACACAAACGAAGCTGCATCAGGACACTATTCAAAAGGGCCACAACACACTGCAGTACACCAGAACTGCAAAAAGAAGAAGAGGAACACCTATACAAGGTATTCGCCAAAAGCGGATACCCGCGCAACTTCATCAACAGATGCCTAAGAGAAAGACCACGGAACGAGGACATACCACAACCAAAAGGACTAGCCACACTACCATACATCAGCAGCATCTCAGAACTTACAGCCAGACTACTGCGACCCCTAGGACTCATAACGGCACACAAACCAACAGCCACGCTCAGACAACAACTCACCAGAACGAAGGACCCGATACCCAACATGAGCAAGACAAATGTAGTGTACAAAATACCATGCAAGGACTACACTAAACACTACATAGGACAAACAGGAAGACAGCTAACAATCCGCATCCATGAACATCAACTAGCCACGAAACGACACGACCAGCTATCCTTAGTAGCTACACACACAGACAACAAGCAACATGAATTCGACTGGGACAACACTACTATCATAGGGCAAGCCAGACAGAGAACAGCCAGGGAATTCCTAGAGGCATGGCATTCATCCACAAACTCCATCAACAAACACATCGACCTGGACCCAATATACCAACCACTACAGCGGACAGCTGAAACTGACAACCGGAAGCGGCAGGGACAGACCACTATAAACACCGGAGGAAACATCAAAGAAGCGCTTCGCAGGAGGCTCCCAAGCACTGATGATGTCGCCTAGCCAGGGGACGAAACGTTTGCAACAAAAACTTCCAGCTTGGCGAACAGAACCACAACAACGAGCACCCGAGCTACAAATCTTCGCACAAACTTTCAAGTCAGGTATTGTCAGGGTTTGTTTTGAATGTTTTGATTAGATGCTTAAGAACTAGCCTATATATTATTAAGTTCTTGCAAAGCATAAATAATTAGCACAAATGAGAAGTATTCTTTATGCTTTCAGAAAAGATTTACAAGGATGTTGCCAGGGTTGGAGGATTTGAGCTATGGCGAGAGGCTGAACAGGCTAGGGCTGTTTTCCCTGGAGCATCGGAGGCTGAGGGGTGACCTTATAGAGGTTTTCAAAATTATGAGGGGCATGGATAAGGTAAATAGGCAAAGTCTTTTCCCTGGGGTCAGAGAGTCCAGAACTAGAGGGCATAGGTTTAGGATGAGAGGGGAAAGATATAAAAGAGACCTACAGGGCAACTTTTTCACACAGAGGGTGGTACGTGTATGGAATGAGCTGCCAGAGGAAGTGGTGGAGGCTGGTACAATTGCAACATTTAAGAGTCATTTGGATGGGTATATGAATAGGAAGGGTTTGGAGGGATATGGGCCGGGTGGTGGCAGGTGGGACTAGATTGGGTTGGGATATCTGGTCGGCATGGACGGGTTGGACTGAAGGGTCTGTTTCCATGCTGTACATCTCTATGACTCTATGACTCTATTGTGAAAATGCCATTTCAAACAAAGATGTGTGAGACTGAATTGGAGCAGTTCCTTACGGAAGGTACAGCCCTCTCAAGATACTGAAAGGGGAGAAGATGTATTTGGTGTTGCTATCCTTCTGGAAGTAATGGAACTGTCAGGGGGTAGATTATTGAATGTGAAGGATGGAAGGTGAGGGAAAGGGGAATAATATCATGATTTTGGAAGGGGAAGAAGCAGATAAAAGTGGCAGTGTGATAAACTAAATGAGCATAACTGAGGGCTTTATCTACTACGGTGAAGGTGACTTCTCAATTGAGGTAAAAGGAAGGACACAGGAAAGGAAAGGAAGTGATCGAACAAATGTAACAGAGATGGAAAAGTGTACAGAAGGTCGGTGTGTGGGACTCTTGTCGATGTGCTGACGGAGTCAAAGATATTGGGTCAGAGGTTAATTCCAGGAACAGAGAGAAAGACATTGAGCAAGTGCAGCATTAGGAATACCTTGGGTTTCAACCTATGACTGCACATTTATGGAACATGTTGAATATTCACTGTTTCAGTCTTAGTTGGGTCCCTTCCTTATTATTTTAGCTGTTACATCAATAACTGTGTTGGTCCCATTTACTCCTAAACTTGAACAGGACATCAACCTTGCTTCCAGTTTCTACAATTCCCTCATGTTCGCCTCATTTCCTCAATGTCTACTCTGTGTGGTATATGAATTTCAGTGATACCAGGAATGTAGGCCAAAATCTCAACTACGAGTGGACTAGAATAAATGGCATATCCCTCTGACTGTTTGAAACTGGTAGAGTACTAGACTAACAAACCTACATTGCAAATCTTAGGATATAGATTTTTACATTTGACATGATTCTGAGATGGGACAGTGCTTAATAAACCACGAGTGAACTAGGAATTACCAGTCAATTTAAGATCCTTAGTTGTGCTTGCAATGTGGCTTATTTGTGCATGTTCGAAGCTACACACACTCATACACAGGTACCTGACCTCTGCAAACAGAATGAATATTGTACTTTTATTAATTAAATTAAAACTTTTAGAGGACAACTATTCACTGGTATTTTCCCATTAACTAATCATTATCAATTTACTTTAGAACTTAAAAGCTTGAGAGATTAATGACGTCCTGGTACATTCTCCGTGGCTATACTTTGACACCACTTGCAATTAATCAGCCCCCTTTTGCTAGCACAGTATCAATTATTATTCCCTTTGAAGTTTGGTATTCTTGCCACTGCACTGTTAAGCTTTAAGGACATGTCTGTTCATTAAAGCAATTAAATACTTTTTGGTTATGGTTCAGACAAAAATGTCAGCAAAGCAACTTTGTTCTTCCAATGCTGTCATGGGATTTTCAATGTTCCCTTAAATAAACAGGCAGGGTTTTGGTTTAGTATTTTACCTATATGGAATCTCAATGGCATTTATAGAGTATTTCAGCATAGCTAATGTGCACACATCCTGAAATGGAAATGGAACTATTGACTTAGAATTAAAGGTGCTATCACTGAACCAAGGCTATATTATGTACATAAAACACAAACAGAAAATATATATTTTTAAAAATGGTGTCTTCAATCTATTAGTACTCAGTTTAATATACAGCATGAAATAATTTTCACATTCAAACTGAATTTTACGGATGACTCAGGCCATGATAAATTTATATTAATTAATGAACAAAATGTTTAATGAACTGAACATGTGCCAGAAAGGCATGAGGAAGCGAGAAAGTTATTATGCGGAACAGAGAGATAGCAGACTAATTGAATATGTACTTTAATTCTGTCTTTACAAATGAGAACATGAACAACATACCAAAAATGTCAGGGAACATGAGGTCTAGTGAAAAAGAGGAACTGGAGGAAATCAATTTAGTACGAAAATGGTGTTGGGGAACTTGATAGTATTAAAGCATGATAAATCTCTAGGGCCCGATAACCTACATCCCAGTGTAATAAGAAAATGGTTCTAGAAATAGTACATGCATTGGTGGTCACCTTTCAAGATAATTTCCAAAACAATTCCAATGGATTCGTAGGTTGCTAATGTAATCCCACTATTCGAAAAACAGAGAATTATAGACCATTTAGCCTGACATCAGTAGTGGGGAGAGTCCATTTTGACTTTGACTGCAAAAACAGGAGGGCATTTAATTTAAAGGTGACAGATTGGGAAAGGGAGGGTAGAGCAACAAGGCTTGTCTATCTGTGTGTACCAGCCACTGAATGTATATTTGTAGGTTTAGCAGGCAGTGAAGAAGGCAAATAGTACTTTGACCTTTACTGTGAGATGATTTGAATACAGGAGCAAGGATGTCTTTCTGCAATTGGATAGGGCCTAGGTGAGACAATGGACAAAGGATTTGAATGCAGTTTTGGCCTCCTTATCTCAGGAAAGGTGTCTATGGAGGGAATGCAATGAAGATCGTCAGACTGAGTCCTGTGATGGCCGGATTGACATATCAATTAGAAATAAAGTCACTGGAGTTTTGAAGTAAGAAGGAGGATCTCATAGAAACTTATAAAATTCTAACAGGACTACACAGGATTATTGCAGAAAGGATGTTCCTGATGACTGGGGAATCCAGAACAAGGAGTCACAATCTACTGACATGGCATAGGTCATTTAGGACTAAGAGGAGGGAGAAATTGCTTCACCCAAAGATCGGTGAGAGTGTGGAACTCCCTGATACACAAAGTGCTTGAGGTCAAAATATTGAATATTTTCAAGAGGAATTAGATATAATTCTTTGGGCTAAAGGGATTAGAGAAAGTGGGAATAGAGTAGTGAGTTGATTAACCATGATCATACTAAAGGGTGGAGCAGGATCACAAAGCTGAATGGCCTACTCCTGTCGCTATTTTTCTATGTTTCTAAAACCGTGCATGCTTTACAAACAATTTGAAGTCTGCTCCCAAGGAGCTGTATAGAGAATTAAACTACTGACGAGAAAAAAAAAATATTTGGCACGGAACAAAGCTGAACAGCATGCAGGAAACTTTAGCAACAACAGATGTGAGGATTGAGGATGAGATTATAATTTGGCACAGGACATTAATTATCTAGGCTGTGAGGCAGCCAGAATGGCGAGGAAACGATGAAAACCAACAACAGAAGCAATAGCATGAGAAAAGTAGCACTGAAAGCCTCAATGTTTCCACAAAGTGGCCCTTCACTTTTAGGGGGTCACCTCTCAACCTTATGGCTCGAGGAGTTACATTGTGCTTGTTCATGGTACCTGATCAACTCTAACGTACAACATAACAAGTATTCGTGGAGAGGTTCTTTGTTTCACTACCAAGAAACAGTATGACTAGTCTGTCAAAAACGACTGAGAGATACGTGATTTATCCAAACAGAAGCACAAAGCTTTCACAGATGGGAAACTTCAACACACCTCGAGAGCAAAGCAGCAGTCCTGCAGCTAAAGGAAGGTAATGACAAAAACAAACTGCAGTTGCTGGAATCTAAGGTAGACAAGCAGGAGGCTGGAAGGACGTGGTTGGCACGGTAGCTCAATGGTTAGTACTGCTACCTCACAGCGCCCAGGACCCGGGTCCAATACCAGCTTT
Organism: Chiloscyllium plagiosum; assembly: GCF_037043375.1. Classification (NCBI taxonomy): domain Eukaryota; kingdom Metazoa; phylum Chordata; class Chondrichthyes; order Orectolobiformes; family Hemiscylliidae; genus Chiloscyllium; species Chiloscyllium plagiosum. The sequence continues at coordinate 1,109,156 of NW_028270145.1, forward strand.
AAGCGACTGTCCGTGTGGAGTTTGCACATTCTCCCTGTGTCTGTTTGGGTTTTTTCCAGGTGCTCTGGTTTCCTCCCACAGTTCAAAAATGTGCAGGTTAGGTGAATTGGGCATGCTAAATTGCCCATAGCATTCAGGGATGTGTAGGTCAGAGGCACATGTAGGGAAATGGGTCTGAATGGGATACTCTCCGGAGGGTCGGTGTGGACTTGTTGTGCCAAATGGCCTATTTCCACACTCTAGGGATTCTATGAAAATACAGTATGCTCGGCAGCATCAGAAGGTGGAGAAGGCAATGTTTTGGTTGTACCCCTTGTTCAGGACTGGGTGTAAGGGGAGCTGCAGATAAAGTGGAGGGGGGGGTGGGGAGGTTTGGGGTGGGGTGGGGTGGTGAAGTAAGGATAGGTGCAAAGAGCTGGAGGACTGAAGAGATCACAGTGCTGCAGCCTCCTGCTTGTCTGCTTTGGATTCCAGCATCTGCTTTTTGCTTGTCTCTAAGTTTGTACCACTGCAAAGTCTCTTCAAAGGATGGTCACTTTGAAGACGTTCTCTGCCTCCCTCAGACATGCACTGATTGAGTCCCTTTCTCACTGCCACAGCGTTGTGACCTCTTCAGGAACCTCTAGCTCTTTGTACTATTCCCTACCTCACCTCCCCACCCTTTATCTGCAGCTCCCCTTACATCCACACCCCATCCTGAAAAATAGAAGTAATGGCAAAGGAAAGTAAAATAACAAATACTAGGTAAAAAGAGCACAGGGTATCAAGAACATTAAACACCACCACCGCGTGTTGTTCCAAGACAATTTATATCCCAAGGGCCCACCCACTACACATCCAGCGCTTAGGGAGCTTACAAGGGCAGGGAGGGAATCTATAATGACTAGAAAAAACATTTTGGAGAATTCAGCTGAGATTCTCTGTTTGACCACACACCCTCACCTCCAGTCAATACCACATCTGGAATAGTCTTAGTGCCATCTCGGTGCAGACTGACATTGGAAAATTCCGTGAATTGCTAAAAAAAGGCAATTAAGTCTCTGGAGCAGACTGAATCCCTGCTGAAATTCTAAATGTAACAGAAATGTATTCCTAGCACCATCTTATATCACTCATCTAGTAAGAGAAGTGGATGCCATGGAATCTCAGGGACATTGTGTTCATGTCTGAATTCATAAACGGAGACAAGTCCCTGCACGACAGGAAAGTTTCCCTATTATCTCTCACAAGGAAGACCATTGTAAGGATTCTCCTAATTTGCCAAAGCCTAGCACTTGAACAGTTCCTTCTAGAGATGGAATGTGATTGCTGTGCCTCAAGAGAAAACACAGACATAACCTTGGCTTTGTGACACATCCAAGAAAATGCAAGAATCGCACCAACTCTGGACATGACCTTTTTGACTTCAGAAGTGAGAATACTCCTTAACTGTGATTGCCCTTTTTGAAATTTGTGACTATCTTTTGCCAAAGCAACTGCTGAAGTTCAAACTCAGTAATGGGGAGATTCTCAGGTGGACAACAGAACTGCTTTATGGATGTTCTCAAACAGATTGAAAAAGTCAAACATTCCTATCAACTAGTGCGAGACAATGAATTATGACTGAGGGGAAATGGAGAAAGCTCTTTAAGGAAGGTAACGAACTCAGAGTGACTTTGTCAGAAACATACAGAAGCAATGTTAAAGCATCCGGGAAAGCACAAAAACCTCTTTACAAATTCAAACCGCCCAAGAATCACTTTCTCTACTGTGTGTCAGAGCCTGTAAATTGCATATTAGATTTTGTCAGCATTGATCAAATGGAAAGCAAGCAAGACATCCTTGATCCTGAGGGACTGTTTAAGAAGTACAAAAAAATATAGAATTCACTTAACGATGAGAAAAACATTTCTTACTGGCATAGAGTGTGATAAGCAGCATGCAAACAACTTTAATAAGAACAGATTCAAGAATTGAAGATGAGATTATATAATTGGCAGAAGACAGCAATTATCCAGATGTGAGAGAGATGGAACAGTGAGAAACTGATGAGAAACCAGAAACTAAAAAGTTACCAATGAAAATTCTTGGAAAAAAAAGACCACAGCTTGAAACAAAATTGTGTTTTATAAAACCCCAAGCTGTCATCCTTAATTACTTTCTTCAACATCAAAAGTTGCAGAAATGTATGATCTGTTTGGGAAGACTTGTTGGTCTAGACTCCAATTACATTAAATAAACATTGGAATGAGTCTTGTATAATCTCCCACATTTTGTTCTGACATCGAGACAAACTGTGTGGGCCAACAGCATGCAAATACAGATCCAGAAGCTGATTGCTGAAAATGACAGCCGTATTAGAAGAACAGGAGGAGCTTTGTTACTTCAAGTTATAGACATTTTAATGACATTGTGGTGAAGTAGAAGGCATCTTGATTGTACCACTCAATCATTTCACAGTCAATCTGTAACAACAATCTGATGCTCTGTGTTTGTAAAACGACATACACAAGCCACACCCATCTCTAATTTGTAATTGTCTTGTTCAATTCTTGGATAAACAGAAGCACCATGTTTTCCGTAAGTTCCATAAGTAATATTACAACCTTTTTAATTTGATCATTGTTTTAATTTTGTCATATCCTTATTATGAGAATGGAACTCTAGTGGTTTGGTCTATTCTCTTCCTGGCTTCTCAGTTTCCTGTCATTTCTAATCGTGTGTATGGGGTTTTCCAGCTTGTTCTGTTCTTTCTTCTGGTTTCTTGCTTTCATCCATATTTTCTTGGCTTTGCTTTTCTGCTCTCTCTCTTATTCTCCCTTTTCAAATTCCTGACTCAATACCACAACAAAAGGTAACATAAAGTGTACTAGTTAAAGTTTATAGGATTGAAAGTACATTACTCATTCCAGGTGAATATAAGATTCCTTCTGGAAACCAGGCTTCAGAGTCGATTTAGAGGAAAAAGCAGATTTAGCTAAGCTTGGAGTCCAACTATAGTGTGACCAGTTAGATCTTAGCAGATTGACTTGACATTAACAGCAAGCTGTTTCTTCACAGATTGAAAGAAGGGAGTCCAGAAATTATGATTCAATCATTTAAAAAAGAAAACAAATGGATGCACATGGCTGGGGCCCTCTTGTGGCACAGTGGTAGTCTCCCTACTCCTGGACCTAGACACCCAGGTTCAAGCCCCACCTGCTCCAGAGGTGTGTAATAACATCTCTGAACAGGTTGTTTTGAAAAATAGATGGAAAGTACATTGCTTTCACTGAAATATATCAGCTCCTGTTCAGAGAAAAATGATGAAACAAAGAACAGGATTGTTGATTGAAAGCTGGAACCTGAAATTCAGAACTATTATAAAGTTGCAAATGTGAATTCAAGGAGAAAGAGATCCCCAAGACTCATGAGACCAGCCGTTTGAATGATTTGGAGATGGGTTTGCCACCCCATTAATGGCTGATGGGGCGAGAACAGAGGTGGGTCTGATTTCACGTCACCACAGCAACCGTTAGCATGTACGATCAGAAACTGCTTTATTGCCCCAATACATCTGGGGAGTCAGAGGTCTGAACTGTGAAGGACAGCCCTCGAATTTTCAGGGGCAGACTCCGATGTTCTGCTGTTTGAAGCTGTTAGAGGTTATAGGGAAATGTGTGGCATAGAAACAGGTAAAGGATTATCATTTTTAATTCCAGGCTTTCACTAGGGAAAAGAGACCTTGTTTAAAACACAAACTGTTGGTCCCAAGAGAGAAAGGATTAAGTTTTTCAAATAATAGAGTAAAACCAACCCCATCTAACAGAGACTGAAAACAACAAACGCTGGAGATCACAGCAGGGTCTGGCAGCATGCATTGTTAAAATAGTATGCTAGTGTTGGAGTCTAGATGACTCTTCATCAGAGCTGAAGTGAAGTGTGGAAGGGTCTGCATTTATACTATAGCAGAGGGGGAGTCATTGGAGTGCTGGGGGAGAAAGGATATTGATAGTTCAGATTAAGTGATCGGAATGTGAAAATGGCAGAACAAAGGTGTGTCTAACTGCCAAACGGTCCCCCTGGAGTGGGGAGAGAGGACATGGTGACAGAGAGTGTAACAAGTAAAGCTAAAAGAAAGGGAAGGAATTGGTTCACAATTTTGGGGTGGCACAATGGCTCAGTAGTTAGCACTGTTGCCTCACAGTGCCAGGGACCTGAGTTTAATTCCTACCTCAGGCAATTGTCTGTGTGGAGTTTGCACATTCTCCCTGTGTCTGTGTAGGTTTCCTCTGGGTTCTCCAGTTTCCTCCTGCAGTCTAAAGATGTGCAGGTTAGGTGAATTGGCCAAGGTAAATTGCCTGTAGTGTTAGGTGCATTAATAAGGAGTAAATATAGGGGAATGGGTCTGAGTGGGTTGGCGTGGACTTGTTGGGTCAAAGGGCCTGTTTCCATGCTGTAGAGAATGTAATCTAATTATTAAACCCAGAAGGTTGTAACATGCCTGGTTTGAAGATGAGATGTTGCTCCTCCAGTTTTCACTGTGATTTGCTGGAACATTGCAGCTAATCATTTTAACAAGGCATCCAGCTGCCTGTCCTCAGCATGCTGCAGTGTTCCAGTGCATCACGACACAAACTGGAGGAGCAACATCTCATCTTGTGGCACAGTGGTTAGCATTGCTGCCTCGCAGCGCCAGAGACCCGGGTTCAATTCCCGCCTCAGGCGACTGACTGTGTGGAGTTTGCACATTCTCCCCGTGTCTGCGTGGGTTTCCTCCGGGAGCTCCGGTTTCCTCCCACAGTCACAAAGATGTGCAGGTTAGGTGAATTGGCCATGTGAAATTGTCCGTAATGTTAGGTAAGGGGTAAATGTAGGGGTATGGGTGGTTTGCGCTTCGGCGGGTCGGTGTGGACTTGTTGGGCCGAAGGGCCTGTTTCCACACTGTAAAGTAATCTAATCTAATCTTCAAACCAGGCACTTTACAATCTTCTGGGCTCAATATTGAACCCATTCAAATCGTGAACCCATTCCTTCCCTTTCTTTTACCATTGCTTGTTACATGCTCAGTCACCATGTCCTCTCTCCCCTCCCCCCACCCAAGGGCGACTGTCTGTCCGTTCCAGTCTGGCAGTTAGATGCATCATTGTTCTGCATCCTCACATTCTGATCACGTAATCTGAACTATCAACGTCCTTTCTCTGCCAGCACTCCACAACCCCCTCTGCTATAGCATAAACGCTGTCCCCTCCACATTTCACTTCAGCTCTGATGAAGAGTCATTTAGGCTCGAAACATTAGCTTGCTCTCTCTCTCTCTCTGCATGGATGCTACCTGACCTGCTGTGATCTCCAGCAATTTTTGTTTTCAGTTCAGATTCCAGTATCTGCAGTATAAAGAACAAAGAACAAAGAAAGTTTACAGCTTAGGAATAGGCCCTTCGGCCCTCCAAGCCTGAGCCGATCCAAATGCTATCCTAAACCTATCGCCCAATTCCTAAGCATCTGCATCCCACTGCTCCCCACCAGATGCATCTTAAAAGAATCTACTGTGCCTGCCTCTACTACTTCTGCTGGCAATGCGTTCCAGACACCTACCACCCTCTGTATAAAGTACTTTCCATGTGTACCCCCTTATACTTTTCACCTCTCACCTTGAACGTGTGACCTCTCATTATTAAATCCCTCACCCTGGGAAAAAGCTTGTCTCTATCCACCTTGTCTATACCCTTCATGATTTTGTCGACCTCAATCAGGTCGCCCCCTCAATCTCCTTTTTTCTAATGAAAACAATCCTAACCTACTCAACCTCTCTCCATAGCTAGCACCTCCCATACCAGGCAACATCCTTGCAAACCTTCTCTACACCCTCTCCAAAGTGGCCACATCTTTTTTGTAATGTGGCGACCAGAACTGTACACAGTATTCTAAATGCAGCCGAACCAAAGTCTTGTACAATTTTAACATGATCTGCCAGCTCTTATACTCAATACCCTGTCCGATGAAGGCAAGCATACCATTTGCCTTCTTGACCACTCTATCCACCAGTGCAGCCATCTCCAGGGCACAATGGACCTGAACTCCCAGATCTTTCTGATCATCAACTTTTCCAAAGGCTCATCCTTTTACAGTACAGTTCACTCTAGAATTAGTCTTCCCAAAATGCATCTCCTCACATTTGTCTGAATTGAACTCCATCTGCCACTTTGCCGCCCAACTCTCCAGTCTATCTATATTTTCCTGCATTCTCTGACAGTCTATCTATATTATGCTTTCTGCTACTCCACCAATCTTCGTGTCATCTGCAAACTTACTGATCAGACCAACAATGCCCTCTTCCAGATCATTTATGTATATTACAAACAAGTGTCCTCCAGCACTGATCCCTGTAAAACACCACCTTTCTCCATTTCAAGAAACTCCCTTTAACCACTACTCTGTCTCCTGTTGCTAAACCAGTGCTTTATTCACCTAGCTAGAACACCCTGCACACCATGTGACTTCACTTTCTCCATTAGGTTATCATGGGGAATTTTATCAAACGCCTTACTAAAGTCCATGTATGTGATATCAACAGCCCTTCCTTCATCTAATAACTTGGTCACTTCCTGAAAGAACTCTACTAAGTTGGTAAGGCATGATCTCCCCCGCACAAAATCAAGTTGCCTATCACTGATAAACCCATTCTTTTCCAAATATAAATAGATTTTATCCCTCAGTACCTTCTCCAGTAACTTTGCCACCACTGACATCAGGGTCACTGGCCTGTAGTTACCTGGAATATCCCTACTACCCTTCTTGTATAAGGGGACAACATTAGCAACTCTCCAGTCCTGTGTTTAGGGATGCTACAAATAGATCTGTCAGAGCCCCAGCTATTTCCTCTCTCACCTCCGTCAGCAACCTGGGATAGATCCCATCCAGTCCTGGGAATTTGTCCAAATTAATATCCTTTAACCTACCCACCACATCTTCCCCCCTTATGTCAATGTGATCCAGAGTAAACAAACTTCTATCTCTAATCTCAACATTCATCATGTCCCTCTCCTCAGTGAAAACTGATGCAAAGTAATCATCAAGAATCTCACTCATTTTCACAGGTTTGACACACAACCTTCCTTCCTTATCCTTTAGTGGATCAATCCTTTATCTTGTTACCCTCTTGCTTCTTACATATGCATAAAAGGCCTTTGGATTCTCCTTAATTCTGCTCACTAAAGTTATTTCATGACCCTTTTAGCCCGCTGGATTCCTCATTTAAGATTGGTCCTACTCTCCTGATATTCATCCAAGGCCCATTCTGTTTTTAGCTGCCTGGACCTTACGTACACTTCCCTTTTCCTCTTGGCTAGTTGCACGATTTCTCCTGTCATCCATGGTTCATGAATCTTGCCTTTTCTATGCCTTGTTTTCAAGGGACATGAACTGAAAAATGTGTTGCTGGAAAAGCGCAGCAGGTCAGGCAGCATCCAAGGAGCAGGAGAATTGATGTTTCGGGCATAAGCCCTTCTTCAGGAATGAGGAGGTTGTGCCAAGCAGGCTAAGATAAAAGGTAGGGAGGAGGGACTTGGGGAAGGGGCGTTGGAAATGCGATAGGTGAAAGGAGGTTAAGGTGAGGGTGATAGGCCGGAGAGGGGGCGGGGGCAGAGAGGTCGGGAAGAAGATTGCAGGTCAAGAAGGCGGTGCTGAGTCCAAGGGTTGGGACTGAGATAAGGTGGGGGGAGGGGAAATGAGGAAGCTGGAGAAATCTGCATTCATCCCTTGTGGTTGGAGGGTTCCTAGGTGGAAGATGAGGCGCTCTTCCTCCAGGCATCGTGTTGCCATGGTCTGGCGATGGAGGAGGCCAAGGACCTGCATGTCCTTGGCGGAGTGGGAGGGGGAGTTGAAGTGTTGAGCCACGGGGCGGTTGGGTTGGTTGGTCCGGGTGTCCCAGAGGTGTTTTCTGAAACGTTCCACAAGTAGCCGGCCTGTCTCCCCAATATAGAGGAGGCCACAACGGGTGCAGCGGATGCAGTAAATGATGTGTGTGGAGGTGCAGGTGAATTTGTGATGGATATGGAAGGATCCCCTGGGGCCTTGGAGGGAAGTGAGGGGGGAGGTGTGGGCGTAAGTTTTGCATTTCTTGCGGTTGCAGGGGAAGGTGCCGGGAGTGGAGGTTGGGTCGGTGGGGGGTGTGGACCTGACAAGGGAGTCGCGGAGGGAGTGGTCTATCCGGAATGCTGATAGGGGAGGGGAGGGAAATATATCCTTGGTGCTGGGGTCTGTTTGGAGGTGGCGGAAGTGACGGCGGATGATGCGCTGTACATGGAGATTGGTGGGGTGGTAGGTGGTAGGTGTCCTCACCTACCACCCCACCAATCTCCATGTACAGCGCATCATCCGCCGTCACTTCCGCCACCTCCAAACAGACCCCAGCACCAAGGATATATTTCCCTCCCCTCCTCTATCAGCTTTCCGTAGAGACCACTCCCTCTGCGACTCCCTTGTCAGATCCACACCCCCCACCGACCCAACCTCCACTCCCGGCACCTTCCCTTGCAACCGCAGGAGGTGCAACACTTGCGCCCACACCTCCCCCCTCACTTCTCTCCAAGGCCCCAAAGGAAACTTCCATATCCGCCACAGATTCACCTGCACCTCCACCCACATTATCTACTGCATCCGCTGCAGCCGGTGTGGCCTCCTCTATATTGGGGAAACAGGCCGCCTACTTGCGGAGCGATTCAGAGAGCACCTCTGGGCCACCCGGACGAACCAACCCAACCAACCTGTAGCACAGCATTTCAACTCCCCCTCCCACTCCACCGAGGATATGCAGGTCATTGGACTCATCCACCGCCAAACCACAACAACCCGACGGTCGGAGGAGGAGCGTCTTATCTTCCGACTGGGAACCCTCCAACCGCAGGGGATGAACTTGGACTTCACCAGTTTCTTCATCCCCCCTCCCCCCACCTTGTCTCAGCCGGATCCCTCCAGCCCGGCACCGCCTTCCTGACCTGCAGTCTTCTTCTTGACCTCTCCGCCTCCATCCTACTCCGACCTATCACCCTCACCTTGACCTCTTTCCACCTATCACATTTCCAACGCCCCTCCTCCAAGTCCCTCCTCCCTACCTTTTATCTTCTCCTGCTGAACACTCTCTGCTCATTCCTGAAGAAGGGCATGTGCCCGAAACGTCGAATCTCCTGTTCCCTGGATGCTGCCTGACCTGCTGTGCTGTTCCAGCAATAAAGTTTCAACTTTGATCTCCAGCATCTGCAGACCTCACTTTCTCCTCCTAGAAATGGAGAGGTCTAGGAAGGGGAGGGAGGAGTCTGAGACGGTCCAGGTGAATGAGGTTGGGGTGGAAGGTGTTAGTAAAGTGGATGAACTTTTCAACCTCCTCGTAGCAGCACGAGGTAGTGCCGATACAGTCATCGATGTAGCGGAGGAAAAGGTGGGGGGTGGTGCCAGTGTAGCTGTGGAAGATGGACTGTTCCACGTATCCTATGAAGAGGCAGGCATAGCTGGGGCCCATGCGGGTGCCCATGGCATACTTCTTTGGTTTGGAGGAAGTGGGAGGATTGGAAAGAGAAGTTGTTCAGAGTGAGGACCAGTTCAGTCAGTCGAAGGAGGGTGTCAGTGGAAGGGTACTGGTTGGTACGGCGGCAAAGGAAGAAGCGGAGGGCTTTTGAGGCCTTCGTGATGGGGGATGGAGGTGTAATGGGACTGGATGTCCATGGTGAAGATAAGGTGTTGGGGGCCAGGGAAGTGGAAGGCATGGGTGGTGTCCCGAACGTAGGTGGGGAGTTCTTAGACTAAGGGGGACAGGACAGTGTCGAGGTATACAGAGATGTGTTCGGTGGGGCAGGAGCAGGCTGAGACAATGGGTCGGCCGGGGCAGTCAGGTTTGTGGATTTTGGGCAGGAGGTAGAAGCGGGCGGTGCGGGGTTGTGGGACTATGAGGTTGGAGGCGATGGATGGGAGATCCCCCGAGGTGATGAGGTTATGGACGGTCTGGGAGATGATGGTTTGGTGGTGGGGGGTGGGATCATGGTCAAGGGGGCAGTAGGAGGAGGTGTCCGCGAGCTGGCGTTTAGCCTCAGCAATGTAAAGATCAGTGCGCCAAACTACCACCGCGCCTCCCTTGTCTGCCGGTTTGATAGTGAGGTTTGGAGTGGAGGGAGTGGAGGGCTGCGTGTTGCGAGGGTGAGAGGTTGGAGTGGGTTGAGGTGGTCAATGTCGCGGTGGCAGTTGGTTATGAAGAGATCGAGGGCAGGTAAGAGGTCAGCACGGGGTGTCCAGGTGGATGAGGTGTGTTGGAGGCGGGAGAAGGGGTCGTCAGAGGGTGGGCGAGAATCCTGGTTGAAGATGTAGGCGCGGAGGCGAAGGCGGTAGAAGAATTGTTCAATGTCTAGCCGCGTGTTGAACTCATTAATCTGGGAGCGTAGGGGGACATGCCTATCCTGCACGATCTTCACCTATCTTTGAAAGCCTTCCACATATCAAATGTGGACTTCCCTTTAATTAGTTGCTCCCAATCCATAATTCCCAACCCCTGCTGAATTTTGATATAATTACCTTGGCCAAGTTTAGTACTATTCCCTTAGGACCATTCTCATCTTTGTCTATGAGTATTCTAAAACTTACAGAATTGTGATCACTTTTCCCAAAACTTCTCCTACTGCAACTTCTACCACCCGGCTGACTCATTCCCCAACAACAGGGTCCAATATAGCCCCTTCCTTCGTCAGACTATTGACATACTCCTCTAGAAAACTTTCCTGGATGCTCCTTACAAATTCTGCTCCATCCAGACCTCTGACACTAAGTTTATCCCAGTTAATGTTGGGAAAATTAAAATCTCCCATCACCACCATCCTGTTGCCCCTACATCTTTCCATAATCTGTTTACTTATTTGTTCCTACCCAAAAGAGACATTGATCACCTCATCACTGGCTCCAAATTAGCTGGAGAGACAGTGACAGCCATCAGTTTTATATCATCAAGATGGCAGAGCCCATTAAAAGGCAGTTCACACATCGTACAAACTTCAAAGCTAGAGATTCCCATCGTTCCTCAATACCACAATATGCATTCAAGCCAAAAAGAAACCGTGGATGCTGGAGATCTGAAACAAAAACAGAAATAGCTGGAGAAAGTCAGTGGACCTGGAGAGCGTCTGTGGAGAGAAAGCACTCAAACAAACCTTTCCGCTAGAGGACCAGTTGGGGCAATCTTTGTTTGCTTTCACAGTCTGAGGAGAGCAGTCAGAAGACAATATCAAAGAAGGAGTTTGAACAGCAGGAGAAAGGAAAGAAGAAACACGAGGCAGCCAGCTGTACAAGGTTGATACATCAAAATCACACCTCTCTCTACAACTAGGATGGAAGGAACTCACATAACTCATGGAGTGGGTACAGCCCCAAGGACTTTGACCAGAGAAGACACAACAGAGTGAATGCTTTATCCGTAGCCCACAAATCCATCAACCCAATGCTCTGTGCAGAGCCTGTATCGCCCAACAACCTTTACATAACTTTGGGAGTTCAACAACTGAGAGGAAGGGAATGTGAAGGGGCTTATTTCAATAAAGTCTAAGGAGAGGTAACCTGCTTTGTTGGTGTCATATAATAACATCCGGTGTCAGTTATGCCATATTGTGATTCACTCTAAGTATTAAAAATACTCATTTTATTCAAAATCTGAAACCTGTGTTGACTACCTTATTCTTCATCTCTCAGTGTGGTTCATAAAGGTAAGCCCAGACCTTTGACCATAACACAGTGAGTCCGTGTGTGATCAGCGGGGCTGCATGACCCTGACAAGATTAGAAACACTTTCCAGGCCGTGTGGCCGAGACAATTTTTGCTGAAGTTTGTGCTTCACTCAAAATTCCTCCCATCCTTCCACATCTAAATGAACCATTGTAACCCCATTCCCTTTTCCGTCATGTGCTTTAATGCATCTTTACTATTTATTTAAACCTCTGCTTGTAACAGTAATTACACATGCCCAGCACTACACTTTAGATAATAAAGTTTCATTTGAATTTCTTGTGGGTTTCTTGATAACTATTTCATGTTGAAGGTCTCCACAAGAGAAAATGTTCCGTATTCACTCTATGAAATCTTTTCATAACTTTAAGAATCTCTATAAGGTATACCAGACTGCAGCCATCGTTTTCAAGAGAAAAGAAAACCAGGCTGAAATATACTTCTTCACATTTTCCATTCTTGTAAATCTTCCCTCCCCAAGGGATTCTATTATTATTCTAGAATATAGCAACATGCACTAAGTATAATCTTACCAAGTTTCATTTCGTTCATTCACATGAAGTATGTTTCACTGACTGGGCCAGCATTTATTGTCCATTCTTAAAGTTTAAGACATGGTTAGAGTAACTTCCCTACTGATATTTTATGCTTTGCAGTCAATACACCTTTAAGAAAAATGCTCATACCATCATTGTACCATAGCATGTGGCCCAAGGGTATATAGGTCTCAATGTTATCTTCTGGATTAGTGGTGCTAGAAGTTCAGGAAGCATCCAAGGAGCTTCGAAATCGACGTTTCGAGCAAAAGCCCTTCATTAGGAATAAAGGCAGTGAGCCTGGAGCGTGGAGAGATAAGCTAGAGGAGGGTGGGTTGGGGAGAAAGTAGCATGGTATCTTACTTGGAGTATTACATCTTCTGGAAGCTCTTCCAGTACTAGCCCAGACATTTGTGTATCTGTAAATGTAATAATTATATACAATGGCCATCTGTAATAAATGTCTGCTCAACCCTTCAATATCATATTACCCATTTCTAACTTTTTTATGTTATAAAGTTTGTTATAAACATTGTCATATAAAGGTAATGTGTTGCTGGAAAAGCGCAGCAGGTCAGGCAGCATCTAGGGAACAGGAGGATCGACGTTTCGGGCATTAGCCCTTCTTCAGGAATGAGGAAAGTTGGTCCAGCAGGCTAAGATAAAAGATAGGGAGGAGGGACTTGGGGGAGGGGCGTCGGAAATGTGATAGGTGGAAAGAGGTCAAGGTGAGGGTGATAGGTCAGACTGGGGTGGGGGTGGAGAGGTCGGGAAGAAGATTGCAGGTTAGGAAGGCGGTGCTGAATTTGATGGATTTGACTGAGACAGGCTGGGGGGAGAGGAAATGAGGAAACTGGTGAAATCCGAGTTCATCCCTTGTGGGATGAACTCCCCACCTACGTTCGGGACACCACCCATGCCCTTCACCTGCTCCATGATTTTCGCTTCCCCGGTCCCCAACGCCTTATTTTCACCATGGACATCCAGTCCCTGTACACCTCCATCCCCCATCACGAAGGACTCAAAGCCCTCCGCTTCTTTCTTTCCCACCGTACCGACCAGTACCCTTCCACTGACACCCTCCTTCGACTGACTGAACTGGTCCTCACCCTGAACAACTTCTCTTTCCAATCCTCCCACTTCCTCCAAACGAAAGGAGTAGCCATGGGCACCCGCATGGGCCCCAGCTATGCCTGCCTCTTCGTAGGATATGTGGAACAATCCATCTTCCGCAACTACACTGGCCCCACCCCCTACCTCTTCCTCCGCTACATCGATGACTGTATCGGCGCCGCCTCGTGCTCCCACGAGGAGGTTGAACAGTTCATCCACTTCACCAACACCTTCCACCCCAACCTCAAATTCACCTGGACAGTCTCAGATTCCTCCCTCCCCTTCCTCGACCTTTCTATTTCTATCTCAGGCGACCGAATCAACACGGACATCTACTACAAACCAACCGACTCCCACAGCTACCTGGACTACACCTCCTCCCATCCTGCCCCCTGTAAAAACGCCATCCCATTCTCCCAATTCCTTCGACTCCGCCGCATCTGCTCCCAGGAGGACCAGTTCCAAAAACGCACATCCCAGATGGCCTCCTTCTTCAAGGACCGCAATTTCCCTCCCGACGTGGTCGACGATGCCCTCCACCGCATCTCTTCCACTTCCCGATCCTCCGCCCTTGAACCCCGCCCCTCCAACCGCCACCAGGACAGAACCCCACTGGTCCTCACCTACCACCCCACTAACCTCCATGTACAACGCATCATCCGCCGCCATTTCCACCACCTCCAAACGGACCCCACCACCAAGGATATATTTCCCTCCCCTCCCCTATCAGCATTCCATAAAGACCACTCCCTTCATGACTCCCTCGTCAGATCCACACCCCCCACCAACCCAACCTCCACTCCCGGCACCTTCCCCTGCAACCGCAGGAGGTGCAAGACTTGTGCCCACACCTCCCCCCTCACCTCCCTCCAAGGCCCCAAAGGAAACTTCCATATCCGCCACAGATTCATCTGTACCTCCACACATATCATCTATTGCATCCTTTGCACCCGATGTGGCCTCCTCTATATTGGGGAGACGGGCCGCCTACTTGCGGAGCGTTTCAGGGAACACCTCTGGGACACCCGGACCAACAAACCCAACCACCCTGTAGCTCAACATTTCAATTCCCCCTCCCACTCCACCAAGGATATGCAGGTCTTTGGACTCCTCCATCGTCAGACCACAGCGAAACGACGGTTGGAGGAAGAACGCCTCATCTTCCGGCTAGGAACCCTCCAACCACAAGGGATGAACTCGGATTTCACCACTTTCCTCATTTCCCCTCCCCCCAGCCTGTCTCAGTCAAATCCATCAAATTCAGCACCGCCTTCCTAACCTGCAATCTTCTTCCCGACCTCTCCGCCCCCACCCCAGTCTGACCTATCACCCTCACCTTGACCTCTTTCCACCTATCACATTTCCGACGCCCCTCCCCCAATTCCCTCCTCCCTATCTTTTATCTTAGCCTGCTGGACCAACTTTCCTCATTCCTGAAGAAGGGCTAATGCCCGAAACGTCGATCCTCCTGTTCCCTGGATGCTGCCTGACCTGCTGCGCTTTTCCAGCAACACATTTCCATCTCTGATCTCCAGCATCTGCAGACCTCACTTTCTCCTCATATAAAAGTAAACCTACCCTTAAGAAGGCAAAATACACAGCACAGTTAGCAGTGGTAGGTACATAAATAGGAAGAACAAACTCCAAGATCTTGGTAGTAGATTTTGGAAACGTCAACAAAGACAAAGAAGACAATAGCCCTGGAGATTTGTAAATATGAACACTCAACGTCATCTGAGTACAAACAGCTGTGTCAATCTCTGGATAGAGCACCAACTAACCACCAACAAAATTAGTTACTTTCCGATTAAAATCAATTCTTTCAAGTTAGAAAAAAATTTCAAGTTAGAAAAAAAATGAAAAGAGTGAAGTTACAAACAGAATCAGAACCAAAAACAACAGACATCTGTCAGTAAGTACCCTGTCAAAAGAAATGAATCAACATCCTGTTGTTCTGATTTTAAAAATATTCAATGGACCTCTCAGCACAAATACAAAGCTTGCCTGAACAAAAACACTGGAACAGCAATTTTCTAAACTAAGGCTTACTACTGTCCAGACTCAAGTCCTCCATTTTCCATGCTACTTCCATTTTCTTGCTTCAAATTTGCATCAAAATGAAATAAAGAGGCCCACATTACATCATTACTCTTTCCTTGGTGGGAATGCCACCTAGAGGCAGAGTTAAAAATCACACAACACCAGGTTATAGTCCAACAGGTTTAATTGGGAGCACGAGCTTTCAGCGTGTTGCTCCTTCATCAGGTGATTGTCTTAGATGCAGGACTTTTAAGAAATGTCAAAAGTGAAAACTCAAAGGAAAGAGAAGCAAAACCTGTAAAATATGTAGACAAACTTGGAATACTGTGTCCAGTTCTGGTCGCCCTATTATAGGAAAGATGTGGATGCTTTGGAGAGGGTTAAGAGGAGGTTTACCAGAATGCTGCCTGGACTGGAGGGCTTATCTTATGAAGAAAGGTTGACTGAGCTCGGACTTCTTTTCGTTGGAGAAAAGGAGGAGGAGAGGGGACCTAATTGAGGTATACAAGATAATGAGAGGCATAGATGGAGTCGATAGCCAGAGACTATTTCCCAGGGCAGAAATGACTAACACGAGGGGTCATAGTTTTAAGCTGATTGGAGGAAAGTATAGAGGGGATGTCAGAGGCGGGGTCGTTACACAGAGAGTTGTGAGAGCATGGAATGCGTTGCCAGCAGCAGTTGTGGAAGCAAGGTCATTGGGGACATTTAAGAGACTACTGGACATGCATATGGTCACAGAAATTTGAGGGTGCATACATGAGGATCAATGGTCGGCACAACATCGTGGGCTGAACGGCCTGTTCTGTGCTGTACTGTTCTATGTTCTAACTCTGCACTGCTCTCTCCTACTGAAAAGAAGCTAGGAGTTCCAAAGAGAAAAGGAAAGTGCATTTATAGACTGCAATTATAGACTGGGCAGAATTGAATAGATTCATACACAAAGCAACCCAAAGAGTTTATTGACTAGTTGGTCAAAAACTGCTGCACTAAAGGTCATGAGTGTGAATTTGGTGATTAATTCTATACCAATTAAACTTGTTGGGGAAGATGTTTGGGACAACAAACAGGGCCATACCATTGATACAGGTCCTTGAGGGTGGATGTAAGAATGAAGTGGCAGATCAACAACTATTGCATACTTTAGGTACAGCCAGTACTATTATTATGGTCAGCAAAGTGCACCAAACTATCAAAATGGGTAACAGATATGGATTGCATACCTACTCAAATGGTTGTTCAACCTTTCTGGCTACCTGTAAAACATGTGATACAAAGGGACATTGACTAGACAAATGCAAGAAATCTAGTTCCAAAGGCCAAGCTAGAGCCGAGACCAAAAAGGTGATTAGTAACACAGTACAACATCATACCATTGGCAGCAAGGAAGGTATTAAGAACATGCACAAATGCAACCACATCAGTGAAACTAAGAGTCAACTAAGAACAAGGAAAATTTCAGAAGATGACCGAACTTTCCATATTGCTAACCTCATCCACCATGTCAAAGGTGTCAGGCCTCTTGTTTCTGGTGTGTGCGGACTAACTGAATCAGACTAATTTCTATCCAAATGTCTCCATTTTAAATCACATTTTGAATACACTACAAGAGGACGTTGTGACAAGTCCCTTTCAAAGGTGGGAAGACTCACATGCTGATTCACTCATAGATAATCATAAATATTGAGTTCAAAAAGGTCACTGTGTGACTGTTGATGTGGAAATTGTTTGTCACAATATGGATAGTTTGGTTTTCTAATATAAGATGAGAATTATTTTAATTCATCAAAATTATTTTCACTGTTTTGCAAAGTCTGCAATGTATTTCTATTCTGTGAGCACGTTTGAATATTACTGAGCAAGTTTCATAGATCTAAATTAGAATATGTTCTAGATGCCTCAGATTTCCCTTTTGAGACCCTTCAGTTACTGTTTGGGTTGGAAGTTGTAGAGACCATGACATAGGAATGGAATGTTCCTGAAATGTAACAGGAAGGGAAAGACCTTCAGCCTGTTTAAATTGAAAATGGCATCAATTTGAAAACAGATTTGAATTTTAACTTGCTTTTCAGACCAAAAAGAAAGTGGATCAGTTATCATTACTGACGAGTCAAAAACTGATCTAATTTTCCCCTTTTGCACAAGGGGATATATATTTATATATATTTGAATTGTACAATCAATTTAAAACAACACATGAATGAAAAAGTGAATATTCCATTATTAATAGGATCAAATAATGAAGGAGTACAAAGACTACAAAGCTTCATTTACAATGCACAGATATAAACACCAAGAGTGTGTTGAATGCAGTTGTTGAGCTGCAAGCGCAAAAATAAGTGTGGGAGTATGATGCAGTCGCAGTACCAGAAAGGCAGAATCATAATGACAGACACTTAGGGTTGAAACTTGTCTTGTTTTTGACTAAACCCAAGTTGCAGCAAGACTTTGGAGGGATTTTTGCCATGAGGAGTAGTGAAATTTCTCACCCATCTCCCAATTTACTTCATTAATTACCTATCCTGACCCTATTATATCTCTAACATTTGATTTCCATCCCATTTTACTACATGCAATTTTCACAACAACTCATCATTCAATCTGTTGAAACACCAGCATCCCTTGAACTTGTGCCAATTTTGAAAGGCCGCTGTGCACCCAGATAACTATTGGCAATGTGGTCTTGCCCCTCACTGGCAACACAATGGCACATCAGCCATGAAGCCACAGTGCATAGACAGCATTGCTGACACTCCCTTGCACATACAAAACCATTTCCTCATCTTTGTTGCTGTTTAACATCAGGTCTTACATTTGACCGGTCCATGGCTACATCTCATCTAAATAATTTCTCTAAACCTGCACAATCCTTCCCTAATGCCCACTGTGCAACCAATTCCTGTCATTATCCAGTAGGAGAATATCACATGCAGGCAAGCAATTGGAAAGATACAAGACAAACATAGACTTTTATTTTCAGATGGAAATGGGAACAAAAAGAGAAGCTAACCTCATGCCCCACAATGCCAACCATATTTCAGCAACCTGACCAAACTAGTTTCGAGACAACGATTTCCTACTGCACCCTGTTCTCGTTGATTGGAAGTAGGTGTTCTGGTGAGGATCCGTCTGAATTATAGTACCCGTTGCAGCTGAACTCTGTCATGGACATTGTCAGCTTCCCCGTCCCCAATGTCCTTGTCTTCCTCATCTCGAGACTTCTATCGGTCCCTCTCAGCATCCAGCTCATCACTTCATTACTTGTTCAATTATGAAGGACACAGTACACCAGGATGATGCAGCACACTCTGTCCAGATTATAATGGAGTACACCTCCACCAATCACACAGCCCCCCGCGCCTCCCTCCCCCTCCCCCCCATGTAATGTAACTTCATCTTCAGCAGCCCCATCAGCTGCTCCATCATGGCCCTGGTTGAGATGTGGGTGACATGAAACCTATACTCTGCATCAGTCTGGGAACTGTACAATGGTGTCAAGTCCACAGTCACAGTGGGTCATCCAGTAACCTGCTTTATAAAGCAGCTGCACTTTTCAAATGCACCAAGTCCATGAGAGTACTCCAGGATGTAGGAGTCATGGCAACTGCCAGTGTAATGGGTGTACACCTCCAGGAAGTGATAATGGTGATCACAGGTCAACTGAGGGTTGAGATTCTGAAGGGAGATTACAGAGAGTTAGGCAGAAATTTAAAAAGGAAGTCCTTGAGAGTAGTAATATCTGGATTACACCCGGTGCTATGAGCTAGTGAGGGCAGGAATAGGAGGATAGAGCAGATGAATGCATGGCTGAGGAGCTGGTGTATGGGAGAAGGATTCACATTTTTGGATCATTGGAATCTCTTTTGGGGTAGAAGTGACCTGTATAAGAAGAACGGATTGCACCTAAATTGGAAGGGAACTAACATACTGGCAGGGAAATTTGCTGGAGCTTCTCGGGAGGATTTAAACTAGTAAGGTGGGGGGGGGGGTGGGACCCAGGGACATTGTGAGGAAAGAGGTCGATCTGAGACTGATACGGTTGAGAAGAGAAGCGAATCAAACAGTCAGGGCAGGCAGGGACAAGGTAGGATTAACAAATTAAACTGCATTTATTTCAATGAAAGGGGCCTAACAAGGATGGCAGATGAACTCAGGGCATGGTTAGGAACATGGGACTGGGATATCATAGCAATTACAGAAACATGGCTCAGGGATGGGCAGGACTGGCAGCTTAAAGTTCCAGGATACAAATGCTACAGGAAGGATAGAAAGGGAGGAAAGAGAGGAGGGGGAGTGGCATTTTTGATAAGGGATAGCATTATAGCTGTGCTGAGGGAAGATATTCCCAGAAATACATCCAGGGAAGTTATTTGGGTGAAACTGAGAAATAAGAAAGGGATGATAACCTTATTGGGATTGTATTATAGACCCCCTAATAGTCAGAGGGAAATTGAGAAACAAACTTGTAAGGAGATCTCTGCTATCTGTAAGAATAATAGGGTAGTTACGGTAAACATAGACTGGGACTGCCATAGTGTAAAGGGTTTAGATGGAGAGGAATTTGTTAAGTGTGTACAAGACAATTTTCTGATTCAGTCTGTGGATGTACCTACGAGAAAAGGTGCAAAACTTGACCTTGGGAAATAAGGCAGGGCAGGTGACTGAGGTGTCAGTGGGGGAGCACTTTGGGGCCAGCAACCATAATTCTATTTGATTTAAAATAATGATGAAAAAGGATAGACCAGATCTAAAAGTTGAAGTTCTAAATTGGAGTAAAGGCCAACTTTGATGGTATTAGGCAAGAAATTTTGAAAGCTGATTGGGGGCAGATGTTCGCAGGTAAAGGGACAGCTGGAAAATGGGAAGCCTTCAGAAATGAGATAACAAGAATCCAGAGAAAGTATATTCCTGTCAGGGTGAAAGGAAACGCTAGTAGGTATAGAGAATGCTGGATGACTAAAGAAATTGAGGGTTTGGTTAAGAAAAAGAAGGAAGCATATATAAGGTATAGACAGGATAGATCGAGTGAATCCTTAGAAGAGTATAAAGAAAGTAGGAGTATACTTAAGAGGGAAATCAGGAGGGCAAAAAGGGGACATGAGATAGCTTTGGCAAATAGAATTAAGGAGAATCCAAAGAGTTTTTACAAATACATTAAGGACAAGAGGGTAACTAGGGAGAGAATAGGGCCCCTCAAAGATCAGCAAGGCGGCCTTTGTGTGGAGCCACAGAAAATGGGGGAGATACTAAATGAATATTTTGCATCAGTATTTACTGTGGAAAAGGATATGGAAGATATAGAGTGTAGGGAAATAGTTGGTAATATCTTGCAAAATGTCCATATTACAGAGGAGGAAGTGCTGGATATCTTGAAACGGGTCAAGATGGATAAATCCCCAGGACCTGGTCAGGTGTACTCTAAAACTCTGTGGGAAGCTAGAGAGGTGATTGCTGGGCCTCTTGCTGAGATATTTGTATCATTAATAGTTACAGGTGAGGTGCCAGAAAACTGGAGTTTGGCTAACATGGTGCCACTGTTCAAGAAGGGCAGTAAAGACAAGCCAGGGAACTATAGACCAGTGAGCCTGACCTCAGTGGTGGGCAAGTTGTTAGAGGGACTCCTGAGGGACAGGATGTACATGTATTTGGAATGGTAAGGACAGATTAGGGATAGTCAACATGGCTTTGTGCGTGGGAAATCATGTCTCACAAACTTGATTGAGTTTTTTGAAGAAGTAACAAAGAGGATTGATGAGGGCAGAGCAGTAGATATGATCTATATGGACTTCAGTAAGACGTTCGACAAGGTTCCCCATGGGAGACTGATTAGCAAGGTTAGATCTCATGGAATGTAGGGAGAACTAACCATTTGGATACAGAACTGGCTCAAAGGTAGAAAACAGAGGGTGGTGGTGGAGGGTTGTTTTTCAGACTGGAGGCCTGTGACCAGTGGAGTGCCACAAGGATCGGTGCTAGGTCCTCTACCTTTTGTCATTTACATAAATGATTTGAATGCAAGCATAAGAGGTACAGTTAGTAAGTTTGCAGATGACACCAAAATTGGAGGTGTAGTGGACAGCGAAGAGGGTTACCTCAGATTACAACAGGATCTGGACCAGATGGGCCAATGGGCTGAGAAGTGGCAGATGGAGTTTAATTCAGATAAATGCGAGGTGCTGCATTTTGGGAAAGCAAATCTTAGCAGGACTTATACACTTAATGGTAAGGTCCTAGGGAGTGTTGCTGAACAAAGAGACCTTGGAGTGCAGGTTCATAGCTCCTTGAAAGTGGAGTCGCAGGTAGATAGGATAGTGAAGAAGGCATTTGGTATGCTTTCCTTTATTGGTCAGAGTATTGAGAACAGGAATTGGGAGGTCATGTTGCAGCTGTACAGGACATTGGTTAGGCCACTGTTGGAATATTGCGTGCAATTCTGGTTTCCTTCCTATTGGAAAGATGTTGTGAAACTTGAAAGGGTTCAGAAAAAATTTACAAGGATGTTGCCAGGGTTGAAGGATTTGAGCCATAGGGAGAGGCTGAACAGGCTGGGGCAGTTTTCTCTGGAATGTCGGAGGCTGAGGGGTGACCTTATAGAGGTTTACAAAATTATGAGGGGCATGGATAGGATAAATAGACAAAGTCTTTTCCCTGGGGTCGGGGAGTCCAGAACTAGAGGGCATAGGTTTAGGATGAGAGGGAAAAGATATAAAGAGACCTACGGGGCAACTTTTTCACACAGAGGGTGGTACGTGTATGGAATGAGCTGCCAGAGGATGTGATGGAGTCTGGTACAATGGCAACATTTAAGAGGCATTTGGATGGGTATATGAATAGGAAGGGTTTGGAGGGATATGGGCCGGGCGCTGGCAAGTGGGACTAGATTGGGTTGGGATATCTGGTCGGCATGGACGGGTTGGACCGAAGGGTCTGCTTCCATGCTGTACATCTCTATGACTCTATGAATCCCTTTCCCATTGATGATCTCTGCAGTGTTGTGGCATAGCACTCTCAATGCACGTGTACAGTCGAAGGCACTCTTCTTGGAAGGAGCCAGTCACACAGAGGTCAGAGCAGCAGTGATTCTCACATCTACCGGGCAAGCGTGGCTTCCCACACCTGCAGCCCTCAGCTCCTGCTCCAGCTTCCAGGAGCATTCTGTCACCATATGCCAAGACATATAGAGGCTACGTTGGCACTGAGCCTCATTCATCCTCAGGAAATGGAGTCAGAGTTGGAACGTTTGGAGTCTCCTGCGGCCCTTGTGAATCTTGAGGAACCCTGTGCCTACAACCTTTTCGTTAGCTCATTACTCTTCATCCTCTGCAGGGAGCTGCTGCTGCTGCTACTGCTGGGCTTGCCATCAGTCCTGGTCCCCTTACATCTGCCTTCAGCTTGTTAGGAAGGCAGTCACTGTGACCAACATGCTTCCAAGTAACAGAGTGGGAAGGACTTAAATCATAGAATTAAAGAATCCCTACTGTGCGGAAGTAGGGCATTTGGCCCATCAAATCCACACTGACCCTTCAAAGAACATGGAGAAGTCCATCCATATTCACTCTATTATGGTGCAAGGCTTATCTCCAAAATGTTGATTCTTCATCTTCTTTCACAGCCCTTCATCACATCCGGCGCAGATCCGACATCTACAGCTAAGATTTAGAGATCTGCTGACTGGTATACCCCAGTCTGTGATGACTTTAAAAGTGTCTCATGTGGTCTTAGAGCAAAAATGACACCAGGTTTATGAGAAGTTTTGTGCATATTTGTAGATGCAGCCTCCTCAGTCTGACCTGCTGCAGGAAATGGGGTCACTGGCAGACGGTCACTGATACTGAGCTCTTGGCTAACGTGATGAAGCGCAAGGCTGAACACATCTCCAACAACTACTGACTGCTCCAGGTTTCCAAGCCAGCCATCTTTTCCATGGAAGCTGCTAAGTGCTCACATGTCAGAGGCACCATAATAGAGTGAAGATCGATGGACCCCTCCATGTGAGCCCCTCCTGCCTGTCTCTAAGATATCAATGCCATTATGACCAGATCCTGAAGCATTTTTCTGCATGGGGTTGAGAAGGTTCCTGGTCTCCAGCTTTGCTCTGAGTGCCAAAGACTTAGATGGTGAAGAATTATAAAACCTTATCTCGAGGAATGTCTGAGAGTAGCTGTATATCTGAGAAGAACAGACTGCAATGTTCCTTGAGGACTGAAAGTGGGAATGGGGTGAACGAGCACTCATTGAACCCTGCCAGATATTGAGCCCTCATCATATGGTAAGTGAATATGAAACGCAATGCTCGGAAAGCGTTAATAATTATAAATTGGGTGTGAGCCCTTCAAAGCACATCATGTATGTGATGGTTAAGTGGACAAGCCTGTGTGACCTGACTGCATGGTGGCAGAGTTAGACTGGGTGATGACCCTATGAATGTGAGGTGAGAAGATCTTTAATGAAGCGTAAGAGATTGTACATCTGTTTACTACACAGTGTCCAGGTTCCTTTCTGAGGACCTATGGCACTCATCATAGAACCGATCTGGGGCTGGGATATCTAGGCATGATTGGAGGGCTCCTTTCACCCATCATTGGGCAAGAAAAGCTCCTTCCTGAATCAAATGGTCAGCAGCAGAGTGTCCATCCAGGATTCAGTGAAGCAGGGAGTGATCTTCTTATGCTTTGCAGACAGCTTGACAGGACAGAGAGTTAGTGAGAGATTGATTGTTGCGGGTGAAGGAGCATCCAGCTGGTCATTAAGACCAGTAGGGGCAAGATGTTCTGCTATTAGCCACACACCATTCCATATTTTGATGGCCAACAAACCCTCTTCGTACAAAATGAACCTAAAAGTGAAAGATCACACAAGAATACTTGCCACTGCTCACGGTAACACAATCTCATCGAAAATGCTCCCTGCCTACTTTAATTTCAAAATGGAAAAGCCTGGCATATTTCTGAAGTGTGTAAGGTAATAGAAGGATCTGGGATGCGTGTGTATAGATTTCTGAAAGTGGCAGGATTTATTAATGAAAGCATATACGTATTTGGTTTTCATTAATGAGGCATAGAACATAGAAAAGTACAGCACAGAACAGGCCCTTTGGCCCACGATGTTGTGCTAAGGTTAAATCCTAATGTAAAAAATAATAACTTAACCTACACACCCCTCAACTCACTGCTATCCATGTGCATGTCCAGCAGTCGCTTAAATGTCCCTAATGACTCTGCTTCCACCACCACAGCTGGCAACGCATTCCATGTATTCACAACTGTCTGCGTAAAGAACCTACCTCTGACGTCTCCTCTATACCTTTCTCCTAATATCTTCAAACTATGACCCCTCGTACCTGTCAATCCTGCCCTGGGGAAAAGTCTCTGGTTATTGACTCTATCTATTCCACTCATTATCTTGTATACCTCGAGAGAGAAAAGTTCAAGCTTATTCAACCTTTCTTCATAAGACAAGCCCTCCAGTCCAGGCAGCTTCCTGGTAAACCTTCTTTGCATCCTTTCCAAAGTCTCTGTATCTTTCCTATAGTAGGGCGACCAGAACTGGACACAATATTCCAAGTGTGGTCTCACTAGGGACTTGCAGCCAAACCTCGTGGCTCTTAAATTCGATCCCCCTGTTAATGAAAGCCAAAACACCATATGCTTTCTTAACAACCCTATCCACTTGGGTGGCAACTTTGAGGGATCTATGTACTTGCACACCCAGATCCCTCTGTTCCTCCACACTGCCAAGAATCCTGTCTTTAATCCTATATTCAGCATTCGGATTTGACCTTCCAAAATGCATCACTTCGTATTTATCCAGGTTGAACTCCATCTGCCATTTCTCAGCCCAGCTCTGCATCCTGTCAATGTCACGCTGCAGCCTGCAGTAGCCCTCGATACTATTGACAACACTTTCAACCTTTGTGTCATCTGCAAATTTACTAACCCACCCTTCAACCTTCTCGTACAAGTCATTTGTAAAAACTACAAAGAGGAGAGGCCCAAGAACAGAGCCCTGCGGGACCCCACTCAACACTCGACAACCACTCTCTGCCTTCTCTCAGCCAACCAATGCTGAATGCAGATAGCCAAATCTCCCTATATCCCATACTTCCTGACTTTATGAATGAGCCTACCATGGGGAACCTTATCAGATGCCTTGCTCAAGTCCATATACACCACATCTACTGCTCGACCTCCGTCGACCTGTCTTGTCACTTCCTCAAAGAACTCAATAAGATTTGTGAGGCATGACCGGCCCCTCACAAAGTTATGCTGACTGCCTTTAATCATGCTATGTTTGGCCAAATAGTCATTGATCCTATCCCTCAGAATTCTTTCCAAAACTTTGCTGACTACAGACGTAAGACTGACTGGTCTGTAATTGCCAGCGATTTCCCTATTACCCTTCTTGAAAAGAGGAACAACATTCACCTCCTTCCAATCCTCCAGTACAACTCCCGTGGAGAGTGAGAAGGCAAAGATCTTCGCCAGCGGCTTAGCAACCTCCTTTCTCACTTCCCGGAGCAGCCTGGGATAAATCTGGTCTGGCCCTGGGGACTTATCAATCTTAATGTTTTCCAAAATTTCCAGCACATCAACTTCATCAGTCTTGATCTGTTCAAGCCTGTATCCCAGCTCCTCAAAGTTCTCATTCACAACAAGGTCCCTTTCCTTAGAGAAAACTGAAGCAAAAAACTCATTTAGGGCTTCCCCTATCTGCATCAAATACTAAAACTGGAGAAGTCATTCTGACCCCATATGATGCTCTAGTTAGGCTACAGTTAGGTTTTAGTGTCCTATTCTAGTCACTCCACTAATGGAAGGATCATACCTTGTGAGGGTCTTTGAGAGAATGCAGAGGTGCTTTATCAGAAGGGCTCCATCATCAGGTTGGAGAATCTGGGTTGCTCTCCTTCAAGTGAAGAATACCAATGAGACATTTGATAAAATTATGATGTTTTAAAGATGGGAGACAAAGAAAAACTATATTCATTAGCTGATGGAACAATGACTAGGAGGCACATGCTTAAGATTTTGAGCAAGAGATACTTGTGACTTAATGGCTAGTGTGGAAGAATGGAATTTATCAGATTGTGCTGCAAAGAGCCAGTATAGACTCAGTGGGCCAAATTGTCTACTCTGTTACCATAATGATTCAATGACTAATTTCACCAGCAGTCACCTTTACACAACCTCTGAAATTTCCCACCAAGCCCTTTTGCCCATCCCTTCTGAATTACTGTTTAAAGTCCATCTTGAATCTGTCCATTTCTAAGCTTTCTAAACACAGAGATATGAGAAAGATGGTCATCAAAAGCTTAGAGATGGAGGGATTAGAGGTGGACCTCAAAGTGTTTCTAATATCTCTGTGTGTTCACACATCCATTTTAATGGTACCACATAAAATGTCAGTTGTTGTTCTTGCAGATGTTGGAGAAATATGATTCAAGTACCCCATATGTTTTGCTGGAGTCTAACATTGATATTGAGTATTAGAAAATGAGTTTGCATGCAGCTGGTGATGGATGCAAAACATCCACAATTGATTTTCTGGTAAGTCATCAGAAATTTGTAGGGCTCCATCATTAACATTAACCTGGAAGGTCAAAGTTCTATTCCTGAATGCTTTATTTATTAGGAAGTTAAAAATTGCACAACACCAGGTTATAGTTCAACAGGCGCAGCAGGCCAGGCAGCATCCAGGGAACAGGAGAATCGACGTTTCGGGCATAAGCCCTTCTTATGCCCGAAACGTCGATTCTCCTGTTCCCTGGATGCTGCCTGACCTGCTGCGCTTTTCCAGCAACACATTTTCAGCTCTGATCTCCAGCATCTGCAGACCTCACTTTCTCCTATAGTTCAACAGGTTTATTTGGAAGCACTAGCTTTCGGAGCACTGCTCCTTCATCAGGAGGTTGTAGAGTACAAGATTGTAGGACACAGATTTTATAGCAAAAGTCTACAGTGTAATGTAACTGAAGTTATATATTAAAAAAGACCTGGATTGTTTGTTAAGTCTCTGATCTTTTAGAATGGTCATTTTGGTTTCAGTTCTTTCATATGCAGAATTACAGTTTATTTTGCTCAAAAACTGCATGGATCCATGTACGATTCTGTAAATCCCTTTTTTTTAGATTACAATCAGTCTGAATATTCGGGTACAGACAGCCTCACACAGGGCACCTCACACCTTCAATGCATTATCTGGGCCAACATGGCACCTATTGTTAAAGTTCACTTGAGAATATAACTTTACAAGAGAGTTCTGGAATTTACATATGAAAGAACTGAAACCAATATGCACATTCTAAAAGATGAGAGACTTAACAAACAATCCAGGTCTTTTTTCAATATATAATTTCAGTTACATTACACTGTAAATGTTTGCTATAAATTTTGAGTCCTACAATCTTATACTCCACAACCACCTGATGAAGAAGCAGTGCTCCAAAAGCTAGCACTTCCAAATAAACCTGTTGGACTGTAACCTGGAGTTGTGTGATTTTTAATTTTATACACTTCAGTCCAATACCTGTACCTACAAATCATTATTTATTAGAGGTTTAATTTTGGAGGGAGCAATTGTTACCTTGCATGTTGTTGACTCTGTATTGTATTAATGCTGACTATATTTTAAGAAGACCCTTTGAAGCATTAATAATGTGATTCTGATGTTTGATTTCCAGTGCATTTGTGAAAAGGGAAGATCTTTTAGAATGGAGATAAGGAGGGATGTCTTTTGCCAGAGAGTGGTGAATTTGTGGAATTCATTGCCACAGAAGGCTGTGGAGTCCAGGTCATTGAGTATATTTAATAACAGAGATAGATATGTTCTTGATCGCAAAAGGGATCAAAGGTTGCAGGTAGAAAGTGGGAAAATGGGGTTGAGAACCTAAAAGTAATGATTGAATGGTGGAGCAGACTTGATGGGCTGAATGGCCTAATTTCTGATCCTATGTCTTATGGTCTTAAAGCCTTAAATGAGGACCCTCTGTTTGACCCTAGAGGTCATGTAGATGTTTAAAATTCTATTTTATGATGCAGCATGGAGTTCTTTTGGCATTCTGACCAAAATGTTCCTTTGTCTACTACTAGAACTATATTCTTCTCAATGCCATTTTTTAATCTTGTTATGTTCTAAGCGAATGTAGCATTTGCCTAATGACTGCAGTAGTCACTGTATATGAGGAATTTTGTGGCAATGAAATAAACATTCATTTAATGTCATTTGCAGACTGCCTGCTGTATTGTGTTTTTTGCGATTAGAATGAAAGGATAGGTTGACCCTTTGTGTAAATTCTGATACCATGATTAATGTTTTGCAAAATTTGCTGACTTCTAAATGATAAATGTTGAAGACAATTTATATAAAAGTGTTCAGGAGGAAGTGGTTCTTTTAAAGTCACACCGTAAATTTGATCCATGTTAATTATTCATTGCCTTTCTTTTCTTGCAAATTGTAGCAGATCCCTATGAAGGTAAAAGAAAGATTCTGAGATATACAAAATCTAAGGATTAGATTTTGAATCTAAGGTTTAGAGACGCATGAGTCCTGAGCTGGAGGGTGGGAGATTTGTGAATGTCAAATTCTAAAGAAAATATGGCAAGCTGGATTCTCTGATTTGAGATTCACTAAGTTAATTTATGTTTTTCCTTCTTGCTGCACAGCAGGGGTGTGATTAAATGGCAAGCTGACCATTTTAAAGACCAATACAAAAATTGAATCTGGTGGAGCTGGATATGAGTTAGCACAACTCACATAAGAGTAAGAACAAATTCTCTTGAATTCTTGCTGTGTATAATCAGAAGTATCGGGTTTATAATTTTCACCAACAATGAGACAAAGGAACTTCAGGTGATGCCTAAGAAGGTGTGGACACAGCAGGAACATTGTCCCCTTCAGTTTGATGCAGTGCAGGAAGATGTCTAATCGTGCAACCAAGCCAGGAAAGGTAAGATTCACCTATATCCTGTAAATCTCACTACTAAGTTTACTCCATCACTTCACATCACAAGTTTCAGCATCATTAACTTTCAATCTGTTCTCCTACCTTCCCAGTTATCCATCTCTTTGTCCATTCATACTGCAACTTATAAATTATGGTCACACTTATAAGTCTGTTCTTTTACTTCACGTATACGAATGCAAAACATGAAATGAAAGGAGAGGACTGGAGATGCAACTCATCGAACCAGAGAAGGAGGCAATGGAGTTTAGTCTGTAATCTTCTCCATGAGGGGTAGAGAGGTCTGCTGGCCAAACTTTGATAAACTTTGTACCAGGAGTATCGCTGAGTTATGTGAAACTTCATGATGGTTTAAAATGCCTACACAGCCAGGAATAATTCAGATCATTTCCATTTCTGATTTGGGACCTTCAGGCTCAGAGTAGGTTTGTAAGTATACATGTTGACAATTACTCAGGGGACCTTATTTTTGCAGAGGATGCACTGTCACCGGATGTTCAGCCATACACTAGTTCTGGTCTCACTCTTATGGGAAAGGTATTATTAAGTTGGAGAGGGTTCAGAAGAGATTTACCAGGACTTTGCCAGAAATGGAGGATTTGCCATATAAGGAAAGGCTGGATAGGCTGGGACTTTTTCACTGGAGCATAGGAGGTTGAGAGATGATCTTAAAGAGGTTTATATCATCATGCAGGAAACTTCCTTGAAATTTCATAGAATCCCTACAGCGTGGTAACAGGCCCTTCAGCCCTACAAGTCCACAATGACCCTCTAAAGAGTATCCCACCAAAACCCATTCCCCATTACTCTACATTTGCCCCTAACCTAGACACCCCTGATTCACCTAACCTGCATATCTTTGGATTGTGGGTGGAAACCAGAGCACCTGGAGGAAACCCACGCAGACACGGGGAGAATGTGCAAACTCCAATAGACAGTCACCCGAGGCTAGAGTCAGACCCAGGTCCCTGGCACTGTGAGGCAGCAGTGCAAACCACTGAGCCACCATGTTGCCTTAAAAGATAAGGTGAATAGGAGGTGTCTTTTCACTGGAGTGGGGAAATTTCAAGACTGGGGACAAATTTTTAAGATGAGAGGAGAAAGACATGAAAAAGACACGAGGGCAATTTTGTTACACAGAGTTGTTTACGTATGGAATGAAATTCCAGAGAAAGTGGTGGATATGGTACAGTTACAATGTTTAAAAGACCTTTTAGATAAGTACATGAATAAGATGTATTTGGAAGAATATGGACTAGCACAGGCAGGTGGGACTAGCTTAGTTTGGGATTATGGTTGGATGAAAGGGTCTGTTTCCATGCTGTATGACTCTATGACTCTGGTCGGTCTAGTTAGAGAATTGGTTGGGTTTTCACCTGGTGATTTATGCTATTTAAGTCAGTCTGAATCATCATTGGTGGCAGGGACAGTGGTAGCAAGTCCACATTCTGCTTAGTGGAATATCGATGCAGACCTTCATTGGGAAGGAGAATAATAAAGGTATGGCCAGAATGTTGTGAAATCCACTTTCTGTTCCAAAAAGCTAGTTAGTAATGTATAGAACTGGTGTCAGTTTTTATAACACATTTTCATAAGCAGTTATTTACAGTGTTGCACATTGCAATTATGCCTACTAATCAAACAACCACCGATGTAGTTTGTTTCTATTTACGGGGAGGGTGGAGGTACATGCTCAGGTGAATGTCCAGTTAATGTCCACTGCGTGCAAACAAATTCAAAACAATGACAATTGATTGACATGCCCTGCACCCTCTGCATAAGAGCAAAGAGGATAAACATGTTTACCTCCAGCAATAGTAGGTTACTGTCACTGGTGATCACAAGGCTGCCTATTATAGAGAAAGTTAAAAATCACACAACACCAGGTTATAGACCAACAGGTTTAATTGGAAGCACACTAGCTTTCGGAGCGACGCTCCTTCATCAGGTGATCAGAAAGTGACTGCTGCAAGGCTTCAAGTACTTTACACAAATGCGTCCAAGAATCAAGCCATACTTGGGGTTGATGTTGAAGATACTTTATCCACTACCTTAAAACACTATGAGCACCACTGACCTTTACTAACGTATTCTGCAACAGAACAGTTACGTGTTTTGGCTTAAGCTAAGAGGTGAGGGGTTGCGTGGTGCTGTCTCAAGAGAGGGATGAGAGTGAAAGGGGCCATGGAAATGAATGAACCTCTGCAAAGTAATCTTCTCAGCAGTCACCACCCTTCCCCACCATTACCCCAGACACAACCATTTACTCGTTTGGTAGTACAGAACTTGAATAATACTGAACATAGATTTATTTTGTTTGGAAACAAAAACAGAAAAGTTCAACAGGTTTGGCAGCATCTATGAAGAAAGATCAGAGTTAACATTTTGGGTCCAGTGTTCTGAGGAAGGGTTGC
Organism: Chiloscyllium plagiosum; assembly: GCF_037043375.1. NCBI lineage: Eukaryota > Metazoa > Chordata > Chondrichthyes > Orectolobiformes > Hemiscylliidae > Chiloscyllium > Chiloscyllium plagiosum. The sequence continues at coordinate 1,140,936 of NW_028270145.1, forward strand.
CAGACTCAAAACATTAACTTTGATTTTACTTCACAAATGTAGCCAGACCTGCTGAGGTTTTTTTTTGTTGTCTTTGTTTCTGATTTACAGCATCCACAGTTCTTTTTGATTTTATTTTGCTGAGGCTTTTTGTCTAATACTCATCAGAACAGTTTTCAAGAAATATGAATGTAAAGGGAAATCCATCTTTTTATGCCCTAGGAGAAGAGATTGCTAATTGATTGGCAAGTGGACTCTAGTCAGCAGAGGTGTTACAGTGGAGAATACACCAGTTAGATGGTAGCAGGCATTTAACTGTCAAATTTTGCATGAATTTAAATCAGGCCCACTGACTCTAAGTGGGCAAGGCATTTCTCTGAGAAATTAACGAGAGCATGGCTGTCTGTTATTTTATTGAGTTGAGACAGGCACAATGTATGTACATGTTCTTTCTGTTTGTAATGTTCAAGTGTCTGTGGATTACTATATGTATATTGCTTCCATGTATGCCACATTGTGAACCCCAATGATAATCTTACATTGGTTGTCAGCATAACTCATAGCACAATTAGGATTGTTAGCAAATGATGTCCAGTCATGGAATCACATCTAATAGAGTCATAGAGATGTACAGCATGGAAGCAGACCCTTCGGTCCAACCTGTCCATGCCGACCAGATATCCCAACCCGATCTAGTCCCACGTGCCCCAGTACCCGGCCCATATCCCTCCAAACTCTTCCTATTCATACACCCATCCAAATGCCTTTTAAATATTGCAATTGTACCAGCCTCCACCACTTCCTTTGGCAGCTCATTCCATACACGTACCACCCTCTGCGTGAAAAAGTTGCCCCTGCGGTCTCTTTTATATCTTTCCTTTCTCACCCTAAACTTATGCCCTCTAGTTCTGGACTCCCCGACCCTAGGGAAAAGACTTTGCCTATTTATCCTATCCATGCCCCTCATAATTTTGTAAACCTCTATAAGATCACCCCTCAGCCTCAAACTCTCCAGGGAAAACAGCCCCAGCCTGTTCAGCCTCTCTCTATAGCTCAAATCCTCTAATCCTGGCCACATCCTTGTAAATCTTTTCTGAATCCTTTCAAGTTTCAAAACATCTTTCCGATAGGAAGGAGACCAGAATTGCACGCAATATTCCAACAGTGGCCTAACCAATGTTCTGTACAGCCGCAACATGACCTCCCAACTCCTGTACTCAATACTCTGACCAATAAACGAAAGCATACGAAATGCCTTCTTCACTATCCTATCTACCTATGACTTCACTTTCAAGGAAATATAAACCTGCACTTCAGTCTCTTTGTTCTGCAACACTCCCCAGGATCTCAACATAAAGTGCACAAGTCCTGCCCGATTTACCCAACAAAAATGCAGCACCTCGCATTTATCTGAATTAAACTGCATCTGCCACTTCTCAGCCCATTGGCCCATCTGGTCCAGATCCTGTTGTAATCTGAGGTAACCCTCTTCGCTGTCCACTACACCTCCAATTTTGGTGTCATCTGCAAACTTACTAACTGTACTGCTTATGCTCGCATCCAAATCATTTATGTAAATGATAAAAAGTAGAGGGCCCAGCACCGATCCTTGTGGCACTCCACTGGTCACAGGTCTCCAGTCTGAAAAACAACCATCCTCTGTCTTCTACCTTTGAGCCAGTTCTGTATCCAAATGACTAGTTCTCCCTGTATTCCATGAGACCTAACCTTGTTAATCAGTCTCCCATGGGAAACCTTGTTGAATGCCTTACTGAAGTCCATAGATATAACATCTACCACTCTGCCCTCATCAATCCTCTTTGTTAATTCTTCAAAAAACTCAATCAAGTTTGTGAGACATGATTTCCCACGCACAAAGCCATGTTGACTACCCCATTCCTGAAGAAGAGCCTGTGCCCGAAACGTCGAATCTCCTGTTCCCTGGATGCTGCCTGACCTGCTGTGCTGTTCCAGCAATAAAGTTTCAACTTTGATCTCCAGCATCTGCAGTCCTCACTTTCTACCCCATATCAGTCCTTGCCTTTCCAAATACATGTACATCTTGTCCCTCAGGATTCTCTCCAACAACTTGCCCACCACTGAGGTCAGGCTCACCGGTCTATAGTTCCCTGGCTTGTCTTTACCACCCTTCTTAAACAGTGGCACCACGTTTGCCAACCTCCAGTCTTCCTGCACCTCACCTGTGACTATTGATGATACAAATATCTCAGCAAGAGGCCCAGCAATCACTTCTCTAGCTTCCCACAGAGTTCTCGGGTACACCTGATCAGGTCCTGGGGATTTATCCACCTTTAGCCGTTTCAAGATATCCAGCACTTCCTCCTCTGTAATCTGGACATTTTGCAAGATGTCACCATCTATTTCCCTATACTCTATATCTTCCATATCCTTTTCCACAGTAAATACTGATGCAAAATATTCATTTAGTATCTCCCCCATTTTCTGTGGCTTCACACAAAGGCCGCCTTGCTGATCTTGAGGGGCCCTAATCTCTCCCTTGTTACCCTTTTGTCCTTAATATGTTTGTAAAAACCCTTTGGATTCGCCTTAATTCTATTTGCCAAAGCTATCTCATGTCCCCGTTTTGCCCTCCTGATTTCCCTCTTAAGTATACTTCTATTTCCTTTATACTCTTCTAAGGATTCACCCGATCTATCCTGTCTATACCTGACATATGCTTCCTTCTTTTTCTTAACCAAACCCTCAATTTCTTTAGTCATCAGCATTCCCTATACCTAACAGCCTTCCCTTTCACCCTGACAGGAATATACTTTCTCTGGATTCTTGTTATCTCATTTCTGAAGGCTTCCCATTTTCCAGCCGTCCCTTTACCTGCGAACATCTGCCTCCAATCAGCTTTTGAAAGTTCTTGCCTAATACTGTCAAAATTGGCCTTTCTCCAATTTAGAACTTCGACTTTTAGATCTGGTCTATCCTTTTCCATCACTATTTTAAACCGAATAGAATTATGGTCGCTGGCCCCAAAGTGCTCCCCCACTGACACCTCAGTCACCTGCCCTGCCTTATTTCCTAAGGGTAGATCAAGTTTTGCACCTTCTCTAGTAGGTACATCCATATACTGAATCAGAAAACTGTCTTGTATGCACTTAAGATATTCCTCTCCATCTAAATGTTGGACAATGTTTTAAGTTTTGCAAGCATGGGCTCATTAGATACCACCCTTACTTTGCTTATTACAAACAACTTAATGATTATGCAATTTCATAGCAGTCTACCAGTCTTTGGGAAGAACAGCCTACATATCCAACATCACACCTTATACAACATTATTCATCTGTATGACAGGCAGAATATATTTTTGGCTTGATTGCAGCATCTTCCTTACACCCTCATCTTGTTACTGCTGGACATTGCTATTCGTTTGAGCTACTTTATCCTCCAAGGTAATGTGAGATAGACTGGACACCTTTCAGAATTAAAAATGATAGCCTTTAAGGACCATTCATGAGTTTGCATGATATACAGCAAGAAATGATCTGATCAGAGCCACCATTATCCTGCAAGATTGCTTTGATACATCCTTTTTCTGTAGCCAGTTTGCATGAAAAACAAATCGCCTCGGTCCCATGTACAAGATTAACAATAAGACCAATCTTATTCCTCATTGAACTATTGGAATCCCAAACCATATATTAACAAGTGAAGATATGCTTGTGGTAGTCAGTGGTGGTGAACCCCCTGGAGTTCAAGTTTGTCTCCTGATGGTCAAGTTTTTCCCCTGGATAGCTAACGATCGCACATTTTTTTGATGGCACTCCCAGGTGTTCCATATTTCAGAAGATGTGTTCCAAATGGTATGTCAGCAGTCAGGGAATGACCTACGTCTACCTCTGCTGAAGCTGCACAGGATACATAACATGGTAGTGATGAAGATTCTAATTTAAAGGAATGGTAATTCACTGATGGAATATTGAAGAATGGGAAGAAAAGGAGAAGAAGAATGACAAGCACAATGAGATGGTCATGGATTGATATTCATCATGAAGCAAGTCAAACACAAGAGCACATAGGTTAGTATGAGCTCTGATAAAAAATAAAATTTAACAGCCTCTCTCTAGTCCCAGGAACCCCACCTATGAAAAACATTGCAGCCTGTTTTGTCTTGCAATTGTCACCCTCATCTGATTTTAGATTGATGATATTTGCCTTTCTCCGGTTAGCAGGTTACTGAAATGCAACCAAATGTGCCTCCGTTAAATCAGGAAATGAGCAGGCTGAGTTGGCATGTGGTCATCTTTGAAATCTTTGCTATTTTAACTTGCCACAGTTCAGCTATTGTTTGGTCAGGGACTGTAACATGCTCACCTGTATTGCATTACATTTAGTGCATTCTAATTAATCGTTTTTTAAAAATAAGTTAACATTGACGACATTTTCTAAAGCTAAACTCTTATACAAAGTTTAATTCTTAGAACAGTGAAATGTAATCTACACAAAACAAACTTAAAGGATAATGTTAAGCATAATTTTTGAGCACCAAAACCTCAACTATTACATTCCCTGACAGTGCTACCAGACAGATGATAAGGAAATGTCATTCAACTGAATTAAGTTGACTGGCTATAAGTTTACATGACAAAATAAAATAGACCCTGAGGAATAATTATTTTCCAGCAAATTAAAAATGCAGCAGTTCATTTTGTTTTGTAAAAGTCAAATAGCACAGGGGTACCTTTTATGAGGATTTAAAGATATGACAGGAAATCAAGAATGAAAAGTGAATCAAATGCAGATGTAGGTAAATATCGCATAATCTTAAAACAATGCCAGTTGGGACCATTGACGTCAATGGAAATGGAAATTGGCTCAAGTGCATAATGGGTTGCTAATACACCAGCAATTTTGGCTGGTGCCCAAGATGAATTTCAAACCTTTTTATTCCAAGCATGGTTCTTGTTTAAGTTCATTTCTTGTGAACATTGGAGCTCCTTTCAATTACTCCCAGATTACTCAGCATCTCAAAATTTGGTCATAGTGTGAATCACCTCTCTCAAGATGATTAGTGGAGGGGTACATTGGAATGCAAATATTTTGAGTGATTTTTAATGGCCTTGTTTTTTTATTTAATTGAGCAGCTGTATTTTTAATATTCATTCCCACAGTCTTGTTTTATCCACAAGAGATTAACAGCTCATCATCAGCCAACCACAGACTGATCAAGATAAATACTTGTTATTATTTACATCTCGCAACTGAGTCTGAAAGTTTTCTTCCTTGGAAGATGATCGCATTAAACTTGGAAACCACTCCAAAAAATTCATTTCTTGTTAATTTGTCTGAAACATGAGTTTATATTATGGCAGGCTCGATAATAACCCAGGAATAAAAAATAATTGACAGAGGATACTAAATATCTTGGGCATTGTGAGATATAATGGTCAAAGATCCACAGATCCATTCTGCCTCAGCTCTCAAAAGTGTGAAATTCAAATACATTACTGAGAGAAACAAGGGAAAAATCAAATAACAGTACAGTAATTTCTAAGGTTAATATCTTGAAATATTGTGCAAACATCCTTGTGGTTTACCTATGAAACAATCAAAACTGGTTTCATTCATTAGACAGGAGACAAGTGTGGTGAGGTCAATCTCAATGATGGGGTCATCATGCCACATCTTCTACACCTTTCATATGCAGCGAGGTAGGATTCAGACCGAACACTGGCAAGTTGCTTATTGGCAATGTCCAGTTTGGCAAGCTCCTCATTAATATTCAGGTTCTGAACAAATCATGTTGGGAATATTCGGCATGGAAATCAGAGCAAGATCCTGACGGATTCTGCTCGCTGCTTGCTCCAAACAACCTCCATACTGGAGCCAGGGCATCAATATATCCGGGGCACACTCCATGAACACCAGCCACATGCAGCCCATTTCCACAGACACTGGCATCCAATATGTGCCAGCCTCTGAAAACCCTCTTGGCACTTCCCAGTCCACTTACAGGACACTTCTGCATTTCAATGCTGCACCTCAAACTGCACCAACATGTCTCATGGTAGCACTTTGCATGGGCACTGGGTGTTCAGGTATGTACACCCAACTCGTGGACTCAACCAGGCTGCACCTCTGGTCTCTCTGCCTGCTCTCATAGCACTTACTCACTCTGAGTGCCCTGGGATCCTCATAGTATCACTGCTCTTCTGTTAGCTTGCCTTCACCTTATGCACATCTCCCCCTCAGCCAGAGATACCGGGTTCATATTACTGCTGTCCTGCTGTGCCTTTAAGAACAGATGCAAAACCAGGGAGTATGTTTATTTGTTAGTAGATCTCAATCAAGTCAATGGGAATAGCCTTTAGTCAGTGGTCTTCGCAAAGTCACAGGCAGCCTCTGGTATCAGTATAGACCGTTCTTTGGCTGGTCAAGTTCAGGCTGAAGGGAGGAGGTGCTGAAAAAAGGGCAACACACCACCCATCTTGAATCTTTATGCTCCACTGGCTGCCGGTTTCCTCCTGGAATGAGAAATATGTCGGTATTACAGGAGATGAACGTTGGGGGGGGGGGGCACTTGTTGCGGATGTGGAGATATCCCGAGTAAGAGAGCAGAGGGCATGCAGAATGAACAATGTTGGGTTTGAAGTTGGTGAGAGCAAATGGGGAAGATGTAGCAGAAAACAGTAAGAGTGGCAGAGGACCAGCTTTGGTGAAAGGTGACTACAGCAGTAGGTATAGCGTGAGTATGAGGTATTGGAGAAATGTTGGTGGAACTTACATTGGTGGAGTGCAGAATTACATTGATCTTCTTCCTATGATGAGAAAGTGAGGTCTGCAGATGCTGGAGATCAGAGCTGGAAATGTGTTGCTGGAAAAGTGCAGCAGGTCAGACAGCATCCAGGGAACAGGCCCGAAACGTCGATTCTCCTGTTCCCTGGATGCTGTCTGACCTGCTGCGCTTTTCCAGCAACACATTTCCAGCTTCTTCCTATGATGCCAGGCATATGTCAGAAAAATGCCAGTATGAGGTGGGAAGGAAATTCTCATCTCACTGGAGCATTCTCAATTCCATAATTGACAGGCAACATATTTGGAAAGCACCCCTGGACAGTATTTTGCAATCCAGAAGCATCAACCAAACTCGATTCATCACCATCTTGACATGTCAAAATGCTGACAAAGAGCAATGCTACGGTTCAGCGAGATGGCCCAGGATTGCTGCTGAAGTAAGCTTGTGAATGAAGAGAAATGCTTTTTATAAGGGATAGCAACAGCAATCCACAATAAAGGAGCACTCTTATGGAGGTGCCTGCAGTGGTTTATGTCCATGGAACCTAAAGGCTTGATTGGTTGCAGTGTTGCAAAAGAATGAATGATTTCTTGCAGTCCATCAGTTATAAATGCCATGTCTACTCAACGCTTCATGTTTCTTTGAGCGTGGGTTGGAATTGCATACTTGTCACTGCATGATAATTTCATACACAAGATTAGTTGCAAGGCATCTCCTTCAGATGCCCCTTAGATAGTCAATGTCTGTCACTTCATTGCACGATTTGGCTGAACTGCTTCTGAGGTGCACTTGCCTCTCCCTATCTGCTAGGGTGGCTCTTAAAACAATAAAGGAGCTATATCTTCCATCAGCTCATGCATCACTAACTCACTGACCTTTTCTGACAACAAGGGGAACCTGCACATCACATAACCTCTAACCAAAGTCTTGCTGTGGTCATGAAAACCACGACAATGTGGCTTTAGGATCTACAGCTCACATGAAAATCAGTCACACACATATCAAAGAAAGTTTTATTGACTTCCAGCTTTTCCAACTCTTTCTCCACATACAACCACCTTTCATTCTGATTCCTCACACTCATAACTTTCCCCATATCACATTCTTCATGCTGATGTCACACACGGTCAATCACAACTCTAGGGATTCTCATCTCTATCTGTTTCTATCAAAGCAGACAAATTGTTTGGGTATCCATGCTGATGTCTCTTATTGTGTCTATTCTTCTATAGGAGAAGAAATGCACAGTTAACAAAAGGAGGCATGCACAGAGGGGGGACCTACCTGAAATCAGGATGTTCACAATATTTAAGGAGCAGGTTGCCAAAGTTGAGGAAACTGAGAGAAGCATAGCATGTGTGGTGAAGTAGATTGGATATTTGTAGCCATTTAGTGAAAATCATTCAAACAACTACAGATTGTTCCACTTTAACACTTGTTTCGTCAGATGAATTGATTATAATGTGATTGACGAATTGTGTACATTGTTTGGACAATGCAAACTTTCTACTGAATGGGTATGGCAATTTTCTATTAGCAATCTTCTACAGTGCGATCTTCTATAGATGTTTTCCACAGTGTGATTTTCTATAGCATGAGATTGCAGAAGAACAGAATATCGAGTTATAGCAGAATGACCTGTACTCCCAGTTGCAGAATGTGAGGGCTGCCCATGTTTGAAAGACACAAAATAGTCGACAAGGGATAAACAGAATTAAACCGCCAACTCCAGCATTTAAGAGACAAAGTGGCGGACAAGTATTTAAAACAGAATTAAACGCCTGCTCCAGCATTAAGTGAAACTTAATGGTACCTATGAACAGGGCTACTTGAAGGCGAATGGGAGACCCTACGCAAACAGCCATCCAAGAAGATGATAAGAAGATGCCTAAGGATAGACACAAGTTTATTAAACCATGACAAGTGATTGATTCCAGCCTCAGCAATGAAAGGATGTTGTCCCATTAGGTGAACAGCACCAGTTGGAACAGGGGATGTAAATCTCAGTCCATGAGACAGTCAGACTAACTCATCATACAGCTGTGAAAACAGCAGCTGAAATTGTTTTGGAGTAACCAATTGTTTCTTTGAAATTATTCACAACATTATGAAATAGGTTCCAGTTAAAGATTCTTCAGATAATCACAGAAATAAATTTCAATGTAATTATAGATACACACATATGAACAAAATATGATAGGATTATGAGGGAAAAAGCATTCAAACATAGATGTGAAAGTTAATGAGTCTCAGGAAACACTTTCCTTATGTCTAAAAAGGTGCCTGGTGTGAAATAGGTTGTTTGCAACTCATTAGTTAAGAAGTTGGAAAGGCAAGGACTGATTAGGGATAGTCAACATGGTTTTGTGCGTGGGAAATCATGTCTCACAAATTTGACTGAGTTTTTTGAAGAAGTAAAGAGGATTGATGAGGGCAGAGTGGTAGATGTGATCTATATGGACTTCAGTAAGGCATTCGACACGGTTCCCCATGGGAGACTGATTAGCAAGGTTAGATCTCACCAAATACAGGGAGAACTAGTTATTCGGATACAGAACTGGCTCAAAGGTAGAAGACAGAGGGTGGTGGTGGAGGGTTGTTTTTCAGACTGGAGGCCTGTGACCAGTGGAGTGCCACAAGGATCGGTGCTGGGTCCTCTACTTTTTGTCATTTACATAAATAATTTGGATGCGACCAAGGATGTTGCCAGGGTTGGAGGATTTGAGCTATGGCGAGAGGCTGAACAGGCTGGGGCTGTTTTCCCTGGAGCGTTGGAGGCTGAGGGGTGACCTTATAGAAGTTTATAAAATCATTAGGGACATGGATGGGGTAAATAGATAAGGTCTTTTCCCTGGGGTGGGCGAGACCAGAACTAGAGAGCATAGGTTAGGGTGAGAGGGGAAAGATATAAAAGAGTCCTACGGGGCAACTTTTTCACGCAGAGGGTGGCATGTGTATGGAATGAGCTGCCAGAGGAAGTGGTGGAGGCCGGTACAATTGCAACATTTAAGAGTCATTTGGATGGGTATATAAATAGGAAGAGTTTGGAGGGATATGGGCTGGGTGCTGGCAGGTGGGACTAGATTGGGTTGGGATATATGGTCGGCATGGACAGGTTGGACTGAAGGGTCTGTTTCCATGTTGTACATCTCTATGACTCTATGACTCTAAGTGCTAACAGTAGAAGTAGCTATATAACTTTACATACAATTAACATTATAATAGGAATTAATACTACAAATCTTATAGCAGTTAGTTAAAACCAACTGTCTTTTGTATTATATATACATATATTGGGACAGTGGAAAATATGAGATATAACAGAATTTGTTAGAGACAGTGTATGGAATACAATGAATAACAGAATTCAAGCAGTCCTTCGAGATAAGCAAGTCTGGGACAGGTCTGAAGGCGTATGACTAGTAACTTTGGAGTGTGAATTATTAGGATGCATAGAAAGATCCCAAGACCTGGCAATTATAATGTAAATTAAACATCATGAGATCATGGGAACCTGGGACTATCCATAGGAATGCCCATCATTGAATAGGTGTATCACAGGATTGGATATAAAGAATAAGGGGAAGGACACAATGACTATGTTGTAAGTGATTATTGTAACACAAAATATATAAAAATGCTGTAATTAACTGTAAAAATCAAAGCATGTCATTGATCTCTTCTGAACTGAGACAAGGATTAAGAGAATGACTGGGTTCTCACGTCGAGGCCAGATTCGGGGAAGATTTTTAGCCCTCCCCCGGCATTAACTGGTTGCTGCTTGAATAAGAATAAAGTCTGCCACTTGCCTGAATCCTGCCTGCCTCCCGAGTCTCCATCTCCCATCAGGGCGTGGGGGGAGTGGGTGGGGGGAATGTGGGTTACACTCCTACCCAGAAAAATCACTGTCTTAATAGAACATTGGGCAAAGGCAGTGTCTCACAACACCAACAATTCTTGATGTTTTTCTCTGCAGCACCTGGATTCCACTCCAGGGTGTGAGAAACTATCGTCCAATGAGTGGAATTGGACCAGGACATCTCATGTCAGGATCAAGGAATTTTCCAAGTGGTTCACAAATTTTGGACAACTCTACAAAGCACTAACCGTTCCTGCCAACTTAGACAGAACCAATAGAATTTATGAATATGAAAAACGTAAGAAATAGGAGCAGGAGTATTCAGTAACACCCACTGAGCGTGCTCCACCATTCAATATGGTCATGGCTGGCCTTTGGCTTCAACTCCACTTTTCCACCAGTTGTGTCTGCACCCACCAAGAGGGAATTGTTAAAAGCCAGCTTCCCATTCCAGTCCCATCTTCTCGCGCTTGGACCATAACCTTGCAGGTTAAAGCCCTTCTGGTGCACATTCAGGCTGAGGGCGTCTGCCTCCACCACTAACCAAAACAGTGCAGGCCAGACATGTCTTCCCTCTCCCCTGGGAGAAACAGGTCTTTCCTGTCTACTCATTCTATGCCCATCCTAATATTGTACATCGCAATTAAATCATCTGCCAACATCTCTGTTTTAAAGAAAACAATCTGAATGTATCTCATCTTTCTTCAACACTGTAAATGTTAAGTCCTGGCAACATTTTTATAAATCTCTTCTCCACCTTCACTTGAGCAAATTATATCCTTCCTGTGATGCAGTGACCAGAGAGTTCATATAATTCCAGATGTAGCTTAACCAATTTTTTTTAGAGTTTCAACAATACATCCCTGCTTTTTTTAATTTTAAACTTCATCCACGAAAGGAAAACATTCCATCTGCTTCCTTTTGAGCTTATCTAGCAGCCCTAAAAACCTGACGTGGAGGCAAGGTATCTCTCGCTCTTTCCCCCTCTCAATATCCTCTCATTTATTGGGTATTCCCAGTTTGTTTTCCTTTACTAAATGCATTACCTCACACTTATCAGTTTGACTTCCATTTACCATTTTTCTGCCCACTGAAACAAATCATTGATAGAATTCTGGAATTGACAGGTATCCTCCTCACTATCATCTGCAGGGATGACTTTTGTGTCACCCACAAGATTACCAGTCATGCCTCTCACATTTAAATCTCAATCATGAATATATAGGAAGAACAGCAAGGGATACAACAAAGAACCCTGTGGGAATCCCATTGGAAAACACTTGCCAATTCACAAAAATATCTGTCAGTCATTACATTTTGTTTCCTTTCATTGAGCCAATTTTAGATCCAGCTCATCACATTGTCATATATCCTATGAGTTTTTACTTTTCTGAACAGTCTGCCATGTGGGACCTTGTCAAATGCCTTGCTAAAATCCACATAGAAAATATCCATTCCCTCATCAATTGTCCTTGCTACTTCCTTAGAAAATGCAATTACATTAGTAAGATATGACCTTCCTTTAATGGAACTACTCTGCCTCTAACTAATTACTCCCTGCTTAAGTATCCTGTTTCCCAAACTGATTTTAATAATTTCCTTACCACCAAATCAGACAGACTGGTTTATAATTAATTAATCTATCCATCACAACTTCCTAAAATAATGATAGAATATTTGCAGACCTCCAATTCTCTGATACCTTGTTTGCATCATGTGTGGATTGGAAAATGATTATTTTTATTTCAAAAATATACTTTATTCACAAAATTATTTTGATATCTATACAATTAGTCATGCCATACATACGTATACATTCCATTTCTTTACATACAGAGATCGGAATTAATCATTCGTATGTACAAGTCTGTACATTGACCATCCAGGTATTCTGCTGAGGCATCAGCGGGGCCGGATTACTGAGTGGGCCCCCTGTTCTTCTTAGGCAGGTAGACCTTACACGTAGTCTTTCCCCACCGCACCTTGGGGGCAGCTGCCCCAAGCTTCAGCACGTCCCTCAACACGTAGTCTTCGACCTTGGAATGTGCCAGTCTGCAACACTCAGTTGGAGTCAATTCCTTCAGCTGGAAGATCAACAGGTTTCGGACAGACCAAAGAGCGTCTTTGACTGAGTTGATGATCCTCCAGGCACAGTTGATGTTCATCTCGGTGTGCGTCCCGGGGAACAGGCCATAGAACACGGAGTCCCACGTCACGGTGCTGCTCGGGACGAACCTCGACAAACACCACTGCATTCCTCTCCAGACCTCTTCTGCGTAGGCACATTCCAGAAGGAGGTGTGTGACAGTCTCGTCCCCCCCGCAGCCGCTTCGAGGGCAGCGTGCGGTGCAGCTGAGAATCCGGGCGTGCATAAAGGATCTCACAGGCAGAGCCCTTCTCACCACCAGCCAAGCTATGTCTTGGTGCTTGTTGGAAAGTTCTGGCGATGAGGCATTCTGCCAAATGACTTTGACAGTCTGCTCAGGGAACCGCTCGATAGGATCCACCCTCTCCTTTTCCCGAAGGGTCTCAAGGACACTACGTGCTGACCACTTCCTGATGGGCTTGTGGTCAAAGGTGTTTTTCTTCATAAACTTCTCCACGAAGGACAGGTGATACGGAACAGTCCAACTACTTGAGCGTTCTGCGGCAGCGAGGCCAAGACCATCCTTCGCAACACCGGGGACAGGTAGAACCTCAGTACGTAGTGACACTTGGTATTTGCGTACCGGGGATCCACGCACAGCTTAATGCAGCCACACACAAAGGTGGCCATCAGGGTGAGGGTGGCATTGGGTGCATTTTTTCCCCGTTGCCCAGATCTTTTTACATTGAGTCCCTTTGGACCAGGTCCATCTTTGATCTCCATATAGATTGGAAGATGGCCCCTGTGACCGCAGCAGCACAGGTTCTGGGAATAGGCCAGACTGTGCCACGTATAATAGCAATGACAGTGCCTCACACCTGATGACCAGGTTTTTACCCGTGATGGAGAGCAACTGTTGCTTCCATCTGCCCAGTTTCTGCCTCACTTTCCTGATATGCTTCTCCCAGGACTGGGTGCCTGCCCCAGCCCCACCGAACCAAATACCCAGCACCTTCAGGTGGTCAGTCCTGACGGCGAAGGGGATCGAGGATTGGTCGGCCCAGTTCCCGAAGAGCATGGCCTCGCTCTTGCCTAGGTTTACCTTGGCCCCCGAGGCCCGTTCAAACTGGTCACATATGCACATGAGTCTGTGCATGGACAGCGGATCCGAGCAGAAAACGGCGACGTCATCCATGTACAGGGAGGCCTTAACTTGTAGACCCAAGCTGCCAGGAATAGCCACCCCTCTCAGGCTCACATCCTTCCTGATGGACTCAGCAAATGGCTCTATGCAGCACACAAACAAGGCAGGAGAAAGACGGCAGCCCTGCCTGACTCCAGATCCAACTGGGAAGCTATCTGATTCCCACCCATTGATTGAGACTGCACTAATCCTCAGAGCAAACACTATTTCCTTCCTGCATTCCTTTAATGGTCTTTAATACAATCCAGGTAAACTCAACCTGTCTACTCCCCTCCCCCCCTCCAACCTCTCACCTTCACAACGCGCAGCCCTCCAATCCCTCTGCTCCAATCCCAAACTCACCATCAAGCCAGCAGATAAAGGGGGCGCAGTGGTAGTCTGGCGCACTGACCTCTACACCGCTGAAGCCAAATGCCAACTCGAGGACACCTCCTCCTACTGCCCCTCGACCATGACCCCACCCCCCATCACCAAACCATCATCTCCCAGACCATACAGAACCTCATCACCTCAGGAGATCTCCCACCCACAGCTTCCAACCTCATAGTCCAGGAACCCCGCACTGCCCAGTTCTACCTCCTTCCCAAGATCCACAAGCCTGACCACTCTGGCCGACCCATTGTCTCAGCATGCTCCTGCCCCACTGAACTCATCTCTACCTACCTCGACACTGTCCTATCCCCCCTAGTCCAGGAACTCCCCACATATGTTCGAGATACCACCCATGCCCTCCACCTCCTCCAAGACGTCCGTTTCCCCGGCCCCCAACGCCTCATCTTCACCATAGATATCCAATCCCTCTACATCTCCATCCGCCATGACCAGGGCCTCCAAGCCCTCCGTTTTTTCCTCTCCAGCCGTCCCTAACAGTACCCTTCCACCGACACTCTCATTCGTTTGGCCGAACTGGTCCTCACCCTGAACAATTTCTCCTTCGAATCCTCCCACTTCCTCCAGACCAAAGGGGTAGCCATGGGCACACGTATGGGCCCCAGCTATGCCTGTCTCTTTGTTGGCTACGTAGAACAGTCGATCTTCCGTAATTACACCAGCACCACTCCCCACCTCTTCCTCCGCTACATTGGTGACTGCATTGGCACCACCTCGTGCTTCCGCGAGGAGGTTGAGCAATTCATCAACTTCACCAACACATTCCACCCTGACCTTAAATTTACCTGGACCATCTCTGACTCCTCCCTCACTTCCTGGACCTCTCCATCTCCATTAATGACGACCGACTTGACACTGACATTTTTTACAAACCCACCGACTCCCACAGCTACCTGGATTACACCTCTTCCCACCCCACCTCCTGCAAAAATGCCATCCCGTATTCCCAATTCCTCCGCCTCCGCCGTATCTGCTCCCAGGAGGACTAGTTCCACCACAGAACACACCAGATGGCCTCCTTCTTTAGAGACCGCAATTTCCCTTTCCACGTGGTTAAAGATGCCCTCCAACGCACCTCGTCTACATCCTGCACCTCCGCCCTCAGACCCAACCCCTCCAACCGCAACAAGGACAGAACGCCCCTGGTGCTCACCTTCCACCCTACCAACCTTTGCATAAACCAAATCATCCGCTGACATTTCCACCACCTCCAAACAGACTCCACCACCAGGAATATATTTCCCTCCCCACCCCTTTCCGGTTTTCGGAAAGACCGTTCCCTCTGTGACTACCTGGTCAGGTCCACGCCCCCCTACAACCCATCCTCCCATCCTGGCACTTTCCCCTGCCACCGCAGGAACTGTAAAACCTGTGCCCACACCTCCTCCCTCACCTCTATCCAAGGCCCTAAAGGAGCCTTCCACATCCATCAAAGTTTTACTTGCACAATCACTAATATCATTTATTGTATCCGTTGCTCCCGATGCGGCCTCCTCTACTTTGGGGAGACTGGGCGCCTCCTAGCAGAGCGCTTTAGGGAACATCTCCGGGACACCCGCACCAATCAACCACACCGCCCCGTGGCTCAACATTTCAACTCCCCCTCCCACCCTGCCGAGGACATGGAGGTCCTGGGCCTCCTTCACCACCGCTCCCTCACCACCAGACGCCTGGAGGAAGAACGCCTCATCTTCCGCCTCGGAACACTTCAATCTCAGGATGTCAATGTGGACTTCAACAGTTTCCTCATTTCCCCTTCCCCCACCTCACCCTAGTTCTAAACTTCCAGCTCAGCACTGTCCCCATGACTTGTCCAGACTTGTCCTACCTGCCTATCTCCTTTTCCACCTATCCACTCCACCCTCTCCTCCCTGACCTATCACCTTCATCCCCTCCCCCACTCACCCATTGTACTCTATGCTACTTTCTCCCCACCCCCACCCTCCTCTAGCTTATCTCTCCATGCTTCAGGCTCACTGCCTTTATTCCTGATAAAGGGCTTTTGCCCGAAACATCGATTTCGAAGCTCTTTGGGTGCTGCCTGAACTGCTGTGCTCTTCCAGCACCACTAATCCAGAACCTTTAATACAATCCAGCCAACTGTGGTGATTAATCCAACTTCGAGGATGTTAGCATGCCCAGTACTTTCTGCCACAATGCTTATTGTATCAAATATTTCAAATTCCTCCTCTTTGGCTGGAATGTATGCATGTTTCCTCTCCTTTGTGAAGACAAAGTATTCATTAGGAATTCTGTCAAGTCTTTTGCATCCATGCATAAGTTATCTTGTCCATCTTTGTTAGGCTCTGCACTTTCCTTGTTATTGGCTTGCTGTCCTGATAAGACATTGCATTTTTGTAGATTTATTTTTTAATTCAGAGCTAAAGCAGGTGATAAATTCTGAAGATCTCTGCCACTAACACTCAAAATGAGGTAGATAGCAATGTGTAAGATCAGAGCTGTAAGTTATCAGAGCAGCCATGATAATTAGATTTCCAATCAGGATATTGCCTTCCATTTTCATCCTATAGTATCTCAATTCTTAAAGCTACAGTTTGAAATAACTTAGTTTTGATCGACACACACCATGTACTTCTGTGCAGAAGTCTAATGAATATTTTAGAGATAATGATGATGCAATTAAATTTAGCATCATCCTGAAGGACAAAGATAGGAAAGGACTAAAAGTTCTAAACTGGGGGAAGACAAACCTTACAAAGCTGACAGTAATCATGTGAAGCTGCATTGGATGCAGTTACTTGAACAGGCATTTAAAAGCCAGTTTCTATGAACTTAGTGTTGAGATGTCCCCTTAAATTTACTTTCCAATATCATTTCATATCCTCTCTCTGCTTCACCCTAATTCCCTCATTTTTTCATTTGTACTCCAGGCATTCTACAGTGTTTTGTAACTGGCTTAGCTGTCTTTTTCTGTTTATCGTACTCTGTATGCTTTTGGATAGCATGGAGGCTCAGGAGTGAGCAATCCCATCCATTCTCTTTGTGGGGACATCACAACACTAAGTTCATAGAAACTGACTTTCAAAATACTTAGTTTTGCTCAAATAGCTGTATCCAATGCACCTTCACACTATTACTGTCAGCTTTGTAAGGTTTGTCTTCCCCCAGTATAAAACTTTTAGTCCTTTTCTATCTTTGTCCTTCAGGATGATGCTAAATTTAACTGCATCATCATTATCTCTAAAATATTCATTTGACTTTTGCACAGTACATCATATGTGTGGATCAAAACTAAGTTAATTCAAAATGTAGCTTTCAGAATACTATAGGGTGAAAATGGAAGTCAATGTTCTGATTGGAAAGCTAATTATCATGGCTGCTCACCCACTAATCATTGCTCTGATCCTACACAATGATATCCATCTTATTTTGAGTGTTAATAGCAGAGATCTTCAGAATTTATCACACTGCTTTAGCTCTGAATTAAAAAATAAATCTACAAAAATGCGATGGTAATGCAATTTTAGCAACTAATTGTAAATTTCAGACCTTTAACAGCTGCTAGCAGAGGGGCAAGGCATCTTAAATTGCAATAGTGATCAATTCAAGGTATGAGATTAAAAAATAGCTCTGGACTATCAGTACTGCTATAAGGAGAAAGATTCTGTACTACTTCTTACTTCAGCACTCTATTTATAAAGTGCCACATAATGCTTGAAGTGAAATAATTTATCAAGCATGATTACATCAGCAGATTAAACTGGCTTTAGCAATGTCTTTAGAATGAGGATTAGTTGTTGAAATGTATTGACTCTGTGGTTAAAAATCATTTTTCAAAACTGCCTGAATGACCTGAGTTAAGACTGTTCATTGGAGATTAGTAATTGGCAGATAACATGCCACACTCAGAGATATGTGAACAGAATTACAATTAGGTATTGTAAACCACTGACCACAAGTTAAGGCTCAGTGTCCAATAAGGTAGGAATTGGGAAATAGCCACAGCAGGTAGTATTTGAAGAGAGAATATAAGCAAATCAACTTATGAAATGATACATTTAGCATCAAATTTACACAAATTGCATACAGCATGTAACAAAAGCACAAATAATAATGACAAAAAGTCAATTTCCAATATGTTACAGTCCAGCAACAGGCCCTTCGGCCCACCATGTGTGTGCTGATGTGATGCTATTCTAAACTAATCACATCTGCCTACAAATGGTCAGTATCCCTTTATTCACTGCCTGATCAAGTGTCTGTCATTTGTATCTTCTTCTACCACCTCACTGGCAGCTTGTTCCAGGTAGCTACTATCCTCAGTGTAAAACATTTTCCTCTGATATCTCCTTTAAACTTGCCCCCTTCCACTTTAAACTTAAACCTCCATTGTACTGACATTTCCACCCTGGCAAAAAGACCCTGACTATCCATCCTATCCATGCCGCTCATAATATTATGTAATTCTATCTGATCGCCCCTCAGCCTCTGACACTCTCGCTAAAATAATCCAAATTTGTCCAACTTCTCCTTCTGCCCAATACACTCCAATCCAGACAACTTCCTGGTAAACCTCTTTTGCCCCCCTCTCCAAAGCCTCCACATCCTTCCTTTTGTTCGGCATTCAGAACCGCAGACTGAATTCCAAATGTGGCCTGACCAAAGTCCTATACAGTTGAAACATGGCTTGCCAACTTTTATACATAATGCCCAACTGATGAATGCAACCATGCTGTATGCCTTCTTTACTACCTTATCCAGTTGTGTACCACTTTCAGGAAGCTATGGACTTGAATTCCAAGATCCCTTTTGTATATCAATGCTCCTAAGAGTCCAGCCATTTACTTTATACTTCCCTCTTGCATTTGATCTCCCAAAATGCATCAGCTCAGACCTGTCCAGATTAAACTCCATCTGCCATTTCTTCACCCAACTTTCCAGCTGATCTATATCCTGTTGCATTTTTCAATATCCTTTGTCACTATCTACAATGATACCAATTCCTGTGTCATCTGTAAACTTACTAATCAGCCCACCGACATCAAAATCATTTGTATATCAATAACAAACAACAGAGTTCCCAGCACTGATCCTTTCAGAACACCACTTGTCACAGGCCTTCAGTCAGAAAACACCCCTCTACAATTACCCTCTGTCTTCTATGGTCAAGCCAATTTTGTATCCAACTTGCTATCTCACCATGGATTCCATGCTATTTGATCTTCTGAAACAGCCCACAATGAGGGACCTTGTCAAATGCTTTAGTAAAGTCCATGTAGAAACATTCACTACCCTACTCTCATCAATCATCTTTGTCACTTTCTCAAAAAACTCAATCACGTTTGTGAGATAAGACCTTCCTTGTGCACAGCTTTGCTGACTATCCCTGATAAGTCCATTCTTATCCAAATGCAACTAAATCCTGTCCTAAAAACCTTCTCCAATAATCTCCCTATCACTGATGTAAGACTCAACAGCCTATAATTTCCTGGATTGTCTCTGCTGCATGTTTTGAACAAAGGAACAACACTGGCTATTCTTCAGTATTTTGGGACCTTGCCTGTGGCTAAAGGGGATACAAAAGTTTCCGTTAAGGCCTCAGCACTCTCCTCTCTTACCTCCGTCAGTATCCTGGAACAGATCCTATCAGGCCCTTAATGTTTTTCAAGAGACCCAACACCTCCTCCTTCTTAATGTTGACAGAATGACATGCATTTAAGTATCAACAAATCCCTATCTAAGTTTACCATCATCCATATCTTTCTCCTTGGTGAATAGCAATGTGAAATATTCATCAAGAACCTCACCCACTTCCTGTGTCTCCACGTAAACATTTTCTCCTTTGTCCTTGAGTGATTAATGTTTGCTTCTAATATATATATAAAATTCCTTGGGATTCTCCATTATACTCTTCAAGGGCCTTGTTTGATTTAGTTCCCTAATCCTTATATATACTTCTGTTCTCTTTTTAACTAAACTTACAACATCCCTCGTCATCCAAGGTTCCCGGATCTTACCATCCTTATCATTTGCTCTACAGGAATATGCTGGTCCTGTACTCTGGTCAACTGGCTTTTAAAAGACTCCCTAATGTCAGATGTGCATTTAGCTTCAAACAACTGTTCCCAATCCAATTTTTCCAGTTCCTTCCTGATGCTGTTGTAATTAACCATCCCCCAGTTTAGCACTTTCATTCGAAAATCAGTCTTATCATTTTCCATAACAATAATGAAAACGTCGTAGCAGGAAAGGCAAAGAAAAATAGAATTACATCAATTGCTAGGGAAGTCTCTGATAAAATCCCAAGAGTACCTTGCAATACAGTAATATCCTGTTGGGTTCAATGTTCCTAAGCTAAAGAGAACAAGTATCTACCAGGTTTACTGCTTATGATCATTAGCTAACACTTGGTACATTTGCCTTCATCTAGACTAGGGACTGGTAAAAGAACAAGAGATGAAAAAGCAGAAAGACAGGGAAGAAGAAGAAAAACCATCACTCTTTCCAACACTCAAAACTACCATCTCAGATATTGACACTATAATTTAAAGTCTAGATTAGAGTGGTGCTGGAAGAGCACAGCAGTTCAGGCAGCATCCGAGGAGCAGTAAAATCGATGTTTCGGGCAAAAGCCCTTCATCAGGAATACAGGCAGAGAGTCTGAAGCATGGAGAGATAAGTTAGAGGAGGGTGGGGGTGGGGAGAAAGTAGCAAAGAGTACAATAGGTGAGTGGGGGAGGGGATGAAGGTGATAGATCGGGGGGGAGGGTAGAGTGGATAGGTGGAAAAGGAGATAGGCAGGTAGGACAAGTCATGGGGACAGTGCTGAGCTGGAGGTTTGGAACTAGGGTGAGGTGCGGGAAGGGGAAATGAGGAAACTGGTGAAGTCCACATTGATGCCCTGCGGTTGAAGTGTTCCAAGGCGGAAGATGAGGCATTCTTCCTCCAGGCGTCTGGTGGTGAGGGAGCGGCGGTGAAGGAGTCCCAGGACCTCCATGTCCTCGGCTGAGTGGGAGGGGGAGTTTAAATGTTGGGCCACAGGGCGGTGTGGTTGATTGGTGCGGGTGTCCCGGAGATGTTCCCTAAAGCGCTCTGCTAGGAGGCGTCCAGTCTCCCCAATGTAGAGGAGACTGCATCAGAAGCAACGGATACAATAAATGATTAGATTAGATTAGATTAGATTACTTACAGTGTGGAAACAGGCCCTTCGGCCCAACAAGTCCACACCGACCCGCCGAAGCGCAACCCACCCATACCCCTACATTTACCCCTTCATCTAACACTACGGCCAATTTAGCATGGCCAATTCACCTGACCCGCACATCTTTGGACTGTGGGAGGAAACCGGAGCACCCGGAGGAAACCTACGCAGACACGGGGAGAATGTACAAACTCCACAGAGTCAGTTGCCTGAGTCGGGAATTGAACCCGGGTCTCTGGCGCTATGAGGCAGCAGTGCTAACCACTGTGCCACCGTGCCGCCCACCAATGATATTGGTGGGTGTGCAGGTAAAACCTTGATGGATGTGGAAGGCTCCTTTAGGGCCTTGGATAGAGGTGAGGGAGGAGATGTGGGCGCAGGTTTTGCAATTCCTGCGGTGGCAGGGGAGGGTGCCAGGATGGGACGGTGGGTTGTTGGGGGGTGTGGACCTGACCAGGTAGTCACGGAGGGAATGGTCTTTGTGGAAAGCAGAAAGGGGTGGGGAGGGAAATATATCCCTGGTGGTGGGGTCTGTTTGGAGGTGGCGGAAATGTCAGCGGATGATGTGGTTTATGCGAAGGTTGGTCATGTGGAAGGTGAGCACCAGGGGCGTTCTGTCCTTGTTACGGTTGGAGGGGTGGGGTCTGAGGGCGGAGGTGCAGGCGTTGGAGGGCATCTTTAGCCACGTGGGAAGGGAAATTGCGGTCTCTAAAGAAGGAGGCCGTCTGGTGTGTTCTGTGGTGGAACTGGTCCTCCTGGGAGCAGATATGGCGGAGGCGGAGGAATTGGGAATATGGAATGGCATTTTTGCAGGAGGTAGGGTGGGAAGAGGTGTAATCCAGGTAGCTGTGGTAGTTGGTGGGTTTGTAAAAAATGTCAGTGTCAAGTCGGTCGTCATTAATGGAGATGGAGAGGTCCAGGAAGGGGAAGGAGGTGTCAGAGATGGTCCAGGTAAATTTAAGGTCAGGGTGAAATGTGTTGGTGAAGTTGATGAATTGCTCAACCTCCTCCCGGGAGCATGAGGTGGCGCCAATGCAGTCATCAATGTAGCGGAGGAAGAGGTGGGGAGTGGTGCCGGTGTAACTACGGAAGATCGACTGTTCTACATAGCCAACAAAGAGACAGGCATAGCTGGGGCCCATACGTGTGCCCATGGCTACCCCTTTGGTCTGGAGGAAGTGGGAGGATTCGAAGGAGAAATTGTTCAGGGTGAGGACCAGTTCGGCCAAACGAATGAGAGTGTCGGTGAAAGGGTACTGTGGGGGACGTCAGGAGAGGCAAAAACGGAGGGCTTGGAGGCTCTGGTCATGGCGGATGGAGGTGCAGAGGGATTGGATATCCATGGTGAAGATGAGGCATTGGGGGCCGGGGAAATGGAAGTCTTGGAGGAGGTGGAGGGCGTGGGTGGTGTCCTGAATGTATGTGGGGAGTTCCTGGACTAGGGGGAATAGGACAGTGTTCAGGTCGGTAGAAACGGGTTCAGTGGGGCAGGAGCATGCTGAGACAATGGGTCGGCCAGGGTGGTCAGGCTTGTGGATCTTGGGAAGGAGGTAGGACTGGGCAGTGCGGGTTTCCCAGACTATGAGGTTGGAAGCTGTGGGTGGGAGATCTCCTGAGGTGATGAGGTTCTGTATGGTCTGGGAGATGATGGTTTGGTGATGGGGGGTGGGGTCATGGTCGAGGGGGAGGTAGAAAGAGGTGTCCTCGAGTTGGCGTATGGCTTCAGCGGTGTAGAGGTCAGTGCGCCAGACTACCACTGCGCCCCTTTATCTGCTGGCTTGATGGTGAGGTCGGAATTGGAGCAGAGGGATTTGAGGGCTGCGCGTTGTGAAGGTGAGAGGCTGGAGTGGGGGAGTGGGGTAGACAAGTTGAGGTGGTCAATGTCCCGGCAGCAGTTGGAAATGAAGAGGTCGTGGGCAGGTAATAGGCCAGCGCGGGGTGTCCAGGTGGATGCAGTGTGTTGGAGGTGGGCAAAGGGGTCCTCGGAAGGTGGGCGGGAGTCCTGATTGTGAAAGTAAGCTTGGAGGTGGAGGCGGCGGAAGAAGTGTTCGATGTCACGGCGTGTATTAAATTCATTGATGCGTGGACGGAGGGGGATGAAGGTGAGTCCTTTGCTGAGGACTGATCTTTCGTCCTCAGTGAGTGGGAGGTCTGGAGGGATGGTGAAAACTCAGCAGGGCTGGGAGGTAGGGCTTGTGTGGGTGTGGACCTGGGACTGGGGGCGGGGCTGGTAACTGGAGTTGGTGTGGTGGTGGTGGGGGTGGGGTCATGGGCAGGTGTGCTGTTCCCCTCAGGGTTCTGGGGGGCGGGGATGGTGACAATGGGATCTGTGGGGGGGCGTGTCAGCAGAATGCAGGTGAGTGGCGTTGGTGGGGGCGTAAGTGGTGGCAAACACGGCAGTGGGGGGGGGGGGAGGCGGAAGTCACTGAGTGTGTGACATCTGCGATGATGTGAGGGGCGGAAGGTTTTACCTCCTATAATTTAAAGGGCATCTTATGTGTGATGAGTCATCGTGTGCAAGTGGGCTGCATCCAGGGCAGTGGTCATGAAAGCCAGCTTGATAGAGGGTGAGGTCATATTACAGTTTGCTTTGCAGAGGTAGATACAGAACTGGCTGAAAGATAGAAGACAGAGGGTGGTGGTGGAGGGTTGTTTTTCAGACTGGAGGCCTGTGACCAGTGGAGTGCCACAAGGATCAATACTGGGTCCACTACTTCTTGTCATTTATATAAATGATTTGGATTTGAGCATAAGAGGTATAGTGCAGGTATAGTTCATAGTTCCTTGAAAGTGGAGTTGCAGGTAGATAAGATAGTGAAGAAAGGCATTTTGTATGCTTTAATTTACTGGTCAGAGTATTGAGTACAGGAATTGTGAGGCCATGTTGCGGCTGTACAGGACATTGGTTAGGTCACTTTTGGAATATTGTGTGTAATTCTGGTCTCCTTCCTATTGGAAGGATGTTGTGAAACTTGAAAAGGTTCAGAAAAGATTTACAAGGATGTTGCCAGGGTTGGAGGATTTGAGCTATAGAGAGAGGCTGAACAGGCTGGGGTTGTTTTCCCTGGAGTACCGGAGGCTGAGGGGTGACTTTATAGAGGTTTATAAAATCATGAGGGGCATGGATAGGACAATTAGACAAGGTCTTTTCCCTGGGGTCAGGGAGTCCAGAACTAGAGGGTTGTGCACTAGGGCGAGAGGGGAAAGATATAAAAGAGACCTAAGGGGCAATGTTTCCATGCAGAGGTTGGTGCATGAGTAGAATGGGCTGCCAAAGGATGTGGTGGAGGCTGGTACACTTGCAATATTTAAAAGGCATTTGGATGGGTATATGAATAAGAAGGGTTTGGAGGGATATGGGCCGGGTGCTGGCAGGTGGGACTAGATTGGGTTGGGATATCTGGTCGGCATGGACAAGTTGAACCGAAGGGTCTGTTTCTGTGCTGGACATCTCTATGAAGAAGGGCCTGTGCCCGAAACGTCGAATCTCCTGTTCCCTGGATGCTGCCTGACCTGCTGTGCTGTTCCAGCAATAAAGTTTCAACTTTGATCTCCAGCATCTGCAGACCTCACTTTCTCCTCGGACATCTCTATGACTCTAGAAAGTTTTCCTTGATGCATTCATGCTTATATTATCTGCCATAGTGTGGCATTGAAGAATCCAATAGATATTTATTAAAAGTAACTATTATGTACAAACATTACTTTCATTAGGCACATTTGTGTCTGAGCTAATATTAGTTTTCAAAAAGAAACATATTTCAAATGATCCAATGTAAGATGGAGTATGAGACCATTATACCTCAGGTCACAAACAGTGATTTTGCCATGAGCATGACTCATACTGATATACTGACACACTGACTGAAAAGTAACACAACCTCCCCCTTTTCCAAAGATAAACACTTATCCAAAACAGATATATATTGTTGAACATAGACATTTGATGCAAATTAAACAATTATACAAGCAAGTAAACGCATAGTTTAAAAGACTAATGTTCAGTGTTCCAGAACTAACCACTCCGTAGCCAAACTGTTCCATTGTTACAACCCTCGCATCCATATGACAGTGTATAATAGTTGCCAAGTACATCCTGTCCACAAAAAAGGACATATTCTACCCGACAAATTACTGTCCTACCAGTTCATCAGTCTATTCTTCATCATTTGCAAAGTGATGGAAAGGGTTACCAACAGTGCTGTAACGAGGCACTTGCAAAGAGTTAACCTACTCACTGGCTTGCAGTTCAAGTTCTGCCAGGGTCACCCTGCTCCCTGTCATTGCAGTCTTGTTCCAGACATGGACAAAGCAGCTGAACCCCAGAGGTCATTAACAGTAACTGCTCTTGACATCAAGGTTGCATTCAACATAGTATGGCATCAAGGAGCCTGAGAAAAACTCGAGCCAATGTGAAAACTCTGCTGGTTTGAGTCATATCTCACATAAAGGTAGATGATTGTTGATGTGGTTGTTGGAGGGCAGTCATCTCAGCTCCAGGATGTTTCTGCAGTAGGTAATATCCTACCCCCATCCATCTTCAGCTGCTTCAACAATGGCCTTCTCTCCATCATGAGGTCAGAAGCTAGGATGTTTGTCGACGGCATGATTTGTCTGGTTGGCACACAAAACAATACTTTTCACTGTATCTCAGTACATGTGACAATAATAAATCAAATCAATCCAAAAATAATTCACGACTGCTCAGATACTGAAGTAATCTGTGTCCATATGCAGATGACCTGAAAACCATATCAGCAACTTAACTGGAAATCTTTTGCAGGCAGATTAGCGCAGGGCCTCTATTGTGCTGAAATGGCTCTGTCATTGTGCCTTCCAGTTGAGATGGGCTGGATTAAATTCCACTCAAAAAGATTTTGTACAGACTAGCTACTGGCCACAAACACCATGACTCCACATTCAAAATCAAGAATACACCGCTCAACTCAATCCAGAAGTTCTGCTGTTTTCAAAATGTCCTCTCCAACAATAACATACTGACGATAACATCAGCTACTGCCTCTCAAAAGCAAGCTCAGGATTTGGCAGACTCACCCACATGCTACAGAAAAAGCATAGAGTTGGGGTCAAAACAGAGCTCAAGGCTGACTGGGCCTTTCTGCTCACCTGACTTCTGTCTGGCTCTGAGGCAAGGGTTGTATAAGCAACTGGATGCATTCTATCAGTGCTGCTTAAACAGATTAATACTGTAGATCTATGCTAAACTTGGCGAACAGCAAATGTCAATTCCCACCTATCAAAACAATTTGAAGTTGAACATCCAAAAATGAATATAAGCCTTTAGATACATGTACAGGAATTAAACCAAGATTATATTACAACATTTAAAAGGCAGCTGGATGGGTATACAAATAGGAAGGATTTAGAAGGATGTGGGCCAAGTGCTGGCAAATGGGACTAGATTAACTTAGGATATCTGGTCAGCATGGGTGAGTTGGGCTAACGGGTCTGTTTCCGTGACATACATCTCAGTGACTATATGACTTTATGAACTGTGAAAACAGTCTATCCGGCATAACATTCTCAGGGAAAGGAACTAGGCCATAAAATTTGCCTCTGTAGAACCATCTGCAAGATTCTGAACTGTTGAAAGTAGTAGCCATTACATTTCCAGCTACTTTCATCATTGTGACCCCTAGATTAGATTAGATTACGTTACAGTGTGGAAACAGGCCCTTCGGCCCAACAAGTCCACACTGACCCGCCGAAGCGCAACCCACCCATACCCCTACATTTACCCGTTACCTAACACTACGGGTAATTTAGCATGGCCAATTCACCTGACCTGCACATCTTTGGACTGTGGGAGGAAACCGGAGCACCCGGAGGAAACCCACGCAGACACGGGGAGAACGTGCAAACTCCACACAGTCAGTCGCCTGAGGCAGGAATTGAACCCGGGTCTCTGGCACTGTGAGGCAGCAGTGCTAACCACTGTGCCACCGTGCCGCCCCTAGTCTCAGGATGCCAGAAATAAGAATGCTATGCACATGGCTGAAATATGAACAGTAGGTAATCTGTCATGTCGCTCAATGCATAATCATGTTTTGGTGACCAACTTGACATTCTGACCTTGGAATTTCTTGTTCATGTCTTAAGCTCTCTCATCTGTACAAAGATCTCCATATGCAATACTCCACTATGTTTTGATAAATATGTATGCACGGTCACACACAGAAAAAGAGACTACATACTGGAAAAAATGCCACAGGTCACAACTACATTTTACAGGATACATTACTCACCAACACAAAATAAAGCGAACAGCTTACCTTTGGGTAAGATGTTTTTGATTTCTTTTGCTGTAGTGGTGTCAGTGGAAATATCATGCATAATCTATCATTGAAGGAAATCCAACCACTGGGTGGAATTTAATTTCAGCAATGGTGATCTCAGAACCCTGCTGGAGAGCCGACTAGAGGCTCACATCACCTTTTATTTGGAAGCCTAACCATATTAAGTGCCTAACAGGTTTTTTAAATGGCCAATGATGAAGCAGACCTGGGATCAATGACATCTATGACTGCCCTATTGGCCAATCAGAGGCAGTCAGATTGTGGAGAATGTCACCAAGGGAGTGGTACATGTGCTGAGGTACAGATAGCAGATGATCACAGTCAATAAGGCATCCAGGACACAGGTCAGTGATGGACAGGTTGGGTTTCAATGGTTAAGTATCATGATGGGGGGGGGGAGAGAGAAAGGGTGAGATTGATAGTTGATAGTGAGAGCAGAGCAGTGTTTCTCTGGGCAACTTTTCCCCTCCTCATGATGGAAGGTCCTTCAATCAGGCACTGATGTCTGACAACAAAGCCAACTCACAATTACAAACCTGCAAACACACCAGGATTTGTTTTTTTTTCAGAATAGTAATAGCTCTGACTACTGTTGGTTGAATACTCAATTGTCTGTGGGGCAAGGAACCAATTTTGAATCAGTTCTTCTCAGACTTACTTGGATCAGAAGTGGTTCAGTGGTTGCTCTCCACCATTCACCCTCCCACCTTAAAGTAACTCCCACCTTTAAATTGTCTTCTCGGGGCAGTATTAAATTCTTTCATATTGCCGGAGTCAGAAGGGTGTGATTTAGTGAAATTTCAAGCTCTGCCAGCCCTCTTCTATAGCTCATAGGGATTATCATGCAGTCACTCTTGGCCAAGGGACACCAACAGGGACCATGGAGCTACACCAGCAAAGTAGGGAAGCTTTGTGCAAAGGGAAGAGTTGAAAATCTCTCACTAACAATTCAATGCATCAAAGCTCTCTACAGAACACTTCTAACAACTCCAGATCATAAAGGAGCAGTGTCTGAGGGCAGTTAAGATTCACTAAGGCATTAGTCAATCAGTTGGGCACCTCCTCTACACAAAACTGAGTAAGGGCAAGAATGACATTGTTATTAGCAGGGAAGATTACCATCAGTCTCAATTTTTTATGTCAATCATTCCTTCCAGGCTAGGTTTGGTGGTATTGGAGTATCTAATAGGCCATGGATGGTATATTAAGAAGCATCATACATCCTTTGCAAGACAGGGGATTTCAGTGTCCTCCCTACTCAGAGAGAAGGAGGGGTAGTACCACTGTTGTTGTAACAGGCTTCTTGGTGGTACATGGAATCATTGATTGTGTAAACATGACACTATGAGCATCATACCTTCACACAGAGATGGAATGGAACCATAAGTGATACTCCTTCCTAATTGTACAGGCATTGTGTGCTTATAACCAGAATATCACATGATATGAGATTTATGTACATATGTCTTAATATTGTTTATTTTTAGTTATATTCTTGCAATTTTAATTTAAATATATGGGTTTCTCTGTGTTTAAGATAAAAATGATCAATTCTTTAAAAAAAAGTATCCATAATTCTAAGGAGGAGGAAGCTATCCAGAGTTCCTGGGAATTGCCCAGAGGAATGAGGAGAACTTTCCAGATTGATTGAGCTTTGGTTGAGACGCTGTTTGAGAGAGAAACACGTTTAAGCTCTGAAATATCGAGAAGTAGCACGTACTAAGTATTATTCCTCGGAAAAGGAGTTTAAAGCAATGAAATTATCTTAGAATAAAATGCTATTGTTAGTCCTAGACTGGAATTTTGGCATATAGTTTGTAGAAAGAAGTGAAGTTGAATTTTTTGAAGTTTTCAAAGAAAACAAGCAGAGGAATTTAAGCAGTGGCAGTAAGAGTGTGGTTCTGGAAGGAAATTAAATCAGGAACATAATCATTAAGAAAGAGATACATTTGGTGCAGATGAGTTGGAAGTTTAATCATTTTAAGCTCATTAAAGTATTAAAAAGAGTCTTGCCCTTTCTCCCCAACTGGGCACAATCTTGCTAGAACTGAAGCTCTAGGCAGTCTTAGAAAGATGACAATGTGAGAAAGCTGTGTCAGGGTGTCCTGATTCAGACATGCAGCTAGCTGTTGTCTCAGTTACATTTCTAAAGAGCAGTTAGATCATTTCTAATTCACGCTTACAAATCTTTCCACCATTATCATAAGAGGATAATGTTTTGTTCCCTTTTTTATCTTAATTTCTGTTGTTAATAAACTTCTGTTTTATCATTAAAAGACTGCAAGATTGTATGCTTATTTTTCAGTAAAAGATCACCCCAGTTTAAAAAAAAATTGAATTATGATCCACTCAATCAGGGAATTTGAATTTGTTGGGAATCTGACTTGTCTGGTGCTCACTTCGTTCCTCACAGCAGTCGGGACCGGAAGATTATAATTGTGAATACCTGCTCTATTGACATTAAGAACTATGCTTTTATCCTACAGCAGTCAGAAATTCTATTATATTGAACAGTACTTTGAACTAGAGATTGGCCACTTGCTGATGAAGATCTACCACTTAGTTAAGACTCTCTCTCAAGATATCCCACATTAATGGTGTGGAAACCCACATGTTTCGGGGAAATTTATGTGGGTTAATGACCTCCTTAAAAATGAAATTTCTTTACCTATTTGTTGTTGGTTTAAAGGAAAGCAGCTAGCTTCCAGAAAATGATTATGTAACTAAGTTGAGGTGAACGTCAAAGACCACCTCAGCCAGGCTTGCAGATAGGCGTAAATGCTTTTCTTCACTCAACTCAGCAATTCTGTTGAGATCAAACTACAATATCAGAATAAAAACTAACTAAAAATATCAAATATTTTCACTTTTCCAATATTATTTGCACATCAAATATAGAAACCTAGACATCAAAAGCAGGAATAGGCCATTCAAGCTTTTGAGCCCGTTCCACCCTTGAATATGATCGTTGGCTGATCATTTATTTCAATGTCATGTTCCCTCTTTCTCCCCATACCCCTTGATGTCTTTAATATCTAAAACATCTATCAGTCTCTTTCTTGAATACACTGATTGATCTGGTTTCCACAGCCTTCTATGGTAGCAAGCTCCACAGGTTCATTATTCTTGTTTCCTCATCTCAGTCCTAAACCCCATATCCTAAGGCTGCATCCCCAACTTCCCAAATAGCAAAACATCCTTCGTGTATGGAATCTGTCCAACCTGTTAGAATTTAATATGTTTCAAATAAATTCCTTCTCATTCTTCTAAACTCTGGTGAATACAGTCCCAGTTCCACCAAAGTCTTGTCATACAACAGTCCTGCAAAAGATAATAACATTGGTGGGTGAAGAATCGACCTGTTCAGTCAGATGAAAATTGATGGCAGAAATCCATAACCTTCTTAGAATCAAGGGATAGCCAAAGACTGATGGATAAAATTGTCTCCAAAGCTTGTGAGCCTCTGACATATGTGGCACGCAAACATTTTTAATATGCAGGAAAAACTAGAGTTTACGAAAGGGCAACAAAACTTTGAAAAATCAAGCAAGCGCTGAAGAGCTAAGGTTGAATCTCTTTGTAATTCAATTACAGCTTCTTCAATGTTTGATATTTTGATTAATATGATATGGTTTCTGACACTCCATGTTATTTTAATTCTCAACATGAAGGAGAAAAACAACAACTAATCCAGGATTAATTACCAATATTTTAAAAATGAGAATAAAAACACATGATTTTCAGGTGAACATTGCAAGTTCCATTTCCTTGATGCACCGTCTAGATCCAGAATCTGCTACAAGTCATCATTTGGAAAGCATTGAAAATTCTTTCATTCAATGTTCCATAAATCAATCAATCCATCTCACATCAAACGGTAGAGAATCGTCCAGTAAGCAGCCAGGGTGAAGGCAAGCTACTGGCTGCTGTCACTAATTCTCTGTGAGTTATCCATCATGTATAATATACCACAGAGTGAGTATAAAGACATGTTATTAGAGCTCAGAATCAAAGAATTCTTGCCTGCATGGACATTAAGGGATAATCAAATCAAAACTCTCATGGCAAAGATTGTAAGGTAGAAAATTTCAATAAAGATGTTTCATATCAGTTAATATTATGGAACTCTAATTACCACTACATGTACATTTGCTTGAAGTTCTTAATGGCTGACACCAAGCAGTCATCTCCTGCCTGATGCTGACCAGGTGCCTGGTCTCCAGAGGCCAAGAGCTTGGGATTTCTGTCTTGACCAACAGCAGAAACATGGCAGTGAGGTGCTCACCAGAATTTGCTCCCGATTCTAATCCAGCTAAATACGCACCAAGCTTTCAGTGTTTGAGCTGGTGGAGATTGTGAGTGGAAACCTTGTTTGTGTGTTCTGCAAGGGATTTGTAGCTTCTTCCTCAGAAGTGGATGAGGACATACCAAACAGGGCTGCCATCTTAACTCAGGAGACTGTACAGATACCATTGTTAAGTGTAAGAGACAAAAAAGAGGATGAGTTGCAAAAGAAGAGTGGAAAGTGAACCAATGGATAGTATGTGCCCCACCACACATCCTGACTCTCTCTGCTCTATTGTGGGCTATTTTCATTTGGAATGAAAGAAAGGAATAGGCTGAGTGAGATAAAAAAGTGGACGGCACAGTTTTTAGTGCCAGTGCAAATGGGAAAAAAGGGGAGTGAGAGAGTAGGTTTCTGAGAAGCCATGCAGCTTTAGTAATCTGGGAGATTAATTACACGAGAGAGCATTATGTGACAATGCTGCTCCTTTAACAAGGTTAGGTTGTCCTTTGTTTTTTTTTCCAGGGGGATCGTAAGGACAGAGGTTCCATTTTGTCTGCTTGAAGAAGCTTTTCAGTTTTTAAACATACACTTGTACAATGAAAGGGGAGTGGCCAGTTCTCCCAGCTCAGCTTTTCTCTGGTTTGATTTTGGTTTTAGCAAGCAGTTAGTTTTTGAGGCTGCTGGTCAAATAAACAGTTCCATGGAAGGTGTTCCATGCTGAATCTCTTTGCCATCTCTCTCTTGTGATACCTGTGTTTGATTTTACCTTTTTTGCCAAGTGATGTTTATGAGGATTGTTACAGGAATTTGGAACAGCATCATTAAGTTTGAATAGTCTGTTGGGTTTTTGGATAGGTTATGTTATTCCACATTCTGTTCTATTTTGCTTGTCTTTCATTCAGTAATTGTGCAAATAAATTTGGTTTTGTTTAAAACTAAGTGGTTGGGCCAACTGCATCATTCCTGGAATATCCACTATACACCTGCTTAAAACAACCAGCAAATTTAGGGTACGGACTTTTGTCTTGAAATGTTTTGAGGGGGTCTGGCCTGGTCCATAACAAGATAATAAGAGAAGAATAGAGAACATGGAATAGAGAGCGTGGGAGAAACTGAGCCTTGGTGGGAGGTGAGTGCAGTAGCAAAGATAAAGTGAGTGTAGGTAGCAGAGAGAAGATGGTGGCATGAGCCCTAATGACATGCAGAAGGGTAACCTTCTTGTTGTTTTCCTGTGTGTTAGACCATGTAAACTGATCTCTCCCTAATGGCTATTTCAGGCCAGGCTAACAGGGTATGGTGGGACAGTCTCCTCTGGATGTATTGAAGAAAAAATATGCCCTTTTCATAATATCTCAGCCACCAAGATCTCCAGGTCCTCCTTGCAAATCAGGGAGTAACTTTCTTCCTTACCCATCTCTGGGGCAATTCTTCAAACCAAAGGAATAGTGAATGGCAACTCCTTACTGACAGTGCTTGATACACAAACACACTTTCCATGTGGTGCCAGGAATCCTGGCAGTGGTGAGTATGTTGGCCACTGATGAGTGAAAGGTAGCACCGATACGACACTTTAGAGCATAGATAATGAAATTAGCTGCAGAGAATACCTTGAGAAAACTTCCTAGAACTCATTGGAAGAAACCCTCTATAGGGTTACCTGAAATTGACACTTTGTTTCTAACTTATTGGAGTTCGTTGAAAATGTAATGTGCTATAGATAAGGGTGAACTGAAGGATGTACTGTACTTAAGTTTTCAAAATGCATTTGTCAAGTTGGCACATCAAAGATAATCACAGAAAACAAGGGCTCTTAGTCTAGGAGATAAAATATTGGCATGAATAGAAAATTGCCTGGCTCACAGGAAGAAAGAATGGCATAAATCAGTGCCATATGTGACTGGCAAGATGGAACAAGTGGAATGCCACAGGGAGCACTGATGGGGGTCCATTTTGTACAATTTATATCAATATCTTGGCTGAAGGGGCAGAAAGTATGGTTGCTAAGAAATGTAGGAAAGTACAAAGAACAAAGAATAAAGCACGGAACCAGTCCTTCTGCCCTCCAAGCCTGCGCCGATCCAGATCCTCTATCTAAACCTGTCACCTATTTTCTAAGGATCTGTATGCCCCTCCTCCCTGCCCATTCATGTATCTGTCTAGATACATCTTAAATGACGTTATCGTGTCCACCTCTACCACCTCCACTGGCAACCCATTCCAGGCACTCATCACCCTCTGTGTAAAGTATCTTCCCCGCATATTTCCCTTCGATGTTTCTCGAAATTGTGATCCCTAGTAATTGCTGTCGATCCTGTTTATACCTTTCATGATTTTGTAGACCCCAATCAGGCCCCCCCTCATGAAAATAATCCTAATCTAACCTCTCTTCATAGCTAGTGCCTTCCATGCCAAGCAACATCCTGGTGAACCTCCTCTGCACCCTCTCCAAATCATCCACATTCTTTTGGTAATGTGGGGACCAGAACTGCATGCAGTATTGCAGATGTGGCCAAACCAAAATCCTATACAAATGCAACATGACCCGCCAACTCATGTACTCAATACCCTGTCCGATAAAGGAAAGCATACCATATGCGTTCTTCGACCTGTGTTGCCTGACTCACAGGAAGAAAGAGTAGGCATAAATCAATGCCATATGAGACTGGCAAGATGGAATAAGTGGAATGCCACAGGGAGCACTGATGAGGGTCTACTTTGTACAATTTATGTCAATGCCTTGGCTGAAAGGACAGAAAGTATGGTTGCTAAGATAGGTAGGAAAGGACAAAGAACCTTCAGGATCAATGGATCTGAACACTCAGCTCTCTCTGTACATCAATTTTCCCCAGGGCTTTTCCATTTATCGTATAGCTCATTCTACAATTGGATCTTCCAAAATGCATCATCTTTCATTTGCCAGGATCGAGTGCCATCTGCCATTTCTCCGCCCATCTCTCCAATCTATCTATATTCTGCTGTATTCTCTAACAGTCCCCTTCACTATCTACTACTCCACCAACCTTAGTGTCATCTGCAAACTTGTTAATCAAACCACATATACCTTCCTCCAGATCATTTATGTATATCACAAACAAAGTGGTTCCATCAAGGATCCCTGTGGAACACCACTGGTCACAGATCTCCATTTTGAGAAAATCCCTTCCACTACTACTCTCTGCCTCCTGTTGCCCAGCCAGTTCTATAGCCATCTAGCTAATACACCCTGGATCGCATACGACTTCACTTTCTCCTGGGAAACCTTATCAAACACCTTACTGAAGTCCATGTATATGACATCTATAGCCCTTCCCTTATCAATCAACTTTGTCACTTCCTGAAAGAATTATATTAAATTGGTAAGACATGACCTTCCCTGCACAAAACTATGTTGCCTATCACTGATAAGCTCATTTTCTTTCTAATGGAAATAAATCCTAACCCTCAGTATCTTCTTCAGCAGCTTCCCTACACTGACATCAAGCTTCATAAGTAAATTGTGAAGAAAACATAAAAAGGCCACAAAAGGATAAAGGTAAGTAAAGTGATTGGGAAATGGAATATAATACAGGAAAATGTGAAATTGACCATTTTTGCATATAGCATTTTGTCCAAATGATGAAAGATTGGAGAACTCCAAGATGCAGAGGGATCTGTGTGTGCTTGTGAACAAATTGCAAAAGGTTATTATGCTGATACAGCAAGTAATTAGGGCAGAAAATAGAATTTGTTGCAAGGGGAATTGAATTCAAAAGTAGACAGGTTATACTGCAGCTATGCAGGATTTTGGTGAGAGCACATCTGTTGTAATTTGCTCAGTATTGATCTCCTAATTTAAGGAAGCATATAAATGTACTGCAATCAGTTCAGAGAAGCTTCCCAGACAAATACTAAGAATTGACTGGTTGTCTTATGAGGAAAGGTTATACAAGCTAGGTGTAAAATTAGCCTGGACCCCCACAATTAATGATAACATTCTATTAGCTGTGAGATTTATAAACATTTCTTTTTAATCTTGTTTAGGCTAAGTTTGGGTTTTTGGTTTCTGCGTAGTAACCCATGGGTTTTCATTGTCTGAAGCTAATAGTTAATTTGTAAGAATTACTGTAACCATAGTGATTTATTTTAAACCCATTTTGAGGTCTAAGTTTAGAGTTAATTGGGTTTTTTTGTGTACATATGTTAGGGTTTATGACCGAACGAGATTATCAAGCTCCAGTTTAGAAGGTCAAGAGCATTTTTTTAAGGTGAAGGGAAACATCCATAGCATAGGGAAAGAGCATTTCTTTTTCATTTGACTTGAATTTTGAGCAGTCCTATGAAGTCGTTTGGTTAAGGTGTTTGTATAGACCAGTGCTTCTGAGAAGGGAACAATATCGTGAAATTACATTATCTTAGGGCAAAGAGTTAGTAATTGTCCCATACGAGAAGTGTTGGATAAAACCCTAAAGAAGTTATTTAAAAATGAATACATTTCAACTCAGATGTATAATAGTTTCAGGAAGAAGATATCTGCAGCTACAGTCTTTCGAGCCAGGGATTCTGGTATGAGTACTACACAATGGTGTTTTGGAGTATTATACAAAGAATGTTTTGGGGACTGTATCGAAAGTATGTTTTGAGTACCATACAAAAGCAGTTGATTTTCTTTTTAACTCATAAATGAGTATTTTGGGATTAATGGGTTTGTGCTTTTACTTTGTTATTAAAAATATTTGCATTTTATGTAAGTAGATCATTTATTTAATGTATTTCATTTTAATTTATTTTGTTAATAAACTTCTGTTTGATTGTTATCACAGAACTTGCAGCATTACATGTTTATGTTTCAGTGAGAGAGCACTGTATTCAAACCAAAACAAAACAATATAATCTAACAAGCTCGGCTTCATCCTGCAACCTGACTTGCCCAGTTGTTAGAATAGTAATGATCATAAAAGCTTTCCTAATTATCTACTGTAACTACAGACTAACCTTTTGTAATTATAGAGTTGTAGAGTCATACAGAATGGAAACAGATCCTTTGGTCCAACTCATCCATGTCAACCAAATTTCCCACTTGCCTGCATTTGGTCCATATTCCTCTAAATCTTTCCTAGTCATGTATCTTTTGAAATGTCCTTTAAGTCTGGTTCATGCACTGAGATATTTGAATCACTCTGCATCTTATATTACTAACTGGTTATCCTTCTCATGGGTGACTTCTTATTAATTCTGAGCAATGTGACCTTCCAAATGCAGAAAGAAAGATAAGCTTTCAGAAAAAAATGATTTATTGATTGCATTGATCAGAAAATGTACTGAAATTGTTGGAATGGAATTTGTGTCATGAACTACGAACAGCCAACCAATAAAATCATCATCAGCTCAGATATTCCAATCATCACCTTATTTCTGAACTGGATTGGATTAGAAACTTACTCCTTACCTATAAATGTTATCTGTGCTGGAGTGCTCTGTGAGAGGTGCGCTGGAATGAGCCTGTGCAAAAAACTAGGACTGCAGCAGCGAAGGTGATCATTGTGGAAGCATTGTCCTGTTTTGTTATATTCTGTGCCTTTAATGTCCAGTGACATAGTCACCCACTTTGACAGCTCCTGTGAACAGGTAAGGTAGGATAAGTGTCAGGGTTAAGGTGGCAGTTGGTTGAGATTTTAGAGAGCCAGGTGAGTGAAGGGTCTAGTGTGCCAGGTGAATAGAGTACATTAGGCTGGGAAGGGATAGCCCAGTGCATGTGAATGTAGGTTCAGACCAGGGGGTGCTGTGTCTAGCAGTGGGTGGGTGAAGACCTCAGATCCAACTGATGAGAGTCCAGAGTGATCAGGCTGGTGGGGAGGGAAACAATCACAATTTGGAAGCTGCCATGGATGTGGTCATGTTGGCAGGACAGAGGATTAAGCTATTTTGAGTCAGGGGGATGGTCGGGTTGGATGGGGAATGGAATATTGTGTCAGCTTAGGATCTGGTTGGGCGTAAGAGTCTCAGGTATGATGGGAGGGACAGTGTGTTAATGTTCTGGGGTGGGGTGAGGGGGTTGGTATAGCATCAAGTGAAGGATCAGATAATGTCAGGTATGGTCTGATTGGACAGAGGTGCGATTGATATTGGTCAGATCTGCGGCATTTTGGTTCAGAGGTAGCAGTGAGTTGGGGGAGTCAGATCAATAATGAATTGGGGGACATCAGTTTGCTAGTTACCCAGGAGCTGAAGTAGCTTTTTAATCATATAACATTTCCTGAATAACTAGTAACCTTAATTGTGCTTGCATCCTCTGAACTCTTCAACTTTAATGAATTCTTTTGGAGGGTTCTAGATGCATGGGAATTCTTACTGGGAAAAATCAATTTCCTGCATGATTCCTTTAGAGTCAGCTGTGCTGAGGATTCCGCATGGTTACAATGCACAACTCCAGTCTCTGCTTTCCAACAACTTGCTGGCCATCGGAATGTCTCAGCTATTTATTCCTACATCCTAAAATCATTTGTGTCTTGAAAATGTTCCTATTTCTGATGATTAGCTTGTTAATTTTTATTTTACTTTATTTTTATTCCTCTTTTGTCTTTGCAAATTTCTTCTGAACATACGATTATATATAATTAAACAGATAGAATTGAACACAACAGCACTTAATAACAAGGAGTTGTTGAGAAGTCTAAACTCTAAGATGGCCCCCTGTATTTGGAACACTATCTTTGTTGAAAAATCTCAAATACAAGGCTTGATTTTTGATATTTGCTATTTTTGTTATTGATTTTTTCCTGTGAAAAGAGCAGCCATAATAACAGCTGGTGTTTTTGCTTTTTCCATTTACTCCAGCCATCTGAAATAGTTATTGCTCCCACCTCACAGCCTCTACAACCCCTGCACCCAATGCTGGAACATGTTTGGAATAAAATCAGAAAACTGAATAACTACATTAATAAAACACATTTACTACAGACATTCAAAAGCAATGAATATTCACCTATATTTCTTCCTTTATGTGTATTTATTTCTTCATCCATGCAGCTTGCAGACATCATTCAGTGCTATTGCACATCATAGAGCTATCATTGTTTAGGTAGCAATAGTCTAATAAAACAATTTGTCTAAAATAAGTTGAATAGTCTGACTGCATTCAAGGATAACTGACACATATGTGTGCTTCAGAGGAGCAAGTATTTTAGATGGCCGTGAATAGATTTTAATGTTTTTATTTGGTATGGTTAAAAGATACAGCTGACCTCCTTACTGTCTCATTTCATATGTCAAGACAGTGACAGAGGTCGATTAGAAATTTGACTCTACTGGTTAATGTAATTTGCTGGAGCATGATCCCAATCTCTTCTGTTGATTGCTTTCAGGAATGGGTATTGTGAACATCTGAGTGTGAGTTAACAGATGAGGTTTTTATGATTTTGTAAGGTCAGGCTGCAGTATAACCTTGTTGATAAAATAGCAGATTCAATATATTTTTCAGTCACTCACACATTGTTAGTATCTGTGATGATACATATATTTACTTCACTGTTTTTATTGTTTGAGGAGTCATTAATCATAGTCAAACATTCAAAGTTAAGGTCAAAAGATTACTAATCTTATTTTTGAGGACAGGCCAATTTGACAAATGTAAGATATAAACATCATAGTGATCAGTGGGAAAATATTTCTCAGGCACTCAACTAAAAGGATGGAAACAGTTCCAGTGCATGTGTGAAACTCATTTTGAAGTTGTGAAGAGGGAATT
Organism: Chiloscyllium plagiosum; assembly: GCF_037043375.1. Lineage (NCBI taxonomy): Eukaryota > Metazoa > Chordata > Chondrichthyes > Orectolobiformes > Hemiscylliidae > Chiloscyllium > Chiloscyllium plagiosum. Next base: position 1,180,713 of record NW_028270145.1, read on the forward strand.
AACTCACTTTTTTTTCATTTTAATCTTTGTTTAAGATTTAAAGTGTTACAAAGTGAAGATCATTTTTATGAGCGATCGGGTGAGCTGTTTAAGAGGTATGAAGTCAAGTAGTCGCGAAATTCAGTTTCCTCTGGAGACAGGGCTCACTGAGTGGTTGTAGAGATTGCTTATCTGCAGCTGACAGAGTGAAGCTGTGAAATTGCTTTTAGTGTGTGACAACAGTTTCCAAACATGAAATGCAGTGTGGCAATAATAGATTCACTTTTCATGGTTCTGTATGGGAGGCTTTACCTCTAATGGTACCTTCTGGGCAGCAGAAACGCAGCAATGTATTATCTTCTGCAAGGTATCTCTTTAACGCAAGAAGTATCTGATCACAGGTAAGGGAGATAGACAGGAGGCATCAGACAGTGTGGTCTTCCAGAGTGAACTTCTTTTGCATCACCATCCCTTTGAAATTGACTCTCTCAGACTCTAATGCTTGGCTACTTAAGAGCCTCTGTTGAGGCAAAGGTGGGTGGGTAAACAGCAGGAAGGCCAAGCAGAGTGTGTAATGGGCTTCCCCATCAGCAACCCATCCCGGGTGCCTGTAAAATTCTGTCCATTGTCTTAGCTAGTTATAGATCAGGGCATAAAATCAGATGTAATCAGAATTTTAAAAGTTCAAATATATTTTTTCAAGTAAGTCAGATTTTAGTATTTTAACATTTTAGATTGAAACATCAAAGAAGTCTAATAAATAATGACACAAAGAGTCGACACACACTAAAAAAATTTAAAAATTTTAATCCTGATAAAAACATGTTAGATGAATTACCTCTATTAAAATTAACCTTAAACAAGGCATGCCATAAAATTACATTAACCTACCAAATAAAATTCAACATTCCCTGCTGCCAGGGCCTTTCTGGGATTGTGAAGATGTTGCAGCCACAGAGTGGACCATTCAGGTGACCTGCTGTTAACACAGAAGCAGAGGGCAGTGTCAGACTCTGCAAATTTGCCAACTTATTTTGTCCCCCATCTCCTGCCAATCTGCTTCCCACCCTAGAGGGGTGAGGGCTTACATTCCTCTATGGTTTCAGCTCTGTTCTGTGATAGGTATCTTAATTTTAAATAATTCTGCGGGTGAAATATAGTGCCCAGAAAGATCAAATGAGCTAAATTTGTTTTGATTTTGCCTGAGTCAGAAGGTTTTATGTTCTGGCCTCATTCCAGAGAATTAAACTCATGATCAAGGTTGGGTGCTCCAGGACATGTTTGTCCTTTGCTTTGATTTATGTAATTTTCTAAGCAAATGACCAACCAATGGTAAGATTTACAAAGCTTTTTTTTCCACTTCCCATGGGTGAGGAGGTCAAGCTATTTCCATGCCTGCTAAAAGCCGTATATTAAGTTATATCCATCAGGAATACAAAAAGATCAGAGGACGTAAGTCACAAATCTGACATTAACTGTCATGTCCCAGCATGCCACATCTCATGGTCAGTATATCAGTATACTTTTGACTAACATGTTCATGACATCAGTATCCATTATTTATATTAATTACTCAATAATGACCATTTGTGTATCCAGTAGTCAAGAGGTTGATGTTTCAGTTTATGTGTCAAGAAGTCCAGTAAATCATATTTGGAAACTGGGAGATGTTGTATCAAAGGTATTCACTTTGTTGAAAATTTAACAAAAGGAAGCAGAAAAGATTTCAAAATCAAAACTGAGCAATGAAAATATCACATATTTCCAGCAAATTGACATAGAAACATCGTCAGTTCAATAAACACTTAAAGTGCTGACAAAGTCAAAGGATCAAGCAGAAATGTTAAATCTGAAGTTAAAACAATTACTTAAAAATGTATCAGTTATATCACATCTGAATTTTGGTATGAATTTAAAGGGATGATTTTCCATTTTCTAATGTTGTGACTCAGCAAAGATCCTCGACTGAAATTCTGACGCATTGCATTATGAGATTTTTCAACCAATTTCCATATGTTTATAGATAATGAGGACCCAGGTTAAGAGCATCAAGATAAAAAAAACACAATTTATTATGGAAAGGAAAATGTGAAAAATTGAAATGGTGGCATTGTTTTACTGCTACTGGACTAGTAATCCAGAGATGCAGACATATTTTCACAGGAGCAAATCCTGTCATGGAGGTTGGTGAAAATTCAATTAATACAATTTGGAATTGGAAGGTAGTTTCAGTAATGTTGACTATGAAACTATCAGTGATTGTTTTAAGGTCATTTGGTTCACAAATATGCAATAAGGGAAGGGAATCTACCATCTTTACCTAGTCTAGCCTATGTGTAACTCGAAACCTACAGCATGGGATTGACTTTTAACCTTCTTCTGAATTGACTCAACAAACCACTCAGTTCAAGGGCATTTAGGGATGTGCGACAAATAGCGGGCTTGCCAGTGATGTCCACTTCTCAGTTAAAAAAAAGTAACATTTTTTAATGCAATTTTTTAGGTCTTTTCTTAAAGGGCATCTTCATTAATTGGAGTGAAAGTATATTTTGTGTTTTTTAAAAATTGGATTAAACATATTGGTATGGTTTCATTTTCTTTATTTCTTTTAGATGCCTGTGTGTGTGATCTTTTCTCATTTCTCAGACGTCCCAGAAAATATCCAAGCACAACCTATCCTCCAATGAGTGTGTATTTGGTTTTGTCATTTTCCTTATAATTTTACTTCCAGGTATTTTTTTTATAGTTCTGTTGAAAATCCCCTTCCAAAGTACATAAGTCACTTTTGAAGGCAGAATTGAAGAGGGAGCAAAATGAATTGCACAAAGTTTACAGAACTTATTTGAATTTTTTGCACTGTCTGTTTTATTCTGGAAGTTGATAAAGCAGCAACTTTACATTTGAGGGGTTTAAATATTCTGATATCTTGCCAATTATGAATTTTGTTTCAGTCTGAGTGAATTTGATATGATCATTATAGCAGACATGGACAAAAGCTATCGGACTTTAGTCAGGATAACAGGAGAAAATAGGGTGAAAATTTCTTTGATGATATCATGGAACTACTTAGAAATTACACAATGTCTGCTTTTCATTGTGCAAAGACACATTATAACTGTTTGATTTTATGTGCACTCAGTTAGAAAACAGAAGAACCTTGTTACAAAACCTAAGTCATTATTTATGGAGATCTTCCAGATGTAGGTTGCAGTTATAAATCCAACATAAACAGAAAATTGATGCTGTTCCTTGGAGAGCTTGCATGTTCTTCTGGCAACAGCAAAGTTGGTAGGTTGAGAGCAGTGAAGAACCGAAGTGAAACTACATTGTTGCAGGGTAGGGAGCTTCTAATACTGTTAGTAGAGGTTTAAACTAATTTGGGTTTGAGATAGAGAGTGGAGGCAGATTAGGGGTGGTTGATAGACAAATATAGAAGAAAAATGATGTCAGTGTGAAAGTCAAATTGTACATAGTCAGGTCATGAAGCAAGGTAGCAAGGCAAGACTGGATGGCATTTACTTTACTGCAATAAGGCTTGTGAGTAATGAGCTGAGTACCCTGATTAACAAATGGGGAGATGATATAATTGTTATCAATTAATATCAACTAATTAGAGACCTGGTTAAGAGAGGGGAAGGAGAGGCAGCTGAATATTTTGGAGTATAGAATCATTAAGCAAAACTGGGAGGGGATTTTATAAGAAGAGAAAGTGGTAAAGGCAGGAATTTGAGAGGGTATTGAGAAGGATATTTGGAAAGCAATAGCATACAAAGCCATTAGCCAAGTGGTGGGAAATGAGATTACTTGATTATTAGCACAGGCACAATAGGCTGAAGGACAGATTTCTGTGTTGTAATATGCACTGGGTTGGAAACTGTATTTTTAGCTAAGTTCAAGTTCACTGAGGTTTTGGCAGGCTTTTGCACTGTGAGCCCTAATGAGATTTCTTGCCCTATGTTACCATCTCACCTCATTGATTACTTTCCATATCCTCATGGTGCCTCTGAGGTCTGAGTTCTGCCCCTCTTCCCATGTGTCGTTCTTGGAACAACTTGCCACTTTGCAAATATCTGACAAAACATCAGCACCCCTTACACCCATGCCACCTTTAAAAATACACTGTGCATCCAGATGAACACTGGCATTCTGAAACTGCCAACTCACTCAAGGATGGAGGTCTGAACAAGTTGGAAAACAGGATGCTGGCACCACAATTCTCCGACCGAGACCTCAATGTAAAGGATTGTCCATTGGAGAGGCATCCTTTACACTGAGGACTGGCAGAAGAAGCTGCACTACCAGACCCTGCTTGGTCTGAGGTTAGTGACCTTCTCAGCTGCACCAAGGTAAGTGCAACCTCACATCTGCCAACTCACACTCACTCCATTTCTGCTATTGCACCTATCTCCCAACAAGGCTCATGCTCTGCCAGTCTCACAACTGCGTGCAATACCTTCCCACGCTTACTACCCCACTACTGCCCCTTATCCTCCCAGACCACTATTCCAGCATGCCCTCTGTGCTGCCACCTCAGTCCTTCAGTGTACCATTTCATTTTTCTTCCATGTGCACCAGCATGAGCAATAATGCCACTTGCTATGATCTCACTCAATGGCCCCCTTTTTATCTTTTCAAAAGATGACAGCCCATAACAGGGCAAAGAGACCACATATGTCCTCACCCATTGTGAAGAGACAATTCTAGCTCTTGCAGCAGACAGGGACCACTTCTGTTGAACATCCTATCAAAACAAGTGAGCAAAACTCTTTATTCCACTTAACTCTCACAGTAACCCTGCTGTCAGCCTCAATCATTGCATATCACTTCTAACCACTGCAATGTCTTCTCTTTCTTTTGATTTGCAGGTTCTGCTAGCCCTCATGAGCTCTGTGGAGAAATACCAGCTTCCCAAGCAGTGCCAACCTCAAACTTTAAGGAGGGTGGCACAGTGCATCAGTGGTTAGCATTGCTGCAGGGACCCAGGTTCGATTCCAGCCTCGGGTGACTATCTGTGTGGAGTTTGCACATTCTCCCCGTGTCTGCTTGGGTTTCCGCCGAGTGATCTGGTTTCCTCCCACAATGCAAAGATGTGCAGGTTAGGTGAATTGGCCATGCTAAAATTGCCCATAGTGTTCAGGGATGTGTAGGTTAGGTGCATTGGTCAAGGGTAAATGTAGAGTAATAGGGTAGGGGAGTGTGTGTGGGTGGGTAACTCCTCAGAGGCTTTGTGTAGCCAGCTTTGGCTAAATGGCCTGCTTCCACACTGTAGGGATTCTACGAGTCTATGACAGGAGTACCAAGGCTTCAGGGGAAGTGTTGGCCAGGCTGCCTTCTGCACTCCTCCCATCCTAGAAACTGGCTTCTCAAGGAATCCTTAGGCATTGGAAATGTGTGTGCACAATTGAGCTGCCTGTTTTGTTGACTGTTCTAAATGGGAGGCAAGGCTTGAATGCTTAACACGCAGGGGACACAAAGTGAGTGCGCTGTAGGAAGCAAATGAGCTGCCCTTGGATGCAGCCTGGTCTAGTCTATGAGCTGGGTATCGGTTCCTGTGTGCTCAGTGTCCCCGCTGCAGCTTTCAATGTTATTTGTTACTGTGCCCTGCAATACAAGAGCACAGGAAAAGAGACAGAGTAGTCATGAATAGTTGGCAGATGCCGGATGCCAATGTCTGTGGAGGAGGGACTTGTGAGCCTGCTGTTTTTTGATCATGCCTCGGACTGCAATTGTGTTATATGCATCATGGAGGTCATTTGGAACAAGCAGCAAGCTGAAACCACCAGTACATGCTCTGGTTTCCATGTTGCATTCTTCTGATGTCTAGCTTGTTCGGTAAGTTTCGTAAGATGGGAGGCAGAATATGAAGGAGGAAAGTTGTGTCATTGACAAGGCATGAAACGAGTGTTCATTCCTGGCAGCTGGCATCTTACTGTTGTCTATCACCACGCCATTTGTGAAAAACATAAAAGACAGAGCGAGATGATTTTGGTGTTGAGATTTCTTGTCCAATTCTACCACAAATCTCAAAATAACTCAGGTCATTCAGACCCTAATAAGAGCTGCTTCTGGATTTATGACTCTAACATCAAACAATGTAAGTTAGCTGTAAGGTTATAAGAATAGCCATGAGGATCTCATTTCACAGAAGGATAATGTTCAATGAATAGCATCGTACTTCTACTCTTCTTGGGTAAAAATTCATTAAATTCAGAATTAGGTCTTTCTTGGGTCTGTCTGCTACAATTCCAAGAATAAATTGAGAATACTGACTAGTGATGCATTTGTAGAAATAATCGAAAAGAAAAAAAGAATATAACTTTCCAAGAAAAGGAGAAGTCATTTGTGATAGTTTGTTTTGTGCTTTGATCATCCATTTCCCTTGAACATCTCTGGTCATACACATTGAATAGACTCTCTTTGATGGGACCATTCACCACAGCAGATTTGCTGCCAATGATTAGCCACTGCCCTTTGACCACCAAGCATATCTAAACTATATAAAATTGTCATTATATTGGTTAAGGTAGTGTTTGCTTTGTTTCAGTAACAACTTATTTTCATTACAGGAGAGTTTTTTTTAAGCTTGTATTTTGTTTTCCATTTATCCTCAAGTCTTCAAAATAGAAACAGAAATTATTAGTAAATGTGGAAATAAGAAGTTTTACCACAATGGTTTTATATATGTTTTGATAAACTATCCAAGAGTGATTCAAGTATTAAGTTTTGGCGTGGTTTGTGGATGAAGCTGCTCATTATATTGGACACTACAATAGACGTGGGAGTAGCCGAAGGGCACCGTTGTTTCCCCATGACATGTGGTCGGTCTATGAGACAACAAAAAACGATGAAGATTGCACAAATAATCACATTGAAGCCGCTCATTGGAGAATGGTTTTTGAACTCGGAGCTCACCACCCAATCATTTGGAAATTTATTGGAACGTTAATGAAAGTGCAAAAGAGGCGAGATTTATATATGGAACAGCTGATAGCGGGTTACCCACCACAAATAAAGCTAAAATCGAGACGCAGATGATAGAATTTAAAAAATTGTTCTTGAATATGGTGAAAGAGATTGTTTGGAATATCTTAGAGGAATAGCGCATAACTATCAAATGAAATTTAAAAATTCATTGTTTAATATAAATGTGAGATTTTACTGCCATTATAAAGATTTTTAAATATATTTCCTTTTTCCTGGCTAAAGTTTGTAACTCATTTTTATATATAAACCAATAAAATGATATTTATTTTACCTCTTTTTTTTATCAATATGTAGTATGTAGTTGTATAAATAAAGAAGTATGAAAGGACATGCGGAGGGAAAACAATCAGTACATATATATATTTCCGGTGACAAATAGTCTCCAGAGGTCAAACAACCCCAGTGGAGAAACGCTGGTGGCGAACCGGCAGTGGCTAATCATCGGCAGCGAATCTGCTGTGGCGAAACATCACCAATCCCCTTGAATATGTTCTCTCTCAGGGATTCATTTTCAATTCGGTCTGATTATTAGCACTTGCATAATGATCTACATGCATTCCAGGGATGATTCGTCGTTGCACTTCTACATCCAAGCTAAGTCTAGATGTGAGTAAAAGGAAGGGGCTTGATCTCAAGAAGCAATAGCTGCTAGTCCATATCTACTTGCAATGCAGACTCAGTGACTTACTTGAGGAGTAGTTGAGGACTCCAGATCTGTACTCTATTGAGTTTAGAAGGATAAGGGGGGAATCTCATGGAAACTTACAGAATACTGAGAGACCTGGATAGAGTACACTTGGAGATGATGCTTTTCACTAGAAAGCGAGACTAGAATCTGAGGGCACAGCCTCAGCATGAAGGGACAATCCCCTAGATCCGAGATAAGAAGGAAATTCTTTTGCTAGAAAGTGGTGAATCTATAGAACTTATTGCCCAAGAAGGCTGTGGAGGCCAATTCATTGTTATTAAGACAGAGATAGATAGATTCTTGGATCAAGGGCTATGGAGACAAGGCAGAAGGATGGGGTTGGGAAACATATTAGCACGAGTGAATGATGGAGCAGACTTAATGGCCAAATGGCCTAATTCTGCTCCTTTACCTTTTGATCTTATGGATGGCATTTAAGCACTGTCACGAATTTCTGTCTGCTAAAGTGCTTCATGATCGAAAGAAAATTTAACATTATTCTTTCTGTTCTTCAATGAAGGCTCTGCTTCATATCAATGCTAATTGACATTTTGCTTTGAACACAACTGACTTACTTCATTGAATAAAACATTTTTATCTTGTTAAAGCTGGCCTTGGGCACAGTGTATTACTACTTCTGAACAACATCATTTTTAATAGTTGCACCAGATTGTCTATCTGAGCAACTTTACATAAATTTCATGCAATTTTCAGTATAGTAACAGGCCTTGTGGCCCAACTGATCTGTTCCAGTGATTATGTTCCGCCAGAGCCTCCAATTATCTATTTCATCCAGCCCTAATCTTGTATCCATTTCTTTCTCCCTCGTGTGCTTAATTAGCTTCCCCATAAATACAAATCAGCTCTACTATTTTATTAGGTTGTGAAGTGCATGTTGTCTCTCTCCTGTGGACAAATTTGTAAGCACTGGGAAAAATGTTAATGCTCAAAAATGGGTATGTATTTTCCACAGAATGTAGAAATGCAAATCATTTCAAACAGAATCACAATCTCCTTGAACCTGCTCAATTTTGGTTTTTAACAGAGGAGACGTGGGGCTGTGGGTGACCAACCTGCACTTCAATATTTTAAGGATGAAAACTTGCAAGGAGATTGTACACTTCGATTCTTCCAGATATTTTATTTTGAATTTATTTTGGCAGAGCTTTGATAAGTAAAACTTAGTTAATTTGCAGCACAGCGTATGGACCAGGAGGAAGCATTGTTTCCACGAGGGAAATGGGTTTGGGTGGGTTATTCTTCGGAGGGTCGGTGTGGACTGGTTAGGCCGAAGGGCCTGTTTCCACACTGCAGAGAATCTAATCTAATCTAATCTTAGTCCAACAAAACTACTTTTTTTCAGTTTCAAGGTCACTGATTCTCTACAATCTCACATCAATGTCACACTGCATATTTTCCCCATGATCCTCTAACAGAGATATATCTCTGACTATGATCTAGACTCCTCTGACCTAGATATAGTGTTTTCCAATGGTCATCCACCAACTTTACGCTCTCCTCCCTCCCCACATTTTGTCTGTCTGATCGCTATCTTTCCACAGACCCTGAAACTCTAGATTAGAGTGGTGCTGGAAAAGCACAGCAATTCAGGCAGCATCCGAGGAGCAGGAAAATTGACGTTTTGGGCAAAAGCCCCTCACCAGGAATAGAGGCAGAGCGCCTGCAGGGTGGAGAGATAAATGAGAGGAGGGTGGGGGTGGGGGGAAGAAAGTAGCATAGAGTACAATAGGTGAATGGGGATGGGGATGGAGGTGGTATGTCAGGGAGGAGGGTGGGGGAAGATAGCAAAGAGTCACATTGCTGCGAGCTTGGCGCGGAGGATCTTGAAGGAGAACCATTGCTGGTGTTTTTGAATCTGTAGTCTGTACTGCTTGTCCTGTTCGGGTTCGAACTCTGCTGGTTTGAAGGTGGTCCGAAGTCCGTGTGGAATGAGTTGATTACGGAGGCAGGCACTGAGGAAGCAAATGTGGCTGTGGAAGCGAGGCTGTTTCAGGACTACTTTCTCCCCAACTCCACCCTCCTCTCAGTTAACCCTCCACTCTGCTGGCACTCTGCCTCTATTCCTGATGAAGGGCTTTTGCCCGATACGTTGATTTTCCTGTTCCTCGGATGCTGCCTGAACTGCTGCACTTTTCCAGCACCACTCTAATCTAGGATCTGGTTTCCAGCATCTGCAGTCCTTGTTTTTACCTGAAACACCTTTCAACAAGCTCCTTCTATCATTGTACTGTCACCTTGCTTACTTCACCAATCTCAAAAGCCCCAACCACAATGTCTCTCCCTCCAAACTGCCCTTGGCTGCTCAGTTGCATCTACAAATCCATTGCCTACCTCTCTATCCAGCATCGATAATGAATGGTCTCACAGTTTCTGGAGTATCCAGTAATGCTTCAGAGATTGCCAATATAAAAAGGAAATTGAGACATGGAAGATGCATTGCTGCAACAGAATTGATACATAAATGCTCTTAATTGACCAATATTGGACACCTCTGTGAATTAAAATGTGAAACTGCAGCTTTGTTCTTTTTCTTAATAGGAATCACTTAGCTTTGTCCAAGTTAGGAATTACTTGTTAGAAGTACAAAACCAGTTGATCACAAATCAGCTGACCAAATAGACTTCATTGTGAGTTGGATATTAGAATTAGTGATTAAAATGAAGAACTTTTATGTAGTGTCTTTCATGTTCTCTGATGTCGCAAAGTGCCTCACAGTCAATTAAATGCTGTTGAAATGTAATCACTGTAGCAATGAGTTTGCTAATAAACAATAATGTCATAAACACCAGATAATCGGTTTTATTGTTGTTGATTGAGGACACTGTGAACAACTTCCCTGCTCTTCTTTGAAATAGTATCATCAGAACCTTTACATTAACTGAGAATGGGGCCTTGACAAAATGTCTTATTCGGATGCATTGGCACAGTTGAACTTGGCCGGAAGTTTGATTCAAAGCAAAATTATTATCAGCAGAATTTTAGTCCAAAGAACAGCACCTACTCCCCACTACCACCCCAACGCCACCGCACCCCCCCCCCCCCCCCCCCCCAACCCCCTCAACTTCAACCCTGGGTGTGAACTAAAGATTAGTTTCAGGTAGATTCTGAGCAGGAATCCGAAACTAGAGCTGCGTTTGACAAGTATTCTGAAAACCTAATCCAGCAATAAGGGTTGTTTGTCTCCCTCTGTTCATTTTAAAAATCCACTTTATTGATTAGAAATGCTGGATCAATTCAGCAAGTCAGTCAGCACCTGACAAAAAGATATTGATCTGAAATATTCCCCTTTCTCGGTACCTACTCTCTCCACAGGTGGCGAAAAACTGATGGTTGTTTCCATTTTTAGCTGTTGATGTTTCAGAATTCCAGCATTTACAATGAGTTGTGTTTGTTCCAGTTCATTTATCAAAAGCTGAAGAAAGATTTTAAGAGCTATTTCCTTGTAGGCAAGACATATGATTGATGATGGTACTCCAATATGTATGCCAATCATCACTGTTCAAAACAACAGAGCAATGACAACAGGGCAACAGGCCATTATGTCCAACTAATCCATATTGGTGTTTATCCTCCACACAGCCTGGGGTCTTCCTTTCATGCTCCCATCCAGTTTCCATATTCTTTTGTCCTCTTTTCCTAAGGTTGCTGGTGGCTGTAAGATACTGCAGTCAAATAACTCCTGCAGCATTCCCCTACTCTCCAACATCATCAACACCAATCCTGGCAATCACTCCCACAGCGGTGATCTTCTTAGCTTACATAGAAATACTCGCCATAAATCATTTTTTAATCAAGACTGACCACAGGAGTTTCATCGGAGTGGACAGCCGGTCAGGTGGATGGGGTGACCTGCAGCCGTTGACCTGCGCTGGATTCCAAATGGGCAACACGGCATAAAGTGAACTTGAAGATGGATAAAGTTAAAAATCACACAATACCAGGTTATAGTCCAATAGGTTTAATTGGAAGCACAGTAGCTTTTGCAGCGACACTCCTTCATCAGGTGATCGTGGAGGACACAATTGTAAGGCACAGAATTTATAGGAGAAAGTGAGGACTGCAGATGCTGGAGATCAGAGCTGAAAATGTGTTGCTGGAAAAGCGCAGCAGGTCAGGCAGCATCCAAGGAACAGGAGAATCGACGTTTCGGGCATAAGCCCTTCTTCAGGAATGATTCCTGATTCCTCATTCCTGAAGAAGGGCTTATACCTGAAACGTCGATTCTCCTGTTCCTTGGATGCTGCCTGACCTGCTGCGCTTTTCCAGCAACACATTTTCAGCACAGAATTTATAGCAAAAATTTACAGTGTGATGTAACTGAAATTATACATTGCAAAATACCTTGATTATCTGGTGAGTCTTTCATCTGTTCGAATACCACGATAGTTTCACTTCTTTCATGTGTAAATCACAAAACCTTTTTTTAAAAGTTGCATTCTCAGGTTAAACTTTAACAATTGGTGTTAGCTAGACAATATGTTGAAGGTGTTAGCCCCCTGTGTTCTCTGTCTATGCCATGATGTTGAGATTGATTTTAATCTAAAAAGTGAGATAACAGAGTTTTACATGAATTCATGCAGTTTTTGAACAGAGTACAATGTAACTCTGCAAGTACAAATTCACCCCACAAAATATATGTGTGCATGTGAGTCTTTGTGTCTGTCTGTGTGTGTCTGTCTGGGTTGGGGGTTGTGAGAGGGAGAGAGAGTGTATATGTGTGTGTAGTGATGAATGCCAGATTTATCAGCCGTACCCACAATGTCGAGCAAAACATCACCCGTTCCCAGCGCAATGCCAACCATGCTCTCAAAACCAATCACAACATTGTCATCAAACCAGCAGATAAAGGAGGAGCCATTGTCATTCAGAATTAAACAGATTACTGCAAGGAAGTGTACCGACAACTGAACAACCAGGAACACTACAGGCAACTAACTTTGGCTGATCCAACCAAAGAACACATCTGTGAATTAAACCCATTGATTATGACTTTGGATCTAGTCATTCAGAGTTCCCTACGCACCCTCATCCCACGTACTTCTCATGTAGGCGACTTCTATTGTCTTCCAAAGGTACACAAAGTCAACACACCAGGGCTTTCCATCGTATCGGGCAATGGGACTCTGTGTGGGAATCTCTCCAGATATGTTGAAGGCACCTTGAAACCTATTGTACAGGGGATCCCAAGCTTCTGTCGTGACATTGCGGATTTCTTACAGAAACTCAGCACCCACAGACCAGTCGAACCGGGAACATTCCTCGTCACAATGGACGTTTCAGCACTCTACACCAGCATCCCCCACAATGACGGCATCGCGGCAACAGCCTCAGAACTCAACACCAACAACTGCCAATCTCTAAACACCATCCTGCAACTCATCCGCTTTATCCTCGATCACAACGTCTTCACCTTTGACAACCAGTTCTTCATCCAGGCACATGGAACAGCCATGGGGACCAAATTTGCACCCCAATATGCCAACATTTTTATGTACAGGTTCAAACAAGACTTCTTCTCTACACAGGACCTCCAACCAACACTATACACCAGGTACATTGATGACATTTTCTTCCTCTGGACCATGGCGAGGAGTCACTGATAAAAATACACAGTGATATCAACAAGTTTCATCCCACCATCAAACTCACCATGGACTACTCTCGACTATCTGTCTCATTCTTGGACACTTGCATCTCCATCAAGGATGGGCACCACACTCTACCGCAAACCCACAGACAACCTCACAATGCTACACTTCTCCAGCTTCCACCCAAAACATATTAAAACAGCCATCCCCTATGGACAAACCCTACGCGTCCACCGGATCTGCTCAGATAAGGAGGAACGTGATGGGCACCTGGAAGTACTCAGGGATGCCCTCACAAGAATAGGGTACAATGCTCAACTCATCGACCGCCAGTTCCGACATGCCACAGCAAGGAACTGTAATGACGTCCTCAGGAGACAGACACGTGCTGCAACTGACAGGGTACCCTTCGTTGTTCAGTACTTCCCAGGAACTGAAAAACTGCGCCATGTTCTTCGTGACCTGCAACACATTATCAATGAGGATGAGCGCCTCGCCAAGACCTTCCCCACACCTCCACTGCTTGCCTTTAAACAACCACCAAACATTAAACAAATTATTGTTCGTAGCAAGCTGCCCGGCTCTCAGGACAACTCCATACAACCCTATCACGGTAGGTGCTGCAAAACGTGTCAGAGTGTGGACATGGATACCACCATTACACGTGGGGACACCTCCCACCATGTACGTGGCAGGTACTCATGTAACTCAGCCAACATTGTCTATCTTATATGTTGCAGGCAGGGATGCCTGGAGGCATGGTACATTGGGGAAACCGAGCAATGGCTACGGCAAAGGATGATTGGGCACCGCACAACAATCAACAGACAGGAGGGTTCCCTCCCAGTTGGGGAACAGTTCAGTGGTCCACAACATTCGACCTTGGAACTTCGGGTGACCATCCTCCGAGGCGGACTTCGGGACAGGCATCAGCAAAAAGTGGTCAAACAGAGGCTGATAGCTAAGTTCCATATCCATAGGGAGGGCCTCAACCGGGATCTTGGATTCATGTCACACTACAGGTGACCACCATTGCACTATACACACACACACACACAGGCACTCCTACACACAGGCACTCCTAATCACACACATACACACGGACACACATATACACAGACATGCATACAGACACTCACACACACCCTTACAGACACACACATTCCCACACTCACACAGGCATCCTTTCAGAGACTTGGACCACTCTACACTGATGCACACACATATACACTCTCTCACAGACACTCACAACCCCCCACCCCAGACACACACACACACACTCCCACATGCACCCCCTCACAGACTTAAGACACTCTACACTCACTACACACACATATACACCCTTTCTCACACTCACAATCCCCAACCCAGACAGACACACATACAAACAGGCACAAAGACCCACAAACACATATATATTTTGTGCTGTGAATTTGTACTTGCAGAGTTACATTGTACTTGGTTCAAAAATTGAATGAATTCATGTAAAACTCTGTTATCTCACTTTTTAGATTAGAATCAATCTAAACATCATGGCATAGACAGCGAATACAGGGGGCTAACACCTTCAACATATTCTGGATCAGTGGTGCTGGAAGAGCACAGCAATTCAGGCAGCATCCGAGGACAGGCAAAATCGACGTTTCGGGCAAAAGCCCTTCATCAGGAATAAAGGCAGAGAGCCTGAAGCGTGGAGAGATAAGCTAGAGGAGGGTGGGGGTGGGGAGAGAGTGGCATAGAGTACAATAGGTCAGTGGGGAAGGAGATGAAGGTGATAGGTCAGGGAGGAGAGGGTGGAGTGGATAGGTGGAAAAGGAGCTGGGCAGGTCGGACAAGTGTATCCGTTGCTCCCGATGCGGTCTCCTCTACATTGGGGAGACTGGGCGCCTCCTAGCAGAGCGCTTTAGGGAACATCTCCGAGACACCCGCACCAATCAACCAAATCGCCCAGTGGCTCAACATTTCAACTCCCCCTCCCACTCTGCCGAGGTGCTGGGCCTCCTCCACCGCCGCTCCCTCACCACCAGACGCCTGGAGGAAGAACGCCTCATCTTCCGCCTCGGAACACTTCAACCCCAGGGCATCAATGTGGATTTCAACAGTTTCCTCATTTCCCCTTCCCCCACCTCATCCTAGCTTCTAACCTCCAGCAACTTGATCCCCTGACCTGTCCGGACTTGTCCGACCTGCCCAGCTCCTTTTCCACCTATCCACTCCACCCTCTCCTCCCTGACCTATCACCTTCATCTCCTTCCCCACTGACCTATTGTACTCTATGCCACTCTCTCCCCACCCCCACCCTCCTCTAGCTTATCTCTCCACGCTTCAGGCTCTCTGCCTTTATTCCTGATGAAGGGCTTTTGCCCGAAACGTCGATTTTGCCTGTCCTCAGATGCTGCCTGAATTGCTGTGCTCTTCCAGCACCACTGATCCAGAATCTGGTTTCCAGCATCTGCAGTCATTGTTTTTACCTTCAACATATTGTCTAGCTAACACCAATTGTTACAGCTAACCTGAGAATGCAACTTTTAAAAAAAGGGTTTTGTGATTTACACATGAAAGAAGTGAAACTATCATGGTATTTGAACAGATGAAAGACTCAACAGACAATCAAGGTATTTTGCAATGTATAATTTCAGTTACATCACACTGTAAATTTTTGCTATAAATTCTGTGCCTTACAACTGTGTTCTCCACAATCACCTGATGAAGGAGCAGTGCTCCGAAAGCTAGTGCTTCCAATTAAACCTGTTGGATTATAACCTGGTGTTGTGTGATTTTTAACTTTGTACACCAACATCTTGAAGATGGATGTTGGTCATCATCTGGTTTAAAAAGCTGCAGATATTGCAGGTGTTATATTGCTGTCATACACCATGCAGACAGGTCTGCAGGATTTTCAGCTGACTCTCATTAAAAGCAAGTCTGTTCGCAGGTCCCTGGGTGGGTGGGATGGAGGGTGCGGAGGGGTGGAGGGGCTGGGTGATGTGGTGGTGGTGCTTGATTAGCCTGGCAACAGCCTCTGTTCATTTTCCAGGGCTTGGTAGAGCAATCCAAGAAGAAGAAACTATGAAAAATTTTCTCCTGCTCTGACCAGCTGCCTCCAGCAGCCCCTTGTTTCCTTGCAAACTCTCTCTGTCTTTGCTAAGGACCATTGGTTAGGTCATGTTAGACCCAAAACAATGAGTAGCATGTGCCAGACTTATAGCCCATTCATTTCTTCAGCAATTTTGCATCAGGGCTCCTAAAATTGATATTTGGACGCCAAATTGCAAAGTCAAGGAAGAGAGTATCTACTTCAGCTGTGCCTCTGCATGCTTGGGCATTGCTAGCCATTCTAGTTGTGCAGCAGAGATGAGGTGCAAGAAGTTGTAATGCAAAGTTCAGTCCTCCAACCTTACATTTTCGTCTAATTATCACAGACTTAGGAAGTGTTACGCCATTCATTGAGATCATGACTGATCTGCAAATTATTGTTCTCCTACATCCCTTGACACCTTTGTGGGCAATATCTATCAATCTCTGTTTTAAAATTAGTAACTAATATAAAAGCAATTGCCATTTGCTGAAAGGAGTCTCAAACTTCGACAATCCTTTATGTGAAGAAGTGTATCTTCATTTCAGTCCCAAATAGTCTGACTCCATACTTTTTTTGTATGTCCCCCCGAGTCCAATACTCTGCAACTAATGGAGATATATTCTCTAAAACTATGTATTTGCTCAGCTTCAAGGAGGATTGGATTTTCCCACATTGGTTATTTTCTTTCTGTTGTGCAAAGCAATAGTAAACAGTAAAATCTAAGGCTCAATGGTGAGAAACAATATAACAAGTTATTCATCCAAACATTTGGATGTTAATAATTATTCAAGACTTTGAACTGGTCATGAATCTATATATTTGTTACATTTTTGTTTTCTTTCTGCCAATTTCCCATGTAACTTTGACATACCCATCAATCAAACCCACAAATGTTTCCATGGAAGCTGGCTGGCTGAGTAATGAAATTGAAATCTTCTTGTTCAGATGACCTGACCACATCTGGTAAAACACTTCCCAGAAACAGCCGCCCTCGTACATGTAACTTTGGCTTTGTTGTTTTGAATATAGCACCCTCTTATGTGACTGAATATTCACTGATAAAGAGACAATTCAAAATTAAGTTTTAAAAGTCTTCTGCCTTACTCCTAATTGGTCCTGACTATCTCCCGATTCATTCATAAACTTAAATCTGTTTTCAAAATAATTGTGATGAGTCATCATATTTACCTTATGCTGATATAATTTGAATGCTATTTCATGCTGGAATTGAAACATATTTTATAGCACAAGCTTCTTGCTAGCATTGTCTGTGTTTTACAGTCTTAATAGACAAGTGATGAAAGCCCTCTATACCAAATTTTCACTGCACCTAATTAAGGCTAATTAGTAGGAGTGGGCTGATTTTAATCTGAACCTCTGGGGACGGGTGGAAGTCAAGTAAATGGGTAGTTTTAATTGTCCTGTGTCGAACATTGAAAGGGAGCGTGCAACTAACAAGGGATTTTAAAATAAAGAGAATCTTCTGCAGTAGTGGAAGACATGGTTAAGATATTAAATCTATAATTCGCATGTGTCTTCACTAGAGAGATGTATGCTGCCAGTTGGACAGAGAAGGAGTTTGTAATGTTTAGATGGAATAAAAATAAAGGAGGGATTTAAAAAGTTAGCATTGTTCACAGTTGAAACATTACTTAACTTGAATGGGCTGCATCCCAGATCACGAAAGAAATGAAAGTCTAAAATTGCAGGGGAACTAGCTGGAGTGTTCAAGCCCTCATTGGATATAGGAACATAGAATCAGGAATAGTCTATTCAGCCCCTCAAACCTACTGAGCCATTCTAAATCATGGCTGCTTATCCAGGTCAATACCATATTCCTGCCCTGTTCTTGATGAATGGAAAACTATAAATACTCAGTGGTGAGGAACCTTAAATTCTGGATTTAATGGGGGACTATATCCTCATCCCCTAAGCTAAGAGGTTTGTGGGGGTCTTAGCTACGATCCCAAAGACTACGGCTGGGAGGAGTACAATTTGCTGTAAAGTGAGACTGCCACCCCTTTGTCAGTAGGTGGTTCTATCAGTCCTGTTGAATTAATGGGAGGACATGAGGACTGCAGATGCTGGAGATCAGAGTCAAAATGTGTGGTGCTGGAAAGGCACAGCCAATCAGGCAGTATCCAAGGAGCAGGAGAGTTGACATTTCGAGCATAAGCTCTTCATCAGATATAACATTCCTGATGAAGAGCTTATGCTCGAAATGTCGATTCTCCTGCTCCTTGGATGCTGCCTGACCAGCTGTGCTTTTCCAGCACCATACCTTTTGACTGTTGAATCGCTGCCAAACAGTGTGTGATCCTAACAGCAGAACTGGGTGCGGTAACCCCTACTGGGACTACAGACAGTTCCCGCTGTTGAGGAGTCCACATTTGTCTGTTTCATGGCCTTAACAAAGGGGTAGGTTAAAGGTTGCGGGAGCAGGGGTTGGACAGGTTCTCTCCTCCAGATCCTGGGGGACAGCAAAGATGGTACCCACCCCCTACCCAACCTTTGCTAAACAATATCCGATGAAATCACATTTCCAAAACTTTCCAAATTGCCTGGATCTCCTCCTTACTAATTCAGCACTCAATAGGCTGAGAGCAGAAGAGGGTCCTAAACCTCTGTCACCCCACTGCTGAATTCCAGCAGGGAGTGAGGAAGTAGGTGGCAGGAGGACAATCAAATGATTTTATTTGCTCCACTGCGTTCAAACCTGCCAGCAGAAATGCTTAAAATCCAGTCTGACATTAACTTGGGGCATAGGATTCAAACTTTTTCAGCTGCCATTTGAGCCCAGGTCCCCAGATCGTTAATCTAAGACTCTGGATTACTATTCCAGTGACAATACCTCTTCACTACCACCTCTACCTATTCTTAACATGCCATAATGTCCATTCTCTTCAGGTATGGGTGGCATCAACACAGTCTCAGTCACCACCACCCATGTCCTCCAGCGCCTCTAAGGCAGACAGCATGGATTCCTGAGAGAATGCCAAGGTAAGGCTGCCTCCTACTCACTTCACCAGCTCTTCCACTGACACCTTGTGGGTATTTTAGATAGTTTAGAGTTGGGAGCGCACGCTGGAGACAACTCCATGATGTCCGGCCATTAGCAACTCCAACTACGATGCACAAGCAGACACAGAAGCAGCAGCCAGGTTTTCCAGGGGCACTGGACAACTTGACACAAAGCTGTAGGAGTGCACCATCACCACTGGGACCCTGCTGCCTCTGGCATGTAAACATCTGGCTGCCTTCATGTGCAGATTTGCAACTGTGATGAAGAGTCAACCTGAGCAGTCTCTGAGCCTGCTGGATATGTGCATGGATCTGCACCCCACTGTTCTAGCCACTGATGCTCGGCACCAATAGCAAGGCAATGGATTGGGGGGTTGGGATATGAGGAAATTTGACCTCCCAAGAAGACAGCTGGTACCAGTAGGAGGAAGTCCCAGAAGTCTCCTCTGATGACACTCAGGTGGTGGCTAGACCTTCCATTTCTATGGGCACCAGCCACATGCACTCCCTGACCAAGGACATTGGCATCTGACATGTGCCAGCCTCTAAGAATCCTCTTGGCACACCTCCAATCCTCTTACAGAATGCTTCTCCACTTTGTTGCTGCATCAGCAAATATCGCTGCAATGCTACTTCAAGAACACTCAGGAACACATACCCAGCTCATGGACTGGACCAGGCTGCTCCTCTGGGCTCTTTGCTGCTACCATAGTGTTCACACACTCTGAGCCCACCTGGATGCTCACAGCATCTCTATCTTGCATTGCCTTGTCTTGCCATTTTGCACCGCATAGCCAGAGATACCACATTCATGTTACTGTTGCCTGCCACACTCAGTCATGTGAGAATTCAGGAGGGGGCAGCTGCCTGGACCCTCTAGAGACAAATGCATCCAGGGACTAAAACCTCTAAAACCAACAGGCCCCACTGTAGAGCAGGTTCCCTCCTTTCCACTTACAAATCTCAGGACGGCAGCAAATGTAAGGACTTTAGCTTTCCTTTCCTTAAGTGGAGTGTTCCATTAAGTACAATTCCATTTGTTACAGGAGCTTTTCATCCAGATTTTAAGGAATGTTTTTGAAATATCTTTGTACAGAAATCAAACATCACTGTGAGCTTTCAGGTGTTAGTAAAACTCTACTTCATTGAATTTTCTTTAAAAGTCATTCTCAAAAGTAACTTGTTTGATGATTCTCAACATTTATTTCTTTTAAATTTACCCTAAATTTAAATATGACAACATTCCTAGCAACATTTTTTTGTACAGGCTCAGAAATGTCCTTGCATTGGCAGGTTTACTTGATGTCGAGAGTGTGGTGCTGGAAACGCACAGCAGGTCAGGCAGCATCCGAGGAGCAGGAGAATCAGGCATAAGCCCTTCATCAAGAATGAGGCTTGTGGTTCACAAGCCTCATTCTTGATGAAGGGCTGATACCCAAAACATTGATTCTCCTGCTCCTCGGATGCTGCCTGAACTGCCTTGCTTTTCGAGCACCACACTCTCGCCTCTGATCCTCTGATCTCCAACATCTGCAGTCCTCACTTTCTCCAGGTTTAGTTTGTGGTCAACTATTTTCTTCCAAGACAATCTTTCCCATCTTTTGAAACTAATTAGGCTGTTTCCTAGACTTTCATTTTAAATTAACATTTTGTTTTTAAATTTGTTTGTCCTCCTAAACTTTATATCTATTTTCCATTAAGTGCATGAAATAGCAATGTGTGTGAAATTATTTAATCAATTCCAATTTCAGAAAGAATTAAATCTAGGATTGTTGATTTTAAATGATGCTTACATAAGTGTTTGCAGTCAGCCTAGTTTCTCCCATTCTCTACCTTTGGATGAAACTTACCACACTGTGAGCGGCACGGACTATGGTGAGATGAGCAGTGGAATCGATCAAGATGATCACATCTCCTTCAAGATTATCCCACCACAACTTTCATCCTTTGCTGAAGCATCCATGTGTGATTCTCACCAGGCAGCAGCAAGTTCCCAGCTGTTGCCCTTTATGACTTGTTAAAACAGCATGTTAACAGTTCACTCTCCGTGGTCTGCGCTCTAACCCCATTCACCACACAAACTGGCCATTGGGAAAATTTGATATGGAAGCCAGCGTAGGCTTTTGGCAGCTTCAGCTAGCAGCTGGCTTCAAAAGGCAAACACCTTGGACACTGGGTACGGGCATCACAAAAATGCTCCATGAGCACTGGCCACCTGCAGCCCATGACCAAGGAAATGTGTGCCAGCCTCTACGAACCTTCTTGGCTCATCTCCGATCCTCTTCCTGAATGCTTCTCCACTTTATTGCTGCACCCAGGCTGCACCAGCAACTATTGTTGCAATGCTGCTTCAAGAACACTCAGGAACCCAGCTCAGGGACTGGCCCAGGCTGTTCCTCTGAGCTCTTTACTAGCTGTCCTAGCTCTCACACAATTTGAGCGCACCTGGATGATCACAGCATCTATAACTTGCATTGCTTTGTCTTGAGTTTTTGCCCTTTGACCCCTAAGCCAGAAATACCGGGTTCATATTAAAGTTGTCTTGCCTTGCTGTTTAGTGCAGACACAACGCCAGCGAGTTTGTCATGGTTGTCAGCAGGCCTCAGTTAAGACACGGGGAATAGCCTTCACTCACAGCTTTCTAACACAGTTGATTATAAGGAGACTGTCTAGGCCCTGCCTGGGGCTGTCAGAATCGTCTACTCATAAAGGGGTGAGTTGCTGAATGATGGCAAGCACACCACCCATCTGATTCCTTCAGCATTGTCATGAGCTATTATTCTCCTGGGAAGAGAGAGGCAGGAATTATGGAAAATGAAAGCGGGTGGCACAGCTAACCCTGCTGGTGCAGGCTGAGAGGATTCTCCAGTGCTCGGCCTTCTCGCTGATACCTGAGACTGCTTCAGCAGAGCAGGCAACCTCGGAGCAGGCTGGCATGGTCTGCTGGTGTGGCCCCATTGCTGCTGCAGTGGGAAGAGGAATTGATCATAATGTTTTGTGTACTAATAACCTTGGAGATGTAGAAGGTCCAGTCAACAATCTTGTACTTCCACCAGAAGATGGACTTTTGGGGATCCCCTGGACTGACTGAACTGATGAGAAGCTGCCCTTTTTCCGATGCCACATATGTTGTAAAATCCTTGAAAAAGTTACATTTTGTGAGATGAAGCATAACTAGATTTTTGATGGCATGCTCATCATGTACTGAAGTAGACAAGCAGGAGGCTGGAAGAACACAGCATCAGGAGATGGAGAAGTCAAACTTTCAGGTGTAACACTTCTTCTTGTTGTGTTCTTCCAGCCTCCTGTTTGTCTAACTTGGATTCCAGAATCTGCAGTGTTTTGGTCTCAGCATGTTCTGAAACCCAGACCTCATGCTTCTTGAGCTGACAACACTACAACCTGCACTTGTGATTGGCCACTGGGGGTCACAAGGCACATTCTGAAGTTCCCTTATGGAACAGGATGAGCATCCAAGGGACTGAGGTGCCCTGTCAGACCTCTATTTATTCGTCCACTAACCGGTGAGCTGTATTCCTTGTATTGGCATCGGTTTATTTTGCAGTGAGTTAACTTAATGTTCCATGTCACATTGCATTTATCTACATTTAATTTCAATTTATCAAAAAATTGAGTCCTTTTGTATTTCTAGCTCTGTCTAACTAATGTTAACTTTATCTCTAGATTAGCTAATTGAACTCTGATTTTAGCTCTAGAATGAAATGGTTAAGTTAGCTTTTGTTTTATGTTTACTCATTGTCTAGATTACAGTTTATTACTTTGATTAAATTACAACATTTGAAAGGTTCTTCAAGTATGCACTCATGTGACATCTTGTAATATAACTTCATTTCATGATTTGTTCTTGCCTGTCCCTCCTCCCTTCCCCCAGTGTTTTGCTGATCTGACATAGTCAGTGTTACAGTACTTAACAATAAACATGAACCATACAGGTATCACAAATAAATTCAGCCATCACAGAAGCAGTTAGAAATTGGAGTTCATATATTTAATCACTTCAAGGTTTGTCAGCAGCACTAGGTAAAAAATGATGTTAACTCACATCGTTTAGAAGTCCAGCACAAATAACAGCATGACATTGGAGAACATTGTTTGGCTATGAGTTAAAAAGGACAATTCTCCCTTTGCCACTCCCAGCCCTGCCCCATCTTCTTCACCTATGACTTTGCTCATGTGAACAAGTATAAGTATAATCACCTTTTACGTTATAATAAACTTTATGTAAATTTGCATTGGTGGGATATTCCTGCTGCCATTTTGGTTTACTTCAACAACTGTTTACAAAGAGCGGTTGGGGTACTTTAGTAGTTATAGACAAATTATGTTGGATGTGTCATAATGACTTAACATTAATATAATACTCAGATTACACTAGATTAGATTCCCTCCAATGTGGAAACGGGCCCTTCGGCCCAGCAAGTCCACACCGACCCTCCGAAGAGTAACCCACCTAGATCCATTTCCCTCTGACTAATGCACCTAACACTATATTCACCAACAAAATGCAGCATCGACACCATCCACTCAATACCCATGACATTCATGTTTCTAAACAAAAATTCTTTACAGAATAGTAGCATAATACAAGAATTTGACATAGATATAGAAATCTTGAAATGCAGTTCACAGTGAATTTGCTAAGTGACAAAAACATGCCATTATTTGTGATTGACCAAGACAAAACAGTGCCACACATTGTGACTTTCAATAATTCACTACAATTCAACAGTCAGAATTTATCATGCATACAAGATTAAATATTGTTAACATGCCTAACTGCTTATTTATAATCTGTTAATAACTGTTAGAATGGTTTAGGTCACATAAATCTTAAAACATTTCATTTAATTATTTCAAACAGAATGTTCTTTACAGACCATTTGCAAGGTCATATTTATTGGACCATTCTAATCTAACATTTTCTTCTAAGTGGACTACAGTGCCCTCCGGCGAATATATAAATATTACAATTATGCAACAAAAATGCCATCTAATTACCAGCAATTGTTTTTGATAATGATTGGTAATATTTATTGGAAACAGTTACATTGTTTTCAATGCTGCTTCAATATTTGTCAGCTTAAGTTCATTACTTACGTTTGATATTTTGTTGATATTTACAAAACTGTAATAATGTTCTTTCCACTTGGTTACACTTAGATTAGAATAGGTTTTCTAGAATTTAATGCAGGCTGGTCCAGTTATGATCAGCAGTTACCCTCTTTACGTATTATGAAAACTTTCGACATGTTCTTGAAAGGAAATGGATGTTATAAACTCGTCTTGTGTGTGATTTTCAGAACATAGAACAGTTCAGCACAGGAACAAGCCCTTTGGCCTGCGATGTGTCAAATGTGAAGTCAAATTAAATGAATTCCTTCTGCCTGGTTTTGGTCCATATCTCTCCAATCCTTGCAAATTCATGTGCTTCTCATAGATTCTCTGCAACATTTGCTGATATGCTGTGGTTCTGTTCGCCGAGCTGGAAGTTTTTGTTGCAAACGTTTCGTCACCTGGCTAGGCAACATCATCAGTGCTTGGGAGCCTCCTGCGAAGCGCTTCTTTGATGTTTCCTCCGGTGTTTATAGTGGTCTGTCCCTGCCGCTTCCGGTTGTCAGTTTCAGCTGTCCGCTGTAGTGGTTGGTATATTGGGTCCAGGTCGATGTGTTTGTTGATGGAGTTTGTGGATGAATGCCATGCCTCGAGGAATTCCCTGGCTGTTCTCTGTCTGGCTTGCCCTATGATAGTAGTGTTGTCCCAGTCGAATTCATGTTGCTTGTTGTCTGCGTGTGTGGCTACTAAGGATAGCTGGTCGCGTCGTTCCGTGGCTAGTTGATGTTCATGTATGTGGATTGTTAGCTGTCTTCCTGTTTGTCCAATATAGTGTTTTGTGCAGTCCTTGCATGGTATTTTGTACACTACATTAGTTTTGCTCATGTTGGGTATCGGGTCCTTCGTTCTGGTGAGTTGTTGTCTGAGCGTGGCTGTTGGTTTGTGTGCCGTTATGAGTCCTAGGGGTCGCAGTAGTCTGGCTGTCAGTTCTGAGATGCTCCTGATGTATGGTAGTGTGGCTAGTCCTTTTGGTTGTGGTATGTCCTCGTTCCATGGTCTTTCTCTTAGGCATCTGTTGATGAAGTTGCGCGGGTATCCGTTTTTGGCGAATACCTTGTATAGGTGTTCCTCTTCTTCTTTTTGCAGTTCTGGTGTACTGCAGTGTGTTGTGGCCCTTTTGAATAGTGTCCTGATGCAGCTTCGTTTGTGTGTGTTGGGGTGGTTACTTTCATAGTTTAGGACTTGGTCTGTTTGTGTGGCTTTCCTATATACTCTTGTAGTGAATACTCCGTTCGGTGTTCTCTGTACCATCACGTCTAGGAATGGGAGTTGGCTATCCTTTTCTTCTTCTCTCGTGAATCGGATTCCTGTGAGTGTGGCGTTGATGATCCGGTGTGTTTTTTCTATTTCCGTGTTTTTAATGATTACAAACGTGTCATCGACATATCTGACCCAGAGTTTGGGTTGAATTTGTGGTAGGACTGTTTGTTCTAACCTTTGCATAACTGCCTCTGCTATGAGTCCCGAGATTGGTGATCCCATGGGTGTTCCGTTGATTAGTTCGTATATCTGGTTGTTGAATGTGAAGTGTGTTGTGAGGCACAAGTCCAGTAGTTTAAGTATGCCGTCTTTGTTGATAGGTTCAGCGTCCTGTTTTCTGTTCTGTATGTCCAGTAGGTTGGCTATTGTTTCTCTGGCTAGGGTTTTGTCAATAGAGGTGAACAGTGCCGTCACGTCGAATGATATCATGGTTTCTTCTTTGTCTATGTGTATATTTCTGATGATGTCCAAGAATTCCTGTGTTGATTGTATAGAGTGTTTGGATCCGCTGACCAGGTGTTTCAGTTTCTGTTGTAGTTCTTTGGCCAGTTTGTATGATGGTGTCCCTGGTAGTGATACTATGGGTCTGAGTGGGATGTCTGGTTTGTGTACTTTAGGTAATCCATAGAATCTGGGGGTGTTGTTGCTTTCCGGTTTCATTCTTTGTAGGTCAGCTCTGGTTATCTGTCCGTTTTTTTGTAGATTCCTTAGTGTGTTATTTATCCTATTGGTGAGCTGTGGGGTGGGGTCAAACTCCCTCTTTTGGTAGGTGTTGATATCTGCAAGTAGTTGTTGTGCTTTTTGGATGTAATCTGATTTATCTAGAATGACCGTCATTCTGCCTTTATCTGCTGGTAGTATGATTATGTTCTTATCGTTTCTTAGTGATTTCAGTGCTTCCCTCTCCTTGGTGTTGAGGTTATGTGTTTGTCTTTTCCTTATTATCATAGGTACGACAGTTTGTCTCACTGTTTGTTGTGTCTCTTCTGTCAGTCCATTGTTCCTGAGTGTGCATTCTAGTGCTGCTAGGACGTCTGCTGTCTTGACGTCCCTGTGGTTGTAGTTGAGTCCCTTGGCCAGTATTGTTCTTTCCGTGTCTGTGAGCTGTCTGTGGGAGAGGTTTCTAACCCAGGTGTGTGTTGTGGTGTCCTCTCTGTTGTGTGTTAATTTGGCCATTTTTTCTTTTAGTGCCGTTTTTTTGCGGTGTGTTGTCCTGTTCTGTCCTATGGTGACAGCCTGTTCTATGGTCCGGGTCCATTCACGATTAGTGGTTTTTGAAATTAACGACGTTTGGCGCGCAATTTCTTGTTTGTACTTGTGGAGTCGGTTGTGTGCGTCTGTGATCATAACCTGGATCATCCTGAATCCGTTCTGCTTGGCTGTTTCCCTGGCTTGTGAGTTGTTGACTGGCGGTCTGTATCTGACACATTGTGGAAGGATTCGATTCTTTCGGCATTCGTGTAGGAACCGGAGTTGTTCGTATGTGGCGCTTAGGCGGTTAGCGCAGGATTCCCATTTCCTGGCTTGTCTCAGCGTCTCTCGCCCATAAGTGTTCAAAGTTTGTGCGAAGATTTGTAGCTCGGGTGCTCGTTGTTGTGGTTCTGTTCGCCGAGCTGGAAGTTTTTGTTGCAAACGTTTCGTCCCCTGGCTAGGCGACATCCTCAGTGCTTGGGAGCCTCTTCCGAAGCGCTTCTTTGATGTTTCCTCCGGTGTTTATAGTGGTCTGTCCCTGCCGCTTCCGGTTGTCAGTTTCAGCTGTCCGCTGTAGTGGTTGGTATATTGGGTCCAGGTCGTTGATGGAGTTTGTGGATGAATGCCATGCCTCTAGGAATTCCCTGGCTGTTCTCTGTCTGGCTTGCCCTATGATAGTAGTGTTGTCCCAGTCGAATTCATGTTGCTTGTTGTCTGCGTGTGTGGCTACTAAGGATAGCTGGTCGTGTCGTTTCGTGGCTAGTTGATGTTCATGTATGTGGATTGTTAGCTGTCTTCCTGTTTGTCCTATATAGTGTTTTGTGCAGTCCTTGCATGGTATTTTGTACACTACATAAGTTTTGCTCATGTTGGGTATCGGGTCCTTCGTTCTGGTGAGTTGTTGTCTGAGCGTGGCTGTTGGTTTGTGTGCCGTTATGAGTCCTAGGGGTCGCAGTAGTCTGGCTGTCAGTTCTGAGATGCTCCTGATGTATGGTAGTGTGGCTAGTCCTTTTGGTTGTGGTATGTCCTCGTTCCATGGTCTTTCTCTTAGGCATCTGTTGATGAAGTTGCGCGGGTATCCGCTTTTGGCGAATACCTTGTATAGGTGTTCCTCTTCTTCTTTTTGCAGTTCTGGTGTACTGCAGTGTGTTGTGGCCCTTTTGAATAGTGTCCTGATGCAGCTTCGTTTGTGTGTGTTGGGGTGGTTACTTTCATAGTTTAGGACTTGGTCTGTGTGTGTGGCTTTCCTGTATACTCTTGTAGTGAATTCTCCGTTCGGTGTTCTCTGTACCATCACGTCTAGGAATGGGAGTTGGCTATCCTTTTCTTCTTCTCTCGTGAATCGGATTCCTGTGAGTGTGGTGTTGATGATCCGGTGTGTTTTTTCTATTTCCGTGTTTTTAATGATTACAAACGTGTCATCGACATATCTGACCCAGAGTTTGGGTTGAATTTGTGGTAGGACTGTTTGTTCTAACCTTTGCATAACTGCCTCTGCTATGAGTCCCGAGATTGGTGATCCCATGGGTGTTCCGTTGATTAGTTTGTATATCTGGTTGTTGAATGTGAAGTGTGTTGTGAGGCACAAGTCCAGTAGTTTAAGTATGCCGTCTTTGTTGATAGGTTCAGCGTCCTGTTGTCTGTTCTGTATGTCCAGTAGGTTGGCTATTGTTTCTCTGGCTAGGGTTTTGTCAATTGAAGTGAACAGTGCCATCACGTCGAATGATATCATGGTTTCTTCTTTGTCTATGTGTATATTTCTGATGATGTCCAAGAATTCCTGTGTTGATTGTATAGAGTGTTTGGATCCGCTGACCAGGTGTTTCAGTTTCTGTTGTAGTTCTTTGGCCAGTTTGTATGATGGTGTCCCTGGTAGTGATACTATGGGTCTGAGTGGGATGTCTGGTTTGTGTACTTTAGGTAATCCATAGAATCTGGGGGTGTTGTTGCTTTCCGGTTTCATTCTCTGTAGGTCAGCTCTGGTTATCTGTCCGTTTTTTTGTAGATTCCTTAGTGTGTTATTTATCCTATTGGTGAGTTGCGGTGTGGGGTCAAATTCCTTCATTTGGTAGGTGTTGATATCTGCAAGTAGTTGTTGTGCTTTTTGGATGTAATCTGATTTATCTAGAATGACCGTCATTCTGCCTTTATCTGCTGGTAGTATGATTATGTTCTTATCGTTTCTTAGTGATTTCAGTGCTTCCCTCTCCTTGGTGTTGAGGTTATGTGTTTGTCTTTTCCTTATTATCATAGGTACGACAGTTTGTCTCACTGTTTGTTGTGTCTCTTCTGTCAGTCCATTGTTCCTGAGTGTGCATTCTAGTGCTGCTAGGACGTCTGCTGTCTTGACGTCCCTGTGGTTGTAGTTGAGTCCCTTGGCCAGTATTGTTCTATCCGTGTCTGTGAGCTGTCTGCGGGAGAGGTTTTTAACCCAGGTGTGTGTTGTGGTGTCCTCTTTGTTGTGCGTTAATTTGGCCATTTTTTCTTTTAGTGCCGTTTTTTTGCGGTGTGTTGTCCTGTTCTGTCCTATGGTGACAGCCTGTTCTATGGTCCGGGTCCATTCACGATTAGTGGTTTTTGAAATTAACGACGTTTGGCGCGCAATTTCTTGTTTGTACTTGTGGCGTCGGTTGTGTGCGTCTGTGATCATAACCTGGATCATCCTGAATCTGTTCTGCTTGGCTGTTTCCCTGGCTTGTGAGTTGTTGACTGGCGGTCTGTATCTGACACATTGTGGAAGGATTCGATTCTTTCGGCATTCGTGTAGGAACCGGAGTTGTTCGTATGTGGCGCTTAGGCGGTTAGCGCAGGATTCCCATTTCCTGGCTTGTCTCAGCGTCTCTCGCCCATAAGTGTTCAAAGTTTGTGCGAAGATTTGTAGCTCGGGTGCTCGTTGTTGTGGTTCTGTTCGCCGAGCTGGAAGTTTTTGTTGCAAACGTTTCGTCCCCTGGCTAGGCGACATCCTCAGTGCTTGGGAGCCTCTTCCGAAGCGCTTCTTTGATGTTTCCTCCGGTGTTTATAGTGGTCTGTCCCTGCCGCTTCCGGTTGTCAGTTTCAGCTGTCCGCTGTAGTGGTTGGTATATTGGGTCCAGGTCGATGTGTTTGTTGATGGAGTTTGTGGATGAATGCCATGCCTCTAGGAATTCCCTGGCTGTTCTCTGTCTGGCTTGCCCTATGATAGTAGTGTTGTCCCAGTCGAATTCATGTTGCTTGTTGTCTGCGTGTGTGGCTACTAAGGATAGCTGGTCATGTCGTTTCGTGACTAGTTGATGTTCATGTATGTGGATTGTTAGCTGTCTTCCTGTTTGTCCTATATAGTGTTTTGTGCAGTCCTTGCATGGTATTTTGTACACTACATAAGTTTTGCTCATGTTGGGTATCGGGTCCTTCGTTCTGGTGAGTTGTTGTCTGAGCGTGGCTGTTGGTTTGTGTGCCGTTATGAGTCCTAGGGGTCGCAGTAGTCTGGCTGTCAGTTCTGAGATGCTCCTGATATATGGTAGTGTGGCTAGTCCTTTTGGTTGTGGTATGTCCTCGTTCCATGGTCTTTCTCTTAGGCATCTGTTGATGAAGTTGCGCGGGTATCCGCTTTTGGCGAATACCTTGTATAGGTGTTCCTCTTCTTCTTTTTGCAGTTCTGGTGTACTGCAGTGTGTTGTGGCCCTTTTGAATAGTGTCCTGATGCAGCTTCGTTTGTGTGTGTTGGGGTGGTTACTTTCATAGTTTAGGACTTGGTCTGTGTGTGTGGCTTTCCTGTATACTCTTGTAGTGAATTCTCCGTTCGGTGTTCTCTGTACCATCACGTCTAGGAATGAGAGTTGGCTATCCTTTTCTTCTTCTCTCGTGAATCGGATTCCTGTGAGTGTGGCGTTGATGATCCGGTGTGTTTTTTCTATTTCCGTGTTTTTAATGATTACAAACGTGTCATCGACATATCTGACCCAGAGTTTGGGTTGAATTTGTGGTAGGACTGTTTGTTCTAACCTTTGCATAACTGCCTCTGCTATGAGTCCCGAGATTGGTGACCCCATGGGTGTTCCGTTGATTTGTTTGTATATCTGGTTGTTGAATGTGATGTGTGTTGTGAGGCACAAGTCCAGTAGTTTAAGTATGCCGTCTTTGTTGATGAGCAAAACTAATGTAGTGTACAAAATACCATGCAAGGACTGCACAAAACACTATATAGGACAAACAGGAAGACAGCTAACAATCCGCATACATGAACATCAACTAGCCACGAAACGACACGACCAGCTATCCTTAGTAGCCACACACGCAGAACCACAACAACGAGCACCCGAGCTACAAATCTTCGCACAAATTTGCTGATATTGTTGGCAAAAACATAATTAATTGTGTATAAAGGATTTTGAATTGCCCATGTTAATGGAAGGTAGTATTGTCCTTTCATTTATTGTCTTTTCTATTGATGTTTCTCAACGAAACCAATTACTGATCAAACAATGTTGGTTGCTAATGTGCTGTATTTCCTTTTGCTATTATTTGTGTTTCACCCTTGTAAACTGACAAAGATTGAGATTACAGAGCTTGCATTCATATGATCATTTACCTACTTTGGCAGTGGGGGAATGAATAACTCAGTTGTAACTGAGACATTCACTCCAGTGTGCTGGAACCTTTTCCGAAATCTTTCCTTTGTAAGTGTATTCTTCTCAGTTTTACTATTTAAATTCTAACCCAGATCTACATGCAAATAAATTGGAAAAAAAAGGACACCTTTAGCGGCGACTTGATATTCTTCTCTACCTCCCTTAGTATCCTTGATTACTCAAGTATTACTAAACCATGACCTCAGCTATTATTTTAGTCCAGGGCAAGTGAATGTTGAGGGGAGGCCCAAACCTAACTGAATCCTAATGGGTAATCAGACTGCATAGTATTTTGAATTATCAGCCAACTGACCAAACATGCCCATGTATCCTTTGAAATTTAATTTGATGTACTCTTTCTTGGGATGTGGGCATTCATTATCCATCCATAATTGCCCATGAACATTAAAAGGCTTTCAAATTATATTGTATTTTAATTAAAGTCATTAACTCTGAAGGAATCTAAGTCAATTCATAAGCATGAGACAAGAGCCAAACTTGGCCATTTAATCATATGATTCCAATTAGTGTTCCATTACATAATTAAATCTAAAGATAAAGTTAAAATAGTTAGTTAGAGGTAGAAACACGATGAATTTTTCACAAAATTAAAACATGAGATAAATAAGTAATGAGTTCTAACTGAATTGAAAT
Organism: Chiloscyllium plagiosum; assembly: GCF_037043375.1. NCBI lineage: Eukaryota > Metazoa > Chordata > Chondrichthyes > Orectolobiformes > Hemiscylliidae > Chiloscyllium > Chiloscyllium plagiosum. The sequence continues at coordinate 1,212,918 of NW_028270145.1, forward strand.
GATTTGTTCGGTCTTTCAAAGATTATTAAAGCATCAACCATGTCACTGTGAGGCTGGAATCACATATAGACCAGACTAGGTGAGGATGGCAGATTCTTTCCCTGAAGGACCATTAGTGAACTAGAAAATCTTTGACAACAATTGCAAATGTTTTGTAGCCCCACTGAGTTTTCAATCCCAGATTTAGTAATTGAATTTAAGTTCAATCAGCTACCATGATGGGATTTGAACCTTAGATATGATATCATAGAGTTACTAGTCCAGTGACATTGCCACTAGATCACATTTTTAAAGTTAAACTAAAATTCTCATCCTTGTTTTCAGACTGCTTCATTGTCTGGCTCCTCCATGTCTATAATTCCTCCAGATATGCAACCCTCTGAGATAGCTGTACTTCTGTTTTCATTCACTCCATCATTATTGGCCATGCCTTCTGGGTCCGAGGCCCTGAATTCTGAAATTCTCTCTCTCAACCTCTCTGCCACTCCTCTTCATTTCTTTCCTGTATGACATTGTTAAAATATACCTCTTTGGCCAGCTCTTTTTGGCCATTTACTAATATTTCCTCACACAGCTCAGTGTCATATTTTGTTTCTGTCAAGCACTTTGAGACGTTTTAGCATGTTAAAGGTGCTACATAAACACAAGTTGTTGTACTTATAGATGTCCTGAAGCAGACAAAGAGGGAGAAAACACATTGTATGAAATGCTATACTATAGTAATAGACTGGATTGATCTTTTCAGTGTGACCCAAAAGCGAGTGCATAGGAAACAGATAACATTTGAGGTTCCATTGTAGGAGCGGAGGTGAGTGGAAACTATGCTTCTGAAAGGAAGCCATAACATAAAAACATAAGACATAAGAGCAAGAGAAGACCATTCAGTCCACTCCAGAGACCACCCGACCATTCAATAACATGTCTGATCTGCCTTAGGCTTCATTTCCTCTTTCATGATTTACATTTTATTTTGCTCAAAAACTGCATGAATCCATGTAAGATTCCGTAAATTCATTTTTTAGATTAGAATCAGTCTGACCATTGTGGCACAGACAGTCTCACACAGGGCACCTCACACCTTCAATGTATCATCTGGGCCGACATGACACCAATAGTTAAAGTTCACTTGAGAATATAACTTTTAAAAGGTTCTGCGATTTACATTTGGAAGAATTGAAACCAACATGTTCATTCTAAAAAATGAGAGACTTAAAAACAATCCAGGTCTTTTTCAATATATAATTTCAGTTACATCACACTTTGCTACAAGTTCTGTGCCTTATAGTCTTATACTCCACAACCACCTGATGAAGGAGCTGTGCTCCGAAAGCTAGTGCTTCCAAATAAACCTGTTGGACTATAACCTGGTGTTGTGTGATTTTTAACTTTCCTCTTTTATTCTAACTCAACATTAGCATCAACTTACTGATATTTCAAGAATTGATTTATTCCCTTTTCAAATATTTTCCATGATCTAGCCTCCACAACTCTCTGAGGTAGAGAATTCCGGACATTCACTACCCTCTGAGAGAAAACATTCCTTTGCAGCTCTATTGTAAATCACTATCTCTTTATTCCGTAATTATGCTTCCTAGTTTGAGATTCCTCCACTGTAGAAATATTTTCTCAATATCTACTCTCAAGCTCGCTCAGAATCTTACATGTTTCAATAAGATCAACTCCCATTCTTCTAAAATCTAATAAAGCACCTGGTTAGCCTGGTGAGTCTCGTTTAACCTGCCTCCAATTTCAGTACATCACAACTTCCAACTGACGTGCATGATCTCACATTTTCCTACATTAAATATCATCTGCCAAACTTTTACCCATTTACTCAACCTATCTATATTTCCTTGCAATTTCCTTATTTCACAAGGAAACAAGTCATCCTACCAATTTTTGTATTGTCAGCAAATTTGGATTCATGCAACTCTGCCCCTTCCTCCAAGGTATTAATATCCATAGTATATCCGTAATGGAAGGGCTGGGACTGATCCTTGTGGCACTCCATTGGTTATGTATTTCTAAACTACAAATGATCCATTGTTGCCAACTCTGTTTTCTTTGTGTTGACCGATCTTCAGTCCATGAGCTCCTACCTTATGCGGTAACCCTTTATCTGGTACCTGATTGAATGTCTTCTGGAAATCCAAAGACACATCATCTACTGGCTTCATTTAATGAATTCTACTAAGAACTCTAGAAAATTTCTCAAACATGGTTTTCATTTCACAAAGGAGAAAGTGAGGACTGCAGATGCTGGAGATCAGAGCTGAAAATGTGTTGCTGGAAAAGCGCAGCAGGTCAGGCAGCATCCAGGGAACAGGAGAATCGACGTTTCGGGCATAAGCCCTTCTTCAGGAATGAGGAAGGTTTGTCCAGCAGGCTAAGATAAAAGGTAGGGAGGAGGGACTTGGAGGAGGGGCATCGGAAATGTGATAGGTGGAAAGAGGTCAAGGTGAGGGTGATAGGTCAGACTGGGGTGGGGGCGGAGAGGTCGGGAAGAAGATTGCAGGTTAGGAAGGCGGTGCTGAATTCGATGGATTAGACTGAGACAAGGTGGGGGGAGGGGAAATGAGGAAACTGGTGAAATCCGAGTTCATCCCTTGTGGTTGGAGGGTTCCTAGGCGGAAGATGAGGCGCTCTTCCTCCAACCGTCGTTTTGTTGTGGTCTGGCGATGTAGGAGTCCAAAGACCTGCACATTCCTTGGTGGAGTGGGAGGGGGAATTGAAATGTTGAGCCACAGGGTGGTTGGGTTGGTTGGTCCGGGTGTCCCAGAGGTGTTCCCTGAAACGCTCCGCAAGTAGCCGGCCTGTCTCCCCAATATAGAGGAGGCCACATCGGGTGCAGAGGATGCAATAGATGATGTGTGTGGAGGTGCAGGTGAATCTGTGGCGGATATGGAAGTTTCCTTTGGGGCCTTGGAGGGAGGTGAGGGGGGAGGTGTGGGCGCAAGTCTTGCACCTCCTGCGGTTGCAGGGGAAGGTGCCGGGAGTGGAGGTTGGGTTGGTGGGGTGTGTGGACCTGACGAGGGAGTCACGGAGGGAGTGGTCTTTACGGAATGCTGATAGGGGAGGGGAGGGAAATATATCCTTGGTGGTGGGGTCCGTTTGGAGGTGGCGGAAATGACGGCGGATGATGCGCTGAACATGGAGATTGGTGGGGTGGTAGGTGAGGACCAGTGGGGTTCTGTCCTGGTGGCGGTTGGAGGGGCGGGGCTCAAGGGCGGAGGAGCGGGAAGTGGAAGAGATGTGGTGGAGGGCATCGTCGACCACGTCGGGGGGGAAATTGCAGTCCTTGAAGAAGGAGGCCATCTGGGTTGTGCGTTTTTGGAACTGGTCCTCCTGGGAGCAGATGCGGCGGAGTCGAAGGAATTGGGAGAATGGGATGGCGTTTTTACAGGGGGCAGGATGGGAGGAGGTGTAGTCCAGGTAGCTGTGGGAGTCGGTCGGTTTGTAGTAGATGATGACTTGCGCCCACACCTCCCCCCTCACCTCCCTCCAAGGCCCCAAAGGAAACTTCCATATCCGCCACAGATTCACCTGCACCTCCACACACATCATCTATTGCATCCTCTGCACCCGATGTGGCCTCCTCTATATTGGGGAGACAGGCCGGCTACTTGCGGAGCGTTTCAGGGAACACCTCTGGGACATCCGGACCAACCAACCCAACCACCCTGTGGCTCAACATTTCAATTCCCCCTCCCACTCCACCAAGGAATGTGCAGGTCTTTGGACTCCTCCATCGCCAGACCACAACAAAACGACGGTTGGAGGAAGAGCGCCTCATCTTCCGCCTAGGAACCCTCCAACCACAAGGGATGAACTCGGATTTCACCAGTTTCCTCATTTCCCCTCCCCCCACCTTGTCTCAGTCTAATCCATCGAATTCAGCACCGCCTTCCTAACCTGCAATCTTCTTCCCGACCTCTCCGCCCCCACCCCAGTCTGACCTATCACCCTCACCTTGACCTCTTTCCACCTATCACATTTCCGACGCCCCTCCCCCAAGTCCCTCCTCCCTACCTTTTATCTTAGCCTGCTGGACAAACTTTCCTCATTCCTGAAGAAGGGCTTATGCCCGAAACGTCGATTCTCCTGTTCCCTGGATGCTGCCTGACCTGCTGCGCTTTTCCAGCAACACATTTTCAGCTTTCATTTCACAAAACCATGTTGACTCTGTTTGAGTACATTAAACCTTTTCTAAATGTCTTACTGTTTCTTCCTTAATATTGGAGACTAGTATTTTCCCAATGACAGATGTTACGCTAACTGGCTTCTCGTTTCCTGCATTTTTCTCCCTCCCTGCTTGATCAAGGATGTCAATTATCAAGGATGTCAAAAGGATATTAATGTCAAACATGGAACATCAGAAGCTAGAGATCTGAAACAAAAACAGAAATTGCTGGCGAAACTCAGCAGATCTAGCAGCATCTGTTCTAATGAAGAATCACCAGATTCAAAACACTAAATCAGCTTGCTCCCCACAGACACTGGTGGACCTGAGTTTCACCAGCAATTTCTGTTTCGTGTCATATTGATGGTTTCTCTAATCTAATGGAACAATCACGGAATCTAGTGAGTTCAGGAATATTTTGATCAATGCCTCTGACATTGATAACAGCATCGATGCTGCATCCTGCACCCAGGCTGAACTGAAGCAGTTCATCGATCTCGCCAACAACTCCCACCCCGCCCTTAAATTTGCATGGTCTATCTCGGACACCTCCATCCCCTTTCTTGATCTCGTCATTTCCATCTCTGGTGACAGTCTACAAATGAACATTTACTATAAACCCACAGTCTACAAACGGACATTTACTATAACTACCTGGACATCACCTCCTTCCACCCCGCATCCTGCAAATATTCCATCCTGTTTCTCTAATTCCTTATTCTTCATTGCATCTGCTTGGATGAGACATTCCATTCCCAAACATCCTGGATGTCCACCTATTCTGAACAATATGTATTTTCCCCGCTCTGTCATCCCGACAGCCCTCCACCGCACAGACTCCATTCCCCACTTCACTGGCCTAAACCCCCTCCCCTTCCAAATACAGTAAAGAGTTCCCCTTGTCCTCACCTACCACCCCACCAGTCTCTGCATCCAACATATCATTCTTAAGCATTTCTGTCAACTCCAACTAGACCCCAACATCAAGAATATTTTCCCCTCCCCACTCCTCTCTGCCTTCCACAAGGACCATTCCCTTCACCAATCCTTTCTTCGCACCACTCTCCTCACCAAACCCCTCCAACACTCCGGTACCTTCCTCTGCAACCGTAAAAGATGCAAAACCTGCCAGCACACCATCCCCCTCATCTTCATCCAGGGCCCCAAACGGTCCTTCCAGGTGGGGCAGAGATTCACTTGCCTCTCCTCCAACCTAGTTTACTGTATCTGCTGCTTCCAATGTGGTTTTCTCTACATCAATCAGACCAAACATAAACTAAGGGCACATTTCACCAAACACCTCAGCCAGGCCTGCAAGGCCTGACCTAACCTCCAATCACTGCCCATTGTAAATCCTCTACCCATTCCCTTTCCAACATGACCATCCTCGGCTTTTTCCAATGCCACAGCGAATCAGACCTCAAATTGGAGGAACAACACATTATCTTCCGCCTGGGCAGCCAACAGCCCGTAGGACTCAGCAATGAGGTTTCTAATTTCAAATAACTTCCCTTCTCATTCCTCAACTCCCTTCCCAGCACTTTCCCCTCCCTTCCATTCCTCTTACTGACCCTTCCTTCCAGCCACCAATTGGATTCATTCCTCCCATCGACCAAATAGGTCGTATCCTCTACCTGTGTTCCTATCATTACTTCCCCACTTTGCCCCTCTCCCCCCCACCTTTATCTGCAACTCCCCTCACCCCCACCCCCAGTCCTGAAATAGGGTTATACCCAAAACGTTGACTTCTTCACCTCCTGATATGCCTGGCTTGCTGTGTTATTCCAGCATCCTGATTGTCTACTTGGATTCCAGCATCTGCAATTTTTTTGTCTTTATTTAATATCTCTGTAGCCACTTCATTTAAAACCCTTGGATAGCTGCCCTGGATCATGGTGACCTGTCTGCTTTTAGTCCCATTAGTTTGTCAAATACCTTGTCCCTCGAGATAGGTACTGTTGAAAGACATTTCCTCCCATTAGGTCTTTACTTATCTGTTATCTTTGGGATGTTTATAACCTCCATTGTGAAAACAAAATACTGGTTCAAAGTTGCAAAATATTAGTTCAAATTATCTGCCATTTCCCTGTTCCCCATTATTAATTCCCCAGTTGCATGCCCCAAATATTCCATGCTGACATTTAGCACCTCATTTTCTTTTGATATGTCCGTAGAAGGTCTTGCTGTATGATATTATATTTTACATTAATTTACTTGCATAATTAATTTTCTCTCTCTTTATTAGCTTTTTAATCATCTGCTGCTGGCGGTTGAAAAAAAAATCCTATTTTTCTGGCCTACCACTAGTTTTCACCATTTTGTGTGGCTTAGTTTTTGAATGGATACTTTCTTTGATCACCTCTGCTAACTACAAGTGGTTCATCCTTCCTATGAAGACCCTTTTTTTTGACCTGAAAAGATTCTTGCTGAATGATATGAATTATCTTCTTAATTACCAGCCATTGCTCATCAACTGACTCTCCCCTTAGTCATTTTTTTTGTTTCAGTCAAGTCTTTTTTCCCTTACCTCTATAATTGCCCGTTCAAAGCTAGGGGCAAGGTTTGAAATGCAAGTTGTTCTTCCTCAACTTGACTTTAAAATTCTACCATGTTATGATTGTTATCCCCTAGAAGATCCTTAACCACAAAATCTCTTATTAAAGAACCTTAACTTTCGACATTTTACCATTATTACTTGCTCAAGTTCTAATTTCTGCTGCACTCTATGAACCTTTTTTCACCCCTTCCTGTTTCTTTTTGATCATTGGTCAACTCTTCGCCGCTTTTTAGTTTTTTTTTAAACTTTACTTCAATTGATCCCTATCTGGAATTAATTGTCTTAAAGTTCTATCTACTGCCTGAGTTTTATGATTCATCAGAACTCTGGGAGGCATGGTGGCACTGTGGTTAGCACTGCTGTCTCATAGTACCAGAGACATGGGTTCAATTCCCATCTCAGATAACTGTCTGTGTGGAGTTTGCACATCCTCCCCGTGTCTGCGTGGGTTTCCTCCAGTTTCCTCCCACAGTCCAAAAATGTTCAGGTTAGGAGAATTGGCCATGCTAAATTGCCTGTAGTGTTAGGTGAAGGGGTAAATGTAGGAGAATGAGTCTGGGTGGGTTGCTCTTCGGAGGGTCAGTGTGTCCTTGTTGGGCCGAAGGGCCTGTTTCCACACTGTAGGGAATCTAATCTAATCTGGTCCTCTTAAATGGAACAGCTCTATTTCCCAAAACTATTCCTTCCAAATTAATATTTCAGCCACACATTTATCTTATGTACTCTGTCAATTTGTATGTGGCTCAGTTAGTAATTTGGAGATTATTTCCTTTGTAGTTATGCTTTTAAATTTAGCTCCGAGCTGCTTGTAATCATTTAGCAGGAGATATTTCTTGCCTCTGTCATTGGTAACCACGTAGATCACAGCAACTCAGTTCTTCCCCTCTCCCTCCCAGGTTCTTCTTCACCCTAGAGAGAGGTCTCAAATATTAACACCAAGTGGACAACACATCCTTCAGGACTCTGTCTTTGCTACAGAGAACAGTATCTAGTCCCTAAACTGTTATTCTCCGAAATGCTACAGATGGTCTGGAGGGTTTTATTTATGAAGAGATGTTGGATAAACCCAGATTGCTTTCACTAGAAAGATGGAGGCTGAGGGGTGACCTGATAAGAGGTCTACAAAATTATGAGAGGCATTGATAGGGTGGAAAGATCAACTGCAGGAGGGTACAGATTCAAGGTGAGGGGGGAAAGTTTAGAGGAGAAGCATGGGGAAAATCTATCTAACAGAGTTCAGTGGGTGCTTGCCAGTGGAGGTGTGAAAGCAGGCACATTAGCAATGTTTAAGGTGTATCTTGATAGACAGGTGAACAGGAGGCAAACAAAAGGATACATATGGGTAACAAGTAGCGGATGTAAATAGAAATAGAAATTAGTGCAGACTTAGTGGGCCGAAGGGCCTACTCCTGTGCTGTAGTGTGTTGTATTGTATTAATGTATTGGATTTGTCTTTTCTCCACCCATTTGAATGGTGCTCTGCATCATGGCACTATGATCACCCTGCCTGCAGTGTGTACCCTTGTCCAGGCTGACAGCCAGCATTTCGTATTTATTGGACAAGACAAAGGCTCATCCAAAGTTCAATTCTGAATCCCAGTGTCCACCTTCCAAGCAGCAAATGTGATATTTTCAAGATTTTTGGTCACTCATTTTGTGTCCAACAAGCCTCTTTAATGTCAGAACTCAGAGGAATGAAAACTATGCCCTGTGAGCATCTGAGTGGAACTCACTCCACTGTGTCAGTTAAGAATTATCATCTTGTGCTGTTGGCAGTAAAACTACTAATGATGCAGTTCTCCGAGCAGTAATCTGTCAAATTAAGGTGTTTGCATTCTGCCCAAAATTCACCTGATCATGTAAACTTAACGTGGCTACTTCCTAATGTTTCAATTTATCAAGCTTGCTCTGCAATCTTTGTCAATCCACAGATGAGTAAATAATAATTCCTTATTATACATGAACCGTGTGCTAGGAAATTCTTTCCATGAGTTCTGAAAACATTCTGTAGGTTAGTGTGAGTGTGTCTGAGATATAACTATCTTGCATTGTTGAAAATGCTAAAAATGCTTTACAGCTTAACCACATTGATCATGGTGCTTATTATTATTAAATCAATCGAAATGAGCTGATAAACAGAAGTTGACATCTCATGAGGAAAGGTTATTCCAGGTCCAACACTTTTCCTTCAATTTGTTTTGTTCAATAGTTATGTGCGTGCAGCTGAACTTAACTACAGAGCGAACTGGTGAAGACCTGAGGAAATCAGGGAAAATGTACACTGGCCCCCAACCCTGCGTGGTGGGATTTGATGACACGGATTGTTAAAACTGTGAGGAGCTGCAAAAGAATGGCTTCTTGAGGTATTCCTGTTACTGGGCACATTTCCTGCCAGACGTCTGGAGGTAGGCTGCAAGGCAAAATCCACCAGTTGCATAATTAAAGAACCCATTAAATGGCATAACGCTGAGATGCCACATTGGAAAACAGCCTCTTTGTGATAGTTGAGATGACCATGCTGCGAAAACTAAGGGAGTAAGAGCTGACAAGTCCCCTGGACCTATTGACCTGAAACTCAAGATCTTAAAAAAGTGACCGCAAAGTAATGGATGCATTGTTTGGAATCTTCCCTAAAACTCCCTAAATTATGGCCAGGTTCTAGCAGATTGGGAAACTGCAAATGTAATACCTCGATTAAGAAATTAAGGTGACAGAAAGCAGGAAAGTATATACAGTCATCGAGTTGTAAACATGTTCAACACAGAAACAGACCCTTTGGTCCAACTTGTCCATGCCGACCTGATATCCTAACTTAATTGAGTCCCATTGGCCAGGCTTTGGCCGAAATCCCTCTAAACCCTTCATATTCTTATACCCACCCAGATGCTTTTAACTGTTGTAATTTTACCAGCCCCCAACACATTGGTTAGGCCACTATTGGAATATTGCGTGCAATTCTGGTCTCCTTCCCATCGGAAAGATGTTGTGAAACTTGAAAGGGTTCAGAAAAGAACCCTTACAAGGATGTTGCTAGAGTTGGGGGATTTGAGCTATAGGGAGAGGCTGAATAGGCTGGGGCTGTTTTCCCCGGAGCGTCAGAGGCTGAGGGGTGACCTTATAGAGGTTTACGAAATTATGAGGGGCATGGATAGGGTAAATAGGCAAAGTCTTTTCCCTGGGGTCAGGGAGTCTAGAACTAGAGGGAATAGGTTTAGGGTGAGAGGGGAAAGATATAAAAAAGACCTACGGGGCAACTTTTTCACACAGAGGGTGGTACGTGTATGGAATGAGCTGCCAGAGGAAGTGGTGGAGGCTGGTACAATTGCAACATTTAAGAGGCATCTGGATGGGTATATGAATAGGAAGGGTTTGGAGGGATATGGGCCGGGTGCTGACAGGTGGGACTAGATTGGGTTGGGATAATTGGTCGGCATGGACGGGTTGGACTGAGGGTCTGTTTCCATGCTGTGCATTTCTATGGCTCTATGACTTCTGGCCTTTCATTCCACACATACAACACCCCCGACGTGAAAAGGTTGCTCCTTAGGACCCGTTTAAATATTTTCCCTCTCGCCTTAAAGCCATGCCCTCTAGTTTTGGATTTCCCCCACCCTGGGAAAAGGCCTTGGCTATTCACTCCATCCATGCCCCTTTGTTGTGGGGAAAATCACCAGCCTCAGAGTCAGAGTCGGGGTTCAATGACAGAGTACAAGGAAACACTGGAGCTCTGGGGAGAGAGAGACACCAACAGCACAGTGGTCAGCTGCGATTCTTCTCTCAACCCAGAGCACATGGCAAGATACATTTACACATTTTGTGATATAATAGGTCAGTGATGAGGTAATTGTCTCTATAACATAGTTTGTTTGTTGTAAACATTGCAGAATTGTTGATCATTTCGATGCAGTCATTGTCCGTTCTAGCACAGCTTTTGTTAATTTCAGTGTGGTTGTTGCCAGTTTCAGCGCAGACATCATCAGTTTCAGCGCAGACATTGTCAGTTTCAATGTCTGCGTGGAAGTCCATTGCTGTAGTAATGTGCGCTAACCGTTGTTCCTGAGAAGGACGATGACTGCAGCCCTGGTTATTAGCACTTTGTATTGAGTCTGTATCAAACTGTTAGCATTTCTATCAAAGTGTCTGATTGGACCCAGGCACTTTGGTGGGCAGTATACCTTACTCATGTGTATTCTCTCCCCCACCCACCTTAAACTAATCAACTAGGTTGTTAGTGCATTATGCTGGCATTCTGGTAGCCCTAGGCAGTGTCTGTATTTGCTGTCTGTATTGTAGTCCGGTGGCCATCTTGTGTGTCAAGTGGCCAACGTATAGCTCAGCGGCCACCTTGTGTGTCTGTGTGCCTAGTGTCACCCTGCCCCATGCCATCTCCCACTTCACCCCCCACTTTGTGGTCAAGGAGGCGACTTCAGAGATCTCCCACAGACCACACACACAGACAACAAGCAACATGAATTCGACTGGGACAACACTACCATTATAGGGCAAGGCAGACAGAGAACAGCCAGGGAACTCCTAGAGGCATGGCATTCATCCACAAACTCCATCAACAAACACATCGACCTGGACCCAATATACCAACCACTACAGCGGACAGCTGAAACTGACAACCGGAGGCGGCAGGGACAGACCACTATAAACACCGGAGGAAACATCAAAGAAGCGCTTCGCAGGAGGCTCCCAAGCACTGATGATGTCGCCTAGCCAGGGGACGAAACGTTTGCAACAAAAACTTCCAGCTCAGCGAACAGAACCACAACAGCTCTGTGTTAATTGCTTCCAGAACTTTCGAGGTATTATTGCCTAAGATAGTCAGGCCACATACAAGTTAATTTCAGTTTTTAGCGCTAACGACTCCTGCTGCACTCCCCAAAGATAGAGATCCCAAGAATCCATATCCCGTTGATGACCCCAAAGTGGTGGGGATCTGCCAGTCAGCACAGAACTCCTGACTGATGGAGCAGGTCACTATCCTTCTCCGAACATGACCCCACTGGGGCATGGTACAATAAAGGGTGCAATTGTCCCTACCACGAACAGGTTTGGGAGGTCTGGGATGTCTATCGCATAAGTCCCTTTAAATACAAAAATAAGGTTATCTTCAAATCCTGACATGCTCCTGACAGTTACGACACTTAAACACAGTGAAATACATCTAGGTACATACATTTTGCCGTTAAATAAAGTTATCAGTCAAAGGCTTTGTTTTCATCAGGAGGTAAAAACAATGACTGCAGATGCTGGAAACCAGATTCTGGATTAGAGTGGTGCTGGAAAAGCACAGCAGTTCAGGCAGTATCTGAGGATGCAGGGAAATCAATGTTTCGGGCAAAAGCCCTGCATCAAGAATAGAGGCAGAGTGCCTGGAGGGTGGAGAGATAAATGAAAGGAGGGTGGGGGTGGGGAGAAAGTAGCATAGAGTACAATAGGTGAATGGGGGTGGGGATGGAGGTCAGAGAGGAGGTTGGAGTGGATAGGTGGAAAGGAAGATAGGCAGGTAGGACAAGTCAAGGGGACAGTGCTGAGCTGGGGTAAGGTGGGGGGAGGTGAAATGAGGAAACTGGTGAAGTCCACATTGATGCTCTGGGGTTGAAGGATTCCGAGGTGGAAGATGAGGCGTTCTTCCTCCAGGCGTCGGGTGGTGAGGGAGCGGTGTTGAAGGAGGCCCAGGACCTCCATGTCCTCGGCAGAGTGGAAGAGGGAGTTGAAATGTTGGGCCACGGGGCGGTGTGGTTGATTGGTGCGGGTGTCCCGGAGATGTTCCCTAAAGCGTTCTGCTAGGAGGCGTCCAGTCTCCCCAATGTAGAGGAGACCGCATCGGGAGCAATGGATACAATAAATGATATTGGTGGATGTGCAGGTAAAACTTTGATGGATGTGGAAGGCTCCTTTGGGCCCTTGGATGGAGGTGAGGGAGGAGATGTGGGCGCAGATTTTGCAATTCCTGTGGTGGCAGGGGAGGGTGCCAGGACAGGAGGGTGGGTTGTTGGAGGGCGTGAACCTGACCAGGTAGTCACGGAGGGAATGGTCTTTGCGGAAGGCGGAAAGGGGTGGGGAGAGAAATATATCCCTGGTGGTGGGGTCCGTTTGGCGGTGGCGGAAATGTGTTGGATGATGTGGTTTATGCGAAGGTTGGTAGGGTGGAAGGTGAGCACCAGGGGGGTTCTGTCCTTGTTACAGTTGGAGGGGTGGGGTTTGAGGGCGGAGGGGCGGGATGTGGACGAGATGCATTGTAGGGCATCTTTAACCACGTGGGAAGGGAAATTGTGGTCTCTAAAGAAGGAGGCCATCTGGTGTGTTCTGTGGTGGAACTGGTCCTCCTGGGAGCAGATATGGCGGAGGCAGAGGAATTGGGAATACGGGATGGTATTTTTGCAGGAGGTAGGGTGGGAAGAGGTGTAATCCAGGTAGCTGTGGGAGTCAGTGGGTTTGTAAAAAATGTCAGTGTCAAGTCGGTCATCATTAATGGAGATGGAGAGGTCCAGGAAGGGGGCGGAGGTGTCAGAGATGGTCCAGGTAAATTTAAGGTCAGGGTGGAATGTATTGGTGAAGTTGATGAATTGCTCAACCTCCTCACAGGAGCACAAGGTGGCGCCAATGCAGTCAGCAATGTAGCGGAGGAAGAGGTGGGGAGTGGTGCCGGTGTAACTATGTAGCCAACAAAGAGATAGGCATAGCTGGGGCCCATATGGGTGCCCATGGTTACCCCTTTGGTCTGGAGGAAGTGGGAGGATTCAAAGGAGAAATTGTTGAGGGTGAGGACCAGTTCAGCCAAACGAATGAGAGTGTCGGTGGAAGGGTACTATTGTGGACGTCGGGAGAGGAAAAAATGGAGGGCTTGGAGGACCTGGTCATGGCGGATGGAGGTGTAGAGGGATTGGATATCCATGGTGAAAATGAGGCATTGGGGGCCGGGGAAACGGAAGTCTTGGAGGATGCGGAGGGCGTGGGTGGTATCTCGAACGTATGTGGGGAGTTCCTGGACTAGGGGGGATAGGACAGTGTTAAGGTAGGTAGAGACAAGTCAGTGGGGCAGGAGCATGCTGAGACAATGGGTCGGCCAGGGGGTTCAGGTTTGTGGATCTTGGGAAGGAGGTAGAACTGGGCAGTGTGGGGTTCCCGGACTATGAGGTTGGAAGCTGTGGGTGGGAGATCTCCTGAGGTGATGAGGTTCTGTATGGTCTAGGAGATGATGGTTTTGTGATGGGGGGTGGGGTCAGGTTGACGGGGCGATAGGAGGAAGTGTCTTCGAGTTGGCGTTTGGCTTCAGCGATGTAGAGGTCAGTGCGCCAGACTACCACTGCGCCCCCTTTATCCGCTGGCTTGATGGTGAGGTCGGGATTGGAGCAGAGGGATTGGAGGGCTGCACATTGTGAGGGTGAGAGGTTGAAGCGGGGGAGGGGGGTAGACAGGTTGAGGCGGTTAATGTCCCGGCGGCAGTTGGAAATGTAGAGGTCGAGGGCAGGTAATAGGCCAGCGCAGGGTGTCCAGGTGGATGGAGTGTGTTGGAGGTGGGCGAAGGGGTCCTCGGAAAGTGGGCAGGAATCCTGATCGTGAAAGTAAGCTCGGAGGCGGAGGCGGCGGAAGAAGTGTTCGACATCACGGCGTGAATTAACTTCATTGATGCGTGGACGAAGGGCGATAAAGGTGAGGCCTTTTCTGAGGACTGATTGTTTGTCCTCAGTGAGGGGGAGGTCTGGAGGGATGGTGAAAACTCGGCAGGGCTGGGAGCTGGGACCCAGTGTGGGTGTGGACCTGGGACTGGGGGCAGTTTCATCAGGAGGTGCTTCTCTGTGGTTTGTGCTGTTGTGTTTTCAGTACTCCCCCAGGGATCACCGTCTTGTCCGCCTTTCCTGTCTACACTTGGGGAATGCTCAATGACATTAGTTTGGACACAGGAGTCTTTAAATGGCTTTAGTTGGGTCCAGTGCTTCCATGTGCCTTTTCTGTTACTATCCTGACAAGCACAGTGTCCTCACTTATTACCATGTCGTATGGCCCATTCCATTTTGGGGCAAAGCCTGGTTTGTCGGGCAGTGCTCACACCAGATTACATCTTCCTGCTGCTGGGACCTCAGGGAAGATTCCAGGTTCCCCTGCCTTGTCCCTTTTATCCTGTTTATCAATTACAGACTTCCACATCCCTTTCATCGCTTAATTCTATCACATACCGCCAGATTTTGTCTTTTAGTGGACCCGCATCAGTGCCATCTGTGATTATTGTGTCTGGCAATTGCATTGCTCGCCCAGTCATTAATTCATATGGTGTCTGATTCGTGATGGCTCTTAACCTCATTAGTATGGTTGGCAGCACTTCAGCCCCTGTTCTGCCTGAGGTTTGCATTGTCTTAGCTAAAGCATTTTTGAGCGTTCTACTCATCCTCTCTATGATCCCTGAGCTCTGGGGGTGATAGGGCATGTGAAACCTTTGCCTAATGCCGAGTAATTGGCAAACAGTCTTCATGACCTTGCCTATAAAATGGTTGGAGTCAATCTGGAGGGGTAGCCCCCACCTCGGGATTTCCTCCTCCAGTAATATTCTGGCTACAGTGGTCGTAGTGCAGCTTTTGATTGGGAATGCCTCTACCCACTGGGTGAATTGGTCTATGATGACCAGGCAGTACGTTTTCACACAGGAAGTTGGTAGTGACCCTGTAAAATCTGTTTGAAGGTGTTCCCATGATCCCCTAGGTCTGGGCTGATGTCCCATCCTATCTTTTATGGGTTTTCCTGGGTTATGTTGTGCGCAAACCATGCATCTGCAGCAGTACTTGGCCACGTCTCTCTCCTTTCACTTCTAACCCCACTCTCTCCCAAGGCTTGCTATCATGGCCTCTCTACTTGTATGGGAGAACTCGTGGTGCAGTTCCACCAATGTGTTCTGTATACGTGCTAGTGTCACCTTGTCTGCTCCTCCCCTTTGAATGTCCCCCTGCAATTTCCATCGCTTTCTCTCTTCCTAGGGGTGTCCTCCTGTAGCTGCTGAATTTGGATAGCGTCTTTTGCTAATTCAATAGTGGTTATTGCAGCCTTGTCAATGGCTTCTTGTTCTAGGGCTTACTGAGCTGCTTGGTCTGCTGCCTGGTTTCCTTTGTATTTTAGCCAACTTGGACTCTCTTTTGCTGGTTCCTTTTGATGGGCTTTTATTTTTATTACTGCAGCTTCTTTCGGCTGTTCGCTGGCACGCAGTAGTGCCTGAATTCTTAATTGGTGTCTGATAGCCCCCCCCCCGCAGTGGTGAACCCTCTTCTCCCCCATGCCACCAAGTAGTCATGGACTACACCACAGGCATATTGACTGTCTGTATATATATTCACAATTTTTCCTTTTGCTAGTTCCAGTGCTTTGGTGAATGCTACTAGTTCCATCAATCCTCCCGGACATAACTGTTTCTAATTTATCATTTATCACAGCCCATCCTGTTCAGGGTGACCCGGCTACGTATTTTTGTGACCTGTCCATGAAGAGGGTCTCTTTGGCTGTGACTAGTGGGGTATCCTTTACTCTCCCCCTATCTTCATCCCCATCTATATCCCCACACTTATGCGGTTCCCCTGTGTCTAGAATTCCCTCAGCTGGGTTTTCTCCCATATCCCTAATTATTACCACAGACTGACATGGGGGGAAAAGAACTGCCTCCCACTTTGCCTTTCTCATATTGGAGACGGCCCTCAGTTTTCCCTTCTTCTCTGCTGGGATAACATTCCCTGTCATTACTATAGCTCGCTAATGCTAATGGCCCAAGCAGCACAGTCTAAGGTTGCTATGCACCTGGGCAACCTGGTGACTACTGGCCATTCTGTAGTTGAGTCGTACCCTACAGGCCTTCTCCTGCTACCGTGGTCTTGGGTGACCGATGCAGAGTAAAATCCCCCCTCATTATTAGAGTGGATGTGAAAACCCTTGCCTGGATCTGGCAGCCTTAGCCCGGGGGCCAATATGAGTCGAGTTTTAAGCTGACTGTATGCCTTCTCCTGTTCTGGCCCCCAGGTTACAGGTTCCAAGGCAGGCTTGCCTCCTTTAATTAATCTCTGGATTGGTTCAGCCAATTTTACGAACTTGGGTATAAAGCTCTGACTGTAGTTGTATAGCCCCAAGACCTTTCCGACTCCCCTGACAGTGGCATCTGTTAGATTGCCTTCTTGTGGTCGTTGGGCATTTCTTTGAGTCCCTGGGATATAAGGGGGCTCAGGGATAAGACCTGTGTTTTGCCAATTTGTGCCTTTGTGAGGCTAACTTTTAATGCTGTGTTTGCCAATTCCTGTAATACGAGACATAAAGCATCCTGGTGTCCTGACTCGGACTCTGAGGCAATTAGGATATCATCCACATATTGGAGGGCAGTGCTACCCTCTGCTAAATCTACTCTTTTCAGAATGTTGCTCATCAACCTGTGAAAAATAGTGGGGCTGTTGTGGAACCCTTGTGGCAGGCGAGTCCATGTGTACTGCCTGTCCCTTACTGTAAAAGCGAATTTATTCTGAGACTCAGAGTGTAACAGGATAGACCAGAATCCATTGGCTATATCTCAAACAGTGAAAATCTTGTGTTCAGGGGCCAAGCCATTTAAAATGGTGGAGAGGTCTGCTACAATGGGGTGCAATTTGGGGTGACCTGTATAATTAATGGTGAGCCTGTAGCTCCCATCAGGCTTTATTACTGGCCATGTTGGGGAATTAGTTGTACTTGTGGTTGCTTTCAGGAATCCTGTCTCACTAGTCCTTTCACTATCTCCACAACTGCTTTTTCTGCTTTGGGTTTGATTGGGTATTGCCGGTAGGGCTTATGCTCCAGTCTGGGTCTATGTTAACTAGACCTGTATCTAACTTTGTTTCTGCCCAGGCTCCGGGGACGGAGGTGCAGATGCCTCAGAATCCGCTCTTTTCGAGGTTCCAGCCCCTACTGGTGACTGTAGCCACTTTAATAGTTTCAAGGTGACTTGTAAGTTTCCCAATCTCAGTCTTTCGACCATCCTGTCTGGGCCAAATCAACTTCCCTTTTGCACAATCGATTAGAACATTATATTCTCTCATGAGATCATTGCCCATTATGGTGCCCTCGTTATTTTGGCATACATAGAATTTCATGGGGATATATATATTGTTTATTTTTATGAGGGTAATTTCACTTAGGAAAGCTGGTGTTTTATCCCCTCCTACCCTGGTTAAGTGAATCATTTTATTTGTGTGGGATAAGGGTATGTTTGTGATGGATACAGCCGCTCCTGTGTCTACTATCATTTCACATTTCCTCCCTCCTATTGCAATGGGCACATAAATTCTCCCCTCTCCCTCACCGTCATGAATGGGGCAGCTGGTTGTCAGCTCTGCTGACCTTGGGATTCCTGCGGTTCTGTGGTTTTCCGGGTGGTGTTTGGGGGTGCTCCCAGCACACTGCTTCTATGTGTCCTATGCTGTTGCAGTGGCTGCAGTATTTTACATTGTTCTCTGCTCTATTCCCTGCTCATAGGACCCTACACTCTCTAGCAAAGTGTCCCTGTCGGCCACAGAATAGCTTTATTCTACTCTCTCCTCCATTCCGGTCGGCTGCTTTGTCAGGTCTTGCCTTTGTCGCAGGAGCTTCTGCCTCCTACACCCTGCTAGCCCACTCAACTAGGTCATCATAATCCTGGGACATTTTTACTCCCATTTTCAGGATGGCTTGATGGGCACTAGAGAGCCCATCTTTAAAAGCTTGATGAATGCCCCGTCCCCCCGATCTGGGTTTGCTTTCCCTGAACATTCCTGATAGACACTAAATAATCGTTCCCCATACTCAGAGCCTCCTTCCCCTTGAAGTTGCTTTTAATGGTCATGATCTTGCTCCAGTTCGTTGGAACATTTCCTCACACCCTCTGGATTTCAACTTTAAAATCGTCGAAGGGGGCATGATGGGCATCTATCTCAGCTGTAAGGGCAACGGCATGTGTCCACCATCCTCCCCTAAAGTCTGTGGCATTGGGTCCACCTGCTACCTTCTCCACTTGTCCACTGGGCAAGCTGCCCGAACTAGCTGGTATATGCCTCTCAGGTGTAGTTGGTGTCCTACCCATACACTATCCAGCTCTTCCCAGAAGCTGGTGTTTGCGCTCCGGGGCTGTGATTGGCCCAGGGAGGCCATAATTTGCTGCCTCTCCCCTGGGGTGAAAGGTTTATAATTTACTTTAGGCTGTGAGTCTATTCCTTCTCTGGTAACAGACGCTAAGTTATACTCTTGCACAGTTCATTCAACAGAGGGGGCAGTTGGTCCCTGCTGGACACTTTCATAGGAGAGGAGAGAGTCAATCGCCCTTTCCTCCTGTACTTTATGTAATCTTTGTTCTAGCTCCTTTATCCTGTCCAACGGCTCCTCAATTCAATCTTGGCCTTTTCTCCACCTGCCAGTGGAGGCACTCACTTGTTCAGTTAAGCATGCTAATTGGTACACTAACATTACCCCTAACTTTTTAGTTTTATTTTGTTTTTGTTTATCTATCCACACTCTCTGTTGTGTTAATGTCTGAGATGGATCCCAACCACTTTTCTTCATTTGCTCTGTTAACCCTTGTCTGTCTGCCTTGTATTTCTCAATAAGGGAACCTTTGATCTGCCATTTAGCAGATTGTGTTTCCCTGGATACCACCAACAGTAAAGTGTTCCTAACTAGTGGGGATTTCTCTACCCGGCCAATAATACTGTCCCAGCACTGTCCGTACGGCCATAGCAGCCTCCAGGAAAGGTGGGCTGTGTACCGGTGGGACTTCTCTACCCTCCTGGCCACCACTACTGGTCAGTACCTACCAGTCAGCTGGAAATGCTGGGTCATTGGGTGTGCTCTCTACCGGGACTCCTCTACACTCTCGGCCACCTCTACTCTTCCAACACCTACCGAAAGGCCCAGAAACCTACCTCTCACCCGGTGTGCTCTCTACCGGTGGGACTCTTTACCCTCCAGGTCACCGCCACTATTCAAGCTCAGTTGTACTAGTACAGACTGAGAGGGTATCACGGTTACTCACAGTGTCCACGCTCCTCACCTTGGTAAGGTGCACTCCACTGAGGTTTGGCTCTTGGTCAGATTGATCAGCTCGTCTTCCTCGCAACAGTGGAAATTACAAATGCAAACAGCACCCAACTTGTAACTTAAACTCTAACTGGACTCTGCGTTGTTCATCCTTACAGAGTCCAATGTTACCTGATTTTAACATTTGTGCTCCACAACACCTAGTGCCCTTGGCACCTCAGTTCCCCCTTCAAATTCCAACCTTCGCATGGGGTGGAGCTACCCTTTTTAACAACTGGTTTAGGCCAGGGTTTCTGAAACAAGGCACTATCTTGTCCTCTGGCTGGTTCAGCACAAGCAGCAGGCTCTTACAACAGTTGATACAGTTAAACACTTACTCTCCACAGACATGCACTTAATTTTGTTTTTTACTCAGTACTGTAGCAAGTTAAATATTACAATCAGTATACCTTTCAAACTGGCCCGGTCTGACTCTTCCCAATTTGCAGGTACAAATTGGTTCTTACTCAGTCCCCCGGTCATGGCCTTCGACCAGCCACCAGTAATAAGAACCCTGCTTGCAGCGCCAATTATTGTGGGGAAAATCACCAGCCTCAGAGTCAGAGTCAGGGTTCAATGACAGAGTTTATTGTACAAGGAAATGCCGGAGCTCTGGGAAGAGGGATACACCAACAGCACAGTGGTCAGTTGTGATTCTTCTCTCAACCCAGAGCACATGTCAAGATACTTCTTTACATTTTGTGATACATTAGGTCAGTGTTGAGGTTATTGTCTTTGTAACATAGTTCGTTTGTTGTAAACATTGCAGAATTGTTGATCATTTCTATGCAGTCATTGTCAGTTCCAGCGTATCCTTTGTTAATTTCAGCGCAGTCATTGTCAGTTTCAGCGCAGTCATTGTCAGTTCCAGTGCAGACATTGTCAGTTTCAGTGCAGACATTGTCAGTTTCAGTGCAGACATTGTCAGTTTCATGTCTGTGCAGAAGTCCATTGCTGTAGTAATAGGCACTAATCACTCTTTCTGAGAAGGACGATGACTGCAGCCCTGGCTATTAGCACTTTGTATTGAGTCCATATCAAACTGTTAGCATTTCTATCAAAGGTGGTGGCTGGACCCAGACACTTTGGTGGGCAGTATACACTACTCATGTGTATTCTCTCCCCCACACCTCTTAAACTAATCAAATACATTGTGCTTGCACTCTGGATGTCCAGTCAGTATCTGTGTTTGCTCTGCTGTCTCTCTCTAT
Source organism: Chiloscyllium plagiosum (assembly GCF_037043375.1). Taxonomy (NCBI): domain Eukaryota; kingdom Metazoa; phylum Chordata; class Chondrichthyes; order Orectolobiformes; family Hemiscylliidae; genus Chiloscyllium; species Chiloscyllium plagiosum. The sequence continues at coordinate 1,233,925 of NW_028270145.1, forward strand.
ATTGTATTCCGGTGGCCACCTTGTGTGTCAAGTGGACAACTTATGGCTCAGTGGCCACCTTGTGTGTTTGTGTGCCTAGTGTCACCCTGCTCTGTGATATCTCCCACTTCAATTTTATAAACCTCTTGTAAGGTCGCCCCTCAGCCTCTGATGCTCCAGGGAAAACAGCTCTAGCCTATTCAACCTTCTCCCTATAGCTCAAATCCTCCAACCCTGGCAACCTCCTTGTAAATCTTTTTTGAACCCTTTCAAGTTTCACAAAAACCTTCCAAAAGCATGGAGAGTAGAATTGCACACAATATCCCAACGGTGGCCTAACCAATGTCCTGTACAGCTGCAACATGACCTCCCAACTCCTGTACTCAATACTCTGACCAATAAAGGAAAGCATACCAAACACCTTCTTCACTATCCTATCTACCTGCGACTCCACCTGCAAGGAAATATGAACCTGCACTCCAATCTCTTTGTTCTGCAGCACTCCCAGGATCTTAACATAAAGTGTATATGTCGTACCTGATTTACCCAATGAAAATGCAGCACCTCACATTTATCTGAGTGCCCGCTTGTATTCCGAGATAACCTTGTTTGCTGTCTATACACCACCAATTTTGGTGTCATCTGTTAACTTATTAACTATATCTCTTATGTTCACATCCAAATCATTTATATAAATAACAAAACACAGTGGACCCAGACCAAACCTTGTGGTTCACCACTGGTCACAGGCCTCCAGTCCAAAAAGCAACCCTCCACCACAACACTCTGTCTCCTACTTCAAGCCAGTTATGTATCCAAATGGCCAGATCTCCCTGTATTCCATGTTATCCAACCTTTTAAACCAGTTTTCTATGGGGAACCTTGCCAAACACCTTAGAGTCATAGAGTCATAGAGATGTACAGCACGGAAACATATCGTTCAGTACAACTCGGCCATGCTGACCAGACATCCCAACCCAATCTAGTCCCACCTGCCAGCACCTGGCCCATATCCTTTCAAACCCTTCCTATTCATATACTCATCCAGATGCTTTTTAAATGTTGCAATTGTACTAGCCTCCACCATCTGATTTGGCCTGTCTTCGGATGCTGTCTGAATTGCTGTGCTCTTCCAGCACCACTGATCCAGAATCTGGTTTCCAGCATCTGCAGTCATTGTTTTTACCTCCACCATTTCCTCTGGCAGCTCATTCCATACATGTACCACCCTCTGTGTGAAAAAGTTGCCACTTAGGTCTCTTTTATATCTTTCCTCTCTCACCCTAAACCTATGCCCTCTAGTTCTGGACACCCACACCCCAGAGAAAATACTTTGTCTATTTGTCCTATCCATGCCCCTCATAATTTTATAAACCTCTATAAGGTCACCTCTCAGCCTCTAACACTCCAGGGAAAACAGCCCCAGCCTATTCAACCTCTCCCTATAGCTCAAATCCTCCAACCCTGGCAACTTCCTTGTAAATCTTTTCTGAACCCTTTCAAGTTTCACAACATCTTTCCAATAGGAAGGAGACCAGAATTGCATGTAATATTCCAACAGTCGACTAACCAATATCCTGCATTGCCACAACATGACCTCCCAACTCCTGTACTCAATATGCTGATCAATAAAGGAAAGCTTACCAAATGCCTTCTTTATATCCTGTCTACCTGTGACTCCACTTTCAAGGAGCTATAAACCTGTGCTCCAAGGTCTCTTTGTTCAAGGTGGATTCTGGGTAATCCAGGATGGAGGATGGGAAAAGAATTCTGATTGTAACAGCTGCTCCTTTTTGAGGTATTTTAGGTGCTGGAGGTGATTTCCTTGAATTCCAGAAGCAACAATTACTGTTTGATATGCTGTTGCATTGTTTTGGAACTTTGGAGAAAAATAAAGTTAAAACGACAGCACTTTTAAAAAGGAGAGGAACAGACAAAAGGAAGCACATGGTGAGGTCAGTGCAGGAGAGAGAGACAGAAAGAAACCCACATTGCTAACTGACAGAGTTAGCAGTTTCTGCCTTTGCTGTTGAATTCATGTATCGCTGGACATCGGAGCACCTTATTGAAGTCCAGACCAGGTCCACCACTCAGCTTTCATCAATCCTCTCATCACTTCAAAAAACCAAATGCCAGTCAGCCCAATACAGATCATTGGAAAAATGGCGGAATGTATTTTCATGGAGCTTTTAATAATACATTCAGATAATCATAATACAATCAGGCACTGTCAATCGGATTTCATGGAAGAGAAATAGCATTTAACAAATTTGATTATGTTTTTAAAGATGGAATAAACAGGATGAGTAAAGGAGCACCAGTAGACCAACTGTATTTGGATTTCTAAGTGGTAATGATACAATACAACATGAACAGTTAGTGCACAAAACAATAGCTCATTGGGGATAGCAAATCAGTATGGATAGGGAATTAGATAATTAACAGGAAACAAGCATCCCAAGAAATGTCCCGTCATTTTCAAGATGGCAAACCTTAACTACTAGAGTGCTGCAAGGATCAGTACTGGGACCTCAAATATTTACAAATTCCATTAATGACTTGGTTGAAGGGGCCAACTGTATTGCAGCCAAATTTGTAACTGATACAAGGATAGATAAGAAAGCAATTTGGATAAGGATAAAGAAATCTGTAAAGTTTCAGGTAGGTTAAATGAATGGGAATGCATTAGGTAGAGTATATGGGAAAATGTGAGGTTATCTAATTTAGTAGGTAGAATATAAAAGTAGAATATTGTCAAATGGAGAGGGATTGCAGAATGCTGGGGTACAGAGAGGTTAGGGTGTCCTTCTACAAGAATTGCAAAACATTAGAGATACAGCAAGCAAGTTGGAAGACAATTATAAAGTTAGCTTTATTGCATAGGGTTTGAAGTAAGGAAGTCTTGTCACCCCTGTATGCAGTATTTGTGAGACCACACCTAGATGAGGGTGTGCAGTTCCGGTTTCCTTGTTCAAGGTGAGATTTTCTTGTTTTAGAAGCAATTCGGGGGTTCCCTAGACTGACTCCTGGGATGAAGGGCTTGTCTTATATGGAAAATTCAAGCATACACTCAATGATGTTTAGCAGAATGAAACTGCTAATGATGATCTTATTAAATGATATATAATTCTGAGGGACTTCATAGACTCGTTACTGAGAAGAAGTGTCCCCTTTTAAAGGAAGTAAGTTTCCATGAGGGAATATTAACTAGGGCGCTCATATTAAAAATAAGGAATCTCTCATTAAAGATAGCGATGAGGAGGAATTTCTTTCCTCAGAGTTTCTTTAGTAGAGACTATATCAATGAGTATGTTCAAGGCTGAGTTAGACAGAGTTTAGAGCTAGCATGGAGTTGAGGGAGGTGGGGGTACATGCAGTACAGGCACAACAGTGCAGTTAAAGCCAGAATCAGAGCTGTTATTTATCGTAATGATGGTGCATGAATGGACCCTGCTTCTCCAATTGGTTATGGTCATATGATCTTATGAGAGTCATCAGGGTAGGCAAGGGCAAGGTAACAGTAACACTTTGAAACCACCTCAGCTCAAAGGAATTTTCACTGCTGCTAGACATTTGGCTACATAATGCAAGATGAGTGGTTGTACTGCAGCTGCACATTAAATCCATATCAGTTCCTGAAAATGGCCAAGCTGATAGTGAATGTGAAATCAATGGCATCTGTGCCAAGGGGAATCTTCCAATCTATTGAAACCTAATGTCCTCTCTGTCAGTTTGTTTTATCCTAGAGGGATTGAGATTGAAGTGTTTTCCTGTTTACAGAAAGCCTCAGTAAGGTCCCTTGTACATTCGTACACTGCATGGTGTAAGATTCTACTTACATCCCCACAAGTAGCTTGGAAGAAACCAGATACATGAAAATGAAGAGTCACATGAACAACAAGGGGGCAAGACTGGTCCTGTCCAGCTTTGAAGTTGCAGTTATGGCTGAAACTGCTAGCAGCATTTAATGCTGTAAACCAAACACTGGTGGTTGGGGTAGAGTACTGCTACCAATCCTCCATTCTAACAGGAAACATTTTCTTTCAACATGTTCAGCCATTTTATGATATACCACTGGGGCAAATGTGATTTGAATCTGGATTTTCTACCCCAGAGATAGAGAAACTAATTACACCACAATGCCCTTAAATTAGTTGAATCAAACAATTCTATGCAGAAACTAAGGCTCGATCTAATTAACAGTGTCAAAGATAAAACGCCATTGATTTTTAATGAACAGAGGTATTTGACTTACAAAATCTAGTTTATTGCATGATAACAATAGTTACAAACTACTTTAACATGTTATGCATAATTACAAAGACAACCAAAAACCAATCAACATTTCTGTCTCGTTTGGGACCCTGTGCTAGATGACTTAATACTGCACCAAGATCATATGACATTATTGCATTGTTTGCATTTTCTGACATTAATGCTTTCACAATCATTACTTAACACAACAACTCTTCCCATCTCCCACACAATGCCCCAAAGCTATTCCCCTAGTAGATAACATTAACCACTTTCACATTTACTGCTACCCCATCTTCCCCAAATGTCTCTAATGTTTCAAATTCAACTGTCTGGAGCTGTTTTGCGATTGGTTTAGAATACAGTCCCTTTGTGTTTGATAGGTTGATAGGTTTTTGGCTTGTGGACAGTTAATCTTGAGTCTAATAATTCATAAACCATTTCTCTGCTGGAACATCTTTTATCTCTGGGATGTCCTTTGTGAAGGATTTTTTTATTGCTAAACCCAGTTGTTGGTTTACTAACCAGTTTAGAGGACTCTTTGTAACCTGAAAACTTTACAGAGGAACTCTGCTTGCTAACTGAAGTAGTTAAGCCATAATATCATCCATCGGATCTTTTACCTTTTAAATGTCTATCATGAAAGATAGCTGTTCTTTTGGAATAAGCATTCTTTTCTTCACAGTGTCCTGGATTTTCACTCCAGGCAATTGCTCCTTTATGACCCTTGTTCTGAATTTCCTCTCTCATTGGATTAGATGACTTACAGCGTGGAAACAGGCCCTTTGGCCCAACAGGTCAACAAGAGCAACCCACCCAGACCCATTCCCCTACATGGACTCCTTCACCTATCACTACGGGCAATTTAGCATGGCCAATTCACCTAACCTGCACATAGGCAGGTAGGACAAGTCATGGGACAGTGCAGAGCTGGAAGTTTGGAACTGGGGTGAGGTGGGGGGAGGGGAAATGAGGAAACTGGTGAAATCCACATTGATGCCCTGGGGTTGAAGTGTTCCGAGGCGGAAGATGAGGCGGTTTTCCTCTAGGCATCGGGTGGTGAGGGAGCGACGGTGAAGGAGGCCCAGGACCTGCATATCCTTGGCAGAGTGGGCGGGGGAGTTGAAATGTTGGGCCACGGGGCAGTGGGGTTGATTGGTGCGGGTGTCCCGGAGATGTTCCCTAAAGCGCTCTGCTAGGAGGCGTCCAGTCTCTCCAGTGTAGAGGAGACCGCATCTGGAGCAACGGATACAATAAATGATATTGGTGGATGTGCAGGTCAAACTTTGATGGATGTGGAAGGCTCCTTTAGGGCCTTGGATGGAGGTGAGGGAGGAGGTGTGGGCGCAGGCTTTGCCATTCCTGCGGTGGCAGGGGAGGGTGCCAGGAAGGAAGGGTGGGTTGTTGGGGGGGCGTGGGCTTCCACCTCCTCCCTCACCTCCATCCAAGGCTCCAAAGGAGCCTTCCATATCCATCAAGGTTTTACCTGCACATCCACCAATATCATTTAATGTATTCGTTGCTCCCGATGCAGTCTCCTCTACATTGGGGACATTGGATGCCTCCCAGCAGAGCACTTTAGGGAACATCTCTGGGAGACCTGCACCAATCAACCCCACCACCCTGTGCCCAACATTTCAACTCCCCCTCCCACTCTGCCAAGGATATGCAGATCCTGGGCCTCCTCCACCACCACTCCATCACCACCCGAAGCCTGGAGGAAGAACGCCTCATCTTCCGCCTCAGAACACTTCAACCCCAGGGCATCAATGTGGATTTCACCAGTTTCCTCATTTCCCCTTCCCCCACCTCACCCCAGCTCCAACCTTCCAGCTCAGCATCCTCATGACCTGTCCTACCTGCCTATCTTCCTTTCCACCTATCCACTCCACCCTCCTCTCTGACCTATCACCTCCACCCACACCCCCATGACCCATTGTACTCTTTGCTACCTTCCCCCACCCTCCTCTCTGACCTATCACCTCCATCCCCACCCCCATTCACCTATTGTACTTTATACTACTTTCTCCCCACCCCCACTGCCTTTTCATTTATCTCTCCACTCTGCAGGCACCCGGCCTCTATTCCTGATGAAGGGCTTTTGCCCGAAACGTCGATTTTCCTGCTCCTCAGATGCAGCCTGACCTGCTGTGTTTTTCCAGCACCACTCTAATCTAGACTCTAGTGCCATGATGGCCTCTGACAGTCCATCTCTCTACTACCCCATCAAACAAGACCACCAGGTCTCCATCAATGAAGTGGAATGCAAATTGCCTCTGTCAGCAACCTCCAAAACCGCAACTGTGAAGACTGACTATGAACAACTTCTGACTGACAGTGTTTGACCTGATGCATAGCTACAGTTTAAACACAATGTTAGTGTCGAGGTCCCATGAATGCCACCATCATAGGTGAGGGCACTATAGTTTGAGAAGGACACCTTAGCGCATGCACAAGGTGAGCAGCCGAGAATTGCATGAGATAACTCACTAACGCACACAGAGAGAAACATTCAATAGAAAGTCCCTGAAATTGAAACTTAACAAAATTTAATCTCATTGTTGCCCTTCATGCTTTCTGGCAGTCATCAAATGTATATGCATGAATCCTTTTTTTACACACTTCTTGTCACAAGTGGGCCCAATCCTTGACCCAATCCTCCTTTGAGAACCCTTTCCAAGGAAAACTAAATTTATGTCTCATTTTTTTTATTTGAGTGCAATGATTACATATATTCATTTTAAGGAAAAGAGTGTGCAAATACGGAGAAGCAAAATATTCATAATAGAATCAGTTGTGAAGGGTGATCAGGGTGAAGAAAGCTCAAGCATTTTGCTTTTGTATTCAGTTTGTATGTTAGTTGTTTAGAGTTAATATTATAGTATATTAGAAAGCCATTTTGGTGCAATCAAACTACATGAGTGGAAAAATCAAAACTGGAACTAGCAGTCTAAGGTTTAATTGCTGAACTGTGATTAGCTTGAATTGCATTGAGAATATAAATTACTTACAGACCTTTCTAAGGAACCAATTTTTATTTGTTAAATTGCCTGGCCATAATCTAACAATATATAATATGGGATAATTAAGTAGTTTAGTCCTGTCAATGACAATTTATCAAAAATACTACTTTAAACTTTATACAAATAACATTCCAAGCGCATAAATGTATTTTTTCCAAAGTCAGAATCAACTTTAATATTCTAATTTGATATTTTTGCCAATTTTCTTTCACCCACAACATTACAATCAGCATTAATCAGCCTATATTCATTGAATCCTTACAGTGTGGAAACAGGTCTTTTGACCCATACCCACCCTCCTGCCCCTCCAAAGAGTAACCCACCCAGACCCATTCCCCTATATTTTACCCCAGACTAGTGCACCTAACCTACACATTCCTGAACACTATGGGCAATTTAGCATGGCCAAATCATCTAACCTGCACATCTTTGGATTGTGGGAGGAAACCAAAGCACCCAGAGAGAACCCATACAGGCACGGGGAGAATGTGTAAACTCCACACAGACAGTTGCCCAAAGCGGGATTTAACCCAGGTCCCTGGCGCTGTGAGACAGGAGTACTAACCACTGAGCCACCGTGCCACCCATATTCTATTCCAGTTCCTCATTATACTTATGTTATATTTGTTAGTGTCTGCTTTGGAAAAGCCACAAGAAAATTGTTTAGCTTCTGAACAAAAATTGAAAGGTAACTTTTAATAGAATGCATTTCATTCCCACCTGAGGTCTTAGATTTTGGAAAGTCAAATCAAGGTAAGAGTTTCATGGTGAATGGTAGGGCCATAAGGATTGTAGTGGAACAGAGGGACCTTGGAGTTCAGGTGTACTGTCCTCTGAAAGTGGAGTTACAGGTAGACAGGTCAGTGAAGGAGGCTTTTGACACACTAGCCTTCATCAGTTGGGGCACTGAGTATAGATGTTGGGAAGTTATGTTGCAATTGTACAGGACATTGGTGAGGTCGCACTTGAAGTATTTTATTCAGTTTTGGTCACTTTGCTATACGAAGGATATTATTAAACTGGAAAGAGTACAGAAGCAATTTACAAAGATGTTGCCAGGACTGAACGGTGTGAGTTATAGTGAGAGGTTGGCCAAGCCAGGACTTTTTTCTTTCAAGCATAGGAGACTGAGGGAGGATTTTATAGAAATGTATAAGATCATGAGAGGCATGAATAGGGCGAATGCACTCAGTCTTTTTCCCAGGGTTGGGGAATCGAGGACTAGACAGCATCAGTTTAAGGTTAAAGGGGAAAGAATAAAAGGGAACATGAGTCGCAACTTTTTTACACAGAGGGTGTTACACATATGGAATGAGCTGCCAGCAGAAGTGGTTCAGGTGGGTACAGTGACAACATTTAAATGGTATTTGGGTAAATACCTGGATAGGAAAGGTTGAAAAGGATATGGGCCAAGAGCAGGGAAATGGGGTTAGTGTGGATGGACCTTTTGGTTGGCATGGACCAGTTTGGGCCAAAGGGTCTGTCTCCATGCTGTAGGGCTCTATGACTAATTCATCAACTACACCAATACATTCCACCCTGACCTTAAATTTACCTGGACCATCTCTGACACCTCCCTCCCCTTCCTGGACCTCTCCATCTCCATTAGTGATGACCGACTTGACACTGACATTTTTTATAAACCCACCGACTCCCACAGCTACCTGGATTACACCTCTTCCCACCCTACCTCTTGCAAAAATGCCATCCCGTATTCCCAATTCCTCCGCCTCCACCGTATCTGCTTCCAGGAGGACCAGTTCCACCATAGAACACACCAGATGGCCTCCTTCTTTAGAGACCGCAATTTCCCTTCCCACGTGGTTAAAGATGCCCTCCAATGCATCTCGTCCACATCCCACACCTCCGCCCTCAGACCCCACCCCTCCAACCGAAACAAGGACAGAACGCCACTGGTGCTCATCTTCCACCCTACCAACCTTCGCATAAACCAAATCATCCGCCGACATTTCCGCCACCTCCAAAAAGACTCCACCACCAGGGATATATTTCCCTCCCCACCCCTTTCCGCATTCCGCAAAGACCGTTCCCTCCGTGACTACCTGGTCAGGTCCATGCCCCCCCTACGACCCACCCTCCCATCCTGACACTTTCCCCTGCCACCGCAGGAACTGTAAAACCTGTGTCCACACCTCCTCCCTCACCTCCATCCAAGGCCCTAAAGGAACCTTCCACATCCATCAAAGTTTTACCTGCACATCCACTAATATCATTTATTATATCCGTTACTCCCGATGCGGTCTCCTCTACATTGGGGAGACTGGGAGCCTCCTAGCAGAGCACTTTAGGGAACATCTCCGAGACACCCGCACCAATCAACCAAACCGTCCCGTGGCCCAACATTTCAACTCCCCCTCCCACTCTGCCGAGGACATGGAGGTCCTGGGTCTCCTTCACCGCCGCTCCCTCACCACCAGACGCCTGGAGGAAGAACGCCTCATCTTCCGCCTCAGAACACTTCAACCCCAGGGCATCAATGTGGACTTCAACAGCTTCCTCATTTCCCCTTCCCCCACCTCATCCTAGTTTCAAACTTCTAGCTCTGCACTGTCCCCTTGACTTGTCCGGACTTGTCCTACCTGCCTAGCTCCTTTTCCACCTATCCACTCCACCCTCTCCTCCCTGACCCATCACCTTCATCTCCTCCCCCACTCACCCATTGTACTCTATGCTACTTTCTCCCCACCCCCACCCTCCTCTAGCTTATCTCTCCACGCTTCAGGCTCTCTGCCTTTATTCCTGATGAAGGGCTTTTGCCTGAAACGTCGATTTTGCTGCTCGTCGGATGCTGCCTGAATTGCTGTGCTCTTCCAGCACCACTGATCCAGAATCTGGTTTCCAGCATCTGTAGTCATTGTTTTTACCTAATTGTTTTTACGTTAGTCCTACCTTAGTCTATATACCTATGACCAAAACTCACTCATTGCTCCTGAATGTGTTGAATTCCTTCCATGAAAATAGATTATGAAATGGAGGGAGATACTACACAATCTATTGACATTCTTTGACATATAACTACATAGATCATAAAACATTACAGCGCAGTACGGGCCCTTCGGCCCTCAATGTTGCAATGACCTGTGAAACCTATCTGAAGCCTAACTAACCTACATTATTCCATTCTCATCCATATGCCTATCCAATGACTATTAAATTGCCCTTAAACTTGGCAAATCTACTACTGTTGCAGGCAGTGAATTCCACACCCCTACTACTCTTTGAGTAAAGAAACTATCTCTGACATCTGTCCTATATCTATCACCCCTCAATTTAAAGTTATGTCCCCTCTTGTTAGCCATCACCATCCAAGGAAAAAGGCTCTCACTGTCCAATCTATCTAGCCCTCTGATTATCTTCTATGTCACAATTAAGTCACTCTCAACCTTCTTCTCTCTAATGAAAACAGCCTCAAGTCCATCAGCTGTTCGTCATAAGGCCTTCCCTCCATACCAGCCAACATCCTAGTAACTCTCCTCTGAACCCTTTCCAAAGCTTCCACATCCTTCCTATAATGCGGTGAACAGAACTGTACACAATACTCCAAGTGTGGCAGCACCAGAGTTTTGTACAGTTGAAGCATGACCTCATGGTTCTGAAACTCGATTCCTCTACCAATAAAAGCTAATACACCACATACCTTCTTAACAACCCTATCAACCTGAGTGGCAACTTTCAAGGATCTATGCACATGGACACCGAGATTTCTCTGCTCATCTACACTAACAAGAGTCTTACCATTAGCCCAGTACTCTGCATTCCTGTTACTCCTTCCAAAATGAATCACCTCACACTTTTCCATTTTCCACCTCCCAGCCCAGCTCTGCAGCTTATCTATGTCCCTCTGTAACCTACAACTTCCTTCATCTCTATCCTGAACTGACCTTAGTGTCATCCGCAAATTTACTAACCCATCCTTCTATTCTCATCCAGGTCATTTATAAAAATGACAAACAACAGTAGACCCAAAACAGATCCTTGCAGTAACCCACTAGTAACTGAACTCCAGGCTGAATATTTCCATCAACCACCACCCTCTGTCTTCTTTCAGCTAACCAATTTCTGATCCAAACCACTAAATCACCCTCAATCCCATGCTTCCATATTTTATGCAATAGCCTACCATGGGGAACCTTATCAAATGCCTTACTGAAATCCATATACACCACATCAACCACTTTACCCTCATCCACCTGTTTGGTCACCTTTTCAAAGAACTCAATTAGGTTTGAGAGGTACAACCTAACGTTCACAAAACCAAGTTGACTATCCCTAATCAACTTATACCTTTCTAGATGATTATAAATCCTATCTTTAATAATCTTTTCCAACACTTTACTCATAACCAAAGTAAGGTTCACTGGTCTATAGTTTCCAAGGTTGTCACTACTCCCCTACTTGAACAAGGATACAACATTTGATGTCCTCCAGTCTTCTGGTACTATTCCTGTCGACAGTAATGACATAAAGATCAATGCCAAAGGCTCAGCAATCTCCTCCCTGGCTTCCCAGAGAATCTTAGGATAAATCCCATCGGCTCAGGAGACTTATCTATTTTTACACTTCCCAGAATTGCTAACACCTCGTCCTTGTGAATGTCAATCCCATATGGCCTAGTAGCCTGTATCTCAGTGTGCTCCTTGACCACATTGTCTTTTTCTGGTGTGAATACTGACAAAAAAGTATTCATTTAGCGCTTCCCTATCTCCTCTGACTCCACACACAACTTCGCACAACTATGCTTGATTGGCCCTAATCTTCCTCTCATTATTCTTTTATTCCTTATATACCTGTAGAAAGCTTTAGGGTTTTCCTTGATCCTATCTGCCGACTTCTCATGTCCCCTCCTGGCTCTTCTTAGCTCTCTTTTTTGATATTTCCTGACTAACCTGACACTCTTAAGCACCCTAACTGAGTCATCATATCTCATCGTAGCATAAACCTTCTTCTTCCTCTTGACAAGCGATTCAACTTCCTGAGTAAACCGCAGTAGCTGTTCCTTGAAAAAGCTCCACATTTCAACTGTGCCCATTGCCTGCAGTTTGCTTCCACATCCTATGCATTCTAAATCTTGTCTAATCGCATCATAATTACCTTTCCCTCAGCTATAACTCCTGCCCTGTGGTATGTACCTATGCCTTTCCATCACTAAAGTAAACATAACCGAACTGTAGTCACTATCACCAAAGTGCTCACTACCTCCAAATCTAACACCTGGCCGAGTTCATTACCCAGTACCAAATCTAATGTGGCCTCGCCCCTTGTTGGCCTGTCTACATACTGTGTCAGGAAACCCTCCTGCACACATTGGACAAAAACTGACCCATCTAAAATACTTGAACTATCATATGCTCTGTCAATATTTGAAAAGTTAAAGTCCCCCATAACAAGTACCCTGTCACTCTCACTCCTATCGAGAATCATCTTTGCTATCCTATCCTCTACATCTCTGGAACTATTCAGAGGCCTATAGAAAATTCCCAACAAGGTAACCTCTTCTTTCCTGTTTCTAATCTCAGCCCATACTACATCAGTGGTTGAGTCCTCAATGTCTTTTCTGCAACTGTAATACTGTCCTTGACCACCCCCTCTTTTACCATTTTCTCTGCTCTTACTGAAACATTGAAATCCCAGAACCTGCAATAACCATTCCTGTCCTGCTCTACCCATGTCTCTGAAATGGCCACAACATCAAAATCTCAGGTACAAACCCATGCTGCAAGTTCACCCACCTTATTCCGGATCCTCCTAGTGTTGAAGCAGACACACTTCAAACTAACTTCTTGCTTGCCGGTGACTTCTTGCAACCTTGAAATCTTAGTCCTGCCTTCACTATTCTCAACCTCCCATTTACTCGAACTACAATTTCGGTTCCCATCCCCAGCTGAATTAAGTTAAACGCTCCTGAAGAGCATTAGCAAATTTCCCCGCCAGGATATTGGTACTCCTCCGGTTCAGGTGAAGACCATCCTGTTTGTAGAGGTCCCACCTACTCCAGAAAGAGACCAAATTATCCAGGAATTCAAGACCCTCCCTTCTGCACCATCCCTGTAGCACGTGCTCAACTCTTCTCTCTCCCTATTTCTTGCCTCGCTAGCACATGACATGGGCAACAAGCCAGAGACAACAACTCTGTTTGTTCTGCCTCTGAGCTTCCATCCTAGCTCCCTGAATTTCTGCCTTAAATTCCCATCTCTCTTCTTACCTATGTTGTTGTCTATGTGGACCATGACTTGGGGCTGCTCCCCCTCTCCCACAAGAATCTAATAAACACAATCAGAGACATCACAAACCCTGGAATCTGGGAGACAACACACCAACCATGAGTCTCTCTTGTTCCCACAGAACTCCTGTCTGCCCTCCTAACTATGGAATCCCTAATGACTAATGCTCTGCTCCTCTTCCCCCTTCCCTTCTGAGCACTAGGGACAGACTCTGTGCCAAAGACCTGTGCCCCATTGCTTACCCCTAGTAAGTAACCCCCCCCCACCCCCACCAACCCCACACCCCCCCTTCACCCCCCACAACAGTATCCAAAATAATATTCTTGTTGTTGAGGGGAATGGCCACAGGGGATCCCTGCACAACCTGCCAGTTCCCTTTCTGTCTCCTGACCGTAAACCATCTCCCTGCTTCTTTTACCTGAGGTGTGACAACCTCCCTGAAACTCTTCTTAATAACCCCCTCCGCCTCCCGAATGATCCGAAGTTCATCCAGCTCCATCTCCAGTTTCCTAACGTTAGTTTTCAAGGAGCTGGAGTTAGGTGCATGTCCCGCAGATGCAGTCAGCAGGGGCACTAATGGTAACCCTTACCTCCCACATTCTACAGGAGGAACATTTAACTGCCCTAAACTCCATTCCCACCATTCTAAATTCCCAACGAGGCTACTGAAAAACTAAAAAAAACTGTTTCTGAGGGTGTGCCTCATCATGATTGCTGTCAATCTTTGTTAGTTTATCCAGATGGTCACTTCTCATCACTGAGCTGGCTACAATGCTGCCAGGTTATTGGGCTTTGTGATATCAAAAGCTGTTTGCAATCAACTTCTGAATGCAGTATGTTTCAGGGAAAGTGATCAGGTAGCGATTAGTAGCCAGAAATCTAATCCATATTTTCCTCTTTGGATTTAGTGTTTCAAGAATAATTGTTGAGACTTTATGTTCTTGTTCTGTGTAATCTAAAACAAAACATGCTATAAAATTGTAATTTCATTCACAAGTGACATTATCCTTGAACGTTTTTTTACAAACAGCAATGCAACAATTGACCTGTAGTTGGGTACTGTGACTTCTTATTGCCAGTTTGAGTATAAGTGAGCTGAAAGGTCTCACAAATGCGGATCAAACGTCCTAAACCAAGACACAAAATTAGCAGTTGTGAATCAGATTCATTGTTCAGACTGATATCAAAAACAAAACTGCCATTTTTCAATTCTTATTAATTCACAGAGCTTTGAAATCCAGGTTTTGTACATTGATCTAGGAGATGATGATACATCAGTCTTCCTTACTATTTACAGCATGGCAATATGTTGCAATTGACTTTTGTCTCTCAATTTTTGTTGAAATACTGCAATTATTAATAATAAGCCATCTATCAAAATGAACATATTTAATTTTCAGTATGCTAGAATTATTTTTTTTGAAAAGGTCTTATTCAAAGTCTCATTCAAGTATAATAATGCATGCACTTACATTACAGTCGTTTGTTTTTAGAAATAGATGCTGAAGCCACCCATGGGTAATAATAAAATAAATTACTGTTCAAATTATATTGACATTAATGAATGTACTGCTACATCAACTGTCATTAACAGCATTTAAAGAGTATTTATTGGAATTCTTTTATGTGAAATGTTAACCTGCATTAATGGAAATGCTATTATTGTTAAGCTTTTGTGATTCAGAGCTTTAGGTTTTATTGGTACTTTTTATATGCGGTTGCATATTGTCCCCACAAAGGGAATCAGTAGAGAAAAGCAAAACAATTATTATCATTTATGATAAAATAAAACTTTCTCCTTTCTATCCCAGCAGAATTGCTGCAACCACTGAATTTAATATTGTTTGTTTAGTTCATAATGTTATTTATTCAAATTCTACCTCATGAAATAAAAGATGGCAATGTTTATTTTATATAATATGCCCTATTGTTTTCCTTTTGATTCTATTTGATAATCAGCAGACCTCCCAATGAATGAGATAACAGAGAAACGCAGTAGGTTTCTAGGTCCTAAGGGTAAAAGTGCAATTGAATACATTCTTCATGTTTATTTGTAATCTCTAATTGGTTTTATAGTTCACTCCCTGCACCTTATGAAGGTCGTAGAAAATTCCTTTGTTTACGCAGTCATTGCCTTTACAGGACTGGTTTTAGCCCTCAATGTGATACAGATGGTGCTGATGGATCTAAGATACAATGGCAATAATATATCACATGATTTTGTATGCAATAACCAAGAAGAAATTAATCTTTTGAAGTATTTTTTGTGAGCAATGAGTGACGCTTCAGAAAAGGATTCGGTGAAATTATTACACACATTCAAATGAATTCAGGACTCTAGTTCTGCATTAGGTTGAGAGAAGATTTACAAGGACGTAAGGGTGCAGGAAAGATTTACAAGGATGTTACCAGGACTGGAGAATTTGAGTTATAAGGAGAGGCTATATAGACTGGGACATATTTCCTGGAGCATAGGAGGCTGAGGGGTGACCTTATAGAGGTTTATAAAATCTTGAGAGGCATAGATAAGTTAAATAGCAAAGTTTTTTCCCTAGGGGAAGAGAATTCAAAACCAGAGGACATAGGTTTAACGTGGGAGGGGAAAGATTTAAAAGAAACCTCAGGGGCAATGTTTTAACACAAAGCATGATGCGTAGATTGAATGAACTGCCAGAGGAAGTGGTAAATGAAGGTACAGTTACAACATTTAAAACGCATTTGGATAGGTACATGAATTTGGAAAGATTTAGAGGGATGGACGAAATGCATGCAATGAGACTCGTTTAGTTTAGAAAACCTGGTCAGTATGGACGAGTGGGACTGAGTGTTTCTGTGCTGAATGACTCCATGACTCTGTGTATGAATATTTAATGCATAATATCAAATGTGTCATTACAGTAGCTCTCAAATGTGTATTACTAGTATGTTATTTTAAAAGAATGTCAAATATTTTTCAAGTTTTTAAACAGAATTAAAAGATTATACACAGCGGTTTATTTATTCTATGTCATTGATCATATCTAAGCAAAGTATAGCAGTAAAATTCATATGTTATGTACTCTTTTTGGAAACTGCATTCTTTGGTACAATTCCTGAGTTACTGTGGTGCATCAACTCAGTAACTATATTCATCTAGGGTCAGCAGCAAGCCCATACCTTAACACAGCTTTCGCTTTTGGATCTGTTGCATTAAATAGAACAAATCTGCAGAATTTGAAATAATTGCTGGAGCTCTTCAGGCTGATATCGAGTGAACACAATGAGGATGCCAGCAGTTCATTGGGCTCCAGGTATCAAAGTTATGCAAAGGCTTACATTAGGTGAGCAACGTTTTAGTCTGAATCTGTGTCAGCAGATAAAGGGAGGATTAAAAAAAAGACATTGCAAAAATGTCAGAGCAGGCAGAATGTGGGTGATGGGAAAGCAGGATTGTTCCATGCATACAGCTGTGCAAACGCACTAATTGTAAAAACATGTTTAAAATATCATGAGACATGAAAGCAAAGCAGACATTGACTTCATTGCAACACTCACAGTTCTTTAACATCTGTGTTGGAGTGGACCCTTCATTTCTTTGGAAGTGTCCTTTTTGATACAAATCCTGAGAAATGTTTAATTTTCTTGGAGTTCTTAGTTACAAGGTCCATTTAGCTTCATGTATACTTTTGGACTTCACTGCATCTGTCCATGAATCATGTCTCCATGATTTCCTGAAAATAGATAGTCACTTGACCCTAACCAATTCCAGCTCGAATATTGATGAAAGGACAGTCATATTACCAAAGCTTTCCATCCTGCATCTGGCCAAATGCAAGAATCCCTGCAGGGACTTATTCTCGTCAAACACAAAGCTAATTTTCAAGTCTTGTCCCTTTTTTGAATTACCTGAGAGCTTGAGGAACCTCTAGTTCCCCTCCCCCCCCCACCACCACCCAAAATTGCTGTCTCCATAGCAACAGCTCAGCTCAATTAATTGAAGCCCACATCTGGCACTATCCGTTAAAGGCTGTGTTGCACCCAGACTATCAGTCTGAATCTGGCCTGCACAGTTCCTGATAATTGCCTCGGACGTAACGGGCAAGGAAAGCTTGAAACCCTGCTTTCTGGGTCAGGACCTGCAGGTCCTGCTGAACAAGGTAGTACAGAAGCAGAGTGTCCTCTTCCCCAGGACGAGCAGAGGAGACCTCAATACCAGACTATACCAGCCTGGTCTGAGATTGCCACTGAGCAGTCTCGGCTGTCTGGATGAATGTACAGCACTCAAGGGAGGTGAATGTCCTTCTCCGCTCTGCCAGTCTAAGTGCCACCACCTTCTCTCTTCACTTACTTTCTGCTACTGTACTAATGTCACACCAAGGCTCACAATCTACCACTCTCATTATTGCCTGCAATATCTTCCCTCTCTCGTTCTTACCCGCTCAACTCCCAACATAATTAACTTTGCAAAAGTGAGGACTGCAGATGCTAGAAACCAGAATTTAGATTAGAGTGGTTGTTGTGGTTCTGTTCGCCGAGCTGCAAGTTTTTGTTGCAAACGTTTCGTCCCCTGGCTAGGCGACATCATCAGTGCTTGGGAACCTCCTGCGAAGCGCTTCTTTGATGTTTCCTCCGGTGTTTATAGTGGTCTGTCCCTGCCACTTCCGGTTGTCAGTTTCAGCTGTCCGCTGTAGTGGTTGGTATATTGGGTCCAGGTCGATGTGTTTGTTGATGGAGTTTGTGGATGAATGCCATGCCTTTAGGAATTCCCTGGCTGTTCTCTGTCTGGCTTGCCCTATGATAGTAGTGTTGTCCCAGTCGAATTCATGTTGCTTGTTGTCTGCGTGTGTGGCTACTAAAGATAGCTGGTCGTGTCGTTTCGTGGCGAGTTGATGTTCATGTATACGGATTGTTAGCTGTCTTCCTGTTTGTCCTATGTAGTGTTTAGTGCAGTCCTTGCATGGTATTTTGTACACTCAAAAGTGGATACCCGCGCAACTTCATCAGCAGATGCCTAAGAGAAAGACCACGGAACGAGGACATACCACAACCAAAAGGACTAGCCACACTACCATACATCAGGAGCATCTCGGAACTGACTGCCAGACTACTGCGACCCCTAGGACTCATAACGGCACACAAACCAACAGCCACGCTCAGACAACAACTCACCAGAACGAAGGACCCGATACCCAACATGAGCAAGACGAATGTAGTGTACAAAATACCATGCAAGGACTGCACAAAACACTATATAGGACAAACAGGAAGACAGCTAACAATCCGCATACATGAACATCAACTAGCCACGAAACGACACGACCAGCTATCCTTAGTAGCCACACACGCAGATAACAAGCAACATGAATTCGACTGGGACAACACTACTATCATAGGCCAAGCCAGACAGAGAACAGCCAGGGAATTCCTAGAGGCATGGCATTCATCCACAAACTCCATCAACAAACACATCGACTTGGACCCAATATACCAACCACTACAGCGGACAGCTGAAACTGACAACCGGAAGCGGCAGGGACAGACCACTATAAACACCGGAGGAAACATCAAAGAAGTGCTTCACAGGAGGCTCCCAAGCACTGATGATGTCGCCTAGCCAGGGATGAAACGTTTGCAACAAAAACTTCCAGCGCGGCGAACAGAACCACAACAACGAGCACCCGAGCTACAAATCTTCGCACAAACTTTGAGATTAGAGTGGTGCTGGAAAAACACAGCAGGTCAGGCAGCATCCGAGGAGCAGGAAAATCTGATGCTGCCTGACCTACTGTGCTTTTCCAGCACCACTCTAATCATAACTAACTTTGCATCGCTCTGCGCTGCCTACTCCCTCAGGCCAGACACCACCCCTCTTGCACCATAAGTAACAGCCATTCCACCCACTTTCATTTCCTTTAATACATGCTTCTCACTCATTGCAGAAAGAAAACAGCCCCCAGTAGGGAGGAAAGAGTCAAGATGGACGTATCCTGCCTAACATTGATCTCCTCACCCCTATGCAGGCAGCACCTGGACTTTAACTGCCCCAGCAGCTGAGTGACCAGCTCAAAGCCCCTGTACTGATATCAGAGACATGTTGTGCCGGGGTTACCTGAGCAAAGGCTATCTCACATGACTTGACTGAGAACTGCTGACAACCCGATTATCTTCCTGGTTTTGTGTCTGCACAAAGTGCCACACAGTACAGCAGTGAGCATGGTATCTTTGGCTAAGGGAGCAAAATGCGAAAAGGGAAGGTGAGGCAGGGATGCTGTGAGCAGCTCGGAAGATTCAGGGTGAGGCAACACCATGAGAGCAAATGAACAGCCAGAGATGCAGTCTGGTCCAGTCAATGAGCTGGGCACGTGTTCCAGAGCAGACAGTGTCATATAGCCTGAGGTGTGGCATTGAAGGGCAGACGTACAGTGGGACCTTGATCAGATGGGCCAAGGCGGGGAGGAGCTGCAGATGGAGTTTAATTTAGATAAAGGGGACATGCTGCATGTGGGAAAGGCCAATCAGGGCTGGAAATTTACACTTTATGGTAAAGTCCTGAGAGTGTCCTTGCATGTCCTTGATAGTATGTCCCTGTCAGGCAGGGAGGAAGTGATAGGGGAACTGTGGTTAACGTCTTTTGTTAAGCAGAAGAAGGAGGTTTATGTGATGATGAGACAGGATGATTTAGATGAGGTGATGGAGAGATACAGATTAGCTAGGAAGGATTTAAAGAGAGAGTTAAGAACAGCAAAGAGAGGACATAAGCAGTCTTTAGCAAGTAGAATAAAGGAGAACCCTAAAGCTTTCTCTCAGTATGTGAGGAATAAAAGGATGACTAAGGTAGGACCAGGGCTAGTCAAAGACAGAAGTGGGAAGTTGTGTGTGGACCCTATGGAGATCGGAGAGGTGCTAAACGAACATTTCTCATCGGTTTTCACTAAGGAAAAGGAGAATATTGTAGAGGAGAAAATGTGATACCAGATATTAGACTAGAAAGGATCAGGGTTATCAATTCTCAAAGGAGTGAAAGGAGACAAGTTCCCTGGGCCAGATGGGATTTATCCGAGGATTCTCCAGAAGTTAGGGAGGAGGTATAGGAGTCTTTGGCTTTGATCTTTGAGTCATCATTGTCTACAGGTTTGGTACCAGAGGGCTAGAGGATTGCAAATGTTGTGTCCTTGTTCAACAGTAGAGATGACCCAGGTAATTATAGAATAGTGAGCCTTATAGGAAACGTTTTGGAAAGGATTATAAGAGATAGGATTTATAATCATCTAGCAAGCAACAAACTGCAGATAGTCAACATTGTTTTTTCAACGGCAGGTCATGTCTCACAAATCTCATTGAGTTTTTTGAGAAGGTGACCAAGCATGTGGATGAGGGTAGGGCAGTTGACATGGTGTACATGGACTTCAGTAAGGCCTTTGATAATGTTCCACATGGTAGACTGTTGGAGAAAATGCAGAGGCATGGGATTGAGGGCGATTTAGCAGTTTGGATTAAAAACTGGCTTTCTGTAAGAAGGCAGCGATTGGTGGAAAATATTCAGCCTGGAGTCCAGTTACTAGTGGTGTGCCATAAGGATCTGTTTTGGGACCACTGCTGTTTGTCATTTTTATAAATGACTTAGAAGCAGGCATAGGTGGATGGGTTAGTAAGTTTGCAGATGACAATTAAGTTGATGGAGTGGTGGTCAGTGTGGAAGAACGTTACAGGTTTCAGGGAGACTTGGATAAACTGCAGAATTGGGCTGAGGTGTGGCAAATGGAGTTCAATGCAGCTAAATGTGAGGTGATTCACTTTGGGAAGAATAACAGGAAGGCAGTCAATGGAAAGATTCTTGGTAGTGTGGATGTGCAGAGGGATCTTGGAATCCATGTACATAGATCCCTGAAAGTTGCCACCCAGGTTGATAGTGCTGTTAAGAAGGTATACAGTGTGTTAGGTTTCATTGGTAGAGGGATTGAGTTCCAGAGCCGCAATATCATGCTGCAACTATACAAAATGCTAGTGCGTCCGCACTTGGAATTTTGTGTACAGTTCTGTTCGCCATATTTCGGGAAGGATGTGGAAGCATTGGAAAAAGTGCAGAGGACATTTACCAGGATGTTGCCTGGTCTGGAGGGAAGGTCTTATGAGGAAAGGCTGATAGACTTGGGTCTGTTCTCATTGGAAAGAAGAAGACTAAGAGGGAATTTGATAGAGACATACAAAATGATCAGAGGATTAGATAGGGTAGACAGTGAAAGTCTTTTTCCTAGCATGATGATGTCAGCTTGTACGAGGGGGCATAACTACAAATTGAGGGGTGATAGATTTAAAACAGATGTCAGAGTCAGGTTCTTTACTCAGAGGGTGGTAAGGGCATGAAATACCCTGCCTGCCAATGTAATTAACAGCCACAGTAGGGAGATTTAAACAATCCTTGGATAAGCATATGGATGATGATGGGATAGTGTAGTGGAATGGGCATAGGTTCGTTCACAGGTTGGCGCAACATTGAGGGCCGGACAGCCTGTTCTGCGCTGTATTGTTCTATGTTCTGTGTTCTGGTATTGCTGAATAAAGAGCCCTTGGAGTGCAGGTACATTGTTCTTTGAAAGTAGAGTCGCACGTAGATAGGAGAGTGAAGAAGGCATTTGGTATGCTCGCTTTTATTGGTCAGTGCATTGAGGAAAGGAGTCGGGGTATCTTGTTGCGGCTGTACAGGACAGTCCAACTCTGTGAATAGGCTGTTGGTGTACCATGGGGGTGCTTAGAGAATAGCACATGATGGACGTGAATATCCATGGACCTGGGTTGTATCTGAGTTTGACTTCAGATGCTGGTGTGCAGTGTGCAACATGGAACTCCTCTGGTGAAAGCAGAGTCAAAGTTGCCAGGTACCTGCTTTGACTTCCATAGAGAAATGTGGCTACTAGTTTGTTTGCCACCTTTGTTGAGGTAGGAAGCTGAAAATTAATGGGTGAGATTCCTATTAATGATGGTGTTAACAAGCAAACATCCCCTCTAATAGGCAAGTGACCGCAGCCTAGTGAGAAACTTGCCTCAACACCCATCGATCTGCTACCAACAACCTTTCGCACAATTTTGCCACAAATCTCATCCTTGTCCTTTGTTCAGGCCCCAATCTAATTGCTGATAGCTTGCTGATAGTTCATTATGTTTGAACTCAGCCAGCTATACAGTCTTTTTAATACACAATCTGATCGATATTTCTAAGCGAACCTTTCATTTGTGGCCAATGACCACCAGGGGACTGGGACATTTCTCCCTCAGCCAGCCACGGAGCTTTCGCAATTAGGTGTGCACTCAATCATGCTCACAAACCTTCTAAGTACAATGTTCTACTCAACGTATTAGCATCTGAGCGGGTGGTGGTGGAAGGTGGGAGGAAGTGGGGAAGGAGTGCGTCTCGGTAGTGCTACTTCTGAAGCCTCAGTACACTTGTGCTCAGAGGTTGAAGTGATAGCTTCTGGGGGAGTTGTTTCTTCACGGAGGTGGTGGAAATGCTAGTGGTACTTGCAAGGCAAAGAAAAGAGAAGGCATCATGGCCAGCGGTTCAAAATGGGTGAGACTGACAGCAGGATTACTGTGAGAGTTGCAGGAGAAAGAAAAACGTGCCTTAGTCAGACGACAACATACGGATGTCTTTGCAATCTGCAGGAAAAATTCCAAACTTCACACCTTATAGGCTGCCTTCCATGAGGTAAAAGGAGACTTTGAATGAGGGGAAAGTGGATGGCTCAGTTGTTCGTGCTGGTGCAGGTACCATGGGCAAGTGAGTGGGCAGTGCAGAGACCATGCAGAATTAATGGTGTATGGGGTGAAGGTCAAGTGAGGGAAGATGTTGCAAGCAGTAGTGAGAGCGTCAGATCGTGGGAAGTGGGTGCAGTGGCAGGGAATTACCTCAATGGAATGGAGAAGACCATTGACCTCCTCAGGGTATTGAACGGGGGGTCAACCCCATGGGAGAATTGGGGCATTATCTTCTCCACCTCAGACACATCCAGACTCAGTCCTTACCTGAGCAGGGCAGCTATAGAATGCCAGTTCTCCTCCAGAAGCACAGACACCTTTAAAAATGGCACTGGCACCAGGGTTGCTGGTGTTTCAGCAAATAGCCAGTGAGAGGCATGTTGTTCAGGAACTGCACTTGCTAAGTTAGAATCAGACATGAGATGAGCCATTTGGACAGACTAGGTAGAAAAATGAGGCAAATTAGGTCAGAGACAGCAAAAAAAACCTGGGTCTTACAATGAGAATCCCTCCAAAAAAATCAATACCAATCACATTTAGCCGAAAAGAAACATTCAGTCCAATCTGTCTTCTTATTAAGTCATTGTGCAAGATCAACTGACAATATTGCAATGAATCCATAGATACTGAAAGTACTTAATTTGCAAAATGATGAAATGAAACACTGATATTAAAAGCCTGTGAAAAATATTATTTCGCTAACTTTATTTTTACTTTTTTGAAAGTTATAATGGAAATAATATTGAAGAAACTCGTTAAAGAAACATTTTGCCAAGAAAGAGCCCCAGCGAAACTAAGATGTGATGGGAATCTCATTGTCTAAATGGGTACAACTGTAATACCAGAACCCGATACAATCCAGGCTGAGGAAAGCTGCTTAATTAACACACTATCTTTAACTCACTATACAACACTGTCTACCACTAATGCAATATGGGCAGTCCTCAGGGTGCAAACGGATTCTAATCTGGAGTCTGCAAAAGCCAAACTGTATGCAAGTCAAAACACAATGCAGGACAATGTAAAGCAACAGTTTGTAAGTACTGGAAATGTTCGTATGTCAGTTTGTTAAAACTTAATCCCTATATGGGTTTGAGTTCGCAAGTCAGACATTTGCAAATTGGGGCCCCCCTGTAATACATAATATCTGTGTGATGCACCACAGTAACTTGCCAAGTTCATTTCAGGATTATCATCTTCTGCTGCCAACTCTATTAGTAGACTTGTAATCCAACGGTTCGGAATTTAAATTTAATTATGAAATTGATTTCAATGAACCTAATTTGTGGGCTAGCAGAGGGAAAAGCTGACCAAGCCTGCCAGATGGTGAATAAAAAGTCCAAATGGTTCACAAAGGTAAATAGAGTGGTAAAGCCCAGTGCATGCCTTCAAAATCACCTATACTTAAGAGTTGCCCTCTTCTTTCCCCGGGAAAGGCTGATAAATTCAGCATGCACTAACATCCTTGAAATTGCTCATATATAAATATTTCTTTACTTAAATACCAGCTATTTAACTCTATTTAAAACCAGCTATTCATCCTTTGCAGGGCATAGCTAAATGAGAGTAAAATGAAGATCAGTACAGTTAATTTACTATTTACTATGTATTTCCTTTCAAAAAACCTGAAAATGTTAAAGCTTCCATGTTTGAAAGATTCCCTCTGTGAGAAACAAAAGCTCACTCACTTTAATAATTTCAGTCCGAGACCAAATATCTGAATCAGAGTCGTTTATTTGTACACTTGCAAGTGGGTGCCATGTCTAATTGCCAGGTAAGGCAATGACAAATGCACAGTAAACCCCAACAAACTCTCGCAATTTATCAGTTTTTTCCCATATGTTTTCCTTGTTCCATTGTCTGTTCCCTGCTTCGCTTACGTCACTCATTTCCTTAAGACTGATCCCACAACTTCTGTTTATCCGGCCTTGTCAGTGACAAATGTCTATCTCTGCCTCCTATAAGGTTGTTTGACGTCAGTCTACTGTAGGTCATTGATTAGGCATATCTTTTCTTCTATCAGCATCTATTTCTATCCAGAGGTCACTTTGACCTCTTTAATTAGGGTTTGTTCCTGTGTCTCTGTACAAGTGGGGAAACAGATGTTTTTCCTGTTTGCCCATACATCCACCATTGTTCTGTAATCACGTCTCATGCTAACATACCATTTTCTTTAACGGATTATATGTTTCCTCATTTTTGCTAAGTCAGCTCTCGTCCGAAACAATCCCAAACTAATGTGAATTCATTTACTCTGTATCAGAACTTATAATTGCAGAAATAACATTAATTCACCTATATCCCACACCTCCCATCACTGCAACCCCTACCCCTAATGTCACAACACCATCTGTTTATAATTTGGGAATTTTTGTAATGAATATCCTAATTTGGCATTTTTAAAGGCATTGCAATAATGCTGACCAAAATAACGGCAAGGTGAGTTGCCTCCATATCAAAAGGTTCTTAACTTGCCCATTAAAACCAATAACAGGGTGTGTCTGAATGAAAATATTGACATTTCAAATTTGTGTCAGAGTTATAGAGTTAGCTATCAACCTAGAAAAATGCTATACTGAAAGAAATGATTAACTAATCCATTTTGGAGCACCTATTAACATCAAATGGGATCCTTCACATGAATAAAAATTCATAGAAAATTTCAAGTCTCAATGCGTAAAATCAAAAGAAAGCTATTAATATCTTGAGTAATGCTTTGTAGGAGTAATTATGATCAATTGTTTAAATTGGTGGAGACAGGGGCATGTTCTCTACTCCACTTCCTGAAGTTGACGATCAGCTCCTTTAATTTGCGGATATTGAGGGAGAGATTGTTGTCTTTGCACCATGCCACTAAGCTGTCTATCTGTTTCACGTACAGTGCATAAGGAGTATAGTAAGGGGCTGAGTATGCAGCCTTGTGGGGTACCGATGTTGAGGATTAACATGGAGGAGGTGTTGTCACCTACCCTTATTGATTGTGGCTTGTGGGACGGCAAGTCAGGGACCCAGTTGCAGAGGGGGAGCAGAGTCCTAAGTCTCAAAGTTTGGAGATGGGTTTTATTGGAATTATGGTGTTGAAGGTGGAGCTAAAGTCAATAAATAGAATTCTGATGCAGGTGTCTTAGTTTTCCAGATGTTCCTGGGCTGAGTGTAAAGCCAGGGAGATGATTATGACATAGGCAAGTTGTAGGGATGAAGGCAATCTGGGAGGCTGGAGTTGATGTGTGCCATGACTAACCTCTCGAAGCACTTCATAATGATGGATGTCAGAGACACTGGGCGGTAATCATTCAGGCTCATTGCCTGATTTTTCATTGGCGCCAGGATAATAGTGGTCTTCTTGAAGCAGGTGGGAACCTCACATCATTGTAAAGGGAGTTAAATGGAATCATACAATCATAGAATCCCTACAGTGTGAAAACAGACCCCTCAGCCCAACAGGTCCACATCAACCCTACGAACAGTATCCAACCCAGACGCATTCCTCCTACCCTATATTTACCCCTGACTAGTGCACCTAGCCTGCACATCCCTGAACACTATGAGCAATTTAGCTAGGCCAACTGACCTAACCTGCACACCTTTGTGACTGTGGGAGGAAACCAGAGCACTCAAAGGAACACCATGCAGACACAAGAAGAATGTGCAAACTCCACACAGTCACGCGAGGCTAGAATCGAACCCTGGTCCCTGGTGCTGTGAGGCAGCTAACCACTGAGCTGCCATGCAAAATACTACTACCAGCTGGTCTGCACAGGATCTGAGTGCACAGCCTGGGACTCCATCCTGACAAATCGCTTTCTATTGGTTCACCCCCAAGAAGGCTTAATCTGACGTCTGCAGCTGAGACTGTGGGTACAGGGGCATCCAAGGCTATAGGAGTAGGGTACATCATTTCACTGACTTTCTGTTCAAATTGAGCAAAGAGTACATTGAACTGATTGGGGAGGGATGTATTGTCGTCAACGATTGTATTTGACTTCACTTCATAGCCCCTTATATCACGTTAGCCTTGCCTCAGTCAGCGTGACCTTGTCTGTGACTCTTGTTTAGTCTGGTATTGTCTCTTGGCAACCCTGATGGCTTTGCAACGATCGTACCTAGGTTTCCTGTATAGGTCAGGGTCATCTGAATTGAATGCCTCTGATCCAGCCTTCAGCTGGGAATGGATCTTCCAGCTAATCCATGGTTTCCAGTTGGGGAGCACTTAGATTAACTTCTTTGGCATGCAGTCCTCTTCACACTAACTGATGAAGTCTGTGATAATCATGACATACTCATTTACGTTGGCCATCGAGTTCTTGAATATGAGCCAGTCCAATGACTCCCAGCAGTCACAGAGGAGCTGATCTGTGACTTCACACCTGCATTGTATGACTTTCCGTACCAGATCCTTACATTTCAATTTCTGCTTGTAAACCGGGAGATGGAGCACAGCCTTATGGTCTGATTTACCATAATGTGGGCAGAGGATGGAGTGCTAGGCATCTTTGATAGTTGTGTATCAATAGTCCAGGGTGCTTGGGCTCTAGTGGGAACAGGAGATGTGTTGGTGGTATCTTGGTAGCACACTCTTGAGGTTGGATATGGTCACTTTCACATGCATTCCAATGCTATTAAACTCACATCCAATCTCTAATGCTTCCAGTTATAGCTCGCTATTCAGTTATGACATGCATATCACCAGAACAGTGTTACATAAAACTGGATATTTTACTCTCTTGTAGGACAAGACAGGATTGGCAGAGGCAGGATTGCATACATGTCCTGAGCCCTGTGGATGAGATCATTCTCTATAATTTTGAGAGTTATAGGGTAGCCAGGAAGGACCTGAAGAGAGAGCTAAAAGCAGCAAGGAGGGGACATGAAAGGTCCTTAGTAGATAGGATTAGGGAAAACCCTAAGGCTTTCTATAGGTATGTTAGGAATAAAAGAATGACTAGGGTAGGAATAGGTCCAGTCAAGGATAGTAGGGGGAAGTTGCGTGTGGAGGCGGAAGAGATTGGGGAGACACTGAATGAATACTTTTCTTCAGTATTCACTCAGGAACAGGGCATTGTTGTCGATGAGAATACTGAGGCACAAATAAGTAGAATGGATGGCTTTGAGGTATGTAGAGAAGAGGTGTTGGAAATCCTGGAAAAGGTGAAAATAGATAAGTCCCCTGGGCCTGATGGCATTTATCCTAGGATTCTCTGGGAAGCAAGGGAGGAGATTGCAAAGCCATTGGCCTTGATTTTTATGTCCTCTTTGTCTACAGGAGTAGTCCCAGAAGACTGGAGGATAGCAAATGTGGTTCCCTTGTTCAAAAAGGGGAGTAGGGATAGCCCTAGTAACTATAGGCCGGTGAGTCTCACTTCTGTTGTGGGCAAAGTCTTAGAGAGAATTGTAAGGGATAGGATTTATGCACATCTGGATAGGAATAATGTGATCAAGGATAGTCAGCATGGTTTTGTGAAGGGCAAGTCGTGCCTCACAAACCTTATTGAATTCTTTGAAAAGGTGACGAAGGAGGTTGATGAGGGGAAAGCGGTAGATGTGGTATATATGGATTTTAGTAAGGCGTTTGATAAGGTTCCCCATGGTAGGCTACTGCAGAAAATACGGAGATATGGCATTGAGGGTGAGTTGGAGGTTTGGATTAGAAATTGGCTGGATGGAAGAAGACAGAGGGTAGTAGTTGATGGCAAAGTTTCTTCATGGAGTGCCGTCACTAGCGGTGTTCCGCAAGGATCTGTTTTGGGACCATTGCTGTTTGTCATTTTTATAAATGACCTGGAAGAGGGGTTAGAAGGTTGGGTGAGCAAGTTTGCAGATGATACGAAAGTCGGAGGAGTTGTTGACAGTGAGGAAGCATGTGGCAGGTTACAGCAGGATATAGAGAAGCTGCAGAGCTGGGCAGAAAGGTGGCAGATGGAATTCAATGTAGCTAAGTGCGAGGTGATTCACTTTGGGAAGAATAACAAAAAGATGGGGTACTGGGCTAATGGTCGGATACTTGGTAGTGTGGATGAGCAGAGGGATCTTGGTGTCCATGTACACAGATCTCTGAAAGTTGCCACCCAGGTAAATAGTGCGGTGAGGAAGGCATATGGCGTACTGGCTTTTATTGGTAGAGGAATTGAGTTCCGGAGTCCTGAGGTCATGATGCAGTTGTATAAGACTCTGGTACGGCCGCATCTGGAATATTGTGTGCAGTTTTGGTCGCCATACTATAGGAAGGATGTGGAGGCATTGGAACGGGTGCAGAGGAGGTTTACCAGGATGTTGCCTGGTATGGAAGGAAAATCGTATGAGGAAAGACTGAGGCACTTGGGGCTGTTTTCACTAGAGAAAAGAAGGTTTAGGGGTGACTTGATTGAGGTGTACAAGATGATTAGGGGGTTAGATAGGGTCGACAGTATGAACCTTTTCCCGCGTATTGAGTCGGGTATTACAAGGGGGCATAGCTTTAAATTAAGGGGGGGTAGATATAGGACTGATGTTAGGGGTAGGTTCTTCACTCAGCGAGTTGTTAGTTCATGGAATGCCCTGCCAGTAACAGTGGTGGACTCTCCCTCTTTATGGGCATTTAAGAGGGCATTGGATAGGTATATGGAGGATAGTGGGTTAGTGTAGTTTAGGTGGGCTTGGATCGGCGCAACATCGAGGGCCCAAGGGCCTGTACTGCGCTGTATTCTTCTATGTTCTATGTTCTATGTTCTAATTACTAGACCCTGTGGCATCCAGTATCACCAAAAAGATTGAGGACAAAAGCATATTCTTACCTTGCACCCTCTTCCTACCAGCTTGGGGATGGGTGGTGAGGACACAGATGATATCTGCTGTAGCGGACTTAGGCGAGAACCTCATAGGGGTATCATACACTGAACACTAATGCATATTGAGGTGCATTGTCTGACCTACTAGATAGTCAAGGAGCATGGAATAATCTTTTCATAAGATCCTATGGATAGGAGTAGGGATAGGCCATATGGCCATCCTCCACAGTTCCAAACAGAAACACTAAGTGTGTATAGGATTGTAAGTTATTCAATCTGCTCTTGATTGTGCTTTGACACCCACATTCCTTTCTTTCTCTGATAGCCATTCATTCATTCACCTGCCTCAAAATAATCCATTGTAAGACCAGAATCAACTCCAACAAAGCTTCATGGAATGTGAAAAAAAGCACAAGCATAAGTGGTACAAACAAAAGCCAACCTTCAACACAAACACAGTAAGGCAAGCTACACAGTAAGCAGTTCCCGCCTCAGGCGACTGACTGTGTGGAGTTTGCACATTCTCCCCGTGTCTGCGTGGGTTTCCTCCGGGTGCTCCGGTTTCCTCCCACAGTCCAAAGATGTGCAGGTTAGGTGAATTGGCCATGCTAAACTGCCCATAGTGTTAGGTAAGGGGTAAATGTAGGGGCATGGGTGGGTTGTGCTTTGGCGGGTCGGTGTGGACTTGGGCCGAAGGGCCTGATTCCACGCTGTAATGTAATGTAATGTAATCTAATCTAATCTAAATAATCAGTTAAGTTCAGGCATTAACTAACAGACAGTGGATCAGCATGGGAAATTAACATTGTCTGATTTCTATCATGGGACAAGGGTACAGAGAAATGCCAGTTCCTACCAATGTCTGCTGCAACCAAAAGATTGATCACTCAGTACAATATTATTGGAGTCTGACCATTGTTACTGCGATGAATTGTCATTGAGGAAGGAAATGGATAATTCAAACCTTTGTCTTTCTGGGGCCCAGTGCTGTTGCCATGTCATCTCCAAACAGAAGGAGTGAAACTTAGAACCGTTGTCAATGGTGTGTGTTGCCTGCACTGGTTTTTCCGTGAAAAAGGTCTGCATTGTTTTACTGATCATATTTGTCTGGTTTTAGGCAGGAATGCAAGGCTTTGTCTGTGGTTTCTTGTAAAGGGTATTTTTGCTTTAATAAGATTTGGTCACTGTGCGTTTTGGATGGGACCCAATGTTAAACCATGGAAGGACTTAATTTGGGGAAACTGATCAAAGTATTTTGTGACTCAGCCCAGGTTAGGGTTAGGGTTACGATTAGGGTTAGGGTTAGGATTAGAGATATATCAAGGCATCAGGAGGCTTGTTTTAAGAAGCAAAATTTTGGTTGAGCCAACCCTGTGTCTGTGCAATGTCCTTCTCCATAAAACCTTAAGTTCAAGAACCTCGAGTGAAATCAAGGCCAGTATCATTAGGCAAACGGCTTATTTGGGCAATTAATCTTGCAAACCTTCTCTGTACCACCTCCAATGCATTTACATCCTCCAAAACCCTGTACACTTGTAGCATAATATTTTTATTTTTCATGTTAAATGCCTCCCATAATAAATGATAGCACTCCATTAACCTTCTTAATCACAAGCACTGGAACACCTCCATCTGTCTGCACGTCAGAATTCTGCAGTTGTCTAAATAATACCTCCATTTTTATTCTTTCTGCCAAAGTGAAGAACTTGACATTTTCCTAAATTATACTCCATGTGCCAGATTTTTGCCCACTCACTTAATCTAGCCATTTCATTTTCCATTCTTGTTATGTCATCTTCAAATTGCATTTAACCAATTTTGTGGGAGTCTTTGTGAGAGTAACGCGTGCTGTGGATTAAAGGGACAGACCCTTGAAGTTCCATTTATGTCTGGTATTTGGATTTCCATAAGGTGTTTGAGAATCATAGAACCCCTACAGTGTGGAAACAGACTCAACAAGTCCACACCGACCCTCTGAAGAGTATCCCAGCCAGACCCATTTCCCCTACCATATTACTCTACATTTCCTCTCACTAATGCCCCTTACCCACATATCCCTGAACACTATGGGCAATTTAGCATAGCCAATTCACCTGACCTGCACAACTTTGGACTGTGGAAGGAAACCGGAGCACCCGGAGGAAACCCACGCAGACATGAGCAAAATGTCTGTTATCTGAAAATTTAACCACCGTGCATTTGATCCCCTCATCCAAGTCATTGATATTAAATGTAAACAATTGAAATCCCAGCACAGACCCTAGCAGGACTCCACTTGTCTGTTCCTACCAATTTGAAAAGGATCTATTTATACATACGTTCTGTTTTCTGCCAGTCAACCGTCTCTGTATGCTGGTATATTAACCCCTATATCATGATCTCCTACTTTGCACAATAATCTTTTATATGGAATCTGGGCAGCACGGTGGCTCGGTGGTTAGCACTGCTACCTCACAGCACCAGTGATGCGGATAAAATTCCAGCCTCAGGCAACTGTCTGTATTTTCCCCATGACTGCGTGTGTTTCTTTTGGGTGCTCCGGTTTCCTCCCACAGTCCAAAATTGTACAGGTCAGGTGAATTGGCCATGCTAAATTGCCCATAGTGTTCAGGGATGTGTAGGTAAGGGGCATTAGTGAGAGGAAATGTAGAGTAATATGGTTGGGGAAATGGGTCTGGGTGGGACACTCTTCGGAGGGTCGGTATGGACTTGTTGGGTCTGATTCCACACTGTAGGGGTTCTTTGATTCTCAAATACCTTATGGAAATCAAATACCAGAAATAAATGGAACTTCAAGGGTCTGTCCCTTTAATCGCAGCACACGTTACTCTCACAAAGACTCTCACGAAAATGGTTAAATGTAATTTTCTTTTCAGAAAACCATACAGATTCTTCTTGATTGATTTAAGATTTACCAAGTGCCTAGCTTAACCTCCTTAATGATCAAATCCAACATTTCCCCTATAACTGACATAAAGCACATAGTTTACTGCTCTCTGCATCTCCCCTTCTTAAATAGAACAGTTATGTTTACTAGTTTTCACTAAAATCTAATGCATGCTGGAAAATTAACCAAGGTATTTACTAGTTTATTCCTCACCTCTCATAAAAACTCTTTGCATAGTGATTATAATTTTAGAGCTGAAACTTTATTGCTGGAACAGCACAGCAGGTCAGGCAGCATCTAGGGAACAGAAGATTCGACGTTTCGGGCACATGCCCTTCTTCAGGAATCCTGAAGAAGGGCATGTGCCCGAAACGTCGAATCTTCTGTTCCCTAGATGCTGCCTGACCTGCTGTGCTGTTCCAGCAATAAAGTTTCAGCTTTGATCTCCAGCGTCTGCAGACCTCACTTTCTCCTCCATTATAATTTTAGAACATTCCTCTCTCTCTTTAACCTCCAGATTTATTGATATTACTGGGATAATGTATCTTTGATCATGAAGACAGAAGCAAAATGTTTATTAACTGTACTTACCATTCTTATCTACATTTACTCCCACCCCATTCTTACCCTCAAGAGGACCGACAGTATTTTTTGCCTTTTTTATATCTATAAAAATTCTTGCTGCCCAATTTTATATTTCTAGCTATCCTCCTCTCAAGACCTAATTTATTTGCCCTGATTTAACTTGTATTCATTCTCTGCTGTTCTGTGTATTCTGACCAGCTATCTGACCTGCCAGTCACCTTTGCAAAATTATATGTTCTTTTGCCTCAAGTTTGACTCCTTAGGATTTTTTGTTAACTGTGAATGGTGAATGAAAAGCCTCTCCTTGTTTTTTTTTCTGTTTGAAGTAGGAATGTAATTTTTCTGAGTATTCTGAAATACCCCTTTAAAGTTCACCACAACGTCTCTACGAATCTATCTGTTCACTTCAGCTAACTCAGCTTTCATGTCCACATTGTTGCCCGTTTTCAGATTTAAGATCGAAGCTTACATCCATTCTACTCTGTCTCAAAACAAAGCTAAAATTCATTGAAAACTTTGTGATGACTGATCCCGAAAGGTCCTTTTGCTCGGAGGTCATTAATCAATTAATGTCGTGACAATGCACAAATATAGCAGAGACTATTTTTTCATTGGGTCCAGAACATGCTGCTCTAAGAAACTATCTTGAAAGCATTTTGTGAACTCTTCATTGAAGCTACAATTTCCAGTCTGATTTTTCAAGCTTACAAATGCATTAAAAATACTAATAATTAGTGAATAATTAATGAATGGGCACCATACAACAATCAACAGACAGGAGTGTCCCTCCCAGCTGGGGAAAACTTCAGTGGTCCAGGACATTCGGCCTTGGACCTTCGGGTGACCATCCTCCAAGGCGGACTTTGGCAGCAGCGAAAAGTGGCCGAGCAGAGGCTGATAACTACGTTCAGTACCCATAGGGAGGGCCTCAACCGGGACCTTGGGTTCATGTCACATTACAGGTGACCACTATTGCACTATACACACACACATACACACACACGTATACACAGACATGCACACAGACACTCACACACACCCTTACAGACGCACACACTCCCACACTCACACATGCATCCTCTCACAGACTTAAGACACTCTACACTCACATACACACACATATACACTCTCTCTCACACTCACAACCCCCCAACCCAGACACACACACACACACACAAAGACCCACATGCACACATATACATATACATTTGTGGGATGAATTTGTACTCACAAAGTTACATTGTACTTTGCTCAAAAACTGCATGAATTCATGTAACACTCCGTTATCTCACTTTTTAGATTAGAATCAGTCTAAACATTATGACACTTACAGAGAACACAGGGGGCTAACATCTTCAACATATTGTCTGGCTGACACCAATTGTTACAGTTTAACCTGGGAATGCAACTTTTTAAAAACGTTTTGTGATTTACACATGAAAGAAGTGAAACTATGAAAGACTCAACAGACAATCAAGGCATTTTTCAATGTATAATTTCAGTTACATCACACTGTAAACATTTGCTATAAATTCTGTGTCTTACAGTTGTGTCCTCCACAATCACCTGATGAAGGAGCGTCGCTCCGAAAGCTAGTGCTTCCAATTAAACCTGTTGGACTATAACCTGGTGTTCAGGATTAGTGGTGCTGGAAGAGCACTGCAGTTCAGGCAGCATCCAAGGAGCAGTGAAATTGACGTTTCAGGCAAAAGCCCTTCATCAGGAATAGTTGTGTGATTTTTAACTTTGTCACCCCAGTCCAACACCGACATCTCCAAATCATAATAAATATTGCCATTTCTTTATCACAAGCACCCAATATTTCTTATTGTATCCATCTTCCAATAGTATGATTCTGTTTGAGGGCCTGTAGATCACTGCCACAAGTGACTTCTTTCCTCTATTTCCTCATCTCCACCCAAATGGTTCTATATCCTGATTTCCGGAATGACAATAATCTGACTATTACATCACTACCATCAATGATTGCTGCTGATGGCTTATACACGAGACTTCAACAAGTTTCAATAATGGCTGATGAGTGATCAGTCTGAAATACATGCTGAGAGCTATTAAGTGACCTCCCTTGGATAGTTTGATATGGAGGTTTCAGCGTTTCGTACTCTCAATTACAGAAGTCTGCAGACGCAGGAGATGTTATGAACTGTTATAAAGCTTTGAGGATTTGATATGTGTGAGCAGTAAATGAAATGTTGGCAAGGCAGCAAACTTGTACCGTCAACATTATAACAAAATTCTGAGAGTTTTCTCAAAATATGTCAGCTTTTGTTCTCATAGATTGAATACTATGTGCATGATGTTTGGCCTGACTTCTGCTTCTGTCACATGCTTCTTTTTTGAGGGAGTTTACTGGAATGCAATTTCTGACCAGTCATCTGATCTGCCAGTCACCTTTGCACAATTATATTCTGTTTCCTTACATTTGATGCTTTCCTTAGCTTTTCTGATTAACCAGGGGTGGTGAATTGCTGGGACAATTTCTCACACCTAACCTACACATAAATGAACAAGCAGCAGTACAGGAATTGCTCAGTGCTTTGACAATGCTTTTGATTTGTCTTTGTTACTATTGATACCCTGTTCTTTTTTGAATGCATTTTTGTAAAGGTAAGCAGTCACGAAGAATTTTTTTTCTTTGACTTTTAACTAATTGTATTGATTTAATTTTTGCCAGCACTGCTTTTTGGTCTACCAGATTCTCCCATAATGTAAGCCTTTGTAATAAACATACCCCCAGCATATTATGTGCCATGCATTGTGAACATACAGGAGTTGCTGAAATTAGGTGACTTTTGAATATTGGCATGATCAGCATTTTGTGACATGGAAGAGCAATTACCCAATTCTGAATGTAATTATTCCACTTTAGAAACTTGGCAAAAGATGCAGCGTGCAAATATCATAAGTTCACACACTTGTCTTTCCTTATCAAGCTGGATTACACCTTGTTGTACAGTCATAACACTATAAATGAATAAAGTTGAAGACAATAGCACATCTGTGAGAAAAAAAACCCTTTGTTGTAGCTCTTGCAACCACAATATGCACAGACAAAAAGAATGCTGGGATCAGAACGTAAGTCATGGTGCACAAGTAATCTGCAGCCAGAACAAAAGGATAGATCAGCTTATGTACAAGGTTTTACATCAGTTTTGTTGCATGGGGCATAGATGAGGATCACATGTAGGCAGATTATGGGAAAACATTAATAATGATTTACATTTTTCTGCATTGACATACCTTTCAGGCAACTTCAAGTCACTGGCTTAGAATTTAACGCAATGCCTGTTGATAAACACATGAATATTCTGGTCACACCTTTTCTATTAAAGGTGTATTGTTTTTATCTTCACTAAAGGAGGGAGCTCAACCACATTAACCTCTTTATATGAGTACTAATTTGCTTGTTTTTGTTGCTTCGATACTATGACCTATCTCTGCATGTCTTTTGAAACTGGCCTACAGTCTTACAGATGTAGCATTCTTTTGTCACAGCTGGGCAATGCTTTGTCAGTAAAGCTTTGTGTTCCACAGCACTGATACTAATCAATAGTACCTGCTCTCTGACATACTCTTTGCTTTGGATTGTCACACGTGTCCATAGAAGGTCTGTACCTTTTTAGAATCGATGAATTCTTTTGTTCTTTTCTGGAAAATTGCCCTTCTCTTTTCATGAATTAGTTGAGAGTCTTCCAAGTTTATACTTCCAGTACAATTTGCATAGCTTTCTTCAACATCAAATCTCTCTTGGGCAGCAGTGAATCTGACAAAGTGCCATCAATAAATCCAACATAATTTATGTCCCTTTTGAATTTCCAAAGTTCCATAGTCATAGTTCTTCACCAATCTAGATGTCATTAAATTAGAGATGGATTCTCCTGGATGCTAAAATCGTATGTTAAGTTGTACATTTCAATAATGCTATTAGATCTCAGATTAAAGTAATTATCAAAAGTTGCTAGAACCTATTCAAAGTTAACTGGGCCTTCTTCTATACTTGTCAATTTATAACATTATTCATTAAATCTTGATGGCATTACTATTTCTCCTATCATTTGTTAATTAGATTACTTATTCTTCCTACTTTAAAGCTGTTCTCATCTCTGCAGTATCTAATAACGGCTTTGTTCCATTTAGCTCAAAAATTTGACGATTCCTCAAGGCTTAAAAGCTGATTATTTAAAAGCTTGTTAAAATACAT
The DNA here is from genome assembly GCF_037043375.1 of Chiloscyllium plagiosum. NCBI lineage: Eukaryota > Metazoa > Chordata > Chondrichthyes > Orectolobiformes > Hemiscylliidae > Chiloscyllium > Chiloscyllium plagiosum. The sequence goes on from NW_028270145.1 coordinate 1,271,613, forward strand.
TAAATTGATGTTGATGCATTTCTTTCATATCAAGTATCTTCAAACATTTGCATTTTGTATGAAAACATTATAGTATTTTATTTGCCTGTAATTCTTTAGAAACTTGTGTTATAGTGACACCATATGATATTCTTCCAAAAAAGTTTTACATTATGTATTATTGCAATAAAGTATCTCTGCATGACTTGCTTGCGATATTTCAACCTTATACAAATCAATACAAAAGGGTGGTTTCGAGCCATCTAATCAAAATGGTGGTTTCTTGCCTTCTTGGAGTTTCATAGCTTCTGAAACCAACATTTGGTCTCCGATTTCTTTATGGCAAAGAGGACAATTTCTCATCTTTCACGGGCAGTAATACAATGCTTGCCCTCTTACACAATTTTTAAATAGATTTTGTGGCTATGGCCTCAATAGATCTTTCTGTTGAAATCACAGTTTAAATTATTAATATCTCAGTCTTATCATAATCTTTAAATTCTTCTGCCATTAGACTCTGTCTTCAAAATTTTTTCAATTGCCTTTTTTCACATTATATGTATTCCGCAAGGTCTGGAATAAAATAACTCGCTGGCTCCTGCTCTGTCTATTGTGGCTGTATCGCATGGACCTTCTTGCAATGGCAGACATACTTGTTTTGAAGGATAAAATGCTATTTTCAATTTCTATCTTCCAAGCCTGGTCTTTTCTGCCATTATTTTAAAAGGATACCCTGTTGGCCATAGGGATTTCTAACTTTACTCATCATGTTCCGATCTTATGTAAAGGCTCTGTCATCTTTTAGTCATATTGTTCAGCCTGGGCCTCCTACAGGTTCTGAGGTGAAGGTTTCCTTCTGGAGAGCTGCTCTTGCCCTGTTGCTGATTCCGTGAGTGCTGCTGACTGACTGCTTGTTTCTTCTTCAAGCAATACATAAGAACTAGGAGCAAGAGGAGGCCACCCAGCCCTTCGAGCCTGCTCTGCCATTCAATAAGATCATGGCTGATCTTTTCATGGGCTCAGCTCCACTTACCTTCCCTCTCACCATGACCCTTAATTTTTTTTACAGTTCAAAAAATGATCTATCTTTGCTTTAACATTTACTGAGGAAACCTCAACCACTTCTCTGGGCAGGGAATTCCACAGATGCACAACCCTCTGAGTGAAGAAGTTCCTTCTCAGTTCAGTCCTAAATCTGTTCCCTCTAATTTTGAGAATATGCCCTTTTGCCCTAGTTTCATCCACCAATGGAAACATCCTCTCTACTTCCAGCCTATCTATTCCTTTCTTAATTTTATATTCTTTTTTGTAAGATCCCTCCTCATTCTTCTGTGAGAAACGAAGCTCACTCACTTCAATAATTTCAGTCCGAGACAAGATCTGAATCAGTAGTGTCATTTATTTCACTCTTGCAAGAGGGTGTGGTGTCCACTGTCCACAAGGCAGGTACACACACGCACACTGAATTCAACTAGTACACAATATTTATGTAATTTGTTCCTATTTTCTCCTCCCATTGCTCCTCCCCTGTTTACATCTCCCACCTCTCTAAGACCAGCGTCCATTACTCTTGTTCATCTCTTGCCTTATCCGGCCTTGTCTATGACAAAATGCTTATTTCTGGCCTCACAAGGCCGTTTGACCACATCCTGCTGCGGTCCATTGTTAGGTATATCCTCCTTCACTACCATCTGTTTCCCTTACTTGTTATGACCTTATGACCTCATGACTTCTTGATTGTGATTTGTTCTTGTTTTTGCAGAAGCGGGAAACAGATGCTTTTAACTACTGTTTGTACAGGCATACCTCGCTTAACCCCCCCCCCCTCACAGCACCTTATCTATTTGTCTGTAACATCTACTATTGTTTACAGGCACATTTCATTCTTGCAGGCACATTTTAGCTAATGCAAAAACAATTATGTACTTCCTTCACATAGTTTTCATTCTTGTTGACTCAATTCTTGACTGAAACAATTATACACTGGTGTGAGTTCATTTACCTTGCGTAAGTAATTATGATTGCAGAAGTAACACTACTTTACCTATATCCCACACTTCTAAATTCCAATGAATATTATCCCAATCTACTCAGTCTCTCCTCAAAAGCTAACCCCTCAACTTTGGAATCAACCTAGTGAACCTCTTCTGCACCCCCTCCAGGGCCAGTACATCCTTTCTCAAGTAAGGAGACCAAAACTGTGTACAGTACTCCAGGTGTGGCCTCACCAACACCCTGTACAGCTGCAACATAACTTCCCTGCTTTTAAACTCAATCCCTTTAGTAATGAAGGACAAAATTCCATTTGCCTTCTTAATTACCTGTTGTACCTGCAGAACAAACCTTCTGTGATTCATGCACAAAGACAAACAGGTCCCTCTGCACAGCAGCATGCTGCAATTTCTTAACCATTCAAGTAATATTCCTTTTCACTGTTATTTCTACCAAAATGGATGACTTCACATTTATTTACATTGTACTCCATCTGCCAGACCTTTGTTCATTCATTTAAACTATCTATGCCCCTTTGCAAAGTTTCACAATCCTCTACATATTTTGCTCAGCTCAGTAATGTTCTGAAAGTGGCAAACTTATTTCTCTTCTGAAAAGCTTTCCCTCTTGGTCAAATGGATTTTTTCACCACAGTTACCTCGACGTATTTATGCAACAATCTCACCACTGATCACCAGATGGTATGTTGTGGTACTAACGGTGTAGTTTCTGATTTGGGTGGTGAAGTGAGAGTTGACATGGGACATGCTGACACAGGGCACACAGACACAAGATGGCCGCTGCACTATAAGTTGGTCACTTAGCACACAAGATGGCCGCTGAGTCATTCCATGGAAAAGTACAGTGAAGCATACACAGATACTGCCTGAGGCCAACAGAATAGACACAATAGACACAGAACATAGAAAATTAGTTTAAGGTGGGTGGGGCAGAGAATACACATGAGTAACATCTACTGCCCGCCAAAGTGTCTGCGTCTCGCCACCACCTTCAATAGAAATGTTAACTACCTGAGACTGCTTGTATACAAGTGTTAATACCTTAGATTTGCAGTAATCGAAAATGATCTTTCTTCTCAGGAAGAACAATCACGACCAATTACTGCAGCAAGGGACTCTGTAACATTCCTCTGAAACTGACAATGACTCTGTCATGTTTTCTGTAAACAAACCATGCTGTACAAACAAAGATTTGATATTGGACCATGAAACCATGAAATGTATAAAATATTGTGACATATGCTCTGAGAGTGAGAGGAGGCTCGCAGTTGACAGCCATGCTGGCAGACATCTCTCTCTTGCTCTCTCCCTGGAGTTCCAGTTTCTTTGTACAATAAACTCTGTCATTGAATCCCCATTCTGACACCGAGATTGGTGATTTTCTCCACAACAGTGGACAGCTGTCTCCTTCTCTACTGGGGGGAGGTGCCGGTGTTGGACTGAGTTGGACAAGGTCAGAAATCACATGACACCAGGTTATAGTCCAATGGGTTTATTTAAAAACATAAGCTTTTGGAGCCCCCATTCCTTCATCAAGCACCTGATAAAGGAGCAGTGCTCTGAAAGCTAGTATTTTCAAATAAACCCATTGGACTATAACCTGGTGTTGTGTGATTTTTGACCTCCTGTACTGAGACTTAAGGGACACTTAATTAACAGTGGCAGATGGTAAACCACTATAAAATCTGAATGAGAAGAAACACTTGTATTAACAACAAGCTGTAGTTTGTTGCATGATAATAATTGGTTCAAGTTGCATTGACTAATTAAACATAATTGCAAATATTGAGCCAGAAATAACACATGTGCCTCTATTGGGACATCATGCTGGACTGTTTTCTGGCCACTCAAAAACTGCAACATCATCAGATTACATAAAACCTAATAGAATCTTTAACAGTAAATTTGTAAGAGTCATTAACTTAAACAATATGCTCATTAATTTGTGCATCAACAGATTACTTCAAGGTACTACTGCATTGCAGTCATACTGCAGAGCCCAGCCATGCTGTTCCCACTTAGAATGGCAGCATTAATGTCATGATTGCTGGTGCTCAGATTGTTGTCTCTCAGCTAGCCTGTCGCTGCCCATTCCAGAATGGTGGAGGCTGAAACTGGCTCGCAGACCCACTATTGCTAGAGGTCATGCTCCAAAGGCTTATCTCCCTCACTGAATTTCAGCAATCATTCACCATCTACACTGCAGCAACTGAAGTAACACTGCATTGGGGCACTACATCAGCAAAGGACCTCCCATAGATCAGGCACTAATGGGAATCACATGACGATTAGATCTGGATGTTTTTATCTTTCGTGTACTACTGGATAAAGTTGTTTGTTGTTGGATTTTTTTGAGAGATGTTGACCAATGTGACTTTGTGTTAGGGAATGGGTCTGCAATTACTTGGAGGACAGAAATCTTTGGCAGAATGTAAGCCCAGTCTTGATAAACATCATTGATTCATTATATGTAAGTAGCCGTTAAGTAGCATCACAGTCAAGATACATGGTTGTCTCTTTGAGACATCAGAGTCAATTTAAGAGTAAGTGCACATTACTGCAACTATAAGACGATAAAACATCGCAGCTGAAGGCGGCCATTCAGTTCATCGAGTTTGCTCTGCGTTTCAGTAAAATTATGGATGGTCTGAAAATCTTCAACTCCACTTTCCTGCCTTTTCCCTATAACCCATTATTCCATTTCTGATTAAAAATCTGTCAATATCAGCTTTGATTTTTTTTTAATGATCCACCCTAACAACACTCTGCCACAGATTCTCTACTCTCAGAATAGTCCTTTCCTAATAGAACATAGAACATAGAACAATACAGCACAGAACAGGCCCTTCGGCCCACTCTGTTGTACCCGGGGAAAAAGTCTCTGACTGTCTACTCTATCTATTCCCCTGATCATCTTATAAACCTCGATCAAGTCACCCCTCATCCTTCGCCGTTCTAATGAGAAAAGGCCTAGCACTTTCAACCTATCTTCGTACAACCTATTCTCCATTCCAGGCAACATCCTGGTAAATCTCCTCTGCACCCTCTCCAAAGCTTCCACATCTTTCCTAAAATGAGGCGACCAGAACTGCACACAGTACTCCAAATGTGGCCTTACCAAGGTCCTGTACAGCTGCAATATCACCTCACGACTCTTGAATTCAATCCCTCTGCTTATGAACGCTAATACACCATAGGCCTTCTTACAAGCTCTATCCACCTGAGTGGCAACTTTCAAAGAGCTATGAACATAGACCCCAAGATCCCTCTGCTCCTCCACCTTACTGAGAACCCTACCGTTAACTCTGTATTCCGCATTCTTATTTGTCCTTCCAAAATGGACAACCTCACACTTGACAGGGTTGAACTCCATCTGCCACTCCTCAGCCCAGCTCTGCATCATATCTAAGTCCCTTTGCAGCCGACAACAGCCCTCCTCACTATCCACAACTCCACCAATCTTCGTATCGTCTGCAAATTTACTGACCCACCCTTCGACTCCCTCTTCCAAGTCATTAATAAAAATTACAAACAGCAGAGGACCCAGAACTGATCCCTGCGGAACTCCACTTGTAACTGGGCTCCAGGCTGAATATTTACCATCTACCACCACTCTCTGACTTCGACCGGTTAGCCAGTTCTCTACCCAACTGGCCAAATTTCCCACTATCCCATGCATCCTGATTTTCCGCATAAGCCTGCCATGGGGAACCTTATCAAATGCCTTACTAAAATCCATGTACACTACATCCACTGCTCTACCCTCATCCACGTGCTTGGTCACCTCCTCAAAGAATTCAGTAAGACTTGTAAGGCAAGACCTACCCCTCACAAATCCGTGCTGGCTATCCCTAATCAAGCAGTGTCTTTCCAGATACTCATAAATCCTATCCCTCAGTACCCTTTCCATTACTTTGCCTACCACCGAAGTAAGACTAACTGGCCTGTAATTCCCGGGGTTAATGAGCAACACTTATCTCAAGGCATGAGTTAATGCTTGCAGCAACTTCCTAACAAATGCAGTTATGAATCAGGCTCGACAAAGAGATTCAAAGAACTGTTGACAAAGGAAATAAGAGAAGTCATGCAATTGTATAAGAAGAGTCTGGTAAATAATATAAAGAAAGATCAAATGTTTTCTATTGATCCGTAAATAGTAAAAGGTGGAAGAATGAGGAATGGGCCCAATTATGGATCTAACAAAGGATTTATCCATTGAAGCAGGAACACAGCCAAGAAAAGTGTTTATTTTTCCCCCAGTTCATGTAGAACAAGGAGTTTCATGTTGGATACGATAATGGTCCTATAAAGTTCTAATGTTGTAACTGCATTAGCTCCACCCAGCCTGATATAGCAGACTTGGGTAGAGAATGAAATGTTCCCTTGCATGAGGTCTCAATGAGGAAAGACATATCACCTCTGGCTCCTGTAGTTGTAATTATGTCCAACTAGTTAATGTTAATTCCACCTATTATTATCACATAAAAACTGCACCTTGAATAGCCTCGTCTATTCCTTAGTGGCACTCCCCCCACCACCACCTTTCCTTTTCTCACAGCACCATCCCAGGCAAAGGCAGAAGATGCAACATCACCAATGGTGCCAATATGAGCAGTTGCAAGTCCATAACTCTATGCACAATGAAGCAGACAACATTTTCTGTTTCCATTTGATAATATTCTTTACATTTTTGAAGTCAGAGAAGATATAATATTCAAAGTCAAAAGAATTTCATTCTATATACAATTTTGCAATGGATTAATATTGATAGATCTTGATCATAGTTGGCTTGGAGTTTCTGTTCCTGCCTAGACTAGTCCAAAACCTTCTAAACAGTTCACATAGAGGTGTCAGTGCCCCTTATCCTACTTCATCGAAATGGAAAATAAAATAAAGTGCTGCAAATGCTGGAAATCTGAAAAAAAAAGTTGCTGGAGGAACTCAGCAGGTTTGGCAGCATCTGTGGAGAGAAAGCAAAGTTCACATTTGAAGTCCAGTGACCTGTTTACTTGTCTCATTCTCTTTTAAGATAAGGTGCCACATTGGCAGCTTTCCAATCCTCTGGGACTTTTTCAGAATTGAAAGATTGCTAAAGGATTACTACCAGTGCATCCACTACCTCTGTAACTAGTTCCTTTAATGTTTTAGGATGCATTGCATCAGGTCCAGGAGAATTATTAGACATTAGCCCCAATAGTTTTCAAAGTTACTTTTTCTCTGTTGGTAGTTGTTGCATTTATTTCCTCTCCTCCTTTACTCCCCTTGACTATTAAGTAATTTTGGAATATTATTAGTCTCTTCGATGATAAAAATTGTTGCAAAGTAATTATTCAACTCCTCTGACATTTCCTAGTCCCCATTATTATTTCACAGCCTCTTTCTCTAAGCTGCCTACATTAATTTTGGCCTTGCTCTTCCTTTCAATATATTTAAAGGAGCTCTTTTTGTTGGTCTTGATATTAATAAGAAATTTAGCTTCAAAATTAATCTTCTCCCATTTTGTATTAGGGTTGAAAGCTTTCCTAATCCTCTGATTTATCACTAATGTGTACCTTTTTTTTCAATTTAATGCTATCCTTAACTTCCCTGCTTGACCATGATTGGCTGATCCCCTTCCTAGAATCGTTGTTTTGTCTCACTGTGATATATATTTGCTGTAAACCATGAATTATTCTCTTAAGCATCTGCAATGTTTTCTTAACCATCTTTGCTACTAAACTCCTTTCCCAATTCAGCCAGCTCCTTTCCAGCCAGCTCTACACTCATTCCTTTGTAGTTATCTTTATTTAAGCTTGCCACAGTTATTTCTGACCCAGGTTCTTCCCCCTCAAACTGAATGCTAAGTTCTGCCACATTATGGTCACTGTTTCCTAGGCGATCTTTTAATGTGACATAACTTATTAAGTGTGCCTCAATATACATCACAAAATCCAAAATAGCCTGAATCCTGGCTGGATCTAGGAAACTGTCCTGAGCACACACGATAAAATCTTCCTCACGACTTCCTCTGCCTATCTGACTATCCCAATCTAAATGAAGATTAAATGCATCCATGACTAATGTACTCACTCTTTTACAGGCCCTCATTATTTCCTGATTTATTCTCAATCTTACCAAAGACCTATTGTTAAGGGGCCTACAGTGAAATCCTACCACTGTCTTTTTATCTTTTTTATTTCTTGCCTCTGCCCACCTCAGAAACTCTGCTGTTATCATATCACAGCACGGATGCAAAGTCAGAAATTTATTTTGATATTTATGCCATGCAATGTTAAAATTTTCTGATATACTGAGGTAGTTTACCTGACTCTCAGCTTGAGAGCATTTGCTTACTGATGGGATATGTTACTATTATTGATCATAATATGATAAGGTAGCCAATACTGTAATTTCTAATCACTGTCAAGCATGTTCATAGAGTCACAGAGTCATAGTGATGTACAGCATGGAAACAGACTCTTCGGTCCAACCTGTCCATGCTGAGCAGGTATCCCAAACCAATCTAGTCCCACCTGCCCCAGCACCCGGCCCATATCCTTCCAAACCCTCCCTATTCATATACCCATCCAAATGCCTTTTAAATGTTGCAATTGTACCAGCCTCCACCACTTCCTCTGGCAGCTGATTCCATACACGTACCACCCTCTGCGTGAAAACGTTGTCCCTTAGGTCTCTTTTATATCTTTCCCCTCTCACCCTAAACCTATGCTCTCTAGTTTTGGACTCCCCAACCACAGGGAAAAGACTTTGCCTATTTATCCTATCTATGCCCCTCATGATTTTATAAACCTCTATAAGGTCACCACTCAGCCTCCGACGCTCCAGAGAAAACAACCCCAGCCTATTCAACCTCTCCCTGTAGCTCAAATCCTCTAACCCTGGCAACATCCTTACAAATCTTTTCTGAACCCTTTTAACATCTTTCTGATAGGAAGGAGACCAGAATTGCACTCAATATTCCAACAGTGTTGTTATGTTACTAAGATGTAATCCATCCTGAAACATTGTCATAGAATAAAGCTGTATTGCTGTTTTGTCACCTAATTTAACTATTGATTAAGGTAATAGAAAATGTGAGACTTCTTCAATAATTCATGAATTATTTTATAATCCTGGCAACTATGTAATTCAATTTGGATTTCACTGAACAATTTCCACTGCAAATGTGACTCATTTTAATTTTTTTTTAAAGAAATTTCTTTTTTGTTCAGCTGTTAAACCAGATTACCATTTTTTTGTAAGTTTGGGTATTGCTTGACAATATTTTTAGTTTGACAAAATTTCTTACCTGTAAATAAGTTTTGTGCTCATAGTTTAGTCTGAAAAGATGAGGTTTCATAGCTGATGTTCCATGTAGTTGCCAGTAATTGCTATCCAACATTTCAGTGTTAATTATAAACCATATGAGCTAACAGTAGCTAAGATCATTTCAATTACACAAACATCTTGGTGAGAAGGATGTCATTTGTTCCATATACAGAACATCATGAACGTGAATCAGTTGAATTTATCATATTATCTGGCTGTGAAATTTTCTGTTTCTATCCTAGGCCAATTAACTTTTGCAAAGCATAATATGATGTTGTGTTCTGGTCATGGACGTCAGGAAGACACTGAGGAGAAATACTGAACTGTGCAAAGAAGGAGCAATTACACAATTTCAATATCCATTTGTAAAATTTAGCCAGAAATAGGGCTACAACATTATAGTTCCAATTCTGTGACCTGTACTCTCCACAAACTTTGCTTCCCATATCCACCATGGGATTAATTAATAGCAGCTTTAGGTTTAAGCTGAATGGTTCAGTTTTCGTGAGTTAAGAGGCTTTGCTGATCTATACCCATGTTTTTCAATGAGGTAATAAAAATCTTGTTTCTTAACTTCTTTAGTGACAAACTTTCTTTGTCTGCCAAACTAATGATCAACTAGCTACGCCATCTTTAAGGTTTCTTAATACTAATTGTATTATCTCACCTTCTAAACTCAAATAGACTCCATCAATGTAAAACAAACACCAACATTTCTGGAGGAACTCAGTCAGTCAGGCAGCATATTTAGGGAGAAAGCAGAGTTAACATTTTGAGTCGATGCGGATGGAGGTAAGAAATAAAACGGGGAAAAAACAGTGGTAGGATTATTCTATAGGCCAGAGTGAGGTTTGCAGATGCTGGAGACCAGTGTTGAGAGTGTAGTGCTGGAAAAACACAGCAGGCCAGGAAGTATCCAAGGAGCAGAATGAAGGGCTTTTGCCCATACCTCAATTTTCTTGCTCCTTGGATGCTACCTGGCCTGCTGTACTTTTCCAGCACCATGCTCTCAATTCTTATTCTATAGGCATCCTAACAATATTCAGTAGAATTGAGAATAGATCAGGAAATAATGAGGACATAAAAAACAGGCAGTACATTAGTCATGGGGGAGTTTAATCTTCATTAACATTGAAATAGTCAGGTGGGCAGAGGATGTCATGAGAAAGATTTCATCATGTGTGCTCAGGAGAGTTTCCAAGAACAATAGGTTGTGGTTCCAATCAGGCATCAGGCTATTTTGAATTTGGTGATGTATAATGAGGCACACTTAACAAATTATGTCAGATTGAAAGATTCCCGAGGAAACAGTGACCACAATGTGCTAGAACTTAGCAATCAGTTTGAGAAGAAGGAACATGGGTCAGAAACAACTGTGGTAAGCTTAAACAAGGGTAAATACAAAGCAATGAGTACAGAGTGAGTTGGAGCAAATATGTACACCAGTGAGTCAAAGAAGACTCTAGGAATGGGGATAAAACAACATCATCTACTGCATCCGCTGCAGCCGGTGTGGCCTCCTCTATATTGGGGAGACAGGCCGCCTACTTGCGGAGCGATTCAGGGAGCACCTCTGGGCCACCCGGACGAACCAACCCAACCAACCTGTGGCACAGCATTTCAACTCCCCCTCCCACTCCACCGAGGATATGCAGGTCATTGGACTCATCCACCGCCAAACCACAACAACCCGACGGTCGGAGGAGGAGCGTCTTATCTTCCGACTGGGAACCCTCCAACCGCAGGGGATGAACTTGGACTTCACCAGTTTCTTCATCCCCCCTCCCCCCACCTTGTCTCAGCCGGATCCTTCCAGCCCGGCACCGCCTTCCTGACCTGCAGTCTTCTTCTTGACCTCTCCGCCTCCACCCTACTCCGACCTATCACCCTCACCTTGACCTCTTTCCACCTATCACATTTCCAACTCCCCTCCTCCAAGTCCCTCCTCCCTACCTTTTATCTTCTCCTGCTGAACACTCTCTGCTCATTCCTGAAGAAGGGCCTGTGCCCGAAACGTCGAATCTCCTGTTCCCTGGATGCTGCCTGACCTGCTGTGCTGTTCCAGCAATAAAGTTTCAACTAAACAAACCATGGTCAACCAAGGAAGTTAAGGATAGCATCAATTTGAAAGAAAATAGTATACAACGTGCAATGTTTAGTTGTAAGACAGATAATTAGGAAAATTTCAAAGATCAATAAAAAGACAGCAAACAAAAAAGTGGGAGAAGATTAACTTTGAGAGTAAACTCATAATTAATATCAAGACCAACAAAACATGCTACTTCAAGTATTTGGGAAGGAAAAGAGAGGCTGGATTCAAACAGGTAGCCAAGAGAAAGAGGATGAGAAATAAATAATGGGGAGCCAGGAAATGGCAGAGGAGTTGAATACATCTTTTGCATCAATCTTTATAAATGAAAACACTAATACTATTCCAAAATTCCGAAATAGTCAAGGGGATGGGGGGCGGAGTTAGGCAGGAGGAGGGGAAATAAATATAGTAACTATCACCAGAGAGAATGTATTATGAGAACTAATGGGCCTAAAGCCTAATAAGTCTCCTGGGATATATCCCTAGGATATCAAAGGAACCAGTTACAGACAGTGGATCCACTGATAGCAATCTTTCAGCAATCCTTCGATTCTGGAACTGGCCCAGAGAATTGGAAAACTGTCAATGCAATACCTTATTTAAAAAGGGAAGGAGACAAGGAAATAGGTCACCAGAGGGCAGCGAGCTTAATGATTCTAATTGAGAAATGCTCCTCTCTCTCACCCCTCTCTCTCTCACACTCTCTCTGTCACCCTCTCTCTCACCCCACTCTCTCTCACCCTTTCTCTCACCCTCTTTCTCTCACACCCTCTCTCTCACCCCTCTCTCTCACCATCTCGCTCTCACCCCTCTCTCTCACCCTTTCTCTCACCCTCTCTCTCTCACACCTTTCAAAGGTGATTTGGACACAAGGGATTCCAGTCTTTGAGCAGATGTCTGCAGAGTAGCAAGTTGTTCTGGGACTGGCACATTGTAAAATGAGGTTGGAATTGACCATGGGGGATGCCATAGGTGTGGGATAAGCTGTTAATGAAGTGAGCTTGGTAAAACATACTGAGCGAACTCATTAGGCCTTGCTGTGAAACCTTCTCGAAAAAGTTCATGCAACTTGGGCAGAGGAAACAAAAAGTGTGTTTCTGCCCAATGATTTCTACCCCATTACTTTAACTGAAAACAGCAGTCACATAGCCTCATCTGCTATTACTTCCTCAAAAAGACAAGAGGATTAGTTAAACAAAATCTTTTCCTTTTGAATCTGTGTTAACTGTTTCACTAGGTTATTATTGAAATGCAAACTTATTCTTGGTAATTAATTTAAACCATTTTATCCAAAACTCATAAAATGAGTTGGCCCTTCAGCCCAACAGATCCACACCAACCCTCTGAAGAGCAACCCACGCATTCCACTACATTTACCCCTTCACCTAACAGTACGGGCAATTTATCATGGCCAGTTAACCTGACCTGCACATCTTTGGACTGTGGGAGGAAACGCAGACACGGGGAGAACGTGCAAACTCCACACAGTCAGTTGCCTGAGGCGGGAATTGAATCCAGGTCCCTGAGAGGCAGCAGTGCTAACCACTGAGCCATGGTCTTTGGCAGTTGGTGCTTCAAGCCATGGATCCACTGCCTAACAGAGAAGTGCACAAAATCTTCCCAGACCTACAGTTAATTTAAAGCAGCAGCACCAAATATTTCATCAGGCTGTGATCTGTTAACATTTTAAGCATTCTGCTTTATTGTGCGATCCCCATCGCTGGACTGATATGTGTCTGTAAAAATTTAAACCAACCCCAATGTGGGCAGCGTGCTGAGCCCATCTTCTTGTCAACCCTCTGCTACCTGTCTAATCTCTAACTGTCAGCTGGTAGTAAAAGAATAAAATAGCAGGCAACTGGCTCCTCGTTTCATGTTATTTATGTACAGCACTATAAACAGGGAACAGAAACAGTAGTCACTATTGTTTACAAAACATCAATCACTGCATTTCAAAGGCACTCTTTGTATGTGAAAAAAAATCTGAGAGTTGTGATAAGACATTACATAACAGTAAAGCTTCCTTCTTTATGGATTGGCATTCAGTTTTGTAGGGTGTTTCAAGTGCTGAAATGTTGGTCCAGTTAAACTGAAATTAAAATTAGAACAATTAACCTATGTAATGCAGGTTTCCTTAGTCAAATCATATTACAGCTAACCCATTTTCTATAGAGTGTTTTCTTCACAATAAAAGCTTAAACACTAAAAAATTGCTTAAACATTTAATTTTCCTATTCATTTTTTTTACTGTTACATAAGAGCAGTTTCATTAAAACTCAGATAATTAAATAGGTCTTACAGCAAGTTAAAAACATAGAGGCTCTGTCCCCAAAGCATGGCAGGCAAAGTGCTATACAAGTCTCCAAGAGGAGTCATTTCTGTCGCTAAGAATAAAGAGAAACACATGGATATAATAATTCTGAGCCATCTGGAAATATAAATTCCCATTTCAGCTTGTTAATCTAGCACAAAAACCTTTTCAAATAACATGTTGCATAAGCATTTGTGTTACAATATATCTTCAGATAGCATTGATTTGATTTAAGGCTATTTAAAAGCATGCCAAAAAGAAGGCAAACATTACCACAATTAAAAACAAATAGTACTAGAAAGGTGTTGAGAAATGAAAACTGAATTAATGAGGAGGTGCAACCTTATACAATAGCTGATCAGCAGAAGTGTTTTGGGACCTGTATTCAACCAATTCATCGAGCAACAAAATACAGGTGCTGTTGCCACTTTGAGTAGCAATTTGAAAGGCAGGATACAAGATAAAGGGCCTGAACTACTGAAACCTCAAAGAAATAATTATGTAAATAACATAACTGTGTTCACCATATCAGTTATAATGAAGAAAATAAATTTAGTTGTTGAATATAATCTGTAAGAGTTTAATATTATTGATGTAAATATAAACTTTTTATTATAAATATTTTATTTTCTCTTTGTTGGATGTTGACTGTTCCCACTGCATTTTTAAATAAATTTGAGACCTCTACACCTTTTCATAAAGATGTCTCATCAGATGGGACTCTTTGTATAATATTGACTGTATCATTACAACTCAAAAAGAGTGAAGCAGGTCAGAGTTAAAGACATTTTGTGAATGTCATTTTTCAAACATATACCTACTTTATGAATTTACAATTATTTGAAGGCTTGGGGTCATGGTGGGTGGGGCAAGGGGGGGTGGTGGAGGGGAAGTGATAGCGGAGAGGTGGAGTGGGAGAATCAATTAATTCAGCCAGTAAATATTTCTGGTTTCCTTGTAAAATGGTCCTCTTTATTGGAGAATTAAAGAACATTGTTGAAGAGATAGACAAAGAAGCATTGCAAAATGGTTTCGCCTACATGCTTTCGTTTCTAAGACATGCAGAACTCACTATTACTAATTGAATTGAGAGATAAGGAACATCATTCATACTCAAAGTTGACATGACAGTAATATGAAAATATCAATGTGTGGGTCTGCTGCTACTTCATCAAAAGCTTATAGGAAATGGGATCCTTATAACTAGCACCATGATATCTTTCCTCTGTCTCCTGGTTCTGTAAACAAACACAGAAGGAAGCCTGGAAATATAGCACCTGGAGAACAAATGAATCAGACAAGCATCAATGAATCCTAGCTTCTGACAGAGATGAGGTAGCTTAAACATGGGGATTTTTAAAAAACTAAATCTTTTATATGTGCGGTAGGTAAGCTTGTTATCGAAGCATATTCTAATTAATAGATATAGAGACAGATTCCACACTCTCAGAAAGGAGCTTTCCTGGCAGGAATTGTGGGTCAAAGAGCTTGGGGTACAAAATGTCGCCCATTCTCTAGTCTTGGCTTCCTGTCAGTGCACTAATCAGCCCCAACAACTATCAGATGGAGCTTCCTCAGAAGTGAACATTTCCAAAACTATATTTTGTATCTTCTTTTAGGTTTTAGAGTGAAAATCTTTCCATTTCCAAACTTGTCTCATAAGAGCCAATAATTGTTACTACACTAAAAACTGCTCAGAGTTTTCCACAGTTTTTAAATCACATCTTTTCTTTTTACTAGCTGGGTTCATATGAACAATAAATAATTGTCATGAAGGGCTGGAAATTCTAAGTACTTGTATATACAGTGCTGATTAGATCAGCCATTAATTCAAGAGTTCAGGAATGTTTTCAAAGTCTCCAAGTCCTTTTATTTTACAAGAAACAAACTGGGCCAATTTCAATGCCAAATTCCTGATTGGAATCACCAATATCCACAGGTGCAATATCCACAATTGGCAGACGTGCCGTGTTCTGCGTTCGATACTCAAAAACTGTCTTGCCCCAACTACCAGAATGTCTCTGCAGAGGAAACACAGAAAAGAATGAATGTACTGAAAATCTATTGAAACAAGCCATGGCAATTGCAATATTAAATTACAGCAATGTTCGTTTCCAGCAGAGGTTACACTGTTACATGGCACACATTCTCACTCACGTTATTTGGAGATTTGAAAGAGTTTTCACAGCTGTCAAGTATTACTTCATTGAGATTTCAACTGCATCCCAATAATAAAAAAAACTAATCATCACATAAATATAAGTAATCGTGTTTATGCAAAATAAAGATAGCAATGATAAACAAGAGTTAATGTTTCACGTCAATGAGAAATGACTTCACCCAGAGGGTGAGGAATTTTCTGCCTCAGAATGTTTTCATGGAGGTGCTGGATACAGTGCTTCGTGCTAAAGGGATCAAAGGGTGTGGGGAGAAAGCGATAACAGGGTATTGAGTTGGATGATCTTCCATGATCATAGTGAATGGACATGCAGACTTGAAGGACTGAATGGCCTGCTGCTGCTCTCTATATTTCTATCTCCTGAAATCCTTAATGAAACTCAAACTCATGACCTTCTGACATACAGATGAAGACTGCTACCATTAAATCAACTGAAAACCTTTTATACAAGTGGATCTACAATTTAGAAAAGGTAAAATTTAAAGCCAATAAAATATTGGCTAATAAAAGTTATGTATATTTTCTTGTCTAATTAGATCTACTTTATATTAGTAAGCTTCTTTGCAAGCTCTCCCACCTCTTCAGCGGTTGGAACAATACATAGTCAAGTTATAAGGAACAAGGTCTTCACTCAATGCCTCTATGTTATGAATGAGTTGATCTCAAATGCAGTATACATCATACAACTAGCCTCATCATCAGTGGAGGGGAAATGTGGATGAGGTTCCTACAACTAATTGTTAACCCAGGGGGACTTCTGGAAGTTCATGTGTGGTTAAGATTCTCCCTGTTGTCAAACAGTCAGCAGACACTCGCTGTTTAAGGTCACACATGAAGAATGACCACTTTACTTCAATATCAAATGCTGATGGAGGTCTGTGAAAGTACAGAGCCAATGTTTTTAATAGTGGATAACGGAAAGGACAAAAGCCAGTAAAAAAATAAATTCTCCAGCTGGAAGTATGTACAAGCAAGACATATACAATTGTATATCTCAAGCATGCTGCTTTAGCCTATGTTTAGCTAGTCTAGATTATCATTCAGTTTAACTTTTAACAGTTTAACAATTTAACTCCATTAGTGATTCCACGAACTTCAATCAGAGTCAGCAAACAAGAACATTTTCCTCAGTGAGACCATAAAATGTAGGAGCAGATGTAGCCCATTCGGCCCATAGAGTCTGCTCTGCCATTCAATGAGACCATAGCTGATCTCATAATCCTCAACTCCATTTTTCTGTGTTTTTTTCTCCAAAATCCTTGATGCCCTTACTGCCTAAAGAACATTCTCAGTATTATTGGATAGAACAATCACAGCCTCAGCAACAATATTTCTGGGCAACGACACACTGCAGCACTCCCGACTTGCGAAGAGAAGAACACTTCTATAGAGTCTTCATCAAGAACGGATATCCCTGAAACTTCATCCATAGATGCCTAACAGACAAATATCACGACAAGGACATACCACAACCTAACTCACTAGCCACGCTACCTTACATTAAAAAGTGTCTTGGAACTGACAGCCAGACTTCTCCGACTACTGGGATTCATGACATCCCATAAACCAACAGCCACGCTCAGACAATAACTCACCAGAACAATAGACCCTATCCCCATCATGTACAAGACAAATGTAACTTACAAGATTCCATACAAAGACTGCGTGAAATACTATATAGGACAAACAAACAGACAACTAGCAATCACACCCATGAACACCAACTCGCCACTAAACACCATGACCAGCTGTCCCTAATAGCCATATACACAGATGACAAGGACCACAAGTTCGACTGTGTCAGCACAACGATCATAGGACAAGCTAAACAGAGGATAGCCAGAGAATTTCTAGAAACATGGCACTCATCCACGGACTCTATCAACAAGCTCATTGACTGAGACCCAATGTACCGGCTACTAGAACCAACAACTGGAAGCAGCAGGAATGGAACCAAATAAATTTCACAAGACACAGTACAGCAGAGCTTCCCAGGAGACTCAAAAGCGCTGAAGACGTCACCTAGACAGGGATGGAATGTCTGCAAATCAACTTCCCAGCTCAGCGAACATACCCCCAACCACAGCAACACCACTTCTCTCAAGTATTTTGTAGCAGACTGTGATACGATGGCCGGGAACTGTGGGGTTTTTGCGGGTGCACATTCAACCATTACCCTCTACATTCTGGCCACAATTTCAGAATTTTGCACAAGGGCACATTTATGCAGAGA
The DNA here is from genome assembly GCF_037043375.1 of Chiloscyllium plagiosum. Taxonomy (NCBI): domain Eukaryota; kingdom Metazoa; phylum Chordata; class Chondrichthyes; order Orectolobiformes; family Hemiscylliidae; genus Chiloscyllium; species Chiloscyllium plagiosum. Next base: position 1,289,727 of record NW_028270145.1, read on the forward strand.
TCATGAAGCTCAGTTTTTCACCCACAGCTCCACCAGACCCATGGATCCCTACCACTGAGCCAGCAACCAGTGAAGTCAACTGATCTGGCAAATTAGATTCACTATTTCCCCTCTTGTATCTCAGTTAGAAATGTCCCCATGAAAAGGTCGTGAAAAAAGAGACCGTGGCAAGAACTTGGCAGCATTTTGTGGAAACAGAAATGGATTTAATGTTTCAGGTGTTTTGAGTAAATGAAAAAAAAAGGTAAGCAGAGAGGTGGAACAAGAGGGAGGGGTTGGTAATGACAGATAGAAGACAGGAGAGCTTAAGTGATTAAAGATTTCATGGTACAAAGGGCGAAGGTATGGCTATACCAAAGAAAGAAAAGTTTTGTCTGGAGTGGGATTGCATGATGGAATAATGAATAGATAAAACCGAAAGCTGAGAAAACAATGAGAAGAAGGTTACGACAGCACATGCAAATATAAGATGCAGAGGGGAGCTGGAATGAAGTCAGGAAAGCCAGAACAAACATGCTCTGCCAAGTTTAACAGCAGGACCTGATTAATATTTTATTTTCCCTCTGTTCTGAGGCCACAGCCAGCCAGAGTAGGAGACTGACTGGCTGCCTTGCTGCTAGGCCTATGGCACCAGGCAATATCCACAGAGCAGAAAGGAAATCCCATCTCGATAGTGGGGAATGGTGTCAGCAGTGTGCATACTGATCAGGATAGAGGGGGACTGGAGTCTGGGGATTGGGAAATCAGAATCCAAGTTGCGAGAGAGATTAGAAACTAAGTTGATCCAAAGCTGAGGCAGGGTTCAAAGGCTGGGATGGAGGTTGCAGTATGGAAATGTGGAGGCTAGGCAAGGTGTAAGGGTGGTCAGTTCAAAGGCCAGGTGCATGTGATAGAATGAGACGAAAGGCCTCAGGGGTGAATGCTGAAGCCTCATGAAAGGTCAGAAGGGGGAGCTGTGGGAGAAGACATGGCTGAATGGAGGTTAGTGCAGTTGGAGTGGGGAGATCAAGTTTTTAACACTTTAACCTCCCACCTGGTCAAAATCCACCAATTTGGGAGCCAAAATTCCTATCCAAAGAAGCAATTACTTATTATTACTGTTATTTTGGCAGGGTAACACAAAGAGTTTGAGAGAGTTAGGTAGAAATACACTTCTTGTAACTGAAATACTTCAATTCTTAATACTTACAGTGCAGCCATCTTCCAGCACACTATATTTAAATCGGTTACTTCCTTCAGCTTTGATCTCAATGTCATTGGCACTCTTAAGAATCAAGGCTTTCTTAAGGTTGCCAGTCTGGTCATCCATGTAAGCAATGCTGTTCTTACAATGATAGGTAATATTTTGGGAAGCTTCCTTTGACAGAAGACGGAGAAATGTTGTCTGGATCATGACAGTATTCGGGGACTGTTGCTTGTCACCATAACTGAACTGTAAGGAAAAAAATATTTTCAAATATTGAATCAATGACGTTTTGCAACAAAAACTTAGACATGAGAAGCAAACACTTTCATTCAAGAAGGTGCAGGCAATGTGAACCAAAGCTGATATAATTGAGAGTAGAAAACTTAGTTTCTATTGAATACGGTCAGTCAATTTGAGAAATAGCATTTAGGTAAATCTAGCTGTGTGTTAGTCAAATTCACTGTATTTGGACAGTGAATAACTACATATTAATTAGAATTGGCTTGATTAGATCATGACTTTAATTAGGTAGCAATCCTTCAAATTTAATAAAATCTTAAGGTATATTATAATAAAGGGAAAAATGCTCATACGATTTTAACTCATCTTGTAGTACTGCTTTTCTATCGATAGAGGCTGCCATTGCACCACGGAGAGATGTTATAAATCTTTCATAGTTCAACATCACCCTCTGCTGCCTGTAAGATGTCACTGCTGACTAGTGTTTTTTGAAAAATTATTTTATACAACCCAGGATTCACTCTGAATATTCACAAAGAGCCATTTTTTTAAAAACTAAAATATTATTTTCAGTGCATCAATATAAAATATTTTCTATTTAGTTTCAGCAATGACTGAAATCATACATTGCAATTTGTGGGCAGCACGGTGGCACGGTGGCACAGTGGTTAGCACTACTACCTCACAGCACCAGAGACCCAGATTCAATTCCCGCCTCAGGCGACTGACTGTGTGGAGTTTGCACATTCTCCCCGTGTCTGTGTGGGTTTCCTCTGTGTGTTCCAGTTTCCTCCCACAGTCCAAAAATGTGCAGGCTAGGTGAATTGGCCAAGCTAAATTACCAGTAGTATTAGGTGAAGGGGTAAATATAGGGGAATAGGTCTGGGTGGGTGGCAGGTCGGTGTGGACTTGTTGGGCCGAAGAACCTGTTTTCACACTGTAAGTAATCTAATCTAAAAAAAAATTCCACGAGGAAAAAACTTCAAGTTTATCTGCAATTTCTCTGACTCACTATTTTAATAAGCTCATTCATAAATATCCTACAGGAAAGTAAATCCTATCTCCTTGCACAGTCTGGCTACATAATTTGGCACAGATACCTTTAGATATGCACTTGCAATGCCAAGTCATAAAAGGTTACGTGTCAAGTGGTGGAAAATTAGATTAGAATCTCGTGTTTGACTGCTGTGGACATGATGGCCCAAAGAGCTATTTTCTGTTCTGAGGATCTCTATGACTCTAGGTTACCCCAGAAGTATGGTTGGCTTATTACGAAATGCAAACTGTATTAAACAAAGATGCTTTTACAGAATCTTCTCAAGAGAAAACAGCATTGGACATGGACTTACAATGATGCCAACCAGATATCCTAAAGTAATCCAGTCCCACTTGCCAGCATTTGGCCCATACCCCTCTAAACCCTTCCTATTCATGTACCCATCCAGATGCCTTTTACATGTTGTAATTGTACCAGTCACCACCACTTGCAGGTATTTCAGAAAACAATAGGTTAAAACTAAAACCTCCTCCTTCATAATAATTACTGAATAAACTGATATATTTGTTAAATTTTGATGCATTTAAATTAAGCTTGCTTGCTGATCAAAGTTAGACTTCACTGAGCTTCTGTAGACTTTCACAAGACAACACCATTGTCTTCCTCAATCAATGCAGTTTCAGATTCTACAACTCAGTTGCATGGAATAATGTAAAATTAACCAAAAATACTGACAAACCAAGTAAAATTCTTGAAATATATTTCTGAAAAAAATAAAGCCCATAGAACATCAGAAGTCTCACCAATGAAAGTAGTCCTTTATGAATGAAGAAGATTCAACTCAATTATTATTTTTATTCTATTCTGAAACTTACTCTTAATTGGTCAATCATAGTTTGGGTAAATGGAATTTTTTAACTTTAAATTTCTTTATTTTTGGATTGTGCCAAGAAAACTGAAACAGAATGTTGCAGTTTTAAATAAGTTACTTGAACTCATTGTGAGCTGTATTTATACCATTGCCTCATTCAAATTCAGAGGGAGAGAGCGCGGGTTGATGGTTGTGGCTTCATTGCTCAATATCACTATAGGTGTGTGTTCAGCTCAGCTTTACCCAGAGATAGAGACACAGTCTGTTGGTTGCTTGTGTCAAGCGTGTTCAGCATGATAACAGTTCTCTGATTGGCTCCTGGGCAGTTGGCCAACCAGTGTGTGAACAATACAAGGGCATGAAGTCTTTTAATTTTCAAAAGACAGCATACTGTCTCTTTTAGGAGAGAAGTAACCAAAAGTTAGAGGGTAGCAAGTTGCTCGCACTCTCCACTGCCTGAAGATGCTGCCGCTAACCAGTGACTGAGAGACTAAACAGTTAGTGTATCAACCACCCTGTGTCCTCAGCAAAGACCTGAAAGGACTTGGAACCATAAAAGATCAGAAGTGCTTGGAAGAAGCAATGACACTTCATTGGATCATATGGATTAATGCTATTAACTGAGTGCCATAATGTTTTCCCGACATGCATAACATTTAAGATTTTTGTTTGCCTGTATCTGTCTGCACTGGTTTAGGAGGGATAGAGTTTAGGTTAGAGGATGATTAATCGATTGTCTCCTGTGGTCAGATTAGATGTGTTTATAAGAAACAGTAATTTCTTGTTAAGTGCAGGAACCTGGTCAGTATTACCAGTTAACCTGAGTTCATCAGACAGGAAAATTGGAGATCTTTAACTTGTGTGATGACCCTAGAAGTGGGACTTGAGATTCAAGTACACTTTATAAAGTGGATCATGACATTTGCATTAACCTGACCTCTCAATGGCCTTTGAAAAGTTGCAAATCATAAATTCTGCAAATTTTAGCTTCACTTGTTCCATTCACCTGCTGTTAGGTATTCTTAAATTACTAGGTAAAAACAATGACTGCAGATGCTGGAAACCAGAGTCTGGATCAGTGGTGCTGGAAGAGCACAGCAGTTCAGGCAGCATCCGAGGAGCTTCGAAATCGATGTTTCAGGCAAAAGCCCTTCATCAGGAATAAAGGCAGAGAGCCTGAAGCGTGGAGAGATAAGCTAGAGGAGGGTGGGGGTGGGGAGAAAGTAGCATAGAGTACAATAGGTGAGTGGGGGAGGGGATGAAGGTGATAGGTCGGAGGCGGGGGGAGGGTGGAGTGGATAGATGGAAAAGAAGATAGGCAGGTAGGACAAGTCCGGACAAGTCATGGGGACAGTGCTGAGCTGGAAGTTTGGAACTAGGGTGAGGTGGGGGAAGGGGAAATGAGGAAACTGTTGAAGTCCACATTGATGCCCTGGGGTTGAAGTGTTCCGAGGCGGAAGATGAGGCGTTCTTCCTCCAGGCATCTGGTGGTGAGGGAGCGGCGGTGAAGGAGGCCCAGGACCTCCATGTCCTTGGCAGAGTGGGAGGGGAAGTTGAAATGTTGGGCCACATGGCGGCATGGTTGATTGTCGCGGGTGTCCCAGAGATGTTCCCTAAAGCGCTCTGTTAGGAGGCGTCCAGTCTCCCCAATGTGGAGGAGACTGCATCGGGAGCAATGAATACAATAAATGATATTGGTGGATGTGCAGGTAAAACTTTGATGGATGTGGAAGGCTCCTTTAGGGCCTTGGATGGAGGTGAGGGAGGAGGTGTGGGCGCAGATTTTGCAGTTCCTGCAGTGGCAGGGGAAGGTGACAGGATGGAAGGGTGGATTGTTGGGGGGCGTGGACCTGACCAGGTAGTCACGGAGGGAACGGTCTTTGCGGAAGGCAGAAAGGGGTGGGGAGGGAAATATATCCCGGGTGGTGGGGTCCGTTTGGAGGTGGAGGAAATGTCGGCGGATGATGTGGTTTATGCGAAGGTTGGTAGGGAGGAAGGTGAGCACCAGGGGCGTTCTGTCCTTGTTACAGTTGGAGGGGTGGGGTCTGAGGGCGGAGGTGCAGGATGTGGACGAGATGCGTTGGAGGGCATCTTTAACCACGTGGAAAGGGAAATTGCGGTCTCGAAAGAAGGAGGCCATCTGGTGTGTTCTGTGGTGGAACTGGTCCTCCTGGGAGCAGATACAGCGGAGGCGGAGGAATTGGGAATACGGGATGGCATTTTTGCAAGAGGTAGGGTGGGAAGAGGTGTAATCCAGGTAGCTGTGGGAGTCAGTGAGTTTGTAAAAAATGTCAGTGTCAAGTCGGTCGTCATTAATGGAGATGGAGAGGTCCAGGAAGGGGAGGGAGGTGTCAGAGATGGTCCAGGTAAATTTAAGGTCAGGGTGGAATGTGTTGGTGAAGTTGGTGAATTGCTCAACCTCCTCGCGGAAGCACGAGGTGGCGCCAATGCAGTCATCAATGTCGCGGAGGAAGATGTGGGGAGTGGTGCCGGTGTAATTACGGAAGATTGACTGTTCTACGTAGCCAACAAAGAGACAGGCATAGCTGGGGCCCATACGTGTGCCCATAGCTACCCCTTTGGTCTGGAGGAAGTGGGAGGATTCAAAAGAGAAATTGTTAAGGGTGAGGACCAGTTCGGCCAAACGAATGAGAGTGTCGGTGGAAGGGTACTGTTGGGGACGTCTGGAGAGGAAAAGACGGAGGGCTTGGAGGCCCTGGTCATGGTGGATGGAGGTGTAGAGGGATTGGATATCTATGGTGAAGATGAGGCATTGGGGGCCAGGGAAACAGAGGTCTTGGAGGAGGTGGAGGGCGTGGGTGGTGTCTCGAACGTATGTGGGGAGTTCCTGGACTAGGGGGGATAGGACAGTGTCGAGGTAGGTAAAGATGAGTTCAGTGAGGCAGGGGCATGCTGAGACAGTGTGTCGGCCAGGGTGGTCAGGCTTGTGGATCTTGGGAAGGAGGTAGAACCGGGCAGTGCGGGGTTCCTGGACTATGAGGTTGGAAGCTGTGAGTGGGAGATCGCCTAAGGTGATGAGGTTCTGTATGGTTTGGGAGATGATAGGGGAGTGATAGGGGGTGGGGTCATGGTCGAGGGGGCGGTAGAAAGAGGTGTCCTCGAGTTGGCGTTTGGCTTCAGCGGTGTAGAGGTCAGTGCGCCAGACTACCACTGCGCCCCCTTTATCTGCTGGCTTGATGGTGAGATTGGAATTGGAGCAGAGGTATTGGAGGGCTGCGTGTTGTGAGGGTGAGAGGTTGGAGTAGGGGAGGGGAGTAGACAGGTTGAGGCGGTTAACGTCCCGGCAGCAGTTGGAAATGAAGAGGTCGAGGGCAGGTAATAGGCCAGCGCGGGGTGTCCAGGTGGATGCAGTGTGTTGGAGGTGGGCGAAGGGGTCCTCGGAAGGTGGGCAGGAATCCTGATTGTGAAAGTAAGCTCGGAGGCGGAGGCGACGGAAGAAATGTTCGACGAGGACATGGAGGTCCTGGGCCTCCTTCACCGCCACTCCCTCACCACCAGACGCCTGGAGGAAGAACGCCTCATCTTCCGCCTCGGAACACTTCAACCCCAGGGCATCAATGTGGACATCAACAGTTTCCTCATTTCCCCTTCCCCCACCTCACCCTAGTTCCAAACTTCCAGCACAGCACTGTCCCCATGACTTGTCCTACCTGCCTATCTTCCTTTCCACCTATCCACTCCACCCTCCTCCCTGACCTATCACCTTCATCCACTCCCCCACTCACCCATTGTACACTATGCTACTTTCTCGCCACCCCCACCCTCCTCTAGCTTATCTCTCCACGCTTCAGGCTCTCTGCCTTTATTCCTGATGAAGGGCTTTTGCCCGAAACGTTGATTTTACTGCTCCTCGGACGCTGCCTGCACTGCTGTGCTCTTCCAGCACCACTAATCCAGAATTCTTAAATTACTACATAACTGCTGCTTTTTCTTGTGTATTAATAATGTGATTTTTTTATTATTGTTGTTATTCGGAATATAAATGTGCATCTACCTTCATCAATGTACCAGTATCTTTCAATGAGGACCCAGGATCCTTCCAATTAGAACCAGTATGTTTTTGCTTTGAAAACCATACCTGACCCCAGCTACAAATGAAAGGAGCTGGAAACTATGTTTGTTGCTCAATGAAAAAAACCTATTTTCTCAAATTTGCAAACGTTGAGCAGTGTCATTTACTCACCTGTAATCCACCATTAATGGACTCACCAAACCATAAGTGTCCATTCTTATCGTCATTCTTTTTGCTCCACCAGGTTTTGCGTGGTATTTCAGGTGGATCCGCAAGAATACAGGTCTCACCAGTGTCCATATTGCAGTATATTTTAATAGCATCCTCAACACAACCCTGGTTCGGATCAATCCAATACTCCCCTGTAAAATACATTCACATTCAAGTATTTACAGAACAAATTTGATTATCCAAATGAAATGGATGGGAATATTTTGTTCGTAAAACTGATCGTTTGGATAACTGATCTGATTGTAAACAAGTGGAAATTTATGAGTGTCAGTTATCTAAACATTTCAGTTATTCGGTAATGCATGCCATAATGCAGTTTAAATAATAACTGAATGCTGAGTTGCCTAATGCCATTTTTACGGGACCTTGAGATCTTGTTCGGATAATCCGAAATTCAGATAATTGATGTTTGGATAATCGAGGTTGTACCATTATTTTAACATGCCTGTTAACACTTCCCTGTTATTAAATGTGTTCATATATCACATTACAAAACTTGGAAAAGGAAAGGTCCGTTGTCTAAAAAATATTTCCTCATCTGAGAAGACTATGTTTAATTGCCTGACCACAGCCTTAACAAATCTTATTTAATTCTCTAATGCTTGACAGATAAAATTCCCAAGAAAATTTGAAAGCTAATCTGAGAAGAGCATTATGTGGAGTAAGAGGATTTCAGTTTAAGCTATCCTATCCTATAACAAGAAATTCACCCCTTACTGTTCAATGTCTGTTCACCACCTACAAGACACCACTCAGGAATGTGATAGAATACTCACAACTTACCTGAATGAGTGTAGCTCCAACATGCTGAAGACTATCACGTTAAACATTTACTTGTTCTACCATCTGCACAGTTACAGTGCTGCAAGAAGCAATGAAGCAACTTGTGAAGCCTGCTTCAACAGTCCACTTTCCAAAACATGACATCCTCAATACCAAAGGACATGGAAGTACCACCTATAAGTTCCCTTCCAAGTCACACACCATCTTGACTTGGAAGTATATCACCGTTCCTTCAATATCACTCGGTCAAAATCCTGCGACTTTCTGAAATAGCACTGTGGGTCTACCGCACCACCACATGAACCATAATAGTTCCAGGGAGTGGTTCAACACAATCTTCTTCATGAAACTAGGGCTGGACAATAAGTGCTGGTTTTCCTAGTCACTTTCACATCTCATTAATCGGTTTTTAAAAACAAACAATTTTGATTGGATGGTTCCATTGTCCCAGCAGGTCTGAAACTTTTGGAGTTCATATTTCATTACCTACCTATTGTTATTTTCAGAATGTAGGCCTGATTTGAGTTGCCTTTCCCACCAAGTCGAGGAGGGTCTTTAGAAAGAAGTCATCTTAGAGCTGAGTGCCAGTCTCTTCTTTTTGGAGGCAGGAAAAGGAGGACTCTATATTTGAGTCCTTCACAAAAAACTTCCTTGTACTTCTCCTTCTCTCCTTCCAGATGGCCCAAAGAGCCTCCTCTACTCCTCCCGTTGCAATCTGGTGAGTGGCTAACAGTTCTTTCCTCTTTGTCTCTTTTCCGCAGCCTTCCCCAGCAGGAAGTGGACTTATGCCAATTCCAGGGGTTAGAACACCCCAGACGTGCATCTCAGATCAGTGAGGGCATTTTTTCTTGCCCAGTCCTCCCATCTCTTCTAAAACACTTGAGATTAAAAGTCACCTCAATTGCACGGAAGTGAGCATTGCATTGTTTTGCTATTCTTTAAACAAGACAGGTTCAGTGCTTCAGAAAGAAATATCTGAATTGCTACAGGAAAAAATGGTTCTTATCCGAATACATACCACTTTTTTTTTCTGGGTGACAGAACAAAAGATCCTGGCATGTTCGAGCTGGGTTCTTTCTAGAACCATCTGGACTGCGCATGGTTTCTAACTGGCTACTGAGAGATTTCAAGGTAGCATCCACTCCCGAATCCTTTGGCATGCTATCGGAAGTCTCGTCAGCATTGAGTATATCCAAGGTATCTGGTTCTATCTCATAATGGCCCAAAATATCCTCATAGGTGGCAGTGGGAGGACCTGGAGGACCTGGAGGACCAGATGGGCCCTCATCACCAGGAGGACCCTGTAAATGGGAAATCAAAGGAGCATTTATGCGCTATTAATTAATGTGTAGTTGGTTTACACAGAACGCTATTAACTTCAAATTTATTAGTACAAATACTACAAGTTTGTTTAGCAATTTTCACAACTTCAAAACATCTTACAATATTACGCAGCTGGCGGATGGCAATGGAACTGCATTCACTAATCATACTTAATGCAGTCGCCAAATTACAAAAAGTTCAAACAGACAGGAAAAAGGGATAAATTCAGTCAGCTCATCAGACTGTTCTTTAAGGAGAACAGTGGGCCCTTATTTATTCATCTGAACAGGTACATTCAACAATTTAATATCTCATCCAAATAATAGTACCTGTAACTTTCACAATACTGTACTTAAATAGAGCCTAAGGCATATGCTCAGATCCTGGAGGGCAACATGAGCTCCTGTCCTTCTGATTCAAGAAGAGAATACTATATTTGAGTCAACCCGATACTTAAGCCAAGTTCTAATCAACATTTACTACTGGATGATTCAAAGTTACTGCCCCATTCACATACCCAATGCAATCAGAGCTATAAGCAGTTTGAATCTTACTTAATTTGATGTTGGTCTGTCAGAAAGTGTTAAATTAGTGAGACAGTCAAAGTATTCAGAAACATATCAGGCAAAAAGTCAGCATCATTCTAATCATCCATTTTCATTTAACAAATGTAAAATCCTGGCTAATGCTGCTTGCAGTCAAACGTGATTTATACTAACTACAATTACAGAGAATTTAACGCTCATTGCAAGTTCTGGTCTTTGATAGTTGCTTTGTTTCTCCCTCACTTAGTTTCTACGCTATAGTTTAACATAGAAATAGATAAACTAGCACCCAGTTAAAATGGATTGAAGAGATGCATTCCTGAATCATTAAGATTATATTGGTTTACCTCAGGGCCAGTTTCGCCAACACTGCCACGTGTACCAGGGGGTCCAATAGGCCCGGGGAAACCAACGTGACCCTCTTTTCCAGGAGGACCAACTGGGCCAGGAGGTCCCTAAAACAATACAACATGCTGTAACGTTATATGTGCATCCAGGAGCATATATGATCCATATTTCAAAATCAACAAACTGAGACATAACTATCCTAGTTATCACAGGTTTTGGTGACATTCATTTTAAATCTGTGTCCTGTATTCTAAACACAGGAAAATCACTCCTTACTCAGGCAACAATGGTTTGTCAATGTTTCTGAATGGGGATAACTCTGATCAAATCCTGTAAGACTTCAGCCCGAGCTCTCAAAAGACAGTTTCATCAAACGAATGGAAAACAATATGATAATTTACGGAAACCAGTCTCATTAGGCAATAGAAAAAAATTAGGTAGAGTCAGAGTTGAACAGCATGGCAACTCTTTCATGTTGAACAAATATTCTAAACTGATCTATTCCATTTGACAGCATTTGGCCAATTTCTCTCTAAACTCTTCCTATCCATGAGCCCATGCAGATGCCTTTTAAAAGTTGTAATTGTACCAGCTTCACCATCTTCTCTGGTAGCTCATTCCATACATGCATCACCCTCTGCATGACTCAACAAATATTTAAAGAACTACTTATTGATCCATGAAAAGAAACTCAACAGCTTACACTAAGAAACAGGGATTGCAATTTGAAAATGTATATGACATAAAAACACTACTGGTTTCCGGTTATATATCTTGATTTTACCACTTACTTTGATTACTTCATACACATGCTTGTCATCATTCATACTAGCTTTTGACAACATTTAAAGAAAGAGGTTTAATAGTATATAAGTTTGTACAAATGAACATATTGTTTTCCACCATCTTTTGAGAAAGAGTGTTCTGAAGACTCTCAGCACTCTGTGAGAAAGAAATACCTATATTGACAACCTCTTATTTTTAAAACCTTGAACCCCAGTTCTAGATTCTCCCACAAGAGAAACATCCTTTCCATATACACCCTACTTAGATCCTTCAACATCATATCTGCTTCAATCAGGGCACCTTTTACTCTTCTATCCTCCTGAGAATACAAGCCTAGTCTGTCCACCATTCCTCATAAGAAAATCCACCTTTGCCTGACATTGTACCAGTATCATAAACATTCTCTGAACTGCATCTCCATCCTTCCATACACACTTCTGAAATGGGATAAATGCAGGAAGGTGACATGTGCACAAGAGTAAATCTATGTTATTGAGCTGGGTAGAGTTTCAGCAGCCACAGTTTTGTGCAAAGGAGCTGACACTTCACAGTGAAAGTCACATCCACATGAATCTTCACAGAAGAAAATGGTGCTATACTGCTCGAATGACTACTACTGCACAAGAACGAAGGAAATTCCAAGTCATGGTTTAAAGAGAGTCACAGGTGGAATATTTATGAATTCTGTATTTTCAATTAAACTTGTACATGTTGAATCAATACTTACTCGTGGACCAAATGGCCCCGGAATTCCAGGACCACCCTGCTCACCAGGTGGACCCTAATAAGAGAAAATAGAATTGGGTTCACTTAATTACTTGTGGCAAACTGATCAGTGTTTTCTGTTTCTGTACTTAATGCTCTGTTATTCTGTCCTTATTAATTTAATGGATGGAACATGCTGGTTAGATGCAGATAGAAAGAAAGTATGAAGATATGCTTTTATCAAGAACACATCTACAAAGCAAGTCAAATAATATTGGAGCAAATTAAACTTAGTCATAAATATGATAAAACCTGCTTTGAAATGGTCTGGAAATAACAATTATTAGGTGTTTAGTTACTTACAGGAGGACCTGGAAGACCCTGTAAACCAGTAAACCCACGATGACCTTTCTGACCTCGTTCACCCTGAATTCCGTTTTCTCCTTTATCACCACGGGGACCTTGAGGACCCTATGGAATTCAATTCAAAATTAGAAAATTTCCTCAGAAAAGCATATTTTGATCCAAACAGAAATTGTTGGAGAAACCTAGCAAGTCTGACAATCTCTGTAGAGAGAACAAGCAATGTTGGCATTTTGAGTCTAATGACTCTTCATTGTTTAAAAATAAAAATATGCAAACTAAGTGAAGAAATTTCTGATAGAACACAGCGGCTTCTTTCTTTTCAAAGCAATTTGCTCCCAAAATTGATCGAATTAATGTTAATAATTGTTCAAATTACAAGCATTTTTTTCAGCAATCAGTAGAAACATTGCTCTGCAAGCCTCCCTCCCCCTTACAGAAATGTCTCGCCCAGATTGGTAACCACCATGGTGGGTTTCTGTTCACTATACCTGCTTGTGGGCTTCAAGACATTTAAATTCAGCTCTCTTTTTTTAGATGCAAACACACTAATAGGCAAGGCCAGGGAAATCAGGCCTACATGCCATTCCTGGCCTGCAGGCCTGTTCCTAGCCCTGCCGCTGAACCAAGCAGAATGGCTTCACTCAAACATGTCGCCTCCAACCAGGGCACACTGGCCACCCACCCAACTTTAGCACAGCTGACCCCACAATGACCACAGTGAACTCCGGCCCAATTCCAGCACAGTAAGTAGGCCTTGCCCTGGACTTCCAACCTGAGCATAGCAGATCTACCCATGAACTGAGCACAACAGACTTCTAAAAGGTCCAGAGTCGATAAAGTGTGGAGCTGGAAAAACAGACAGCAGATCAAGCAGGATTAGGAATTGGAGAGTTGACGTTTCGTGTTGAGACCTGATTCCTCATGAAGGTTCCCAACCCAAAATGTGGACTCTCTTGCTCCTCTGATGCTGCCTGACCTGCTGTACTTTTTCCAGCTTCACACTTTATTGAATGACTTTTCAGCATCTGCAGTCCTCACTTCAGGCCTCAGTTATTGGATCCTCATGTTCCCCCTGTCCCAGGCCCTGTTAAGAGGCATTTTTCAATGTTTTCACCTATTTTGTTTAAAATTACCAGTAAACTGATCATTATGCCTGAGTACATTTTACCAAAGGAAATTCCGTGCAGTTTTTGCAAAATGTTCTTCTGCTCCATTTATTTGAGCTAATAGTCCCAACTCCATTTTTGCTGTAATATGTAAATTTTATTAGACTGAAAATTTTCTATTATTTCAGTAATCAGTCTTTGTTATGCTGTAAGGGACAGTACTAATCTTCGCAAGTTACACCCAATGAGCTGAGCGTAGATTGGCAATGCAGTTTATATTCTGCCTGATTTTCAATTCTATTTAAGTTGGTTGAGAAGAAAGGTGAGCCCAGTAGAACTGGTATTGATTTATAATCAACTTATTTCACAATCTAATGGCAAAGACCAGATTCGTCAGTCTCTTTGGAAAGTGCTGGACGGTCAATTTGATGATGTCTAATTTGTAGTGACGAATCAATATCCATCAATACAAGAGCAAAATACTGCAGAAATAATAAAAAAACAGAAGTCATTAAAACCATCGCCAGAGCTGGTTAGAAATGTGGACAAAAAGAAAAAAAAGAGTTAATGGTCAAGTTTGATGGAAGATCCTCAACCCCAAATATTGAACTGGATTTTACAGGGAGAGTATAAAATGGACCATATTTAACAAAGGCCACTTTGCAGCAGCACCATACTCTCGACTCTAATCTCCAGCATCTGCAGTCCTCACTTTCTCCTAGTTGATTTTAACCTCACTGTGAATCCTCTTCCAAGGATGCCTACCTCTATCTCTCTACAAAGAGAGTTTTGTAGCGAGAACTCTCTACAAAGTTCTCCTCCTCTCTCTACAAAGATCTCTGAGTCTCTCTCACTGCAACCCTCAGGTCATCTCCTCTGCCCTAAAGCTCTTCCCCCCAGCCCCTCCCCCTTCCCATTTATCTCTCCATCCCCTAGGCTCCCAGCCTCATTAATGATGAAGGACGTTTGCCCAAAATGTTGATTTTCATGCTCCTCGGATGCTGCCTGACCTGCTGTGCTTTTCCAGCACCACACTCTCGACTTGTTGTGAGCAGTCTAACCAAGCAGGGAGTTGCATTTCCATCCTCAGTGACAGAAAGTCCTGCTCTCCAGACCTGCTGAGCAAGCTGACTACCTAGTGGCAGCTGTGGTCGTGTGAGAAATCAGTAATGGGCATGGCCAGGGCTGCTAAGAGATCCTAGGCATGGCCACCAGAGGGAGTTAAGTCCTAGCATATGTTTGGAGCAGGATCCTGAGGTGGGATATGTTTTACAGTGTAGGCAGGTAGACACAAAGTGGGGTAATATTTTGGAGGGTGGTGCCCCTGATATGCCACAAAGAAAAATGTATGAAAGACACAGACTGTTCTGACTCATCTTGTTCACCGCAAAATGGAGCTCCAGTGTGACCAGTACCTTCACCACCAAGTATAACCGTTTTTATCTTCTGGGATGCATGGGTGCATGTATACATTCTCCATCCCAAATGATGCGTTCTGTTCATCTTGCACCTTTTTAACTAAAAAAAGCAGCCTTCTCTCTCTGACCCAGCTGCCACTGCTCAATGCAGACATTTTAACCAACCTGTTCAGACAGGCGGGACTTAAGCCAAGACCTTTGGCTTAAAGATTAGGACACTGCCACTGTGCCACAAAGTCCCTATACTGCCCAGATTATGACAATGGAGTGGATTGAGGGACCTAAGCGGGCAATAACTGACCACAATTGGTCTAAGGGCACACAGATTAGCGGGTACCTTTCCCACCCTCTGTATTATGGCACCATGTCAAGGAGTGGTGGGCAGGAACACAATGGTCTATCCTTCTGACATACTTTACATGGGCCCGCCTCCCTGCCAAAAATACACTGAAAGGGACAGCTGTAAAATCCAGTGTGTTTCTTTCTGAAAAGGTGCTACCAGACATTTTCTGTTCTAAACCGTTACACAATACTGCTGTTCCAGAATTGTAACAGTGTGCATGTTGATGGGTTTAATCTAACCATACAGATATTTAACGGTACTGATATATATGTACAACAATGGCTTTATGGTGAAATCTTCACACAAGGTTTATGAACTTAGAAAGAAAAAGCTCTTTGGCCTATAATCTGTGAATTCCAGATTCATATTCTTGTATGTCTAAACATATTTTCATTTTGGAAGGATAGAATGAGTCTTCAGTTTTCATCTATTTATGTACAGAACATATGTAGAGAAATTGTTGGTAGGAAAACTTTAGGTTTAGGACTAGTGTTGATTTCTTTTATGACTTTGGGGAAGACAATGTCTTATAATATACTGGAGTTCAGCTTCTGCATTTGCAGCCAAACATACATAATCTTCATGCTTAGACATTGGTCCTTGCACTGCTTTGGCAAGTCACATAACATTTCCATTATGTACTATCAATCAATACTTTCAATGCATTATGTGTGTTTTATAAATCTCAGTTTTGGATTGGACTTGCATTAGCATTGTCAAAGAGTTTATAATGTAAAGTTGTGAAATCCCTCAGCAAAAAAAGAGACTTTCAGCCTACCATTCTAAAACTAATAAAACACAAACAGATAAATGACATCAGCACACAACTCTACCACCTTATGCTCAACCTCAAACCAAAGTCTCAAATGTGAAATAATTTTTAGTCTTGCAATTCTCAGATGAATTGGGTTTTATTTTAATAATTCCTGTATCTCACTTCAGGCAATGGTCTGGGATCTTGGATGGGGGCATGTCTTTGACCAGATGAGCATCGATACATTACTTCCCTAACTCACTCTGACTATGTCAGCAGAGAGTCAAGATTGGCCTTCCCATCTGGCCATTGAGGTCTTTAAGTGGCTAGTTAATGGTCTCATTTCAGAAGCATTCTCCAAGCAGTACCAGTGCGCCTGCCACATGGATATGCGTTGGCAGCCTCAGGTGTGGGTGGTGGTTTGAGGGAAGTGGTGGTTTGAGGGAAGTGGTGGGTCTCTTGTTTAAGTACTCTGTATTTCACAGAGGGCCTCCCTGGAGCTAAGAGCTAAATGGACCAAGCTTGCATGGCTGGGCCCAGTGATCCCAAATGACTAACTTCTCTTCTGGAATCTCCTTCCTGACTACTGCTCCTGGACCAGTTACAGACCCAGGTCTACTCACTGTTCTCTGTGATGCAGCTTGACTGGCAGCGCCTGGAGGAAGATTCTTTGTCTTTTAAGATATAGTAATCCAGCTGACAGGCTGCCAAATATCTGATTACCACTGAATCCTGTCAGAGCTTCCAGAAATAGCCACAGCAGGGTTTGCCCTGCATTCTTCCAGCGGATGGATGGGTGTGGAGAAAGGTGTACCACCACCACTGGTAAATTCAGCCCATTGTTTTTATTAAGAGTAAGACACACATTCTTCTAAAAATCTCAAGTGTGATAAGCTTGTGGTCGAATCCGTGATAAACAAATATATTCTGATTGTTATTGAAGATCGCACTCAACTTAACTGCATGCAGTGGTTGGAGAGGTTATTGGGATACAATGACATTTCATGAATCTGGATGAATCTAGATGTCAGCTGCAGCGAATCCAGGCATTCATTGTACAAATACTGAATAACAAATTCAACAACTTACTGGTAGCCCACGCCCTCCAGCTCGTCCAGAGGTGCCAATTGGGCCATGAGAACCCTGTGAGGAAAGGAAGAGTTATTGTTACAATGCTAACATTTCATATTCAAGAAGATTGGCATTGCTTCATGGAGGAATACATTTAATGGCAGGGAGATTTCAACAACACAATGAGGTAGTTTTTACTTTAGATACTGGGTGCCACCACCAGTGGTGGTGATAGTCCATCCAATTCTCTATTCTATGTAGGTCACTAGAAAAGACAGAGTGAATAGTTTTTGTAAAACAGATGGGTTGCCAATATCCCTGGTCCCCACCTACCCCAATTACACTCTACTCCATACAGTTTTGGCTCTCACCTAACTATTGTACTCTTAGTGGTTTCTCAGTATCATTTTCTTTTTACATGCATTTCAAACTGTGTTACAATTTCAAAACTGTTCATAATATATAAATTAACTAAACCTATGTAATGGCAGCAATTAAGGCAAATTTTGAGTCCAGAAGCAGATGATGTATTTAGGCTCTTATCTGACCCAACCAAAAATATTAATACTCAAATAAAGTCTGGAATTGTCACATTTTCAGTTTAGTGGCATAACCATTCAACAAAGAAAGATGGAACACATATATAATAAATAATCTTTATTCTTAAACCGATGGCTCAGCGGTTTACATATACCAGAACCATTCTGTGGCCGGGCCAAGATTTTCATTGACAGTTATTTCCAATTCCAGTTCCACATTGTTCATAAAATTATTTGCATTTTGATACACCTCTGTCAGACATGAGTATTTTTCTTCCTATTGTTTGTGTTATTAAAATAACGCAATTATAACGTGGGGTTACGATGCTATTGATATTTTCTTCCATTTAGAACGAAAATAAGGCATTCAATCACGATAGGACAGACTCCTCCTGAACCTTGCTGGGGCTGGTGCTCTTGCCAATAACTGGGAAAATAAGAAGGGATTTTAAACAGAACAGTGGGGGCAAGGAATCAAATTTGGAATGACACAGTGAATTAAAATGGGAAATGGCAAACCTGCAGTGACAAGAAGGAACAGAGCATTTGAATCTAAGAGCCAACTAATAAATAAGAATTTACAAAGAGAGGAAAAAGATAAATCTATGGGCTCTGAATCTGAAGGCACATAGTATTTGAAACAGAACAGAAGAGCTGATAATGCAAATACAAATTAACAAGTATAATCTGGTAGCCAGTACAGAGACATGGCTGCAAGATGATTCAGATTGAGAGCTGAACTTTGAAATGTACAGGACACTTGGGAATGTTAGAAATGTTGGAAAATGTGCAAGGGTGACTCAGAAAAGTAATGGTGTTATGAACACACTAGAGAGGAGCTACCCAAGATATGGAAATAATTTGAGTAGAGGTGAGAAGTGGTAAAGGCAAGAAGTCACTTGTGGGGCTGATTTACAGATCCCCTAATTGTACCCATATGTTATGCTGAAGTACAAAGAAAGAAAAAAGAACGATACAGCGATAATCACAGAAAATTTTAATCTGAATATTGACTGTTTTAGAACTTTTTCAGGCTAGTTTCTTGGAGTAGTTTTTCTAGAGCTGACCAGGGAGCAGGCTATTTAAGACATGGTATTGAGCAAAGAGATAGGACTAATTAATGATCTTATAATGCAAACACACTTGGGTAGCAATGTCCATAATATGATTAAATCTTACATTCGGGTAGAGGAAGAGAGAAGTGTGTCTAAGATTATTACTTTAAATAAAGGCAATTTATGACAACAACTGTGATTGCAAAAGTGAAATTAGATTAAAGGATTAGTCAATAGAAATGCTGAGTCAGATACTTAAGGGGATATTTCAGAATTTGCGAAATAGATTCATTCAAACAAATGAGAAAAATTCCAAGGGATGGACCCACCATCCATTTTAACAAAAAATATTTAAAATATTATCAAGCTAAAAGCTAAAGCAGATATTTTTGCAAAGATAGTTCCTTGAAAGTGGAGTCACAGGTAGACAGGGTGGTGAAGATGATACTTGGCATGTTTGCCTTCATTGGTTAGAACATTGAGTTTTGGAATTGGGATGTCATGTTGTTGCTATACAGGACATTAGTGATGCCACTTTTAGAATACTGCATACAATTCTGGTTTCTCTACTACAGGAAGGATGTTGTTAAACTTGAAAGGGTGTAGAAAGTATTTGCAAGGATGTTCCAGGTCTGGAATGTTCGAGTTATAGAGAGAGGCTGATTAGGCTAGGTGTTTTTCCCATGTAGCATCGAAGGCTGAGGGGTGACCTTATAGAGGTTCATAAAGTTATGAGGGGTGTGGATAGGGTAAATAGAAAGGTATTTTTTCTAGCATGGGGGAGTCCAAAACTAGAGGGCATAGATTTAAGGTGAGAGAGTAAAGACATAAAAAGGACCTGAGAGGTAACGTTTTCAGACAAAGGGTGGTGCATGTGTGGAATAAGCTGCCAGAGGAAATGATGGAGGCAGGTACAATTATAGCATTTAACATACATCTGCAAGGATATGAAAAGGAAGGGTTTAGAGAGATAATGGGCCACATGCTGCTAAATGGGATGAGTTGAGATCGGGATGTCTGGTTGTCATAGATAACGGTTGGATTGAAGAGTCTGTTTCCATGCTATATGGCTCTACAACAAGTAGCAGGTCGGAAGATTGGACATCGAAACTTTGAAAACAGCAAAGAGTGACCAAAAAAAAAAGAGGGACAAAAGTATAAGAGAAAGCTAGCCAGAAATATTTTTAAAAATGGAAAGACCTTTTAGTGAGCATAGGTCCTAGCAAAAGTCAGACAGAAGAATTAATAATGAAAAATTTAAAAAAGGTAGATGAATTGAATAGATAGTTTCCATCTGTTTTCACTATAGAGGAAATAAGTAACATCCCAGAAACAGCTATAAATCAGAAAATGGAAGGGAGGAACTCATGAAAATCACAATCACCAGAGAAGTGGCATGAGTTAATTCTCAGAGCTACAGGCTGACAAGTATTGAGGGCATGATTTCCAACCAGCCTTGATTTAGGCATGGTTACATTAGTTCGCAACAAAGTTATTGTAAATTGTTTATGCTGAAAGGGAGACAGGAAGTAGGAAACTACAGGCCAGTTAGCTTAATATCTGGTGAAATGTTGAAAGCTTTTATTAAGGAAATTGTAACAGTGCGTTTATGTAAGTTGAAAGTAATCTTGCCAAGGGAAGTTATGTTTGACCAATCTAATGGAGTTATTTGAGGACATAGCTGTGTATGGATGAAGGGGAACAAATTCTGTACTCAGTTTCAGAAGGCATTTGATAAGGTGCCTCATCAAAGACCATTTTGAAATAAAAGCTTGTGGTGTAGGGGTAGCATATTGGCATAGATACAAGATTGGCTAGCTAAATTAAAACAGAGAGTAGAAATAAATGCATTTTATCTAGATTGGCAAGATGTAATGAGTGGTTTGCCACTGGAATCAGTGTTTGACCTCAATCATTTCTAATTTGTAGAAATGTCTTAGATGAAGAGATGGAATGTTTAGTCATCAAATTTGCTGAAGTTAGGTAGGAAATTAAGTTGTGAAGGGAACAGAAAAAGATTGCAAACAGATATAAATAGGTTATCCAGGTCGGAAAGATGTGGCAAATGGATTATAACATGAGAAAATGTAAATGCCCATTTTCAAAAGAAGAACAAAACCAAAGCATACTATCAAAATCATGAGAAATTGCAGAGCTTTGAGATTAGGAGGCATCTGGATGTCCATGTGCACGCATTTCAAAGATTTACATGCAGGTACAGCAAGTGATTAGGAACGTTGGGAAAGAATGTTATCATTTATTGCAAGGAGTGTGAATATACAGAAATGGAGATTATGTTTCAGTTACGTAGGGCACTCTTTAGACCTCAGCTGGAGTACTGTGCACGTATTGAATGAAGGAAGTAAATCCATTGGCAATGAATGAGCGAACATTAAACAGGTTAGGATTGTATCTGCTGGAGTTCAGAACAGCAACAGATGACTTGACTAAAACATAAAATCTTAATGGACTTGACAGAATAATGTAGAGAGGATGTTTTCTTTTATGGGAGAATATAAAACGTGAGATCACCATTTAATAATTGAGGTTGCTCACTTAAAACAGAGATTAGGTATTTTTTTCTCTCAGGAAGTTATGAGCCTTTGGAACTCTTTCCCGGAATCCTGGCAGAAGTCTCTGAAGATTTTTATGGCAGGTAGGGAGAATCTTGTTCTGCAAGGAGTTGGAAACTTCTCAGGGGCTGGTGAGAATGTGGATTAGAGGTGAAAATCAGATCAGCTACGATCTTATTGTGTGGCACAGCAGACCCAAGCAGATGAATGGCTACTTCTGTTCCTCGTTAGCACATTTGCATATTTTTTGTTTTGGAATTACTGCTAAGGAAAAGCATCCGGAGGAAAGCACTGCAATTAAATAATGAATGAATGAGAGACTTACTGTTTCACCTCTAGCACCGGGTTCTCCAGTTGGACCAATAGGACCTGGAGCCCCAGGACCACCTTGTACACCTGGAACACCTGCAGGCCCTGGATCACCACGATCACCCTGTGCACAAAAAAAAAGAAAATAAGAAAGCAGAAGGAGGAATTTGTCACTAAGGCCTTTGTCCTTGCTCTGCTCTTAATTCATGGCTAATCTTTGATCTCAACTTCACTTTCCTGCAGTATCGCTCAGTTCCGCTTGAATCCAAAAATGCAGCAATCAATAATGACCGAGCATCTACAACTCTCTTGGATAGAGAATTCTAAAAATTAACCATCCTCTGAATGAAAATATTTCTTCTCATCTTAGATCTAAATGGCCAGCTTTCCAATCTCTCCAAAAATGCTCTCAGCATTTAACACGTTAAGTGTTCTCAGAATGATATATGTTTCAATATGCACAATTCGCATTCTTCTATATTCTAGAAAATAGCATTATTCAAACTCTTTTCATACCACAAACTCCTCGCCCAGGAATGAATCTAATGAACATTAATTGACACTTCTCTAAGATTACTTACATAAATGATTTGGATGCGAGCATAAGGGGTAAGTTTGCAGATGACACCAAAATTGGAGGTGTAGTGGACAGTGAAGAGGGTTACCTCAGATTACAACAGGATCTTGACCAGATGGGCCAATGGGCTGAGAAGTGGCAGATGGAGTTTAATTCAGATAAATGCAAGGTGCTGCATTTTGGGAAAGCAAATCTTAGCAGGACTTATACACTTAATGGTATGGTCCTAGGGGGTGTTGCTGAACAAAGAGACCTTGGAGTGCAGGTTCATATCTCCTTGAAAGTGGAGTCGCAGGTAGATAGGATAGTGAAGAAGGCATTTGGTATGCTTTCCTTTATTGGTCAGGGTATTGAGTACAGGGGTTGGGAGGTCATGTTGCGGCTGTACAAGACATTGGTTAGGCCACTGTTGGAATATTGCATGCAATTCTGGTCTCCTTCCTATCGGAAAGATGTTGTGAAACATGAAAGGGTTCAGAAAAGATTTACAAGGATGTTGCCAGGATTGGAGGATCTGAGCTACAAGGAGAGGCTGAACAGGCTGGGGCTGTTTTCCCTGGAGCGTCGGAGGCTGAGGGGTGACCTTATAGAGGTTTACAAAATTATGAGGGGCATGGATAGGATAAATAGGCAAAGTCTTTTCCCTGGGGTCGGGGAGTCCAGAACTAGACGGCATAGGTTTAGGGTGAGAGGGGAAAGATATAAAAGAGACCTAAGGGACAACTTTTTCATGCAGAGGGTGGTACGAGTATGGAATGAGCTGCCAGAAGATGTGGTGGAGGCTGGTACAATTGCAACATTTAAGAGGCATTTGGATGGGTATATGAATAGGAAGGGTTTGGAGGGATATGGGCTGGGTGCTGGCAGATGGGACTAGATTGGGTTGGGATATCTGATCAGCATGGGCGGGTTGGACGGAAGGGTCTGTTTCCATGCTGAACATCTCTATGACTATATGACTCTATAAGTATATCTCTTTTTGGATATGGAGATTGAATTGTTATACAACATTCCTTGTGTGATCTCACCAAACCGTGTACAATTGCAGCAGGACTTCCTTCCCATTCTAGTTAAAATAAAGGTTAACATGCTGTTTGCCAACCAAACTGCTTGCTATACCTGCAATGTTAACTTTGTGTTTGTATGCAAGATCACCCAAATACTTCTAAACTACCTTCACACCATTTAAAAAATATTTTCTGTATCTATTCTTCCTAAGAAATGAATAAACACACATTTCTCCACATTATACTCTATCATATCTTAACGTATTTACTATTTCCCAATCAATTACCATACCTCTAACCCTTTACAGATCCTTTGTATCAAATTTACAGACTGAGAGCAGAACCTAGCTTTCAGATAAAGTTAGTGTCCTGACTGAGTTACTATCACTCTGCTAGGTTTTAAAGGAAATAGGCAAATTGCCAGAAGGTGAGCCTGGTACTAATTTAGAGATTCTGAGACCTCCAGGAGATGGAGGCTATCTGCCTGGTCCCAGTGGCAAAGAATAGAACAAGTAGCTCCTTATAACGGCAGGAGATACAATAAGCTGGAAAACATCCATGGATTGCAAGGTTAACTTCAGTACTCATGACAATTCAAATCTCATACTGGAAATAAAAAGCTGCCGCAAACATAACTTAGATCTTGCTATAAATCTAAAAGCTGCATAATTGCATTCATAAAATTGTTTCAGCTTACTGGAATCAAATTTGATATTCCCAAATACAAATGGACAGGTCACTTAACAAGCTCTTCATTGAACACAAATAGCTAGTAAATGGCAGAAACCAAGGTTCCTGCATCCTCACCAACCAGATTAGCCCTTGCAAAATTCAAAACTGACCTGGAGGTGTTAGGATCCAAGCACAACCTCCAGGTTTCAATTTCCAAATTACGCCTGCAAAAGAACCTGACCATGTCAACGTTTGAAAATCTTGTGTCATCTTCAGTGTCTATTTTTTCTACCTAGCTCTGCATTTCCAGCATTACACTTGGCCCCTTTGTCCAAATCATTGATAGATACTACAAATAGCTAAAGGCACGACATTCATCTTTGTATTGCCCTGTTTTGAGTGGCCACTAACTGGAAAATAAGCCATTGATTCCTACTCTGTTTTTTTGTCATTTAACCAAGCCTTTATCTATGTTGATATATTATCCCCACCCTTATGAGCTCTGAACCTGTGACAAATTGTGTATGAGGCATCTTATTAAGTACCTTTTGAAAATCCAACTATGGCCAACAGATGAAAATGACAATGTATAGTTCAAAAATATATCTGCAATTCTTCCATATGACCTTTATGTACACTGTGTTAAAATAATAATCAAAATTATCTGGAATATATGGTTAATTTGTGGATTTTTCAAATATTTTACCGGTTCTCCTGGACGACCATCACGCCCAGGAGTGCCATCAATTCCTGGCATACCCTAAGAGAAAAACAGAAAAAGTCATTACTAAAAGCACTCATTTCTAATGCAGTCTTGAGTGCTGTTAGGATCGCAGTCAGATGAAACTTTAATCGAGACCCTGGACCAGATATTTGTGAAGTTGGTCCAATTCTTGAGGCCAATGGCAGACAAAACCTAGACGCTAGTGTCTCCTCCCAATTCCCATCAGTAGAAAGGAGGAGAGGCATGCATAGTAACAGAGGAAACCTGAACTCCTCAAGGCCATTGGAAATTATTCTCACTAGTCAAACAGGCTCCGTTCTTGATGTTCCAAATGTTTTGAGTAGCATTATTAGAGTCATAAAGGAAATACAAACACTCTTGAAGGATAGATAAAATCTGTCAAGTGTCATCATCTATTTTAATTGCCAATCCTTTGCCTTAGTTCATTCATGAGATGTGGGTATCACTGGCTAGGCCAACATTGAATACCCATCCTTAATTGTTAACAGCCAATCACATTTTCTCTGGGTCTGGAGTCACTTTTAGGCTAGTCCGGGTAAGGACAGCAGTTTTCTTCCCTAAAGGAAAAAAGTAATGTAGATGTTTTATTTTCTTGACATTCACAATAGTTTTATGATCAACATTAGACTCTTAATCCCAGATTTTTGTTTTATTGAATTGAAATTCCATCATCTGCTGTAGCAGGATTTAAACCCAGATCCCTAGAACGCTACCTGGGTCACTGGATTAATTATTTAATGATAATGCCACTTGATCATCACCTCCCCTTTATTAAACCTTTAGATATTTTCTCATCAACTCTGGTGCAAGTAGGAATTGAACCTGGAGTGGGGATATGACCACAACCAATGCACCACAGAAGTCCTCATCAATCCTTTAATTTAAAAGAAATGTAATGCTTTTGATTTATCCAATTTTTCCAATCAACCGGTTAAGAGATATCATCACACACCAGTGAACAGTGAAGCAGATGGGATTTGAACCCAGGCCACCCAGTGGTAATGACACTACCACTGCACCACAAGAGCATGCCTACCAATGCTATAAGCATGGAATCAAGTGACAGCAGTCATTTTAAGTTTAAAAAAGACACTCACACAGATGGAGTGCATTGATAGACAGGGTATCTGGAGCTGTTTAGAGGAAACATCTGTTCATGTTTTCTTTCATACAGAACTTCAGTTTTGCCAAAAAAAGACACATTTTGTCAAACCTTACTTTCATTAACATAATTGGCAAGAATACCAATTTAAGGGGAACACAATATTTAAACTGTATGAGAGGGAAGTGCTGATTGTTTGGTAAGTGGAATCTGATTGTAGAGGTGTTTCCATAGAGAATGCAATCAATAATTAAAATGTTCATGTTTTAAACCAGGTAGGCTGGTCAGAGCTGAAAATGTGTTGCTGGAAAAGCGCAGCAGGTCAGGCAGCATCCAGGGAACAGGAGAATCGACGTTTCAGGCATAAGCCCTTCAGAGCTCTGCCCCAAGAAATGAACCAGGAAATGCCGATCAAATATTTTGCAAATTGTTCTGATTAGTGCAAGATGAAAAACTTCGATATAGACTGTCTTTTTACAGCAATTCTCAAGAATTGTGCTACTAAATGACTAGTTTCAACAGAGTTTGTTCTATTTTCCACATGAGGTTATTAAAGCACAGCCCATTGTGAATGCTTGGTTGACAGTCAAAAGTTCTAAACTGTGTGGTGTAGGAGAGGTTGTGTTCACATTTTCATTGTCAGTTTTAAGAGGGTATTGAAGAGTTAGCTAGCATTAATATGGTTACCAAACAGAAGTTTGATTTTTGTATTAACATAGTGCATTAACATATGGTGGCACAGTGGTTAGTACTGCTGCCTCATAACGCCAGGGTCCCAGGTTCGATTCCAGCCTTGGGCGACTGCCTGTCTATGTGGAGTTTGTACATTCTCCCCATGTCTGTGTGGGTTTCCTCTGGGTGCTCTGGATCCCTCCCGCAGGCCTGGTGAATTGGCCATGTTAAATTGCCCATGGTGTTGTTAGGCATATTAGTCAGAGGGAAATGGGTCGAGGTGGGTTACTCTTCCAAGAGTTGGTTGGGCCAAATGGCCTGTTTCCACACTGTAGGAAATCTAATCTATTGACCACTTGAGAGGACTTAAAATCTTTGAATGGATTTCAAGACTGAGAGTTTTCTTGCTTCGAGTGTGTGTGAGTGAGAGATCCCATAGATGGTTACAAGTGCAATTCCTTTTTCACCTCCACATGTCTCACAAGATCTCTCTTTAGTGGATATTGCCACTACGTTGTGGCAATCCAGCTGGCATTGGATATGAGTAGCCATGGAGATGGCAAGAGGAGTATGGTTTGGCATGGGGTTGTGGTTATAACATATGACATGGGTGTCTGAGCAATTATGTAGGTGGCATGAGGATATGAAGTGGCATAGTGGTTAAGTGTCAACTGGTTAGGTTATCAGAGGACTCTGAAACAGAATGAGATAGAAGGTGACATGAAGGCAACATGAGGATATGAGTGATCAAGGAGCTGGAATGGGGAAGATAAAGAATTATAGGAACTGGGCTAGATTCTTCAAGAAGTGAGATGGGCCTTGTCACCATCTTCATGGCACTATGTCTCCACCAGAAAAGGCAGGCTTGGCTCAGCCATGCTCTGGCACCTAGCTCCCACCCTCCCACAACCCTTACAGTAGAGCCTGCCTTTCAATGTATCAGTTCCATGGAGGGTGAGTCTGCCAAGTTTGGAGATTTGACAACACAGGATTCCCACCTCCATGACAACATTCTGGCCCACTTTTGCCCTGTCAGGTGTTTTTAAAAGATTGCATAGCACTATTTCGAGGAAGTGCAGAGAAGAACCTACTGATGTTTTAGCCAATCGTTATTCCCAGTCAAGTTCATTTACATAAATTATCTGATCAGTATCATGTTGCTTATGGAATCTTGCTATGCAGATATGAGCTGTTAATGTTGTGACCTGGTAACAGTGACTAAACTTCAAAAGTATTCCAATAGCTGTCTAGTACAATGGGATGTCCTGAGGTGATGAGTGGTGATATATAAATTCAACTCTTCCTTTGCTTTCAAATGAAAGAGTGATGGTAACAGTTGGAACTTTTACAACATAAACCTGCTTAAACAGTCAATTCCTGTGAAGATTTACTTACATCCTGACCCAATTCACCGGGTGGGCCACGTGCTCCCTGTGGACCAATTGGGCCTGAAGGGCCTCTTTCACCAGGAGTTCCTGTTGGTCCTATTTTTCCAGGTTGACCCTGAAAATGCAACACAAAAAACACTATCACAATGTTCTCGGTTTTACTAAACTACAGTAGGAACATAGGAATAGGAGTAAGCTATTCAGCCCCTTGGGCCTGCCCTATGATCACAGCTGAACGAACAGTTCCATGGCTTTTACCCCACCCATCCCCATGATCCTGTCTGTCAAAGGTAAACAGAGATCTACCAATCGCTACCTTAAACATACTTTAAGCCTGAACTTCCACATCCCTCTGTTTGGTGAGCTAAGTCTGGTGAACTTTCATTGTGCTCCCTTTGTGGTAATGATATCTTTCTGAAGATAAGGAGACCAAAACCATACACAATTACACTAAGTGCAATCTAACAAAGCTCCTATACAATTGAAAAAAACTTCAGCACTCTTGTACTCAACATCTATTGGCCTTAATATCTTCCTGCACCAGCATAGAGCGGACAACACAAAACATTGTAATAACAAAAAGAACTATTCTATTTCTGAGTAGGTTAAGTTGTAAAACTAAATGCAAGGAGACTCATACTCTAAACAGTTTAGACTTCTCTTTCTCACAAGATTTATTAGAAGTTATGTTAATTATGTGTTCGTCATCCCCTTCTATCAAGATCAATGTGCACCAGACAGCACATTTATCAGGGTGGAGGATTACATCACATGACCAGTTCTAATTCTTGATGGATTCTCGTCAACAAACTGCCATTCCTGAAGGAGCATTTGCTGGTCATATGCAAACTGCTTAGTTTGAACAGCGTGTCCAATTTAGGAATTGTGCCTCCCTTTAAATAACCAACTGAAGCACTGCATATCTGAGTCTCATTGCATCCCTCACCCAGAAGTGTGGCTCATCCACAACTTTTATCTTGAACAGTGCAGCAGTTGCTTGATGCATCTGCCACAATGGATGATTAGGTAAAGTATTATTATCCTAGGCTGCAACTGTTAGATCATCTCCATTACCTGTTTTTTGCAACCACTTTAGGTAGCTGATTTTTAAAATTAAAATGGGCAGTGGAAGCTCAAGTCAAAAACAAAACAACTGATTCCCAACCTACGGTTTTCTCCAGTGAGGCATAATGGAAGCTCCCTCAATATTAAGAAAATAGAATTTGTTTGCCCGCTACTCTTGTCATAATCCACATTTACGAGATAACTGATGTGTCTGAATCTACTTGGTTCTTTACCAAGGCAGTGTTGCTATTAAAATAAGGAATGACAATAGTGTTAGGTAACCATGCATTTGAAAAGAAAATGCAATGTCCATGGAGTCAGAATATCACCATTTTTTATGATGGATAATAGACTTTCTGGTTCTTAGATGCAAATGAAAGTCACAATTCCACACATAGAAACAAATCTAGTAGGGTTCATGTGTGACTGAATGACAAAAGCCAGTTCAGTCAGCTTCAGGGCAATGTTGGATGAAAGAAAGCTTCATTTGAGTGATGTGTGCTCATATCTTAGCAAACAACAAGCGTTTAAGGACAGTGTGAAACTGGACAGACCATGATGGTTCACTGACGCTCTGCATTTTACTGCCTCATCTAAACTCGGCCAAAAAATGGGGGACAAAAGTATAAAATGGCACAGCAGGATAATCAATTAACTGGTTTTAACCAACTTTTCTCATTTTCAGCAAGATGAGGAAGACATCTGGCACTGTATCAGGGTCAGTCAACAGGAAACATATCGGAAGTTCTGAACAGCACTCCAGTCATCCTTGATAAATAATTATATTTAGTTAGATTTTACTTTAGAAACAGTCAGTCATCTACTTTAAACCTTTCATCCCTAAATTCCATTAAATACCCAAGGTAAAGGTTTGGCATCTGAACCTTTTATTTATTTCAAAAATATACTTAATTCATAAAATAATTTGATGGTCTGTACAGTTGGTCACGCCATACATATGTAAACATTTGCATATAGAGGTCAGAATTTATCATTTGTATATACAGGTCTGTACATTTATCAATCATATGTCCATATATTTAGCTGAGGCGTCAGCAGAGCCCAAATGACTGCGTGGGCCCCCTGTTCTTCATTAGGCAGGCAGATGTTACACGATAGTCTTTCCCCACCGCACCTTGGGGGCAGCTGCCCCAAGCTTCAGCGCGTCCCTCAACACGTAGTCCTGGACCTTGGAATGTGCCAGTCCGCAACACTCAGTCGGGGTCAACTCCTTCAGCTGGAAGATCAACAGGTTTCGGACCGCCCAGAGAGCGTCCTTCACCGAGTTGATAATCCTCCAGGCACAGTTGATGTTCATCTCGGTGTGCATCCCGGGGAACAGGCCGTAGAGCACGGAGTCCCGCGTCACGGTGCTGCTCGGGACGAACCTCGACAAACACCACTGCATTTCTCTCCAGACTTCTTCTCCGTAGGCACATTCCAGAAGGAGGTGAGTGACAGTCTTGCCCCACCCACAGCCGCTTCGAGGGCAGCGTGCGGTGCAGCTGAGAATCCAGGTGTGCATAAAGGATCTCACAGGCAGCGCCCTTCTCACACCAGCCAAGCCATGTTTTGGTGCCTGTTGGAAAGTTCTGGCGATGAGGCATTCTGCCAAATGGCTTTGACAGTCTGCTCAGGAAACCGCTCAGTAGGATCCGCCCTCTCCTTTTCCCGAAGGGTCTCAAGGACACTACGTGCTGACCACTTCCTGATGGACTTGTGGTCAAAGGTGTTTTTCATCATAAACTTCTCCACGAAGGACAGGTGATACGGAACGGTCTAACTACTTGGAGCGTTCCGCGGCAGCGAGGCCAGGCCCATCCTTCGCAACACCGGGGTCAGGTAGAACCTCAGTACGTAGTGACACTTGGTGTTTGCGTACCGGGGATCCACGCACAGCTTGATGCAGCCACACACAAAGGTGGCCATCAGGGTGAGGGTGGCATTGGGTGTATTTTTTTTCCCCCGTTGCCCAGATCTTTATACATCGAGTCCCTTTGGACCGGGTCCATCTTTGATCTCCATATAGATTGGAAGATGGCCCCTGTGACCGCAGCGGCACAGGTTCTGGGAATAGGCCAGACTGTGCCACGTATAATAGCAATGACAGTGCCTCACACCTGATGACCAGGTTTTTACCCGTGATGGAGAGCAACTGTTGCTTCCATCTGCCCAGTTTCTGCCCCACTTTCCTGATATGCTTCTCCCAAGACTGGGTGCCTGCCCCAGCCCCACCGAACCAAATACCCAGCACCTTCAGGTAGTCAGTCCTGACGGCGAAGGGGATCGAGGATTGGTCGGCCCAGTTCCTGAAGAGCATAGCCTCGCTCTTGCCTCTGTTTACCTTGACCCCCGAGTCCCGTTCGAACTGGTCACATATGCACGAGTCTGTGCACGGACAGCGGATCCGAGCAGAAAACGGTGACGTCATCCATGTACAGGGAGGCCTTAACCTGCAAGCCCCCGCTGCCAGGAATAGTCACCCCTCTCAGGCTCGCATCCTTCCTGATGGACTCGGCAAATGGCTCTATGCAGCACACAAACAAGGCAGGAGAGAGAGCGCAGCCCTGCCTGACTCCAGATCTGACTGGGAAGCTATCTGATTCCCACCCATTGTCAGTGCAGTCTCAATCAATGTTGGTGTAAAGCAGTCTGATCCAATTGCAGATACCCTCCCCAAAGCCCATTTTGGAGAGAACCTCTCTCATATACGTGTGTGATATCCTGTCAAAGGCTTTCTCCTGGTCCAGACTGATCAGGCGGGTGTACAACACTCTGTCCTGCACGTAGGCGATCGTATTCCTGAGGAGCGCGAGACTCTCAGCGATCTTCCTGCCTGGTACAGCATAGGTTTGGTCAGGGTAAATCACCGACCCCAGAGCAGACCTGACACGGTTGGCGATAACCTTTGACAGAATTTTGTAATCCGCATTCAACAGTGAGATTGGTCTCCAATTGTTGAGTTCCTCCCTCTCCCCCTTCCACTTGTAGATGAGGATGAAGGTTTGGCATCTGAACATGCAGTCATGAAGAACATCATAGCAGAGCTTTGATGCCATGTGAGTTTTATGTTTAAACCACCTATTTAAATCAACAATCCTTTCAGTCATGGGAGACAGTTTTATTCAGAGATGGAGATGATATCCCTTGGGTTAAATGTCTGAACCAAGCCCTCTCCTATTTGGCTGCAATGGCCATCGTTGATTTTACAACCGGCAGATCCATTAAATGCTTGAGATCAGACCTCTTCCCCCATCTGGGAAAAGGGCCAGTCTCCAATAGCAAACAGGTGACCATCACTCTCTGGCCTCAGCAGCATCACTGGGAGTGATGGCTAACGTTGGGACTGCAGTCAAGTTTCAATATCAAGGAGACATGTGGTTGAACTCAGGGGTACATTTGAGGCTTTGCCAGGGCCAGGCTGGCAGCTGCCAGTGGTGAGGTTTGGGCGGATCACGCTCTCCAATACATGGACTGGCGCAACATGATGGAAATGGGAGAATATCACTTCCATATTTGAATGAAGGTAAAATAGAAAATATAACTGATGTATAGGCATATTCGAATATTGCTTCTCAAATTAATTGTGGAAGTAGATCTCAAAGAGCAGCAGCAACTTTCATCTGCATACTGTCTTTAAAATTGTAAAGCAACCCAATAAATTTCACAGAACCTTTGCCAAACAAAATTTAACACCTAGAGATGGGTATACTTTGGGGTGGATAACAAAAATCCTGAACAGAGAGGTTACTTTAATGGATAAGAGGTAGAGAGTTAGAAAAGTTTAGGAGGGGATTACGACCACTCCGCGCCTCAGTAGCTATATTGGAATCGACGCCTATGTTGATGGCAACATTAAAGAAGCCTAAAACTTCTTCTCTAGTGCTTCTGGTTTGCATAAAGATAAGCTGCTTTGATCTCCCTGCTGTCTTCTGCCAGGTGCAGTATTACAAGAGGCATTATTAAAAGAAAGGTGTACTGACAAGACTTAGGTATGTCTACAGAACCTTTCATTTTATTCTCTTTTTAGATCTGTGGGAATGCATAAAACAAACTAATATAATTCCTTTTTATGAGTTTTCAGTATTTCACATTGTTAGATTGTAGTTCAATCTTGTGGT
Organism: Chiloscyllium plagiosum; assembly: GCF_037043375.1. NCBI lineage: Eukaryota > Metazoa > Chordata > Chondrichthyes > Orectolobiformes > Hemiscylliidae > Chiloscyllium > Chiloscyllium plagiosum. The sequence continues at coordinate 1,322,658 of NW_028270145.1, forward strand.
TTGCACGTCTAGACACCTAACCTTATTCTTCGCAAGGTAACAGCCTTGATTATTTAAGACCTGCCAAGTCACAGCTCATGCTATGATTTTATGACAGTCCAAGGTGGGGAGAGGAATATCAAAGTTCACTTCAGCCAGAACAGCGAATGAGCCCTGTATTGGGGCACAATGTGACACTACTTACTAGCCCTGTAAACAATGCAGCTTGCTGGCCTCAATCATATTGAATCTATTTCTCATTTATTTACATTAGACAAAGATTGTTAAAAATTAGCTGTTACCAATATGGAGACTGTTGCAAACTATTGGATAGATAATCTAAAATAACTTCAGATTACTTAAGACATGCCTGAACAGCGGTGAAGGTAACAGAATTGAAGATACACAAGAGGCCAGAATTGGAAAAGCACAGTCTTGAACCATACGCTGCATGCAAAAATCAACTGAACTAAATGCATATAAAGGTTAACATCTACATTATGAATCCATGTAGCAAGAGAACATAACATTGCCAAAATAAATATTCCAATGCCAATTATTAGCCATTAAAATGCTGTAATCTTTCAAGCATTCGGTCAAAACTTAAATGGGCTGTGGTTAAAAGTTATGACTTGATAAATAACATAATTACTTCCATACTAAGTATAGAAAGTACAGTACCACATTTGTAACTTGAGACATGACATGCAGTAAAAGAAAATATCTAGGAGGAACAAGTTGCTTTGAGCCTATGATTCTCACCATTGGGGTTAAATTGCTTCATGCTTGGGTTTGCTTTAAACTAATTGATAGAGATTGATTGCCATGATTAGTCAACAAAGCCATGATCAATGCATCATGCAATGATCACAACAGTAGAAGCTGAAATAAATAGACCTTATGCTTTTGTTTTAGATGGACTCTGATAGAGTTGTGGTGTTATACAGCATGGAAGACGACCCTTCAGTCCAACAAGTCCATGGCAGTCATGTTCCCAAACTAAATTAGTCCCACCTGCCTGCACTTGGCCAATATCCCTCCAAACTTCTCCTATTCATGAACTTATCCAAATGTCTTTTAAACATTCTAACTGTGCCTGCATTCACCACTTTCTCTGGAAGTTCATTCCACAAATGAACGACTGAGTAAAAAAAAGTTGTTCTTCATGTCCTTTTTAAAACTTTCTCCTCTCACCTTAAAAATATGCTCCATAGTTTTGAACTCCCCTACCCGAGGGAACAGGCATTTACTATTTACCTTAGCCATGCCTCTCATGATTTTATAAACCTCAATAAGGTCAACTCTCAACCTCCTACAGGCAAAAGTGAGGACTGCAGATGCTGGAGATTAGAGTTGAGAGTGTGATGCTGCAAAAGCACAGCCGGTTAGGCAGCATCTGAGGGGCAAAGTCCCTTCCTGATGAAGGGCTTTTGCCTGAAACATCAATTCTCCTGCTCTTCAGATGTTCCCTGACCTGCTGTGCTTTTCTAGCACCTGACTCTCGACTCTCAACCTCCTACACTCCAGTAAAAAAAAATCCCAGTCTTTCCACTCTATATTTATATCTCAAACTCTAAACTACTGGTCCTTATATTTACATGCATTATAATCGACAATACAGATTGTTCTATTGTAATTTAATTAGTAAGCAAAAATGCCTTGATATGGATTTCAACTGGGCAAAACTTGAGTAAGTTTAACAATATCATAACATATTCCCATAATTACTTTACATGCCAATATTCTGTGGTTGAGAAATGTTTTATCATGGTTCCTGCTAAGCAAGAGATTAAAAAGTGCCAAAGTATTTGTAATTTTCTAGCTAAAGAAACCTTTTCATAAAGGAGAACAGAAAATAACATTTTGGGAATTAAATATCTGAATACCTAATTGCAGTTGTTATAAATTACAATTTATTTTCACGTTCCAATCTGTCCAAATATTTATAGCTTCAAAAATGCTGCACAATAAACCAAACAAAAAAGAATGATAATGTTAGTGAAATAATACTCACGGCAGGCCCTGGCAAGCCAGGCATTCCTCTTTCCCCACGATGACCTGGCAGGCCTGCAGGTCCTCTTTGTCCAGTTGTACCTTGTGGACCTGGAGGACCATTCGGACCCTGTAATTGTAAAGAGACAGATCAGAAGGACTCCAATTAGGGAACCATGGAGGAAACAGCCATAGTTGAAAAACAAGGTCATGTAAGATTCAGTTGCAGCTCTATCCCATAGAACATAGTCCAAAACAGCTGTAGCTGGCAGCTTCTACTAAGCATGAAATTTTCAACACAATAATGACTTAAGTGTGGTGAAATCCTTATGTGAGTAAATGCACACAAAGTTGATCATAATATTTCAAAGTGCAGGCTTCCTTGAAGCTTGGCATTGTTTCTCCCCCAATTCTTTGCTACTCATTTACTTTACACCACGTTACAAATAACTGACCAGTTCAGATGGATTCCCTGCATTCCCACCAGCTAATACACAACAATAGAAGCTAGAGACTGCAAGATGCCAAGCCACTTGATTTAGGCATATCAGGGATTTCTGGAGTTCAATAGCAACTTAGTTTTATTTTGTTTCCAGAAGTTTTCGGAACCCTCAAGAACATTTAAATAAAACAGCAGAATTTTCAACTCCTGCCGGTTGACCCAATGAGTATGCCCCAGATCTACAAAATATGCACAGTAATGGCCACCGAAGAAGAGCAGCAATACCAAGCAGCTGAGAGTGAGGCACCAAGGCTGAAGCCAGCAACACACTCAGGACTACTACCATCGCTGCTGCTGAATTTGTCTTTTGTTCATCATCAATTTCTACATTTCAACGCAGGGAAATCTGCAGAAGTTTGCCTGTGATTCCCAATCTTTTCAGTATCAATAAGATTAAGGGATCATCACATTGATTGTAACTGACAGTTTAGTTTGTCAATATTTTGTGAAAAGAACTTTTCGGTTATAGATTTGTTTGGATGTTGCGACCAAAATGAAATCTCTTGATTTTCACAACTTAGGTGAAACCAAATCTGAATCTCTACCAATGTTATTTTATGATTGTGGGCATGATTTTACCTCTATTTGTTCATGTCAATAAATTATTCAAAGTAAAATAAGACATTTTCAAGACTCCTGGCTCCACCTCAAAAACAATCCACCCAATATGAACATCTAATTGCTGAACTTATATGGGAGGTAATGCTATTCTCAGGCTGCATGGCCAAGTGCATAGTTAACTGCTTCAATATGATTACTCACCTTACTATAATTGTTCTACTAAATTCATCACCATCCTTCAAAAATTCAATATAACTAGATTGAAGTTCTTTGAACTAATTCTTTTTGAAAAGTCTATGGGCTCAGTTTGAAGTAAATGTGTCAAGTTATCAAATCAAGGAATAATAACTCCACGCAATTCTGATTTGCCATCCCGTTCTAGACTGATATCCTATTCCTTACGCACTGGCTTTTCATTCTCATGTTCTTGTCTCTGTCTTGTTGAAATGCAAGTTTCCTGAGCTTGATTTTATCCCTTCTGTGAGGGTCGTGAGCTAAGCAAACCTGTCATGTCTTCTTTGGTGATATTTTCTAAATCACCAGTCAACCTTCCACGCAAACCTTTCAAGATCTGATCTAGATGTCTTTGAGTATGAAATTTCTGTTATTCTTCTGCATGGCCCATGAGCAGGACATGTCAAAACTCTCTTCCTGAAAAATAGACAGTTTTGGTTCCTTAATTAAACTTAACGCACTTTTATTTTCCTTTCGTACTAAATTCCTAACACTTCGAGGAATGATCATTCCATGTAAAAAGATGTACTTCTGTATTCCTTAAATAATACTCCTAAAGAGTAATAATACTTGTTTACACGTTGTTCCATTGTAAGAGGCTGATTGGTACCTGTAGTAGTATGTCAGCAGCTCAATGCCCGGGATTTGGATGATTAATGAACCCGCAGAAGTAACAAAGGGACCTAAACATTTTCACAGCAGTCACTGTCTTTGTCATGAGCTAGTATAGTATTTATTATAGTGTATAACAGCTTGATAACAAGAAACAGCAATTGATAAAACATTTTGTAGATAATGGATTTTTTTTTCCTCAGTGAGAGTTAATTAAGGGAGACCCTGTGCCACAGATATGGCACAGTGTGAAGCTCTGGGTTCAAGCGCCGCTCGCCGTTTGATGGCCATGGCACATTCATAATCAAACCAAACAGCCGAATGATCAACCTGTAAATCCTTCTGATAGAGCAAGCAGTAAGAGTGGGAGAGTTTCCTGCTCCATCATGCTTAATGTGAATTGGCACATCTCGAGTTACCGACTTTGATAACAGGCTAGTGACCTGTTTCAGGAAAATCTCTTGTTATGGAAGCACATTATGCATACCTTCATCCACCTCATATACCAATAGTCTTGAGGAGGAGGAGGAGGAAGAAGAAGAAGAAGGTAATGGGTTGGTTAGAAAGAGTGGGGAACATAATCGGGAGCTTTAACTCCACCGTATCTGGCAATAAAGTAGTCAATTTTGACAGCCCCCACAGTATCAGGGAAGTCAATGCAAGAGAGAGGAATGGGGTCAATCAATTAGTAAGTGCAGAGGAAAGGCAAGAAGTCAACTGGTTGAGGGAGAGAAGAAGGGTTTATCTGGGGTGAAAATAAATGGTTGACCAGTAGGAGAATTGGGAGAGTTCTCAATCATTTGAGAGGAAAGCAGATTAAGCCACGGACAGAAGAGTTTCAAGGTTGTTGATGCTACAGGAAGGTTAAAAGGCCTCGAGAGGGATGAAAATTGGACAGGTCAGGAGGTGGGAAAATTGAGTTTCAGAGGTTTGGGGGCTATGGAGGGGAGATTTGAGGCCTTGTATCAGTGGGAGTGTAGGAACGGGGGGTGGATCTGTAAAGTGTCAAGGCTTTTCCAGCTGGATCCAGGAGGTAAATGTGAAGACAACAACCTTCTGAATCCATCAAGTCCTTGCCTTGATAAAACTGCCAAATTCCTCAGCCTCAGGAAACTGAGCTAATGTTGAAAATGTTCGACTCTCAGCCTGGAATTTACACTTGTCTTCTTAAGGTGCATTGTTAAAACCACAAATAAGTATGACTCTGGAAACAGATGTTTCACATTTTAAACTTAAACTTGACCCAAATGCACCTGATTATTTTTGAAGTTAAATTCCACCTGCGTGCACGCATTAAAGAAATATAGATTGCACTTAGCGTGCCTATTTGCAGAATGAGATAATCTCCAAAGCTGAAGAACAAGACAGAATTTTATTTTTAATGATTAAAATATTAATACCGTGCCTCTGTGTAATGGCACAAGTAACACTCTGTACTTGTTAATTTTAGATTATAATTTTAATATTTAATTGTACTTACAGTTGGACCATCATCTCCAGATTCGCCTTTATCACCTGGGGTACCAGGTGTTCCAGGAGGGCCAGGATCACCAGTCTTTCCAGGTGGGCCAGTGTCACCCCGAAGACCTGGGGGTCCTTCTTTACCAGGAGACCCTAAGGGACCGATCGGACCTGGATCACCCTGAGAAACAAAGACAGAAGTAACAGATCATTTCTAATATGCACCAATGTTTTCTTATGTGTCAATTTTTGTTTTATTAGATACTGGCGGAGGGGTGGTGGGGTGGATTGTTGATTTTAATAGAACAGTGGGAGGTCCAGCTCTGGCACACTGTTGGCTGAATTCTATTTAGCAAGAACATTTTCTTTAGCAGCATTGCTTGCTCCTCAGTGATACTGAAAAATACCAGATTAGTACCAAAATCTCCATCTTTCATCCATTGATTCTCATCAATTTTATGCTATGATACTCTTATCATTTCACGTGACTTAAACGCCCACTTGTAGATCTCAGTGTTAAGCCCATGGACACTTAATTCTGAGGGAATATGTGTTTCAGCAGAGATTATCTCCAGCAGTAGCCTGAACACAAGCTAAATGCGATCTAGGGAAAATTCCTTTTTATTATTTCACTATTGAAGTTAATGCCACTCATTTTGCTGTTGACAAGATTATTTAAAAATGAAGCACAAATGAATGTCAAGACTGATTCAATGATGGGTATGTACAGTCAGTTCTATAATGCAATGGTTGCATTGTTGTGCAACCCTGCATTATAGAAAAATCACGCTTTAGAAACAGCACTTAAAAATTTGGCAATGTAAACACGTTACAGCCAACACGCGTTTTAAAAGGTCATGTTTTAGAAATAGCGTCCCTAATTCATCAATCGTATTCCGGTGAATTTGTGTTGACAAAAGCAGGTTATGGTAGAACGATTTATTGGCATAGCCTCCAGCGGAAACTCTCACATTTTATGACCAGTGAAGAATTCCTTCCTCAGCATTCACTACTTACAGTTGGTCCTGGTGGCCCAACTCGACCTGCAGGTCCAGGAAAACCAGTGGCACCCTAGGATTACAGAGGAAATGTTTGTAGTTATCGCCAAGACTGAATGTAGTTTGATAATCTTTTTGAAGGTCTTGTAATTCTCAAATGAACCAAAATTTTATACAATTAACCTGAAGATCTACTATAAATTAGCTGAATAGTAAGAGATTTAATACAATTTAAAGTATAAGATTAGTAATAAAAGGAACAATATTATCAAGTCTGAAAGACATTAAATATGGTGATTGTAGAAACTAAGCACCTAACAACATATAGGAAGGACAGAGCAGCAGATCAGAAAAATAGATTAAACTGTACAGGGGCTATGGTTCGATTATGTCTCAAGCTTAGTTTTAATATTGATCAACAAGTACAAGATGGTGTAGAGAACAGCAAAAGCTCCTCGCACTTAGAACCTGGGGACTGCCTATTGTCAGCAGTGCCTATTGTCAGCAGTGACCAAATCCTACCATTCATAAAATCCTAATTTTTGGATGTATAAAAGCTTAACTAAAAGCTGAAAAGTTCAGGAAAAAGGATGTTTCTGTTAGTAACAAATAAGTAAAGACTTATGTTTTTGAATTAACAATATAAAACAAGATAAATTCTCACACAGAACAAATATTTGGCCCTGATATAGTCATAATTCTTTTTAATGCTTACTCTGGTACACAGGGGTTAGAATATTTGAGCAGGACCACATTATCAGGATGATTAATAAAAATGGACTGATCTCAGTTTGATGTGCTTTTGCTATAACTGCTGTGTCTTATGATCGTATACTCTACAACCACCTGATGAAGCAGTGGTGCTCCGAAAGCTAGTGCTTCCCAATAAACCTGTTGGACTATAGCCTGGTGTTGTGTGATTTGAACTTTGTCCACCCCAGTCCAACACCAGCATCTCCAAATCACCAAAACTTTACTGTGTCTATCCCTGAACCTCCAGCACTAAACTGTTTGAATAAAAACATTTTGAAGGAGTGTTCAGTCAATTGGAGGCCATTTATCTGTCTGGAACCTATCAATAAAATTATGAGAACCAAGAGAGAATATGCTATAGAAGATACTGGAACAAAACAAAAATGCATTTATAAACAAATTGTGTTAAATAGAAACAGTTCAAAGTAAAACTGAGACATAAATTTACCAATACAGAGAATGTGATGGGAAACAAACTGCTGAGAAAGAACAGCTTGAACATTTTTACCTTAATTTAGTGTTTTCTTTAGTTATAAGTGAATGGTTGTTTCACCCATATGTGACTCTAGTCCCATAGAATACAGCTCAGTGTTAAAACCATCTAAATTAGTTTAGCATTTGAAACATTCCACAGAAGATAAGAATATTTCCAGGTGGGCTGATCAATACTGGATTAAGCTTTGGATCAGGCTAAGACTCCGCTAACAACTGCACAGGTGACCTGGGTATACATTATTTAGTCACCAGCAGGTTCCACCAGAAGTGAGGGAATATTGGTCCACAATTGCCTAGAAATGACCTGGTAGTTTGCGAGAACATCTCTGAATTCTATGAGGTGTCATGGTTAAACCCATTGGTGCACTGTGGCTGCAGCATGTTGCACTGCAATAACTCACAAATATTACTTTAACAACATTTCCCAGTCCATTGACTTTGACCACTGTCTTGAGCATCTACAATTTTATCACATTAGTGGCCTCACCTTCAGTTGCCTTAGCCCCAAGCTCTAGAATTCTTTCTCAATACCGCTACATCTCTCTTCTGTTAAGACACTGCTATTTGACCAAGCATTTATCATTTGACCTATATTATCTTGTGTGATTTGGTGGGACAGTTTGTCTTATAACACTCCTATAAATTGTCACAGGATACCTTATTGTATTAAAGATGCTATATGATTGTCCATTATTGTTATTATAGTGAATCAAAGTTGTTATAGAAGGGATAAAATTAAGATAATATAGGTCAAATGATAAATGCTTGGTCAAATAGCAGTGTCTTAACAGAAGAGAGATGTAGCGGTATTGAGAAAGAATTCTAGAGCTTGGGGCTAAGGCAACTGAAGGTGAGGCCACTAAAATGTGATAAAATTGTAGATGCTCAAGACAGCAGAATTAATGAATGCAAATACCTTGGGCAGTTATGGGGATTAGAGGAGATTACAGAGAGTGAGAAACAAGGATATGGAGAGATTTAATGGTAACTACAAGAATTTTAAAATCAAGATGCTGATTGAATGTGTGCCAATGTAAGTCAGCAAAGACAGAGGTGACAGGGGATCAGAACTTGATGCAAGTGAAGTATCAGGCAACAGAGTTTTGGATGACCTTCTACAAAGAGTAGAGCATGGGACAGCAGCCTGGAGTTTGTCAAAATTATCTAAAGGCATGAATGAGGGTTTTAGAAGCAGAGGATCAGAGTCAGGGTGACCAGGAAATGTTACAGAGATGGAAAGAGGCAGTCTTGGGTGGTAGCATAAATATATGATCAGTGGCTCAGCTTATTGCCAAATATAACACATGTGAATTAGGAGCAGGAACACATCTATTGACCCCTCAAACTTGCTCTGCCTTTCATTAAAATTGTAGCTGATCTAATGGTGGCTTCTACAGATTTCTGTCTGCCCGTCATAACCCTGGAGTCCCTTGTCAATCAAAGATCTATTTGAGTCAGCCTTGAACATAATCAATGACTCAGTTTTGTTTGCTCTCTGAGGTATTGAATTCAATGACTAATGACTCTCAGAGTAAAATATGTCTTTGTATTTCCATTATAAATGAGACACACAATTTTTAAACTGTGTCTGTTTGACTCACCCACAAGAATCCACCCTGTCAAGCCCCCTCAGGATCATGTATATTTCACGAAGATTACATCTCATTTTTGAAACTCCAATGGCTGTAGACCCAAATTACTCAACATTTCCCAACAAATGCCATCTTGATTCCAGGAATCAGCACATGAACCTTCTCTGAATTGCTTCTAATGCATTATATCATTTTTTATATATGAAGACCAAAATGGTACACAGTACTCTGGATGTGATCTTACTAAGGCAGAGCTTCGGGAAACAATTTGTTCAGTCATAGACTATTTCTAGGCTAATGATTGAAGTCAGTAGCTAGGGAACAGAGTTTGAAGCAAAGACTGAAAATAAATGGTTTCAGTTTTTCTAATATCTAACTGCGGTAAAATGTCTGCATATCCAGTACGGGATGTTGGATAAGTAATCAGATAAGTTAACAAAAGTAGGAGAGCTGAGAATGGTGATGGTGAGGTAGAGTTAGGTGTCATCAATATATATACACAAAAGAACGGGTGCCCAGTGAACACAGTCTGCAGATTTCTCAGCATCAAACCCAAACAAGCAGACAGAACATGTCCAGAAACGCTAGCCATTCTCCCCTACATCAAAGACATCTCGGAAATGACTGCTAGACTACTCAGACCCCTTGGCATCATGGTAGTCCACAAACCCACCAATACACTAAAACAGCAGCAAATTAACTTGAAAGACCCTATACAGACAACAATCAAAACTAATGTCATTTACAAAATACCATGCAAGGACTGTAACAAACACTACATTGGACAAACAGGCAGAAAACTAGCCACCAGGATACATGAATATCAACTAGCCACAAAATGATATGACCTTCTCTCACTAGTATCCTTACATCCAAATGAGGAAGGACACCACTTTGACTGGGACAACACATCCCATCCTAGGACAAGCCAAACAGAGACACGCACGAGAATTCCTAGAAGCATAGCATTCCAACCGGAACTCTATCAACAAACACATTGAGTTAGACCCCATCTTCCACCCACTGAGAAAAAGAACAGAAAATGACATCACCACAGGAAATGACAACCCAAAGAAGCCCAAACATATAAATAGAAAACAGGCATTATCAGCAGTGCTTCGTCCAGAGGCTTACTGAAGATGTGACCTAGTATGATGATGAAATGTCTGAAAATTAACCTTCCAGCTCAGCGAGCAAGCCTACATTCAGAACCTCAACCTGAGCTATAAATCTTCTCAAAGCTTACTATTACACAAAAATTAAGCTACTCATTTAGATGTTGTTATAAAGAAATATACTCAAGAAATAGGAAGAAGCCAATAGATAGATCCTTGAGGAATAACGGTGCAAAAGCAAGAACAACTGATAGAATCAGTTGAGATGAGCCCTCCTCAACTGGATAACAGTGGAGAGCTATTAGAGAAGGACAGTGTTGTGAACCATACTAAAGCCCACAGACAGCTGAAGAGCAATGGAGAAACGGGTTGGCAGTTTTACTTTGTTACAGTCACAAAGCCTGCAATGTTCTTCACTAACTTCCACCACATCCCAACTCGAATATATGCTGCTCATTTTTAACATTATGCAGTATTCAGCAGTGCAAGAAGAAGCCATCATCTGTGTCAGAGCCAAATGGATGCATAACAAATACAATGTTTCCAGTGTCATCCATTACCCAATAGAAAAAATATAGCCAATAAGGCCTGGTTTTAACTGATGTTTGGATGAGTGCACCAGTTAAACTTCTAAAATATTATTCATGATCAGGTCATAATGTAAATCCCAGAATTATACACAACCACAGAATCACAGTAACTCTACTGCAGAGTTAGAATTAGTGTGTGGAGCATGCTGTGCTATTTGAGAGAACACATTAGAAAATGACAAACCTTCTCTTCTGTTCTCCAACAAAACGCATTTAAAACACTTAGTATGAAAGAAGTCAAGGATTGAAATATTGACAGCAAGTGAAAGGCTGAGAAAATAATACTTGCAAATTCTACTTACAGGTGGTCCCTGTGTGCCACGTCCACCCTTTAGACCTGGGACACCAATAGGTCCCTAAGAAATAAATTAGTGAGAGATAAGTTGAACAATACATTATTTAGAATCATGAAAAAACTATTAATTATTTCTGTCATACGAGTAAGAGCTTCAGCATGTCCTTACTGGTGGACCAGGGGATCCTGCTAGTCCTTGAGGTCCTGGGGAACCAGCATCACCTTTCTGACCTGGCTCACCCGTTTCACCTTTACCTCCAGGCTGTCCATCATTGCCCTGTTTCAAATAAAATTGGGTACTTTAGTGGATAGATGCAGTACAAAAGAGAGAGAAAAAGTACCTTATGGCTGATACATTTTTCAAAACATAATTATACTTATGGAGTCATAGAATCATTCAGCATGAAAACAGACCCTTTGGTCCAACCAATCCATGCAGAACATAATTCCCACCTGCCTCCTCCTGGCCCATATCTCTCCAAACCTTTCCTATTCATCTATCTATCTATCCCAATGTCTTTTAAACATTATAATTGTACCCACATCCACCATCTCACATGCGAGCCACCCTCTTGTGTCTTTTTAAAATCTCTCCCGTCTGATCTTAAAAATGTGCCCCCTCACCTTGAAATCCCCCAGATTTAGGATTTTCAAAGCAGTAGAATAGGATGATATTTCTTTTATTAATCTGCAATAGCTTCTCCAATAGAGAAGAGTTTCCTCATTAGATTTCTTCCTATCTAAATTATATCATTAACAATTTCTTGATGTGTGTTGTTCATTTCTTCATGGTACAAACTGAATGACTAACTGGGAAAAGTCAAGATTGAGACCATCCCACTATTTGGCTCAACATCTCATTACTTAGAGTCATAGATTCATACAGCACAGAAACAGACCCTTTAATCCAACTTATCCACGCCAACCAGACATCCCAAACTGACCTGCTCTCATTTGCCAGCATTTGGCCCATATCTCTCTGAATTCTTCCTGTTTATATACCCATCTAGATGCCTTTTAAATGTTGTAATTGTACCCACCTCTACCATTTCCTCGGGCATCTCATTCCATACATGCACCACCCTCACATCCTTTTTAAGTCTTTCCTCTCTCACCTTAAACCTATGTTCTCTAGCTGTGGATTCCATCACTCTAGGAAAAATACCTTGGTTTATTCACCCTACTATGCCCCTCGTGATTTTATAAACCACTGTAAGATCAACCCTCAGCCTCTGACACTCCAGGGGAAAAGGCCACAGCCTACTCAGCCTCTCCCTCCAGCTCAAACCCTCCAACCCTGGCAATATCCTTGTAAATCTTTTCTGCACCCTTTCAAGTTTAACAACACCCTTCTTACAGAAAGGTGACCAAATTTGTACATATTTCTCCAAAGGTGGCCTCACCAATGTCCTGTGCAGCCATAAGATGATGTCACAACTCCTGTACTCAATATTCTGACTAATTAAAGCATGCCTGCCTTCTTCACCGCACTGTTTACTTGCAACTGCACTTTCAAGGTACTACGCACCTGCATTCCTAAGCCTCTTTGTTCCACAACATTCCCCCAGACCCTGCTATTAAGTGTGTAAGTCCTGCCCTGATTTTCCTTACAAAATGCAGCACCTCGTATTTATCTAAATTAAACTCCACCTGCCACTCCTCAGCCCATTGGGCCATCTGATCAAAGTCACATTGTGCCCTGAAATAATCTTCTTCACCGTTTATACCAGATCTATTTTGGTGTCATTTGTGAACTTACTAACTATACCTCCTATATTCACATCCAAATAATTTATATAAAAAAATGAAAAACAGTGGACCCAGCACCAAGCCCTGTGCCAACCCCTGGTCACAGGCCTCCAGACTGAAGAGCAATCCTCTACCACCATCCTCTATCTCCTACCTTCAAGCAATCATGTATCCAATTTGCTAGCTCCCCGTAGATCCCATGTGACCTAACCTTACTAACCAGTCAACTTTCACACATTAGGAGGTCTTGATTGATAAATGCAGTTTGGCTATTACACAGTTCTGTGCCTTGCAAATAGTGTGTGGCATTAATGACCTTGTGCTGTTACTGTCATTAATAGTAATACCCACATTTTTCATTTGTCTTTATCAACTGAACACCCATAAAACAAATGTATTCAATAAAGTGAAATGATTGATGCGATATTGCTTAACAAACAACAACTGTTAATGTAACATTGTCTTAAAGTAAAGGTGTCATTTAAAATAAATTTATAGACACAGAAAACTCACAGGTGGTCCAGAAAATCCAACAGCACCGGTGGGACCCGTTTCACCACGCGAGCCCTGAGAAAGGAAAATGAAAAGCACAATTTTGAAACTTCTCAGAACAATCAGAGATTTGTAAGGGTATTACTTTTAAGTTTACACAACCCACTCCTGATCTGAAAGTTTCCATCATATTAATACATTTTAAATGAATTGGAGGAATAGGGAAATATCTTTACAACCATTTATAAATTTTAAATTTCAGACCTACTTGTCGCTTCTCTTTAATCAAATGGTTTTAGGGCCATACGTGAGAGTTTAGGTTATAGAAAGATTGGTGGTGAAGATGACCAGGGCAATAACTGTCTTCAGGTTTAGGCATCTTCACAACTCTGGTTATTGTATGTTGACACTATAATCAATTGTACATAATAATCATATTTCAGGTTCTGCTCTTACGTGATCTTACCACATCGTGGAAAGACTGTTATCTACATATGTTTCACTCCTCAAATCAAGTTAATTCCTCCCACACTGTGCCCTTTATGCCCTGTGAGAGCAGCTCAGCTATATCATAGAAAATCTATTCCAGGGACCAAAAGCTTTTACACAACATCTAACCTATTCCTCTGTTTCTTTAGAAGTATGTCTAGTTACCCTTTGAACACATTCATGCTTGCCATAGCCTTTAAAGCGAACACATTTCACAAATTAAATATTTGAATTCCTGTTTACAATTTCCTATTTGGTCTCTCATCCACTGATAATTGAAGCTGGTTCAGTGTTTTCAATTCCATTCATACTCCTTAAATTGTAGATGTGCCTCAACATCAAAATGCAACATGCTCCTTTCTGAGAAGATTCCTCCTCAAACACAATAAAAAAGCCCTGTGTAATCAGGCTGTAGTATTGCACATTCAATCATAGATCCATATTTAATTTGAAGAGGACAAAGTGTAATACATTTAGAGGAGGTACTTGATAAATTTACAGTCAAAACAGGAAGAGGTTAAGGAATGTTGGTAATGTCTGAATGCACCAAGATTTTAACCTCAAAAGATTACAGATAACTTGCCAAGGATCACTCATTAAAATTTTAAAAATATAATTGCTATTACATGTACAAATTACGTTTGGGTACCACGCTATCTAGGGCAGAAAAAACACTGAGATGTGACAAAATAAACCTGCTTTTGTAAATTTAGAATTAAAAATCACACAACACCAGGTTATAGTCCTACAGGTTTATTTGGAAGCTCTAGCTTTCGGAGCACTACTCCTTCATCAGATGGTTGTGGAGCAGGACCATCCTCCAAGGAGGGCTTTGGGACAGGCAACATCGCAAAGTGGCTGAGCAGAGGCTGATAGCCAAGCTCAGTACCCATGGGGATGGCCTCAATCAGGACCTTGGGTTTATGTCACACCACAGGTGGCCCCATTACATTATGCGTGTGCATGTGCATGTGCATGTACACACACACACGCCTATACTCCATCACACGCACACACAATTTACAAGCATGCACACATGCAAATACACACTCTCCCACATGCACTCACACTCACATGCACACACGCACATGCAAAAAACTCACTCTGTCTCTCTGCACGCACGTGCACACACATAAGTCTATGGGGTGAACTTGTATTTGCAGAATCATATTCTATTTTGCTCAAATGAGACACAACCTGTAGGCAGTCAATCCATGTAATATGTTTTAAATTCCACTTTGGAAATAGAACCAATCTGACTTAAGATTGGGATACAGACAGACTCTAACCTCACACCTCTAATGCATTGTCTGTGCTGAGGTGTCACTTTTTATTATAAAACATTAAGTTATCTCGAGAATGTGCCTTAAAAGAAGTTCTAGGATTTATATATTAATGAACTGAAACCTGCTACCCATTCTAAAAGATGAAAGACTAAACAGCAATCTAGGTTTGTTCAATATATCATTTCAGTTGCAAGACACTGTAATCTTTTGCTATAAATTCTGAATCTTATGATCTTGCTCCACAGCTACCTGATGAAGCAGCAGTGCTCCAAAAGCTAGTGCTTCCAAATAAACCTGGTGGACTATAACCTGGTGTTGTGTGAGTTTTAACTTTGTTCACTCTCATCCAACATCAGCTCCTCCACATCAAATTTACAATCATTCAATGCAGCAACGGAGTTTGCAGGAACTGAACAAACTGACATTCAGGTGTCAGCCATCACCAGCCAAGGTTTGTAAAACATACATACTTTGAAAAGTTACCCAAAAGCTCAAAATAAACTAGTTATGTCCGGAATTGTGGGTATGGACTCAAATTTGATGCAGAGGCTGGTTTCCTGCAGCCACTTGAACCTTGCTTGCAAGCACAAGTTTGTGTCAGAGGTTTGTACTGTGTGGATAGCAATCATTTATTGAGATTTTTCCTGAAGTGGCCCATTAATCCAAATAAGTGTAGCTTGCAGTGCATTACAGATTGAGGAGTTTCCAGTAATAGCAGGGACGAAAATAAATCAAGGAAAGTGAAGGAGAAGGTGCTTCTAAACAGAGGCAACCCTTTTTCCAAACTTTTCTAGTGCAATTAGGAAGATGCATTACCTAAAATATTTATTTCTAATATTATTTGCTGGAAATATACACACTATGAGTGAGACATAGATATATCTTGAAATTTTTTTTAAAACAACACATTTCATAGCAAAGGGCAATGTCTGCATTAGCTACAAAGTGGCATTTCTGAAGGACACAAACTGCTTTATGGAGACATAGAGTCTACAGATAACTCAGTGAGGGCACACAACCCAGAAATTGGGTGCACAAAAAGATGCCAAATTTTACTAAGAGATTGAGAGACTACAGAAGCTACAAAGCAAAAAAATCTTTACACTCATTTTTTCCATAAAGCCAAGTGTTTATGATTAGAAGCCCCACTAGAAAACTTCATTGCTCACAGAGTTTTTAGGGAAGAACTCCAATCAATTCTACAGTCTCCAAGAGACTGAGAGAATAACCCTAGCTACGACTACAGAGTGACTGTTCCAGTGAGAAATAACCCAATAACAGCAGCTACATTGGAAAGTGCTCCTTAAAGTCTTGGACAATCTGTGAATAATTTTATTTTCTAACTTTACTTGTTCCTTGGTTAAGTCTTAAACTCTAATACTTTGCAGGGTTTTATCATCTATTCCTGCATGCTTGTAGAATGTTGTATGTGTTGTTTGGTATCATTGGGTAGTTAGACATATTCTAAACCATTTGTTCATAATTTCTGCATCTTTACATCAGTGAGTTTTAGCGAAAAAGAACTCTCTTTACCTGTTAACTTAAAGAACTTGGCTGACTTATTTCTCAGAGCAAAAGTATATTTTTCAAATTGGCAATATTTAAAATTCAAACTACATTGCATTCAACTCAGGAGTGGACAAAGAGAGAAGCCATTTTAGATCTTCGAATTTGGTCATTACAGTAAAAAGTGTGTGCGTATATATTTATGTGTGTGCGTTTGTGTTGGACGGTGGCGTCTGATGGTTGTGTACACCTCTGCTGTGTAGCTATAGCAGCTGTTGAAATAGGGAGGAGCTCGAAGTCTGATCTGCTGCCAGGAGGTCACCTCCAGATGGCTGGACTAGTCCATTTCGCCCTGGCTGAAGATGAACTGAAAGCTAGTTACATTCTGTATTTATAACGTTTACTTACTGGAGACCCACGAGATCCCACAGGCCCAGAAGGTCCAATCGAACCAGGTTCACCCTACAATTCATTGTTTACAAAAAAGGTACCATTAATAAGATAAAAACAGAGCAAAAATCAAGATTTACATTAAATTCTAGTCTATTTGCTTTGTGCCACAAAGTTCCTTGGCACTTATAAATGTTAATAAGATGGTGCAATTGATGTACTGTTTTACTTAAGGTTACCATGATCATTTATTACCTTATCCCCTGCAGGACCAGAAATACCCGGTGGACCAGGAGGACCAGGCAAACCCTGTTGCAAATACATAGTAAAAAATAATCATACCACAATTCTTGACATAATTGACCACAATAAATAACAAAAGGTGGGACATTTTACTCCTTGGGCAGAGTTGAGAGAAACGTAGGTCCTACTGTTTACTCAAAGCTGGGACAAGTGTGAAGGATGGCAGGGAAGAGGAATGGGGAGGGTTTTCAAGTGAAAAACCCAGAAATAAAGGTTCTCCATTTGTTCTGTCGAATTTAATGTTAGGGTATCTTTTTCATTCTGTCAACATACTTCTGGTCTGCCAGTCTGATTAAACAGTCAGCAACTGACTGTTAGAACGTGCACCAGAGAAAATGTTTCTCCCTCCATGGGAGGGACCTCAGGGCCAATACCAACATGGCACAGAATTTTATAGAAATTTACAGCATGCACATAGGTCATTCAGCCCAAAAGGTCTTTGTTGGAATTGATGCTGCACATGAATCTCCATCAATTTAGTTCATCTCAGTCTATCAATAGGTCTCTCAAACACTTTCTCGATCTTGTACTTAGGTATCTTTCATACAGTGGCCCCAAGATGCAATAGTACCAAGGGGTCTGGGAAGAAAAATGGACTGAGGATCTAGCACTTACATCCTGCCCCCAATTGTTGCAGAGGTTAAGAAAGACCAAGCAGAAATAGTCCCAGCAGGTGTAGGGGAAAGATGCACATTTGCAGCACGGAGGTGGCTTTTTGCATGATGCTGTCTCATTATCAATCATCCCACCAACACAATCACCTACCTCAAATGGATCTGTCATGTTAATAATTTTATTTGTAGCACTATTTGCATAGATGTTCTTAAGTTGTGCTAATGAATAGATATCTGCAAACAAAAAGAGAGTAAAATGAAGAGATTGCTTACTCTCGGGCCTTCATTACCCAGACTGCCTTCAGATCCTTTTTCACCTCCTATGCCCTGTCATAGGAGAATAAATACTATTAGACAGGAACTAGGCACTAAATCATTTGAATTAAATATGCTCACACACGTGCAATGCAAGCGGTTACTCACTCTTTCTCCTTTAGGACCTGCGGGCCCGGAAGCTCCTCGTTCCCCTGGCATTCCCTGAAGACCTGGAGGACCTGGATCTCCAAGGCTACCAGCAGGTCCAGGTAAACCCTAAAATGAAAGAAATAATCACCAACATGAAGTATCTCTGATGCGGTGATTAATAGAGTATTCAAGTACGCTTGGTGTAATTTTAGCTCAGTATAACTTAAGTAAATTGTGGTTTCCATTAAAGATTTGCTAACTTTTTATCATATCATCCTGAAGCCAGTATTATAACACCATTAAAGTTGAAATTAGTTTATTATAAGTGAAATGGTGATTCCAAATCCATGGTAAGTAAACACACAGGTTATCGTGACTACATAGGACAAAATTCAATCCTTGGTCTGTTCTGAATCATTTAACCTCATCTGAGACAAAGTAACCATTTGACAAGTGACCTTAACATGCTGATGTTAAGGAAATATATGTCAGGATGATTCTACATCGCAAAAACTACAGTAGTAAGAGTTGACTAAATAGATATCAAGTGGGAACAGGTCTGGACTGAGCTGTTGATGGCTCGTGTCATTATTTACTGGAATCGTACATGAATATTGACCATTTGGGTAAGACACAAAAGGGCCAATAACATCAATGGAATCATAGCAAGTGATACAATGTTTATGAGAGGAATGGAGGGAAATAAAAATTAACTTGCATTTATATTGCACTATCCTACTTCCCTGAGTATCCCAAAATGCTTCTTATTCAATTAATGTTTTTCAAAGTGCAGTCACTATTTTGTACAAGCAAAGAGTAATTCAATGAGTGGAAATTGACTGATGTAATCAGAATATAACAATACCTTAGCTCCATCCTTGCCAGGAGCACCTGGAATACCTCTTGGACCTTGAAGACCTGGAGGGCCAGGTAAACCACGCTCACCTGGAATGCCACGTTCCCCCTACAAGAGTTTATCAAATAATATCAGCAACAGGCTGTTATCTTAAATTCATCCCATATGTTTCACAAAATGTTGCAAGAGTACTTACTCTTGGACCTAACTGGCCTATTGGACCAAGGTCACCTGGGATGCCCTGTGAAGATACAAATGCAGGCAAGAGGGGGTTAACAAAATTGTTTACACAATATACACAATAGAACATCTTCCCAACTCAGCAAGCACGCCCACAATCATGGCATCAATATAACAGTTCCTATTCCTATTCTTCTCTGTAAAATGAAACAAAATACTTCTTACTTTCAGGGCTGAGGTAAAAATGTTAGTTCTCATTTCATTTAAGACTAGCTATAGTTACATGTCATTCCGTTCTAACTATTTTGCCATTTCCTCAATAGTGTGAGCCAACTTCTTACAATTTCCACAATGATAGGATTACATGAATCCATTACCAAACTACAATGATGCAAACATCTTCTGCCATCTCGTGACAATTTCGTAGAGGTAATAAACAAGATGTTGCCAGCATCACCTCAACCCAAGAACAAATAAGGTAAATAATTAAAGTTTCTTATTAGACTAAGTCACACACATTTAAGCCTATATTAACAGATTTAGTTGGATTGAAAAGGCAAGGATAATAAGATGAAGTACATAGAAATACAAGGAAAAAATTCTGAAGTCAAAAATAGTGAACAGGAAACATGATGAAACAGTAAATTAAAATAAAATAGATGCTGGAAGTCAGAAATAAAACCAGAAATTGCCTGGAAAACTCAGCAGGTCTGACAACATCTGTGGAGAGAAAGCAGAATTAATGCTTTGGGTCCAGTGATCCTTCTTCAGTTTCTGTTTATCTAACAATCAAACAGTGACTGGGTTGAAAACATATGAAATGAAACAAATCTAAAATAAAAAAAATCTAAAATAAATCCTGTGTGTAAAGGCAGAGAGAACGTAATTATTTTTTTAAAAGAAAAGTGATGATAAATAACATACAACATGTAGGAGAACAGAAATTATCCAAGGATAGGCTAAAAGAGAAATTACTGCTGCAAGAACAACCTTTTGCATTGGTACTGTCACATTTTGAGGGGGTTCTAAGAAAAGGCTATTCAGATTTTAGTTTCGCTCCAATCACTTGACTCTGATTTCCCAGAAAAATGCTTTGCAATTTGTAATGTAGTACAGGGAACATTTTAATTGCCCGTAGGATATTTACTTATTCCATTATATTATTCCTTAATAATTAGTCAAAATGATTCTATACACAGAATCATGGAGTCATAGAGTGATAGAGCACAGAAACAAACCCTTTGGTCCAACTTGTCCATGCTGACCAAGTTTCTCAAATCAAACTAGTCTCATTTGCCTGCATTTGGGCCATATCCCTCTAAACCTTTCCTATTTTTGTAACTATCTAAACATCTGCTAAATGTTGTAACTGTACCTGCATCTACCACTTCCTCTGGCAGTTCATTCCGTGTATGAACCACCCTTGGTGTGAAAAAGTTGCCCATTGGATCCATTTTAAATATTTCTCCTCTCATCTTAAAAATATGCCCTCCAGTTTTGATCTCACCAACTCTAGGGAAATATCTTTGCTATTCACCTTAGTAGGTACATTTGAGTTATACTGATTAAATTGGTTTGTTAAAGTTAAATTCTTTGTTATTTGTTCATTTCATTGGTCAGTATTCAATACATTTCTGAACTATTTTAAAATTATTTCCTGTGTGTTTAAAAATATCTCCATAAATAAACCAGAGGTTTTCTCTTTCTGGACTGAAACAGAAAAGATATTGACTGTTTACTTCATCACCACAAGGTTTTGACTTTGTCCATAAAGTATGTTTCTGAGTATAGGCATTTTTTCTGTTTGCTTGTTTTTAGAAGAAATCTATGAGTAAACTCAACATATTTGTGTTATTGCTATGCTAAGCAAACTTTTACACACTTGTTTGGCCATTACAACTAAAACCAGGCATTAAGAACAAATAATTGGCTACCCCACTGTTGAGAACTAAGCTAGCAAGAAACCTAAGTATGTGCTCCTTCCATCAGGTCATGTAATTGAAATATAAAAAATAATCTATAAAACCTAGATGTGAACCTCCACATTTCCTGGCCAGACCTGAACCCAAGAACCTACAGCGATCACTAAATGGATAAGGAGTTCTATACCTGTACCATTCATAAAATGAGCTGAAAACATGCAATTACAAATGGCCAAAGAGTAGCATCAACACTCTGTGTTTTAGCTCCATTCAGCTGGGACCTTCCCATTTCTTGCAGGGTAATGTAATTAAAACTGATGGGTCTTAAGTGGAAATGTTGCTTTTCAATATTTCTCTGAATTTTATCAGAATTGAATTCAGCCACTGTGGCACAGAGCAAATCATTAAATTTTAACCTACCTGATGTAATTTATTTACAGTAGACTTCAATATGAAATTTTTAAGTTTGATTGTAGGAATAAGCATTAACTGAGTGTATTTTTGTAAGAATTTTATTGAACTCAGTGGGTCGAACATGAGCTTACCCAGTTTGCCTGATGCAGGAATTGTAACCTGCCTGTACTGAATCTGTTGGAGAAAAGCAGCAAGTAAAGTTGGTCCATTATCACTGTGGCTATCACCTTGTACTGAACATTTGACAAGATGCTGGGTGACTGTGCTCTGCAGGGGATTGAATAGCAGTGTACTCATAATACATGGTGCAACCAGCTTTCTAATCTGAAAGGCAGTTTATCCCTTTAAATGGAGGCTGCACTGAATAATATTGCTGTATTTTAGAACATGAAAAATGTTGCATCAAGGCAGAGAGAGGTTTCCAAAAGAAATAGATCACTAAGTAGTAGTGCAGCAAGTGGGCAAGAGGAGAGATACTATGGTGCCAGAAATGGTCAGAAAGACTATCCTGAGATGGGAATAAGAACAAGTGAACAGAGAGGCTAACTCCTAGAATCTGGATCTGACAGCAGCAGTACAACACGATGTATGATTTCCTCATGTGGCTGGTTGAGGTCAACGAGTTTAACGACAACTCTACCCAACACACCACCAACTGTTCCCACTCCTCAGTGCACTCATCCTGGTTACTCACCCATCAGCACGCCTCCCCCCCCCCCACCCCCCCCGGCAATCAAGAGTCCAGATATTCCACATTGCCCTTCCATCCCTACCAATGCCGCCAGGCTCACAGTTACCTCTTACTGTTTCTACGGATCCCTAACCTTTCAGTTCGGCCAGGCATGTCATTCCAACACAGCATTGCACAATCACTGACACGTTTCCCTTCTCTCTTACAAGGCAAAATGATATGCAAGAGAAGGGGGTCATAGCCAAACTGACTGGGAACAAGAATGCCTGTCCTTCCTGAGCTCGATAGTGCAGAAGGTACTTTGCATCTTGAGCCCACATGTACAACAGCCCATGTCATTTGGCATCACTTAGACAATTGAGGAGACAGCACATTTCGGTTTTCTGGCACTTTCTCAACATCCAGCTCACTCTCATCATCATCCTGCAAGCTGCAGGTGATGTGACCGTGAACCTTTTGTTTCTCAACCTCATTCTGACTCACCAAGCTTCCTGCTCTGATTTATTCCTTTAAGGTGCCCAACAAGTGCCACATACTCAGCCGGCGTAGCTCAAGGAAAAGGCAGTATATAGGGTGGGGTGAAGCAGTACTAGCACTTGGTTTGCCACTCACAGCCTCTAGTTCAGCTACTCTTCTCTTACAAGATGAATCTGGCCCACAGTCTGGACCAGCAGGTGGTAAGTCACTGTGTACAAGTGTACAAGCAGTCAGACCAGGAGTTAAAGATGGTTCATCTCCCAGATCACAGGGTGGCAAAATCACAGCTGGGCTGTGCTGCCAAGGATTCAGGTGTGAGCTTCGATAGGGCAGCATTCAAAAGATGGACATAAACACTGGCTTGCCAGCCTGCTATCACTGAAGAAGGGCCTGTGCCCGAAACGTCGAATCTCCTGTTCCCTGGATGCTGCCTGACCTGCTGTGCTGTTCCAGCAATAAAGTTTCAAGCCTGCTATCACTGACAAGGAGCATGGAACATTCTTGCTCCAACTTAGCAGAGGACTATGTACAGAAGCCACCATCTCCACACCCTCTTGCCCATCTTCTCTGTTATCCTGCAGATCCAAGGGCACTACAGCTATTGCCCCACTAATCTGCCACAGCACAAAGCCTCTGGCCAGGAGAAACAGTGTCTGGAAGCAGCATTCATTGCTTTCAGCTAAGGTCCTTTTCTTGGAAGGAAACCTGTCTTCAAGAGCCACTGGCCAATTGATGGCCTGTGACGCTGTCGCTCCAGGAGCACCACCCAAGAGTAATGGCCATTGCTGAGACTACAGGGAGAAGACCAGATATGTCCAGGGCCACGCCATCTCAGCAAGGGTATTCAAGGGGCACAAAGGCAGTGAAGACTGGATTGGAGAGGAGGGTTAAAAATGGGGAGTAGTCTTTGGGGAAAATACCTCCAATTATCCCGAGGGGCCACAAAGAAGAAGCCCAACAACCCTTATCCGTAGCCGGACACCAGTCTATGCAAATAGACTTCCTGCAAGGTGTGTGCCTCCCTGTTATGGAGGTAAGTGGAGAGGAAGTGTTGAGTCCCTTGAACAACTATTCATTTAACACTTTAGGACTTTGAAAGGAACGTTGGTAACTGGGCCACCAAACCACCCTCCATACCTGATGACATTTCAGACAGGTCGGGGAAAGCTAGGGGTTTAGTCAGCAGGAAGGCCACCCACTGGATTTTACGTACACCCCTCGACTTCCCATCTTCAAACTCGCTGGCACTGGAGTATAATATCCAGCCCCTTGTTTAGACAGGGCACTTAATCCTCTCGCCTTCCTTTCAGGAAGTCCGCAGCACTATCTGAAAAATATTTTTAAATCTCCAAACTTCTTCAGACACACTCCAGAGTCCTTCCAATAGCATTTTTGGAGTAGTGAGACGTTCTTCAAAATCACCTGATCTGTGCGTTTGGCGCCCAAGCATTGATTCAGGATCCAATCAAAACAGTTTTTTTTTTGCAAAGTGATATTTGGATTTGTTCAATGGACCTGTATGGTCCAAATAGGAGGCCCAATGTCACTTTAGCTGATAAGGCTGTGAGATCTCAGCATCAGGCATGTGTCATTCCTCTTGTCACATATACTGCCCTCTATGCAACCAACTTCTCAAGAGGGCATGCCAGGGGTACTGTCCTGATACAAATGGTAATGCAGCACATGCAATCAAATGCAATCCCAATATAGTTGTGTTAATACCATATCAAAGAAAGAGAAGATATCATTTGGATGATGTCTTTCTGACATTTGAAATCAGATCTTATCTTACCTCATTGCCAGGCTTGCCAGATTCACCAGGAGGACCGGGAGGTCCAGGCAAACCCTAAAGCAATTAATACATACAAATTAAAGTCACATATATTGCAACTTAATTATCACTGCCTATGGATTTCATTTATCATATTTAATAACCAAACTTTCTTTGGCCCTGTGAAGAAATATATGTTTGGTTATAGGTTTTTACAATGAGAAAATGAACATGATATCTCAAACACATTATTTGATATTTTCAAGATGGAAATAAAAACTTTCATTTATATAGCACAATTCACATTAACTGTTCCTATGCACTTTACAGCTAACAAAGGTCTCCTTTGAAGTTTAGCCACTATTGTCACGTGGAGTACTAGCAGCTAATTTGCATGCAATAAGATTTCACAAACAGCAACGTAATAATGGCTCAATAGTTTGTTTTAGTGATTTTGAGTGAGGGTCCTTCAGGATAACAGTCCTATTTTTATTTTAAATGATACTGTGGGATATTTTACATTCACTTGACAGTGCACAATTTAACTTTGCATCTGATGGATAGCATCTCTGACAGTGTAACACTCCCACAGTAACTCAGAGATGAAAATTCTGAGGCATTGCTAACCAGATCCACAAAACCTTATGTCAGACCTGGTCAAAATTTACATTAGTAGGTTTATGTGATCTAAGGTACCAATTTTTTATTTTTTTAAAAAATTATGTACTGCAAGGATGTATAGTTATACCACAGAATGCAATAAAATATATTCCTTGAACATACCTGGAATCCAGGAGGACCAGGGGGGCCTTGTTCTCCTCTATCTCCAGCTTGGCCCTGAGCAAAACAACAACATATATAACACAAGGAATGATTTACTTTTGTGCTGTTGACAGCAAAGTCATAATTTCTTCCTTTATAAATATTTCACTATCAACACCACATAGTTCAGATAGTTTCACTAAAACAATTTAAAAAAAAATTGTATA
The DNA here is from genome assembly GCF_037043375.1 of Chiloscyllium plagiosum. NCBI lineage: Eukaryota > Metazoa > Chordata > Chondrichthyes > Orectolobiformes > Hemiscylliidae > Chiloscyllium > Chiloscyllium plagiosum. The sequence goes on from NW_028270145.1 coordinate 1,348,371, forward strand.
GCTGTTTATTGCTCAATGTGATATTCTTGGAAATATTAAGATTTCAAATATTATTTTAAAAAGCATGAATTAACAGCTTCTGACAAAAATAAATCCTATTTAATATTGTCATTTCTGAGGCAATGGTTATATTTATTATAAATAAATGTACATTAGAATTTTTTAAAATTCAGTCATGAGATGTGGCATCACTGGTTTAGCCAGCGTTTATTGCTTGTCCATAGTTGCCCTTTACACTATAATGGTGAGCTACCATTTTTGAACTGCATGAAGGCAGATCTACCGTGCCATGAGAGGCACAATTCCAGGATTTTTGACCCAATGTCAATAAAGGAATTGTGACATATTTCAGGATGGTGAATGGCTTGGAAGGGAACTTGGAGATGGTGTCGTTCCAATGTATCTGCTGCCTTTGTCCTTCTAGATTGTAGTGGTTATCAGTTTGGAAGGTAATGTCGAAGAAGCCTTGGTGAATTTCTGCAGTGTACTTTGTAGGTAGCACACACTACAACAACTGAGGCTGTGATGCCAATCATGTGGGCTGCTTTGTCCTGAATGGAGTCAAGCTTCTTGAGTGTTGTTGGAGCTGTAATCATCCAGACAAGTGGGAAATATTGCATCCTAGTCCTGATGTATGCCTTGTAGATATGGACAGGCTATGGGGTGTCAAGAGATGAGTTATGTGCTGCTGGATTCCCAGACTCTGACCTTTAACCATTATATTCATATGGCCAGTTCAGTTTGACTTCTGGTCAATGGTGACCCCGAGATGTTGATAGTAGGAGATTCAGTGATGGTAACACCCATTGACTGTTAAAGGCAATGGTTAGTTTTTCTCTTATTGGAGATAATCATTGCCTGATATTTGTATGGTGTGGATGTTAGTTACTTGTAAAGACATAAATGGAACTCTAAAACCATCATGCACAAATGGTACTGGCATACTTAAGCCTGAAGAAAACGATGACATCTATCCTCAATTAAAGCAATGTTTCGAAGAATGTCTTTGCATAACGAAAATTAGATCACTTTCCAGTTTTTATTGCCCTATTGCATTAAGAAGATGACAATAGCTTTGATTTTGTGAATATTAATGAACAGATTCCTGCTAAGAAGTGGGCATAGAATCTAACCAGATTCTGCCTTAAAGATATGTGTCCAAACAATGCCTGATACTTACCATTGGACCAATGTGACCTTGAGGTCCAGCTTCGCCATCTTTGCCAGGTGTACCCTAACACAATCATGGAAGAAGAAGCACAATCTAAGAATGAAATGTCCTTACTTTTAAAACTTCATGAGAGTACTTTGTAAAAATATTCTGTAAATTGTTAAGAACATGTTACTTACTCGCTGACCGGGAGCACCAGCAGGACCCTTCTCACCTGTCTTACCAGGATCGCCCTACAGTAAAAATACAAGGGTATTAATAGTAGTCAGAAAAGTAGGTGAAGCCCATCTGTGCTGGCAGAATGTGGCTGTCTGCATAACAATGTACAGGTACATGGATAGTTCTGTTTCAAGTTTTAGGCTTCTTTTTCAATGTAATTACAAATCAAAATTTGAAGTACACTATAAAGTTTCCACGTTTTTTGCATTATTATCAAGTTAGTTGACACTGTTGATATTAATAGTGAGTTTACTTATAAGCAAGCTGCAAACCAATTATCCGAAAATGGTTTAAATATGTCCTGACAAGACAGTGCAAGCTATCCAGTGCCAAGAAATAAAAGTTGCCCTCACAAGATGTTGGGATTTGATCTAAATCATGTTAATGATTGATAGGTGTAAAGTTCAATCAGGAAATATCCTGATATTTCTGCAAAGAACAAAACATTTCTCACTTACGCTATTACCCCTTGGTCCTACTGTACCCATGGAACCAGGTGAACCTCTTAGCCCTGTTGGTCCAATAGGGCCTGTGCGTCCTTCCTCTCCTGGAGAGCCCTGGTAATTCAAACAGTGAAAGAAATTAAAAATGTATCTCTTTGGTTGGGATCTTATCTTATAAATGATGTGTTCCAGACACAGGATATATTATCATCATAAAAAAAAGTGTGCTGGATTAAATATTTTTAATTTAGTGACAATGTCTTCTCGATACTATGGGTCCCAACATTTCATTAAAATCCTTTTTCCTAGAATTTTACAACCCAAAAGGTTACCATTTTCTCAATCATGCCTTTGCCAGATCTTTGGAAAAGCTGTCTGGTTGTTCATACTTTAATGCTCTTTCCCTTCACGCCTCAGGATTCTGCCTTTAAAGATGCTAAAATCCAGGCAAAGCTTTTAATATTCTGCAAAATCACCCATTGAACAGGAAGGATATCAAATGAGCGTAGGAAAAATGACTGATGAAACAATGACCAAACCCAAAAATTATTATTTTTTATTTCCTTTTGAAAATGGGAAGCTTGTTAGTACAATAATCTTGTGAAGACAATGTGATTCTACACTGCTAAAAAGGTGAAAATGGAACTTGGAAGCAGTCAAATATCTCAAATTAAGAAGGACAAAGGAAGGAGTTTGGTATTCCCAAAATTTGTTTTTATGATCTAGACATACTTTCAATGCCATAAATAAAAGCTACACCACATTCATCATATGTAAGATTTAAGGGATTTTATAGTGACACCAATCATGTGAAAGGCCAAAACTAGTTATTTCTATTTGATTGCAGTCCATGGGGACTTCAGCAGCATGTTTATGGGAAAGCATAGAATCATCACCTAATTTCTGCACTTACTACACATTTATGAACTTCAGAATTTGATATTAGTTTCAGAGGAATAATAGCAGCAAATGGTGATAAGTTGACTATCATCACTACCTCAAATTTCAAGTATATATTTACTACAACTTGGCTTTATCACAGCTTAGCAAGGAATACTCCAGATACAAACAAAAATTGAAATTGCCGGAGAAGTTCAGCAGATCTGGCAGTATCTGTGGAGAGAAAGCAGAGTTAATGTTTTGAGTCCAGTGGTTCTTTTTCAGAATTGATCATAGCTAGGAAATGGTGGTGTATATGCTGAAGACAGGACATGTGCAGGGAATGTGGAGGAGGATAGATCGAGATGCAGTCCGGAAAGAGAGAGAGGGAAAAACAGTAAAGCAGCTGCACCAATTTTGTGGGCGGCAACGTGGCACAGTGGTTAGCACTGCTGCCTCACAGCGCCAGAGACCTGGGTTCAATTCCCGCCTCATGCGAGTCTGTGTGGAGTTTGCACATTCTCCCAGTGTCTGCGTGGGTTTACTCCGGGTGCTCCGGTTTCCTCCCACAATCCAAAAAATGTGCAGGTTAAATAAATCGGCCATGCTAAATTGCCCGTAGTGTTAGGTGAAGGGGCAAACGTAGGGGTCTGGGTGGGTTGCACTTCGGCGAGTCGATGTGGACTTGTTGGGCTGAAGGGCCTGTTTCCACACTGTAAGTAATCTAATCTAATCTAATCAGACAAAGGAATGGATGATAGTATGCTGGGGAGAAAGAAAAGCTGGTAATGGGGACCATTAATACAGGTCGCTCTGGTATAATGCCAGTTTCATTAACATGAATTGGCTATAATGTGATTAATGAATTGTGGACACTCTTTGGATAACATAAACTTTCTACTGAATTGGTATAGCAATTTTCTATAGCGATCTTGTATAGAGTGATTTTCTGTAGTGATTTTCTATGGTGCGGGGTTGCAGAGGAACATAACTGTCATGTTATAGCAGAATGAGCTGTAGATGAAAACGGGTTGGCTGAGCTGCAAGTAGGGCCTGGGGTGCAGTGATGGGTAAAAGACATGGAAGAAGATGCTCAGGCTCTAAAATTATTGAAGTCCATATTGAGTCCTGAAGGCTGCAGCGTGCCCAAGCATAAATGAAATGCTCTTCTTCCAGCTTGCGCTGAGTCTAGGTTGATTGGGAAGAGGTTAGAAGAGATGGATCACACTTGACTAAACTGCTTGAACTTTTGAGGTAACAAAGATTCAATAAGCATAATGCAACTGATGTGTATTTTCAGAAAGTGTTTGATTTAGTGTCACACATGAGACTTTAAAAATGTTATTGGTCATGGAATAAAAGGGACAAAGAGACATAGAAAATAGGAGCATTATCTTTCACCTGTACTTCAAGCCAGTTCTGCCATGTATCGGGACCATAGCTACCATCTAACTCAACAGCATGATCTAATTTTGCCTTCATGCCTTTTGTATCCTTTAGCTCCAAGTGCCATATCCTACTCCTTCTTGAAACCATGTAATATTTTGAATATACAATAATATTTTAAATTCTAGAACACATTCTGAAGAACCACCTCTGGACCACAAACGTTTAATCTGTTTCTCTCTCCACAGGTGCTGCCATATCTGTTGAGACTTTTCCAACAATTTCTGTTTTTGTTTCAGATTTCCAGCATCTGCAGTTCATGGTTTTTTAATATTTTGATCTCAATGGCTTTCTGCAGTAGCAAAGTCCAGATGCTGACTACTGTCTGGGTGAAGAGATTTCTCCTCATCTCAATACTAAATAGTTTAGCCTGTGTCCTTAGACTGTGACCCCTGGCTCTGGGTTCTTCCAACTATTGGGAACATCCAAAATATGGAAAAATAAACATATTCAAGTTATCATTTGGAATTTTTACAGAAATGCTTTGCTTAATAGAGCACTTGGTAACTTAAAAAAACATACTAATGATAAGAGCTGAAATAAAGCTTTACTTCAGCTCTGAAGAAATCATCTAGACACGAAACGTTAACTTGCTCTCTCTTCATGGGTGCTGTCTGACCCGCTGTGATCTCCAGCATTTGTTGTTTTCAGTGTAATTTCCACCATCTGTTACAATTTATTCCGAGAAAACAAACTCCATCAGTTCCTGTAATATTTTTAGACTTCATTGTTGACATTTCCCAAGTTCTGTTATTACTTAGCGAGTTTTGAGAAGATTTGTAGCTCAGGTTGAGGTTTTGGATGTAGGTTTGCTCACTGAGCTGCAAGGTTCATTTCCAGATGTTTCGACACCATACTAGGTAACATCTTCAGTGGGCCTCAGGTGAAGCAATGCTGAAAATTCCTGCTTTCTATTTATATGTTTGGGTTTTTTGGGTTGGTGATGTCATTTCCTGTTATTACTGCTTAGCTGACTTGCAAAAGCACCAAGAACATCTACCTGGAGCTGAGGGAGAGTTTATTATCTTGGATTTGGTTAGGTAATAAAAGGTTGTTTGCTTTTCTAACAGACTGATCACAATGGAATTAGAAATATTTGAATGCATTTCATGAACTGCAAGTTTTTGTAGTGTATCAAGTGAGTATGAGCTCTATTTTGTAAGAAGTGATTTTAAAATCTTCACATTTTGTCATTTACGTAAATGATTTTGATGCGAGCATAGGAGGTACAGTTAGTAAGTTTACAGATGACACCAAATTAGAGGTGTAGTGGACAGCGAAGAGGGTTACCTCAGATTACAACAGGATCTTGATGAGATGGGCCAATGGGCTGAGAAGTGGCAGATGGAGTTTAATTCAGATAAATGCAAGGTGCTACATTTTGGGAAAGCAAATCTTAGCCGAACTTATACACTTAATGGTAAGGTCCTAGAGAGTGTTGCTGAACAAATAGACCTTGGTGTGCAGGTTCATATCTTCTTGAAAGTGGATTCGCAGGTGGATAGGATAGTGAAGAAGGCATTTGGTATGCTTTCTTTTATTGGTCAGCGTATTGAGTACAGAAGTTGGGAGGTCATGCTGAGGCTGTACAGGACATTGGTTAGGCCACTGTTGGAATATTGCGTGCAATTCTGGTCTCCTTCCTATCAGAAAGATGTTGTGAAACTTGAAAGGGTTCAGAAAAGATTTACAAGGATGTTGCCAGGATTGGAGGATTTGAACTACAGGGAGAGGCTGAACAGGGCTGTTTTCCCTGGACCGTCGGAGGCTGAGGGGTGACCTTATAGAGGTTTACAAAATTATGAGGGCCTGGATAGGATAAATAGACAAAGTCTTTTCCCAGGTGTGGTGGAAGTCCAGAAGTAGAGAGCATAGGTTTAGGGTGAGAGGGGAAAGATATAAAAGGGACCTAAGGGACAACTTTTTCACGCAAGAGGTGGTACGTGTATGGAATGAGCTGTCAGAGGAAGTGTGGAGGCTGGTACAATTGCAACATTTAAAAGGCATATGGATGGGTATATGAATAGGAAGGGTTTGGAGGGATATGGGCCAGATGCTGGCAGATGGGACTAGATTGGGTTGGGATATCTGGTCGGCATGGACGGATTGGACCAAAGGGTCTGTTTCCATGCTGTACATCTCTCGGACTCTATGACTCCATGTAATGAGGTCAGTCCATTGTAAATGTAGCAAAGGGTGATGTGCAGTGACATGGAATTATGAGTTGGCATGGAGAGCATGGGAATGGGTCGGGGACAAGGGGTTGAGAAGCCTGGAGTGTCTACTAGCACTTAAACCAACCAGGGCCAAATTCCACCGATGTGAAGTGAGCCTTCTAACCTACCTACCTTTGTATTTTCCCACTCCTGAGACCATTTCCAATCTGCTTCCTGGATCAGTGGGCCTGACTTGATCCTACCACTTCCTCCCTGGAGAAGACGTTGCGCATGACGGACATTTTATACCTGGGTTTCCCCATTTGAGCCACCCCCCCCACCCCGTCACAATAATTCAGCTCTATCTGGCTGAATTGCCAAAGCAGCCGATGGGATAGGACAATTATTTGGTTATTATGGGATGACAACAGATATGCAAGTTAGGTGCATTGGCTATGCTAAATTGTCCATAGTGTCCAGGGATGTGTAGGCTCAGTTGATTACTCATGGGAAATGCAGGGTTATAGGGATAGGGTAGGAGGGATAGGTCTACGTGGGATGCTCTGTGGATGGTCAGTGTGGACTTGATGAGCCGAATGGCCTGCTTCCACACTGTAGGGTTCTATGATTCTAAGACCAGCAAAGAATTACAGAGTCTTGAGATTAGAAGCGGTTAAAATGCAGTAACTGGCACACCTAATAAAATAACCCCACTAAAAACTGAAGTAATCACGAACAAAGAAAGGTATCAGCAGGCCCATGGAACCAACTTTGGGAGAATCACAAAGGAAATGTCAACATAAAGAATATAAAAACAAATAGAATCGCTAACTTTTCAATTGAATTATCTCAGGCTGATAGACACTAGCCTAGTGGAAAGAAGATATTTAAGGATTCAACGGACATGAAGCGATCATCAGTTTGGTCAACAAAGCATTTGAAGACTTGTTTAACCCATGTACAGTAGTTCAATAAAGATAATCTCTCTTGGAGCAGTGTACCAATGCATTTTTGTTAATATGGTGGAAGACCATGAAACCCAGTCTAACACCCAATATTGAACATGTAAAAGTTAAAAAGGTTTCCTACATTACAAAAGTTACTTTGATTGAATCAGAAGTTGTTTATTATGTTCTAGTTCTAAATTTAAAAAAAACACATTGAAAAAATTGTTTGTCAAAGCAGGAGATACACAGAGGGTGTGTGTTTTCTGTTTCCTTGAGATACCTACTTGAAGAACTTAACTGTGTCAAAAGAGCCAACCAGAATACCGGGTAATGTTTTCAGAATAAATAAATCAACCATATAATAGCGAACAGATTGTGCTGCCAGAATGCATTCTGAATCTAATTCTTGGAGAAAGCTACAGAACAGATGTTCAGTGTAGTAGAAACCATTATTATTCTACAAATTTTAACATGCTCTTTTTTCAGTATTTACTACTCAATAGAAATGTCCTGTCCGGGCAGTAAGTCTAAACAAACCGGAACTCCAAAATGCCATGGATTAATCAGTAGCTTGAATTTTTAAACTGTTCTGTGTTTGTGATATAATTTACCCAACAATGTTGAAGTATTGTTCTTGGTCAATTTAGTTCACAATTTCAGAATTCTAAGAAGTTGCTTGCCTTTATTGCTCAACGCATCGAGTACAGGAATTGGGAGGTCATGTTGCAGCTATACAGGACATTGGTTAGGCCACTGTTGGAATACTGCATGTAGTTCCAGTCTTCCTGCTGTAGGAAGGATGTTGTGAAACTTGACAAAGTTCAGGAAAGATTTACTAAGATGTTGCCAGGGTTGGAGTGTTTGAGTTACAGAGAAAGGCTGAATAGGCTGGGACTATTTTCACTGGAGCATCAGAGGATGAGGGGTGACCTTGGAGGTTTACAAAATCATGAGGGGCGTAGATGGGGTGAATATCTTTTCCCTGGGGTTGGGGAATCCAAAACTAGAGGGAATAGGTTTAAGGTGAGAAGGAACAACATTTATAAAGGGACCTAAGGGACAGCTTTTTCATGCAGAGAGTGTTGTGTGTGTGGAATGAGCTGCCAGAAGAGGTGATGGAGGCTAGTTCAATTACAACATTTAAAAGCCATCTCAGTGTGTATATGAATAGAAAGGGTTTAGAGGGATATGGGCCAAATGCTAGCAAATGGGACTAGATTCATTTATGCTATCTGGTCATCATGGACAGGTTGGACAGAAGGGTCTGTTTTCATGCTGTACAGCTCAATGACTCTACAACTGATGGGTTTTTTTTTGTATATCACTCATAGTTATTATGTAGGCAAATGCTGCAGCTAATTTGTATGCAACAAAGACTCCCACAATGAGGGAATGTCCATTCTTAATGGTGTTGGTTCAGTGAAGAATGTTGGCCAAGATACAAAGAAGTAGTAAGTCTTCACTCAGGAATTATTCGAGATCACTATATAAGAAATGATACAAATAAAAGTAAAATAAAAATAAACCTGATGATATTCTACTGATCATCATTCCTTTCCAAATCATGGTCTGGTATAAATACATACCGTCGCTCCAGGTTTGCCTTCTGCACCTGGCACTCCTGGGTTTCCTGTCAGTCCCTAGAATTTTAAAGAAAACTTATTACATCAGTTTATTGGTTAACATTTAACATTAAAATATTCACCAAAACAAGTAATAAGATGCAGCTGAAACATATAAATGTGTGGCTAGTTTGCCAACAGAAGTCACGTGCAATACTACTTCTAGTCCAAAAGTAATAATGCTAAATGCCATCATTATAAATACATTCATCAGAACCACTCAGTTCTTTCCAATTTCAATGGCTGCATCATGGTGAGGAGTTAATGAAACTCATTACTTGATAAAGTGAACAAGTAAAACTTAATTTGCAATTTCTCAAATGTTTTTAGTAAATAAATACCTAGCTATATTGTAAATGCTTTCATTTTCACTCATTTACATGGTTTTCTATGCTGCTGTTTCACACTCCTTTCTTTAATCATATATTGGCTACTATCCATCGCTATTATAGCTTACTAAATCGAAAAACACTGATTCAGGGACCTGCCCCCAATAATTGTTATTTCCACATATTTTGTATACATGACTTTTCTTCTAGCTTATCATTTATACGTTACTTTGGATCTCTGAATATTCACTTATTTCAGGTGTAGCAGAAATATTAAGTTACATTTTCACAGTGATTCAGCACATTACACCTTGTCTCTTCTCCGTTCCAAAACAATGGTCATGGTCACAATGATTAACCAACACTAAATCAATGTTTACAAGCAGAACACCAATTTTATGCTACTTGCTGATCAACATGTCTGTGGAGGACAACCTGTATTAATCCTTCTGTTGTGGACAGCCTTTCTCAGTCTAGTGTTGAAAATCATGAGTTAAATGGAGTCTACATACCTAAAGCCCCTTGTGCCTTTTTAAGAAATAGTTTCACTGTGGATGGAATAGCTGCTAGAACACCTGCAACAAATTCTGAATTGGGAAAGACAAGAGAACTGCAAACTATGGGAGAAAGTAAGACATTTTCTGGAGGTCTTAGATGAGAATATTAAAATGAGGAAATATAGTCTGTATCCAGAAGAGCAGTATGTCTTCCATATACAGTCTGAGTAGACAGTCAGAGAAGTTAGATATATAGATTAATGATAGAAGTCAGGTCCTGAAGACTTGGATGTAATATCAGAATGAACTTGAAGATCCCATACAAATGCTCAAGTGAACCAATACCATATCCTCCCAACTGCAAAATTAGCCACAGCCTGATCAGTCACCTACCAACAATCTCTCCCTCAATGTCAGCAAAACAAAAGACCTGATAATCAACTTCAGGAAGAAAGGAGGACGTGCCTCATCTACATCAATGGAGCTGAGATGGAAAGGGTCGAAAGCTTCCAGTTCCCAGGAGTGACGATAACCAACAATCTGACCTGGACCACCCACGTAACTGCGACAGTCTAAAAGGCACAATAGTGTCTCTTCTTCCTCAGGAGGCTGAGGAAATCCGGCATGTCCGTAAGGATCTTGCTTTTGCACACCTCCATGGCAGCCATAATTTTGTATACCTCACTCTGTCTAAGCACTCTGTGATCTGTATGTCCTTTGTGTTATGATCTGCCTGTACTGCATGAAAAATAAACCTTTTCACTGTACTTAGGTTCATGTGACAATAATAAAATCAAATTAAATCAATCTCAATCTGTCAGGACACATAGCTGACATTGATTACCTACCACAAACCTTACGTTCACATCTGCCAGTTATTAAACTATGATGATCACCTCAATCAAACAGCCAGCAAGTAACTGACTTACTCTTTTATTGGACAACATACAACCAGACAGAAGAAACGGCACAGTGGCACAGTGGTTAGCACTGCTGCCTCACAGCGCCAGAGACCTGGGTTCAATTCCCGCCTCAGGCGACTGACTGTGTGGAGTTTGCACATTCTCCCCGTGTCTGCGTGGGTTTCCTCCGGGTGCTCCGGTTTCCTTGCACAGTCCAAAGATGTGCAGGGTCAGGTGAATTGGCCATACTAAATTGCCCGTAGTGTTAGGTAAGGGGTAAATGTAGGGGTATGGGTGGGTTTCGCTTCGGCGGGTCGGTGTGGACTTGTTGGGCCGAAGGGCCTGTTTCCACACTCTAATCTAATCTAAACAGGAACTAACCAAATAGGTAACATGCCTGTTTTGAACTACAGGAAGGAAATGACATGCACCATTACCAGGTACTTGTTGTTCAAGTTAGGGGAATCAGGTGCAGAAACCAAAGAAAATGATGGCATTCTTGTACATAATCTATGTTTCTCACATCATAACCCTCACTCATTTTACACTCTATTCTGATTTCCGCGTTACTGTTAGCTAGGAGAAAGTGAGGGCTGCAGATGCTGGAGCTCAGAGTCAAGAGTTTAGTGCTGGAAAAGCACAGCAGGTCAGGCAACATCCGAGGAGCAGGAGGATCGACGTTTTGGGCATAAGCCCTTCATCAGGAATGAGATAACTGATAGCACAAGCTTAATTTCATCCCTTTCCCAAACAAAAGCATTATTCTTGGATATTTTCCTTTCAGATACTCAAGATGCAAGTTATACATGTACAGCCAGAACAACAAGGAGACAATAATGAAGAAAAAGTATGCCGTAACTTAATTTGGCAATCAGAGCCACTGGAGAGTAGCAGTGGTCTGCACTTGGAGAGATATCAGGTACGAGTGGCCTATAGCGGGGTTCAATGGTCGTGCAGATGCCCAGCGAGTTTAAAATGAGTTCTACTGCTGAAGATTCCAGTGAAGACATGAATGAGGCAGCATTGAGAGGCCAGCCAGCAGTCAATGCTATGTAGCATGGTCAGACATCAGCATGACAGAGAGCTTTGCACAAAGCTTGGAGCCCTCTCTTTCTAACATGAAAGTGATGACCAACTCTATCAGCACACTTACAGACCTCAGTGTGATACAGAATACCTCAGCTTCCATTTCAGCCCTTACAGTTTCCAGCAGAAGTCTGAGTGTTGCAGTTGGTGCTCAGACTGAAGTCATGTCAGTTCAGCTTACTACCATGCAGGTAGTAAGACTGCAGAAATCATGACTATGGATTACAGGGTACAAAAGGTACTGACAACCAATTATTAAGATTGTGGAGATATTCAAGCCAGGAAAGTGCCAGTGGCTCTGTGGAGTATAAACCTGCTATAGACTCACAAAAAGGTAATCTTCATGATCCCAGCACTGCCACTCCATCAGTTATCTTGCTCTTGTTTATCAGCCAAGCAACAGTCTGCTGTCACAAATGCCAACATGGAACATTTCCAAGATGGATCTTCTGGGTCCAGATGCTTGATGGAATTGTGCAAATAATTTACCATCACCCTCACTGAAAGTCAGTAGTCTTCCACCGGCCATGTTATAGCCATTGGGGTAACGCTACAAAAGGAGCACCAGGACAGGCAAAGGCACATTGAAGACAGACACAAAGTGAATAGCTGATGTTTGTATGCAATATGAAAAGATATTTCTTAAAAATATGACATGAAAAGTTTGTTTTGTACTGGCTTTCCTTTTGCATTACGAGCAAGTGAACGCAGCATTCATCAATAACACAGAGAAGGTAAAACAAAAATTTGGATTTTGTAGTACTGATATCACACTTTGTTAAGTCCAAGTAGTCCAACTAAGACAAATACTGGGTCAGAAAGGGGCTATTCCTTCTTTACAAGGTGATAATGCTCACTGGAAAAGCGCAGCAGGTCAGGCAGCATCCAAGGAACAGGAGAATCGACGTTTCGGGCATAAGCCCTTCTTTATGCCCGAAACGTCGATTCTCCTGTTCCTTGGATGCTGCCTGACCTGCTGCGCTTTTCCAGCAACACATTTTCAGCTCTGATCTCCAGCATCTGCAGTCCTCACTTTCTCCTCGATAGTGCTCACTGGCCTGTTAAGCTCCACAATCACAGCAGTGGTGTCAGATCAGTGTTATGTGAAGATTACATTTAAGATCTGTCTACTCTCTGCATTGCTGGAGGACTTTCTTTATGTACTTACTAAAGGTCTTCATTACTAACACAGGTCTTGCCAGAAGTATATGCATGCTGATATCATTTGGACTTCAAAAAGTAGCTGTCATCCCCAAACAATGGGTGTTGCTGATATGAATGTTGTGCCATATATATATATATATATATATAATATATATACACATATATATATATATAACAAGTTTTATGACAAAAGCTGCTAAAAATCCTATATCAACCCTTCCAAAATCTCCAGAAATGTTTATTTCAATGTTATGTCAAATGATACCAGATAGACAAAGACATTTTAAAACATCAAGAGGTCAACAATAATTTTAAATACAACCAGAATCGACAGTTTTACATTTTCAATTCTTGTCTTAATGCAAATTTGCAATAGGGAAAGGAAAATATAATGGAATTCTACCAGGAAGTTTTCAAGTCACTGTAAAATTTCCATTTCGTGTGGCAATGTTTCATTGAACATTGTATCTCGGGTACTTGCTTTTGTATAATGCAGCATTCAAAATTCCCATAATGCTGAAACACTGTCACACCAGTACTGACGAAACCCTGGGTCTGTCCTTACCCTTGCGCCTGGAAGGCCACGATCACCAGGACGGCCAGGGTCACCTGGAGATCCTTTAGGACCTGAAGGCCCCATTACACCGCGTTGTCCTTGAGCACCCTGATGATAGAAAAAGCATTTTTAAAATTTTTTTATTAATGTTGACCCTCAGTCTTTTCTAACTGGTCTTAAAATAAACTTAGTTATCTTAAAATCTAGTAATTGTTCCATAAATATAACAAGGATTGACTTACTTTAGGGCCTGGCAGCCCATCTTGACCTGGGAAGCCACGATTACCTGGAGAACCCTAATTACAAAAAGAATTTCTGAATTTAACACCAAAAGAGGAAGAAAAAATATGTAACTTTTAAACTCTGTTTTACCCTCCTTATCTTTGTCTGAGCTCAGATCCACAGGCAATGTTTGTCTTTTAGTAATACGCCATGCAGCTATTCTTTGGTAAGTATGAGTAACGTATGACTTTGAGTACCACAGTCAATCCTAATTCTATTCATTGACACAATATTGCCCATCTCTGACAGTGACTTTGGTGGTAAGGACACAACTAATCAGGCAGGAACATGACAAGTATATTCATTCCTGGCTCCACCCCAATTAAGTCTACAAGAGAAAGGCCAATGGTGGTCTTTCCAACTTACTGCCAATAAAGGCCCTTGGCAGGCTGAAGGGACTCAATGTGCTGTCCATCATTTAACTCAATGCAGTGTGGTAGAGCTCACTGTGCAGTGAACACGACAAGCAACCTTTGGCATGTTTTTTGCAGGCTACAATGGTTTTGGGGGTGGGGGCAGAGTGTCATAGTCATTTAAAAGTACTCATTGCCCGGTGAAAGACGTGAGATCAAGAACTGCCCCAAGACATCATTGTGCGTCAATCACTGCCATTGGGTTGGACCAGCTTCCCTCATGTAGTCCCTTCCTGTCAATGCATACCTATGCCAGATTGTTTCCCTGCTTTCAGGCCTCGTGTGAATGCAGTACTGTCACCAACCACAACTTTGCTGGGGCAAAGCTAAGCACAGAATAGATGCTGGCCTTGGATCTTAGCAAGTAGGATTCCACCCCCAGGTGAACATCCCATTGCCCTGTTCTGTTAACGTCCCTTGGGGAGGAAAATTCGCCATCCTTACACAGTCTGGCGTGAATGTCACTCCAAGATGCTTGACACTTAACTGCCCTCGAGGCATTTAGGAACAGGCAATAAAAGTTGGCTTTGACCATTGGTGGCCTCAGGCCCTAAATGAATTAAGGAATGAAGACTGGCCTGTAAAAGCCTGAGTGACACAAATGTAGCAGGCTTATCAGAAAACGGATAGCATGAGGTTCTCAGCAGCCTCTTAGCTGGTAGCGAACACCCCCATCACTTCCATTACATACCTTTCAATAAATACAATGTTTAATCATTGCTAAACTCATGTTTAAATTCTTTCAAAATGTTTTATGGAACTTTTCAAAGATTGTCTACGTTTCACAGTCACATTTCAACATTCCATGTAACTCTTGTTATGTCCTTACTCTTTCTCCCGATACACCAAGAGCACCAATTGGACCAGGGTCACCACGAGGTCCTCTCTTGCCTTCTTCACCCATTGGACCAAGGGCTCCCTGTGGACCAGGTGGGCCCTATAGTTGGATCAAAGAAAAAGTTCTCAAGGAATAAGATTCAGAAACGGTGCACACCATGTCTTTGGAAACAAAATATTAATTTAGCCATCTCCAAACATATGTTGTGAATTGTATTCATAATTATCTCCTCAGACTTGAAAGGGTTCAGAAAAGATTTACAAGGATGTTGCCTGGGTTGGAGGATCTGAGCTATAGGGAGAGGCTGAACAGGCTGGGGCTGTTTTCCCTGGAGCATCGGAGGCTGAGGGGTGACCTTCTAGAGGTTTACAAAATTATGAGGGGCATGGATAGGGTAAATAGACAAAGTCTTTTCCCTGGTGCCGGGGAGTCCAGAACTAGAGGGCATAGGTTTAGGGTGAGAGGGGAAAGATATAAAAGAGACCTAAAGGTAAACATTTTCACGCAGAGGGTGGTACGTGTATGGAATGAGCTGTCAGAGGATGTGGTGGAGGCTGGTACAATTGCAACATTTAAGAGGCATTTGGATGGGTATATGAATAGGAACGGTTTGGAGGGATATGGGCCAGGTGCTGGCAGGTGGGACTAGATTGGGTTGGGATATCTGGTCGGCATGGGTTGGACCAAAGGATTTGTTTCCATGCTGAACATCTCTATGACTCTATGACGTGGTATTTCTTGTGGTATTAAAATAGGTAATTAAAATAATTAGGCAGATGTTAGAAAATCATGAAGTGATACATTTGGAAGAAAGAAAGAATGATAACAGACAGTATTATTGAACCATATAACTGTAAAAGGAATACAATGGAAAGGGTCAAATTTACTAGCAATTGGCTAAATGTTAATTTTTTAGTGAGTTTCATGTGGATTTCTCTTCACAAGCCCTAGTGAGTTTTCTGACACTATTCTCCAATACTTGCCACATTACCCACATACCCATCTATGGAATCCATCTGCCAGGCCCCGCAGTCAAGGAAAGGCTGCCAGCATTCTTAAAGATCCATCTCACCCTGGCAATGTTTTTCTACAACCGCTACCATCGGGCAGAAGGTACAGAAGCCTGAACACACACACCAGCTGTTTTCGTAACAGTTTCTACCCCACTGCTGTTGGAATACTGAATGGACTCACAAACTCTTAACATTTTCTTGTACAGTGTACTGTGTTTATCTTTTTGATGCTGTTCACCTATTATTTACTTATCTATGCTACTTAACATGTAATCTGCCTGTATTGCTCGCAAGACAAAGCTTTTCACGCGGTGGCGGGGTTGGTGGGGGGAGAAGGTTGTGTGGTGGGGGTGTTTGCGTGCAGTCACTGTCCATAGAATGTGCCCTGAGACGTGGGTGTCACTGTCTGATGGAAGGCTGGAGGAGCAAGTTGCAAGCTAGGGTCACCAGGTAACTGCACTGACGTTCATGCTAAGATGTCACGGTCTACTTTCCATCTGCCTGGTGGGAGGCCAGGAAACTGCATGTCATTGAGGTAATATAATGTAATAAGGAGGATGTTAATGGATGCTCATACAGATCCCGCTGCTCACTTGCAAGAATCTCGTCACTTTGTTCAAAATTCTGTTCCAAATTTTGCACACAATGCGGGAACCTCCCTTACTGCTGACCTCACGTAATTCTGCCAACTTTGTCATAACACCCACTTCATCCAGTGGTTGTGAGCATTCTGTCCAAAGTAGCTGGAAATGAACGATACTTATAATAAACCTACCATGACCCTTGGCTTTCTACACAGAGACATGGAGCTGGATTTATTATAAGTAGAAATCCAGAAAGCTAAGAGCAACACCATCATGGCTGCTTCTGGGAGTTGTGACCTAACACTGTGGCTATCAGGCATTTAACCGCTTGGCAACAACATACCTGAAAGGAGGACTGGCAGCTTTTTGGTCCCAGCTACACCACTGGGAGCAGGCATCATTCTGAGATATCACCTGGCCCGCAATAGCACTGGAGAGGCCTTTCTGGAACTGAGGTAAATGGGGTCAGGGTCAGTGAGGTCAGTCTGTCTGCCTTGAGGGAAGGTGAAGGTGGGTACTGGATGTATCTGTGAGGCAGCTTGGGCTTTGTAGGCCGTATGTTTACTAGTCAGGGGGCCATATTCTCTGCACTGAGCCTGCAGGGGATGTTACCAGCTCTGACAGGACTGTCTCCCTCTGCAGCCCCAATAGCCTCCAACCTGTCCCAGCTTCTGGTAGACTGCAGTAGAAGTGGAAGGAGAGCTTGTTCTCTGGGCCTGAAGACCATCTGCAACCTTCTCAATGTTGAAAACTCACACGACAAGAGGAAGGTGTGTGGCCCTCTTGCATCCTTTTCAATTCTATAGACATCATCACCTCACAGTCCACTCTTCTGAGCCATGTGCAGTTTCCCAATAGAGGGCAAATCAAGGAAGTGATTTCCAATATTTATAAATTTTTTAGACCTTAGTTATAATATCACAACCTAATTGTTCCAGTCCAATAGGTTTTATCGATGGCTGAAGGAAAGGGGAATAAAGGAATACAAATAAAACAAAAGTGAAAAATATTAATTTTCATTTTTATATGTCATTTCTTTGATAGCCGATGCTTCTTCTACAAAAAGCCAATAAACTCTGACAGTATATTTTTGTCTGTGTTTTAATTTGGAAGATGATGAAACTTACAGGCTCGCCCTTAGCTCCACGGTCTCCCTTGTAGCCTATTTGGCCTGGTTCTCCCTGAATGACAAAAATAGTATTTTATTATAACATGTATTAAGCACTAGAAACATTTCATCACTAACTTAATTATTTCTTCATCCACTGACTTGTAATCATGATTGTAATGTCCTCAGTTACTCAAATGAATTATACATGTTATTGTAAAAGTATAGTTATAGATTTAAAATTCTGAAAGTTTTTGATAAAAGTAAACAGAAAATGTTGTCTCCATTGTTTGCGAGTTGGTGAATAGAAACTATAAATTTAAGAATTGAAAAAGTTGTGTTAATATCAAAGGATATGAAAGACCTGGTCATGAACAGTCCTGGAAACAAAATCCATTATGGCTTTTTAAAAGTGATCACATATTTGAAAAAAAATACACATTTTGAAAATGATGGAGCAGGACAGCCAACACAATGACATTGAGGCAAAAGATCTCCTTCAATGTTCTAAGATTCCATAAGGGAAAATTAGTAAAGTCCCAAAAATTCCCACGAGGATTCTATATTAGCTCCAGCTTATTCCTTATGATGCAGGCAACAAGCAGACATTGTATTGGTTGCTCACTATGAGGAATGTGGCATACGTAAAGCTGGCCTGCATAGCGCTCATTGTATAGGGACAAAGTTTGTGAGAAACGAGCCCAATTTAAAGCTAGGCTGGACTACTAAAAACTAACCCACACTTCTGCAAGGGCAAATGCAAGGGCTACAGAAGAATGCCTATAAAGAACACAGAAGTAGTGCAACTGAGCATAGGTGGGCTCAAGATTCTCTGACACAGGACTGAAAGTCTTAAGCAAGAGATGCACAGTAAAAGGGAAATCATCCATTCACCTGCTGGAAGACTTAAAAATGGATGCAATTAGCAGACGATTATGGCAGTGATGAACTCAGGCTGGGGATCAAGGCAGGTTTTGTAGCACAACCAGTGGTGCAAATGTGAAACCAGCACAAAAGGTGCACTGGACATGATGTGGACTACAATCTTCTGCATTGGACTGGCTGATTTTTGGCTGACTTGTACAGCAAACAATCACAAAACCTTTGCAGAAATCTCAGAACATTTACTTCTCTGTGAAATTTACACAGGCAGCCGAGAAAACAGTGTACTTGTTCAGATATAATGGATGCCCCACTTTTTCATATTATAATTTCTACTGGAAGGTGTCACATACATGTTGAATTTGTGTGCGTGTGTTTTTTGTCAGTTTCTAAGTTTACATTTTAATCCGCACAACATATAATGATCTTAATTTTTATCCTAAATATCAAGTCTTTGAATTCATGTGGTGAATCACGCAAATTCTGAGTTTGTTCATAACCTCTCAGAAGTAGCATTTTGTCTCTTCAATGTAAATAAATGTGAGCTTTACCAGTTCTAATCACCATCAGCCCTTCTGACATTTAATTTCCACTGCCTTTTACCTATCATAAACTTTCCCTTTTTTAACTTGGAATCTCCCCACATTTTCCATCTTCAATACTCGCTTAAAACCTGTTACATCTTTGACTTCTTCTCAGTGCAACGAAAAGGCAACAACCCAAGGTGTGAACTATGTTTTCTACTACAGATGCTGCCTGAGCTGAGGACTTGCAGCACTTTTGGTTTGTATTTTCTTTCTCTTTTGCTTCCTGCATCGGCTTTTTTTTGGGTTTTTGAAGAAATATTTACTTCATAATTCCCACCTTTGGCAGTTCAGATCTTGCAATTCTCTTTCACCTCCATTATCTGGATCTCTTGATCGCTTTGTATTTTCTTTCTTGCTTTTGGCCAGGTATTTATGAAAAATCACATACAGCCCCTTCCCTCAGCTGCTGGCTCCAGCTCTGATATACTGAAAGTGAATCCCAACTGAAATTCCATTTGTCATGTTCCATTAATGATTGAGATCTCCTGGACATTCTGCTGCACCTTATTGGACTTTGTGCTTGGCCTGATACTGAGCTCTTCTTCTGCCAGCTTCACCTCTATGCCCACTTCTTTGACAAAGCATCTCCATCCTTCCGTGGAGTGGATCCTTTCTGCTTGAGCCCTTTAACTTCTTCCCTCTCTTGATCACACACAGTAAGATAGTCTGAAGGTGAATTGAATGATTATTTTACTGCTGTGTGATCATAATGTGACACTTTATTATCAGTTTATGCCATACTTTTTATTTTGGTGATGTGGAGCAGTCCTATGTTTTAACTTTTGTCTAAGAAACAGGATTTGTCTTTTCACAGCACGAACATGTATTAAATAAAGAGAAAATACCAAATTTCAATTATACAATACCCTTTTAAATACCATGTCACCACCAAGGTTTGGACTAATTCCTTTTTAATCACACTTCTCCATGAGTCATAACAAATTTCATTAGAGTGCTGACATGGCCATTTAAATATGTTTTAGACTGCGTCTGGTTCAGCACTGGAAGTAATTTAGCCAGGCTTCTTTATGTAAGAAATAATAACTAGCTTATTACAAATAAAGTTTACTCAAACAAATATGCAAGGGTTTTTGACAAAATGAAAGGCTAATGCTACACAAAGATAGATATGACATATATTCTAACATCCTAACTTCAATTTAACATGATTGCACACACCAAACAGCCAAAGCAATCAAAACAGATCCCAACAATACCTTACCAGATGTCAGTGGCACTGTGGGTGACCAAATTTCATTAATGTAACAACGCTCACTGAGAGCTGACTTCAACAGCTCAAAAATGCATTCCTGAAAAATAGATTTATGGCAACCAAGAGAAGAAGGGGATTACCAGTATGCAAAAACTACCATGTAGTTTGAGTAAAGGCATTGCTTACCCTTTGACCTTTGATCCCAGGAGGCCCCGTGTTCCCTGTTGGACCAGTAGATCCAGGAGGACCTGGAAACCCAGCAGCACCACTTGCACCTGGGGAACCCTGTGTAATGGAGAAGAGAGCATTGAGTGCTTAAACAAAGATTCACCTCATCTGAGGAGACTTAACTTTTAGGGCAAATGTTAGCAAAACAGCCCTGCCACAAGTTCTGGTAGTAAAGAGATGCCAAGGTGTTGAGACCCAGATTTCACTTGAACTGGACTAATTTGGATGAACCAGATGCTTCTTTTAAATCATCTGAGGTGTGCCTAGGAACGTGACCCAAGGAGAAATTTCAAGTGTATTATTTTTCCTTATTGGGAATTTGATTGTACTTCTTCTTACTTTATCTTTCTTCGATGAATTTACATCTGTGGATGTGTGGGAGGTGTCAATAATGATGCTCCAAGACTTTTACATATAGACCAAGCTTGTTGAAGAAATTAAAAACTAGAAGAACTGCAGATGCTGGAAATCAGAAAACAACAAATTGCTGGAAAACCTTTACAGTCTGGCAGCATCTCTGGAGAGAAATCAGAGTAAGCATTTCAGGTCCAGTGATTCTTCCTCAGAAGGGTCTGACGAAGATTCTGACAGTAAGGTTTGAGGAAGGGTCATGATCCTGAAATGTTAACTTTGACTTCTCTCCAGAGATGCTGCTGAGCCTTTCCAGAAACTACTTTTGTTGAACAAATTGGTTCTTTTCATGCCTGTTATTTTCAATTTTTAGAGTTAGCTTTAGACTTTATTAAGGAGTACAACAGTGCAGTTACAGAAATAGAAAAATAAAGAAATAAGTTAAAATATTCAGCACTGCCATTTTCTTAGTATAAAAGTGGAAAAATAGAGAAATAAAATTCATAAGTCTGTACACCTTTTATGAAGAGACTAAATATCAATTGAGGAAAAACTCTCTGCTGGAGAGGTGGAGATGCAGCCAAACGTTAGCCTGACATTTAAGAGGTCACATGGCACACTTCTTTCAAACAGAACAATGATCTAAATAGATACACTCAAACTATTTACAGCTTAACTTGGCAAATGAAATTTTGTACCAGATCGACAACCACTTATAAACCTCCCAATCCTTCTCTGTGGCAGGATGGTTGCTTATCAAGAGGACAACTTACTTCCTTTTTGTAGATTTTATTTTTATACATAAAGGTACGTTCAAGTTTTATTTGTGCCTTTGTTAGCAAATGTTACATGAGACAACCGATTATATTTTGAAGTATTTCAATTCAATTTAAATATACAGACAAGGAAATTAAAAGGTGATCTATGATGGAAAAGGGAGACAATTGAGGCCAATGAGAACTGGATTCAAACAACGTTTAAGCTTCTAGTTTCCTTCACAGACCAATTGAATTAGACCAGAAACAAGAAGCACAAATCTATATCACAGAGCTGAACTCTACAGACCACCCATGGGTAAAACAACAGCTGGGTGGACCCAAAGGTTGGAGCACCATGCCACCAATAGCATTCCTGCCACAGCCATGGCTGTGACCAGGGTGACTTTAGGTGGGACACCTATCCATACACCAACTGAACCCCTGAAGTGGACATTTAATGCAATTAGAGGCTTCATTCTAGGACTACTTCAATTCTATAAACAGCATGAGAGGACTGGGGTCAAAAAGTGTCATATTGGAAAAGCACCGAGGAGCAGGAGACAAAGACCGGCTGTGATTTTCCAGCACCACACCTTTTGACTTAGATCTCTAGCATCTGCAGTCCTCACTTTCTCCTATGAGGGGACTGGGCCTAACATCGATCCTGGCAGCTTTAATGTTGCAAGCAGTGGTCAGTGAAAGGGGACTGGGGTCTCTCTTTGCCTGTCCAAGGACATTAACCCTGTCCTGTTCCAACACAGCTCCCACTGCTCTCAAACTGACCCTGGTGAGATTCTGTATTTGTCCAAGTTTGGGAATGTCCCGTTCCTCCCTGCCCTCCTGCAATACAAGAGGAAGACATTGATCCTGCTGTGGGGACAAAACTGCTGACCTTGGATAGATTAGTAGCTCTGTGAGGGGGGAAATCTCCTCCTGGAGACAGACACAAGAAAGTTCCCACCTCAAACCGATTAAAGGTCCATCTGCTGAAACATTACTGAGGGCAAGCCTCCCAAAGAGGAGGCCCCAGTCCCCAAAATGTGCTTTGGGCTGCACAGACCTCACTTTTAGCATGTAATCCAATGCTCTGTGATCTCTCATCACAATTCACATCAATGCTACTAGGCCTACGAGTTGCTTTGTCAAATACATCCACATTTTCAGTATTTATAGAAGGAGCCCTTTCCCGGAGAATTAAAAAAGGAAACAAGATGTTTGGGAGAATGTCTGAACTTGAGAAGTTTCTAGTGTTGGGCCAGAACATAAAAAATTCCGACAGCATAAATTCTACCCAAGTTCAGAAACAAATTGAGGCAGGTAGCTTTGCAAAATGTGACTGGATGGCACTTTGGATCATTGTGCTGCACTGACAACCTCACAGCTCCAATTTGGAAATCACAAAGAAGACTTTGTGGGCCTGCATTATTGATGGTCAGTATTAAAGTGTTCGCAGTGTGAGGGATCAATGACTATTGTTTTATAAAACTGCATTTGTCATCTGAATATACATTAAAGGATCCATTCATATTAATATGGAGACTTTAATGAAATAAAATGCTCAAAAGCATGATAAAATTAAATATTACACAAGCTTTGTAAGGAGATATTAAGCAGATAGTCAAAATGTTGGCCTAAGTGGTGGGTTTTAAGGAGTGACCGAAAGACTATTTTGAGGAAAGTGAAGTAGAGAGGTGGAGAAGTTTAATGAAGGAGTTCCAGCAGTTAAAACACAGTCAGCCAAAGTGACCTGCAATCATGGAATGACTGAAATCATGGTTAAGAGGTCAGAATTAGAAGATCACAGATATATCAGAGGATTGTGAGAATGGAGGGCTTTTCAGAGATAGGGGTTAGATTTTATGGGATGTTTGCTTTATTGCATTTGGGCTAAAATGTTACAAGCAGCAACTTAACACTGGAATCACCATTAACTGTTTTAAGGCAAAGACTTCCACCTCTTCTTCAGGAGGAAGACTCCCTAAGAGTGTTGCTGGCCAATTGGATGTCAGTGCGAGAACTATAGGCAGTCCCAAGGCTGAAGAGTCCAGTTAGATCAAGTGTCAGAAATCTCAGGGAGAGTGATGGAGGTGGCATCAGCCAGGGAATCAGATTTGATTTACTCCTTGGATGCATGTATAGAGTTTGCAAGTTCTCCCCTTGCCTGTATGGATTTCTGGTGGGTTTTCTGGTTTCCTCCCACAGTTCAAAGAAATGAAGGTTCAATGGATTTGGCATAGCAAATTTAGGGTTACAGGGATGGGATCAGGTGAGAGTCTGGGTAGGATGCTCTTCAGAGGGGCAGTGCAGATTTAATTGCCTAAATAGCTTCTTTCTGCACTGTAGTGATTCTATGATTCTATAATATTTCAGTATTTAATTAGACGAAATTCCTGTTCACCCAATACTCTTTATTAGGAAAGCAATCTAGAAACAGTGACGGCTCAACTGATGTTGTATTTTCAGAAAATATCACTGAGAACCAACATGCTGGAATAGCATTGGGCATGGAAAGATAGCAGTGGGGTTGAGTGGGAAGGTGTGA
Organism: Chiloscyllium plagiosum; assembly: GCF_037043375.1. Lineage (NCBI taxonomy): Eukaryota > Metazoa > Chordata > Chondrichthyes > Orectolobiformes > Hemiscylliidae > Chiloscyllium > Chiloscyllium plagiosum. Next base: position 1,372,587 of record NW_028270145.1, read on the forward strand.
ACATGCATCAGAGGTGATTAAGCAAGATTAGGAGGGGGCCATGACAGCTGGATCTCAGACTACACTTATATACATATGAATGGGGCAAGGCAAGTGTAGGCTACCCAACTGGTCATCATAGAGGGTGATCTGATTCATCTACAGGCTAGAAGATGAGTAGGAACCTTTGTCCCAGCCACAGGATGCCATTTGTGGTTTTGATATCAGCTGTTCTGGCATTATATGGGAGGGTGGATGGAGGTGGAAGATGGAGCTGGAGGGGAGCTTACCTATTTGTAAAGGTTCAAACATGAAGTTCCGGGAAAGGTGGGAATGAATTTGAGAGGCATCAACATTTTTAAGCATTTTGGAGGTGAAAGGAAGTTTGAACCTGGGACAGAAGTTTGCAAGAATGGAAGGGCGAAAGATTTTTGTTTTGTTTGTGAGGGGCTATTTCAAAGGACAGAGGAACTGCAATTGAGGACAGGGAATGTTAACATGGAGAGCTAACACAAGATGCAGGAATGGAAGCTAGGTGAGGATAGCTTGATGAGGGAGTGAATTTGAGAGATTAGGAGATGGGTCTCATGGATAAGCCACGCTCAAAGTGAGCATGGGGTAGTACTGTTGCCTCACAGTACCATGGACCCGGGTTCGATTCAGCCTTGGGGGACTGTCTGTGTGAAGTTCGCACATTCTCCCCATGTCTGTGTGGGTTTCCTCTGGGTGCTCCAGTTTCCTCCCGCAATGAAAGGTTGAAGTGAACTGGCTATGCTAAATTGCCCAATGTTCAGGGATAGGTAGGCTAATTGCATTGTAAGGGAATATATAGAGTAACAGGTATAGGGGAATGGGTCTGGGTGGGATACTGTTCGGTGGGTTGGTGTGGAGTTGTTGGACCAAATGGCCTGTTTCCACACTGTAGGGACTCTAATTCGAAAAACATTGTGAGTTAAGAGATCAATTAGAGAAAGATAGAGTTTCAGGTCTAGAAGAGGGTGAGTTCAGAGGATGATTGGCTCCGTTAGTTAGTGAAGGAAGAGGCAGCTGATCAGATGGTCTTGATTTTGTCTTCACATTAACTAATGAGTTCCTCCTACTGTTTTTGGAGATGAAGGTGCAGGTGACAAGGAGAGAGGAATTGAACAGAACCTTTATATTGGTAGAATAGCCTGCAAGGAGGAGGAATTCTCAGGAAGGTCTGCTTTCAGTTATCTAGATTTCTGTTTCATAACCATAAACACATTTTGGAATCAAACATCCAAACTTCAGATGGCTCAATTCCTGGCTAGTTTCAGGACTTGGTTTTATTGGGACTCAGTGGGCATTATTTATGTCACATTTAAACCAAACTTATTCCAGAACAATAATTGTGTGGAAGCAGACAGTGGGTCACAATTTGTGTGATAATGGTCAACTCAGTTTGGGCAGAATTAACTCCATTGGGAAGTTGACATTTATTTGATTCAATAAAATAAAAGAGTATCCTATGCTCAGTTATTTAACATTGCTTGTGCTCAAATATCCCAGTAAAGTTAAAACTGGGAAAAATGCCAGAGAGAGGAGACCGAGAAAAGCAAAACTGTTTCTGCTGGTGATTTCAAACTCTAACAGATCTATTGATTGTTAACTAGGACAAAACAAAAGGGAACACATAGGAATTGGAATATAGAAACGAGAAGCAGGACTAGGTTTTTCTCCATATGTCTTGATGTATCTAAACATTATCAATCTTTTTCTTAAATATGCACCTAACACCCATAGCCTTCTATGATAACAAATTCCACAGATTGACCACCCGCCAAACGAAGAAATGTTTCCTCTTCTCAGTTGTAAATAGTGTGTCCCATATCCAGAGACTGCAATCCCTGGGGTCTGGACTCTACAACCTGGGGCAACATCTGCCCTGAATCTATTCTGCCAAGCTCACCCCAAATTTTATATGTTTTAATTAGATCTCCTTCTATTCTTCAAAAATCTGATGAATACAAACTCAATCAAGCAAATGTTTCCTCATATGATAGTCTGCCACACTTGGAATCAGCCAAGTGAACCTAACTGGGTGGCACGGTGGCTCAGTGGTTAGCACTGCTGCCTCACAGCACTAGGATCCCAGGTTTGATTCCAGCCTTGGGTGACTGTCTGTGTGGAGTTTGCACATTCTCCCCGTGTCTGCATGGGTTTCCTTTGGGTGCTCCGGTTTCCTTCCACAGTCCAAAGATGTGCAGGTCAGGTGAATTTCCCAAAGTAAATTGCCCATTAGTCAGTCAGAGGGAAATGGGTCTGGGTGGGTTACACTTTGGAGGGTCGGTGTGGACTAGCTCGGCCAAAAGATCTGTTTCCACACTGTAGGGAATCTAATCTACTGCACTACTTCTATGATATGCATATTCTTTCTTAGGTAAGATGACCAAACCCCACAGTACTCCAGTTGCAGTCTCACAAAGGCTCTGTATAACTGCATTAAGATGTCTCTACTTCTGAAATAAAATTGTCTTGTAATGATGACTACATATATCTACCTTCTAAATTGCTTGCTGAACCTGCCCATCTACTGCCATTGATTGGTGTAGAAGAAAATCCAGATCCCTGTGGCCATCCATATTTCCCAGCTGATCACCACTTAAATAATACTTTTCTTTTCCATTTTTCACACTACAGTGTATAGCTTCATATTTAACCATGCTATACTGAAACAGTCGTGTGTTTGTCCACACACTCAATTTGTCCAGATTTCTTTTTGCATCTTCCTCATATTCACAAGCCCACCTCGTTGTGTCATCGGCAAGTTTGGAAATGTTGTATTTAGTTCCCTCATCCAAATCGTTTATACATATCATGAATAGCTGTGACTCAAGCACTGAGCTGCTCTGATGCACTGGCTTCCATCTCAAAAGAAAAGGCTCATTTATTCCTCATCTCTCTTTCCAGTCTGTCAACCAATTTTTCAATCCATGCCAGTATATTAACCCCCAATCCCATCTACTGTAATTTCACCCAATCCAAATGCACACATCCACTGATTCTCCCTTATCTATTCTAATAGTTACACCCTGAAAAAAAAGTTCCAGTAGCCTAGTGGGGCATAATTTCCTTTTCATATACCTATGCTGACTTTGTTTAATCCTGTTCATGCTTTTCAATTATCCTGCTCTCACATCTTTCTCACAGAATCTAACATTTACCCCACGCCTGATGTTAGGCTAACTGGTCTGTAATTCTCTACTTGTTTTCCTCACGGTTTTTTAAAATAGTAGGGTTACATTTACCACTCTCCAATCTGCAGGAACTGATCCACAGTCTAGAATTTTGGAAGATGACAACCAATGTACCTAATACTTCGAGAGTCACTTCTTTTACTAGTCTGGAATGTAGGTTATTAGATGCTGAAGTTTGTCAGCCTTTAACCTTATTAAATTGTCCAGCACCATTTTTTTATTGATACTGAATTTGTCCAATTTCTCCCCCTCACTAGACACTTGGTTCTCCAACATTTCTGGGAAATTACTTGTGTCCTTTTTTGAGAAGACGGAACCAAAATGTGTGTTCAATTATTCTAGGCAAAAGTGAGGACTGCAGATGCGGGAACCCAAAGATTAGATCAGAGTGGTGCTGGAAAAGCATATTTCGGGCAAAAGCCCTTCATCAGGATTTTCCTACTCCTCAGATGCTGCCTGAACTGCTGTGCTTTTCCAGCACCACACTGTTCAGTTATTCTGCTATTTCATGGTAATATACAACATTAATGTATTAACAAGTTACTTAAATATTTTGTATTAACAAGTTAGTTAAATATTTTTTATGGTATTCATACAATAAGTTATATTTGGACCATCTTTATCATTGAAGATATTCAGTTTTGGATTTAATATAAAGAGGATCTGACATGATCCAATTAAATGGAAGAGCAAGCTCGAAGGAGCAAATGGCCAATTCTTGCTCTTAGTTCCCATGTTCCTCTGTTTATCCCACCTTTTTTACTTTTTCTTCCTTTATATTATGTGTTTCTGAATATTAAAATAAAAAGAGTTAACTTGTATAATTGGATGAATCATCAATGGTATGCTTGACGAATAAAAAGACAAATGTATTGCTGGCTCAGGGGTGTCCTTCAATGATGGCATAAAGTTTTTCTCATTTTCCCATTGGACCAAATTTTGAATTGATGGATAAGTGTACATGATCCTATATCAAGAGATATAGGATGAAGTGTGGACAGCAACTCAGGCAGCATCTGAGGAATAAGAGACTCTCTTGCTCCTCAGATGCTGCCTGACCTGTTGTGCTTTTCCCAGTGCCACACTTTATCGACCCATGATCCTATATAAACCAAATTAGCATGTTACTAACTGGGGATGGCTGATTCCATTAACTGAAGTAACCAGCAGTCAAAATTTCTCTATGATCTGAAAATATAAAATCAGCATGCACATACAGAAATAAAATTCATATGTTTATTGGAATTGGAAAATACCCTGTTCCCTTTGAACTACATTGAAAGAAAACAGTCTAACAAGCCTTGTAAAAAGATATAGATAAACAACATGGGACTTTAACTCTATTAACCTCCCTTTCCCAACCTATCGTCATTGATCTTTTTTTTTCTTCTCAGGAGAATTTGCAGTCCTACGTCAAAAGTAGAATGCAAACTTACCTACTTCACCTCAAAAACACAAGGTTTACAATGCACAAGGCACATTTGAGATCTTTACCTATCACGTTTTAACTATGTGGAATTTCAGAGGTTTGTCGCAACATTTTCAACTTTGTTTACATGGACAATAGAGTTAAAAGAAGAAGAAACATGTGAAGCATGAGTAATTTTCATGTATGGAAGGAAAACAACAATATAGAAAACAAAGAAAGTTAAACTAATCAACCAACGCTCCAAGTGTAACACCAAATAAAAATACATGAGGTTAAGTGTCGGGAAAATAATTAAATAGAAGAAAGAAATTGTTACTTGTTGCAGCTTTTTTCCTGAATCTAACTATTAATGATCTTCTTCAATCTTTAATGGATCAAGACAAATGTGGCAAAAGTGGCAAGTGAAAATAAATGTAAGAAACATACCAATGGGCCTTTTGCACCAAAAGTTCCATCCATACCAAGCTGACCCTACAGATAAAACGAAAGGGACAATGAAATATTTGCATGACAGGATGTTCACAGTAATTCAAAATCTTGAGCACTCATGATTTTTGGACTTACGATGTTGCCCAGAGGTCCAGGGTTACCCTGGCGACCTGGTGTACCACGTTGACCCTGGGGTCCTTCAGGCCCGCGGACGCCTGTTGGACCAGGTCCACCCTAAGAACAAATAAGAAAAAAGGGAATAGAAAGTTAGTACAGCCCTCAGGTTTGTTCAATTGTTCTATATATTTAGTATCAAAATAATTTAACGTACAAAGATGAATTAATATTCTTTCACAATTGTGCTCACCATAAATTTTAAGTTCCAAGAACAATTGTGGATTAGAATTTACTACTAAAGATTCACAAACCAACACTGACTAAACTAAGGAACTGACCTAGTAATTAAGTCTTTCAAGTCATTGTATAGAACATGGGTCACAGTTGGCGTCAAATTATCCCTCCTTTGTTGAGGAGAGGATATTATAGATCTCATTCAAATCTTTGATATGTCAAAGGCCAAACTGGTTAATGAGAAAGATTGGTATAGTGAGGAAGTGACGTATTTTGATTTTAACTAAGCAAGTACATTTCTTGAGACTAAATTCAATATTTAAAATTTTCTGTTGGAGGTACTGGTTGTGCACATGTCACAATGATCAGCAGGTGTTGAAATTCTTCCTTCTGCTTCTGTTCAGTGGTTTTGTATGAAAAGTTCTATTTGAGATATGACAAGGCAAATTTTTAACTTGTTTATAATATTTGTATTAGGAGTCGGATATTAAGATTATTGATTTCACCGTATGTCATAAAATATTTTAGATACTATGTAAAATATGTCAACTGTAACGACAATGGAAGAAGTGATCTTGAAATGTCATTGAGAGATAGTTTTCATTAAAAAAAGGAGGTTCGTAAAAAGATGGTAATGAAATCATCGTCAAGAATTTCAGATTTCATAGTGAAAGCAATTGATCTTCATTGGCTTTAATTATCTTTTGGTATTTAGGTGAAATAGAAATAGTCAATCCAAACAGTTAACAGCCATTCCTCAATATCCACAAACTGAATTTGAATTTATATACTCTTGTCCAATATGAAAGACAAACAACTTTGCTGACTAATTCAAACTAATGTGATTATGTCCAGAATGCTTTTGTGTATTTTTTCCCCATTGTCTGAATGCCAAATGAATGTTACAAATTATTGCAACACTGCATGCCCCATTTGTGTATAAAAGGTCTGATTCCATGGAATCTATATGTTTTACCACTACAAATCTTTTATTTTCAAGCAACCAGATATTATATTACAGAAAATAAGAATTAAAGATATGTGAATAAAGTAATATTTTGGTAAAATTGTATAAACTGCCCCAGGGTATGTTTCGTGTTTTGCAATTCTGTGTCAGACCAGAAGCGAATCAAAACCATAACACAACATGAATAAGTCTGGAGTATTGCAGTATGAAAATTAAACCATTTATTAAATGCAATACTCAATTATATATTGTGCCATGAAACTGTCTTTTGTAACTGAATTTTTTCCAAAGTAGCTAAGGAATTTATACATTTTACAATTAAGCCCATAGAGAAATTAAGGTTATTCCGCCTACATTTGGTATTTTTAAGTACGTCGGGGTTTTCCAAACAATGTATTTTTTTCTCTCTCCAACGTATATCTATCCCAGTATTTTCTGACTGTCCTTCACCCTCTGAAGGCACTGACTCATGGTTGGGTATCGTTCCAGAGCCAAAGACTTTCCATGATCCTCATATATCGGGGGACTATTAGTAACAAAAGCAGGCTATTTGGTTAACTTTCCCACTCTATGCTAATCTGCCCAGTTTTGCCCAATTGAAATCAGTTAGCTCAACATGGACTAAGGATCAAACCTTAACCAAAATGATCTTTTTTGTTCAATGGCATGGTACAACATTTACCTAACATACAGAATATATAATTCTTCATTTTGGAGATCCACACCAAAACTTCTGATTGTCAATTACACCAGAAGTTCAATCGGGATTATTGCTTAATCAACTGCAAGCCTGTAATAAGATTTATATCATTCCCAGTAAGAAACAAATGAGAAGCCTCAAAGTAAGTAGTCAGATATTGAATGAAGTTAGCTAGAGCTAATGTTTTAAAAACATTGACATTCTTGTGAAGGAGGAGATCTTGTGGCATAGTGGGCAACGTTTCTGGCTCTGAGCGAGAAAATCAGGGTGCAAGTCTCACTTTAGGACTTGATAGTCAAGGAAGTCACATTTACAACATGATCAAACAGATTGAGTACTCACTTATACATTCTTCCAACATATGCCAATAGCAGTAGAATCAGTCAGAAAGATTCCTCATCAGCCATGAGATGGAAAGAGATGAGAGCCTCAACCATCACTCTCTATAGCTCTGGGTGATGATGTGCATGTAAAAATGTATGTTGCCACAGCAACTCAGACTTCTTGAGGTGTTGGGAGAATCAGGGTGAGGGGGAGGGAAGGCATTATTGTTGCTAGATAGCTTACTTGACTGGACAACCAATGTGGACCATTTTGGTGTGAACAGCATTGAGTCCATTTGAGGTGTATTTAGGACCCGTTTCCTTTTCAGAACTGCAGTGGAAATCAAGATGCTGAGAGTCAGACTTGGCTTTGGGCAGACAACAAAAAAAAAGGTACTGTTAAACTTAAGGAGTGAAACTTAGGCCAGCAGTTTCTGCTTGTGAGTAGGAAGATGTTGGATGCAAGCCAACTTCAAAAAGTCAAAGACGTTAAGATAAAATCTTTAACCTTGAATTGCTAGGTTGATATCCAAATAGGCACTGACTTCTGACAAGTTAGGTAGACTGGCAGTCCATCATTCCTGCCCCTCCCACCCCCACCTTCTTGCATAGTAGCAGTTTGCCAGATCTAGGTTCAAGTAAATAGTAGCAATTCGCAGGCATTATGGGTCAAGTCAATGGCCTGTCCACATAACAAGGGGGTTAGTTATAGAAACAGTCATCAACTGCTGAATGTTAAGCATTGGAGGAAAACAAGGTAAAGAAGAGAAAAATAATGTTTCTTATTTCCAAATGGCTCTTACTAAATTTACTTCACTGTCTTAATGTTCAGTTACCAGCTGGAAATTGTCTCTCGAGCTGTCAAACATACGGCTTACTTTCCCACTGAATAAGCCAAATTTGCCCACATTTTCCAGAATGGCTGTGTGAATGATTTCACAGAGTAAACATCTGCACCCAAATCTGCTGTATTGAGGAGACTGGAGGCAGCGTTGCCATGACAGCTGTTCACCCCAAGGAAAAGCCCCAAGAATGATGTGAAGTTTCATATCTAGTGGCTTCCTTGTTTGTAAAATCTCGAAGGAGTCATACACCTCATTCCTGCCAAAACAGCTAATGTTTTCCTACACACTGCGTACTATGATTAATTCTTTAGTCTGATTCTTCAATTAGTCCAAGTTGGAATGAACATTTCACCAGAGTTGAGAATGGCAAATAATTATTTCTTCATCAAAACATTTTATTTTCCTGCATGATCTTTTAAAAGGAGAAAACAGTATTTTTCCAGATACTGTCACAACACAATTGAGAAGCAGTTATTTTGAGTAACAGAAAATATTTACTGAAAATATCTACACATTGGAATGCATTGTTTTCCCTATTTAATGGCACTTCTAAACTCAAGAGCTGCTTTGACCTTCACCTGTGTTTGCACCAACATTAAGTTGTAGAGTGATTCTCAAGTCCTTATGGTTATCTGCAGCTCGTTGTGATAATAAAGGATTGCCAGATCGTTTTGAATTGCAGGCACCACGGTGAGGCATATTGTATCATCCAAACCTCGATTCCTAGAGACAACTACCAGTTAACCATATACTATTAAACTGGAGTTGCACAAGGGTCAAACATGGTGGCACATATCCTTCCTGAAGGGACTATTAATTAATGGAATAATTGAGTTTCAATCAGTAGTTTTTCAGGATACTTTCTATTGCTAGCCCACAACTTTCCATAATGTATTTGACTTTATTATTTTCAAGTTATATTGAATTGCAATCACTAGACTTCCATAACTCATTCAAAGACATCCAACTCCCAATTAAAGTCAGTGTCCCAATGAGACATCAGCATTTTGAATGAAGTGGGAAAAGTAGTCAGGTCTTACCTTTAAGTGGTGCAATATCACTTCCCAAATTAAAATATAATATTTTTAAATCTTATTTCACACACCTCATTTGTACTCTAGCCTTCACATCTTCAATGTGCAAAATGGATCTCTGACACAGAAAGCACATTATAATTGAACCAAATGACACAATAATGATTCAAAAGGAAACGATCTAACTAAAAATTAATGTAAGGAGAGGACAGTTCACTTCAGCCAAGTGCATATGTAGAATATAAAGAAGGAATTTAAACTCCTAATCAAGATCACTAACTGTACCATCGAAAACATCAGTAGGAAGCCCAGATTATTTTATAGTTTCTTAGCCAGCTGCCCACTCAAAATGGCCATAAAGAGGCGGCTGGCTAGTTGCTGAAGGTTGGCCAGCCCACATACAAAACAATCAAAAGAATCACATTCATTACACAACAGTAAGAAAGCTGTTAATCAACAACCATCAGCCACTCAGCTTATTCTTCCAAAAGAACCACTTTGGAATCAGTAACTACACTAAAGCAAAAATATTCAGTCAAATCCATCAATTTTTTGAAAGCTTAGAATGTGGTAATTTTTCTTTGCACCCACATAATTCAAGCAAGATCTAAATAACACTTTAAAGAGATCAACAATGAATAAATGTAAACATGCATGGAATGTTGGAAATGCTGCCTATGTTTTCTACCCCTCATATGTTCTCAATCTTTTATGTTGTGCTCCTGATTATTGGTTTAAGCACACCTGAGAAGTTGCTGTCACTGGCAATTTCTTTATTCTAAAGATTTCAAATTTTTTTATATGTAAGGAAATTCACTGGAGTCAGGCAATTTTTAGTAGAAGCAGCATATTAAATCATATCCTGAGCTATGTGAACACTCATTGCCAATACAAGTTACACTACAACTGTAATGGCTCTGTGCTTTGATGGTAAATATTCAGTCAGATAATAGTTGATATTGAGCAGTATCGTGCAGGAGCTTCAACTCCTGGTGTGATGTGAGATTCCTGGAATATCTAAACACATGCTGTTTATAGTTATGCGATAGATGATATAATTATGCATCAAAAACCATGTTTTTTAAAGGTTTAATTTAAGCCACCAACAATATAAAGGCATAAACATCATTATATCGCTTGCACATGCAAAACATTACTTACATATGCAAGTTTTAGCTTGGTAGTGGAGAAAAGTGTTAACTTTCAGGCCAGGGAAAACCCCACAGAAAAATGAACCAGGGAAGTGGGCTATTTTAACTCCCTGGCTCTTTTTAAAAATGCCAACTCCTGTTGGAGAGATTTCAAGGCTGGGCAGTACAACAGAAACTAGGAAAGAAGCCAGTGGACTTCAGGCCCCAAGGGAACAAGTGTCAGCATGAAGTTAGAGTTGTGGGGTGTTTCCACCAGCCATACCAGCACTAGTGGGTGAGTGAATACTACAACGCTAACATTTGGGAAACCCAAGGATTCCTCCCATAGTCCAGGAAAGTACTCCTGTTCCTCCCAGTCCAGAAAGAATCCACAGAAGAGATCAATTTAAATACTTCCTTTGGCCTCCACTGAGTACCTGATAATGCCAGACTGTAACTTCCACCTTTAATTAAAACCTCACTTGGCCATTTGACACTGAGCTCGCATGATTCTCACTTTGAGGTGCGGATTAAAATCAGGTTATCTTTCAGAGAACCCAGGATGTCTCTAACTGGAACTCTAACTCAGGAAATCAATAGTGCTGGATAAAACGGTTGTGAATCTGTGGGATTCTTTCCAAAAGAGAGCTGTTGAGGCTAGGTCATTAAGTACATTCAAGGCAGAGATAGAGAAACAGTTAATCAATAAGGGAATCAAGAGTTATGGGATAAAGTGGAAAAGTGGAGTTAAGGAGAATCAATTATCCACGATCTCACTGAAAGACAGAACAGACTCAATGGGTTGAATGGCCTACTCCTACCCCTATGTCTTTTTGTTATCACTAGCACCTATACCTTGTTACCAGTTTGAGACTGATATCTACTTAAGAATAATCATGCAGTGTTGTTGGTGGCCAATACATCACTTTCTGAACAGTCAAAGCTCATCTAATTACAAGCTAAATAATTGAAAAGCAAATGTAATAAAGTATCAAAATCAATTGAGGCAAAAATCAATTAGTCAGCTTCAAATAATAAATTAATGATCCTCTGAACAACCATTTTGCACTTATAAAACCATTTTTCAAATATTTCAGAAAGATGACAAGCAGTTATTTATCATGCACAGTTTCTATGCCTACAGGGAGAAATGCAGCAACCAATTTGCACATAACAAGATCCATCTGGATACACACTAACTTAATCTGTTTTTGGTGATATTCGTCTGTAGTTATTGCCTTCTTCAATACTGCAGAGACAGATAGGCTGAGCTTCAATCTAATACCTCATCTGAAGGATGCCACACATGTGCTCCCTCAGCCACGCTGTCATATATCACCTTAGGTTCTAAGATCAAATAAGGTTTGAATCCAAAACGGACAAACTTAATTTATACTAAAGTGATACCAAACTAAGCCAAGCTGAACATCAAATTTAAAAAATGTTCACAGACTGTTTTCAAAACAAAGTTGCAGCAAAAATAATCCATATCAGGAAATATTCACAGAAATGGTCGAGCATGGAAAACAAGTTGGACAGGAGAATTGCATCTTCTGTGACAAATGCTGCTATGTAATTCCTGAATTAACTTTCCATTCCATTTATTTTCCTGACAGAATAAACTATTTTCAAATAGTCTTTTCTATCCCTTTTTGTATCCATGTATTTAGCTTCAAATTTCAAGTATATCAAATGTCTTTTGCAAGATACAGCATGTTTAGAAGTTAAAAATGTAAAACTTTGCACATCTTTCATCATCCAACACATAACTATTTGTAAAAGTGCAGTGCATTAAAATTTTGCTACAACCCTATGCACATCACACAGTAGGTATATTTGAAAAAGCCTCCAGTTTAGGACAAATTTCTTAGAGTGAAGGTGAGAAAAGTGAAGAAAAAAGTAAATGCGATTGATCAGCTTTGAAAGAGAAATTTCTACAGTTCCAAAGAAGAGTTAACAAGAGGTCACAAATAGTTACCTTAGCGCCAGGCTGACCTGGGAAACCTGGGGGACCCATTAAACCGATAGGACCCTATTTAATAAAAATACAATGATATGTTATTGCAATAATTTTAAAAAGCAAGTATTGCCACATTAAAAATACTTTTTTTGCTAAAAATAGGTTATAAATGTTCGACCTAACACTGGCATGACCCAGGTGGTGTGTTCCTATGTTGCCTCCTTTGCAGGCAGACATTAATAATGCCTCAAAATTTAACTAGAATAATGCTATGGTGGTTTAAGTGTGGCCTAAAGGTACACATTTTAGATCAGGCTACATAGAAAATGACACTCAATTTTTAATACCAGGAAGATGTTCAAAAAAAAGCACTTATTTTTGGTCTGTGACATGGAACTTAAAGCACGGTGGCTCAGTGGTTAGCACTGCTGCCTCACAGCACCAGGGACCCGGGTTTGATTCCAGCCTCAGGTGACTGTGTGGAGTTTGCGCAATCTCCACTTGTCTGCGTAGGTTTCCTTCAGGTGCCCTGGTCTCCACAATCGAGAGTGTGCTGCTGGAAAAGCACAGCAGCATCCGAGAAGCTGGAAAATTGACATTTGGGCATAAACCCTTCATCAGGAATGAGGCTTCGGGGCTGGGGAGGCTGAGAGATAAATGGGAGGGGGGTGGGGTTGGGACGAAGCTGGCTGAGTACAAAGATGAGGGAGAAGGTGGAAGAGGAGGGTGGAGTGGATAGTTGGGAAAGGTGATGGACAGGTTAGGAGGAGGGCGGTGCCAAGTTGGAGGCTTGGTACAGGGATAATGTGGGTGGAGGGGAATAGAGGAAACTGTTAACTTTCCTCTCACAATCCAAAGATGTGCAGGTTAGGCAATTGGCCATGCTAAATTGCACATTGTGTTCAAGGATATGTAGATTAGGTGCATTAGTGAGGGGTAAATGGAGAGTAATAGCGGAGGGGAATGGGTCTTGGTGAGTTATTCTTTGGACGGTTAGTGTGGACTTGTTGGGCTGAATGGCTTGTTTCCACACAGTAGGGATTATATTCTAAAAGTAAAGGCTGGCTTTAATATTGAAAGTAATTTGTAATCAAACTCTTTTAACTGAAGAGAATTAAACCTAAACACAGAAAATAGCAACCAAACCTAGGCACTTAGCTATCCTTACAGGCTTCGAGTTAGTAAAGACTATGCTTAATGACATAGATCACTGAAGTGGCTGTAACATTAGCAACAATGAAACATGGGAGATTTGTAGTTTTGAATTATATCTGTGATAGTTTTACTGTTTATAATACAAGGCTGATCCTTTCAATCCATACATGTCAATTTATTTTCAATGCCATTTACAAATAACCACTATCCATGCCTTCACAGAACAGAGAAACAAACTGGGAGCTACTCAATGATACCAATTTCTGTGACAGATGCAATCGATTCAGTTTTTAATTATGACTTGTATTTATCTGTTAGTTTGAAAAGCAGCCTTTTCCATATGAGTGACAGGTATAAATTCTTGGATTCAGTTCCTTCAGCTCAATTATATGAGTTAAGATAGACCAAAACAATGTTAAAACTGGAAGAGCTTTGCAAAGAATCATTAGTTAGGTACCAGCCAATTACCTTACTCTATCAGAGAGTGTTAAGGGTTGAGCTATTATTTTTAACAGCTGACTCATTTTGCTTCTGTTAGAATTGCAAACATACGGTTTGAACCTCAGTTGGATGGTCGGTCTGCATGCTTTTATCAGTATATAAAACTGTGGGAAATCATAAACTATTTCTGGTGCACAGCCTAAGAAAATAAATGTTCATTGCAGCATTCTATTCAATTTTTTTTATAAGTTAGATCTAATATCAGTTCAGAGCAAAGGGTAGATTTGTCTATATTCGGCACAAGTAATGTCTAATGGAAGATAATCTAAACTTAACAGCTGTATTTTCATTAAGAGAAAGAAAGAAGGAATGGCATGGAAATCAGAGAGAGACCTTCAAATGTGAACACAATGTTGTGACAAGGCAAAGGTCAGCCAATAGAGATCATTAAATCCTGGGTGTCCAAAAATGAATCACGCAAACCTCAATTTCACTTAATCTTAGCTAAACATATTTTAGCAATTGTAGCAATGAAGAATGCGTTCACTCAGTCTCTAGCTCTATTCTGTATTTCAGCTTACTAAGCAGAGAGAGAGAGAGAGAGAGCAAATCTTTGCAGGATTTGGACAGGGGATACTGACACAATCATCTTTTGCATGTCAAGGGAAAGAGATTTTTACATTTCATTCTAAAACATCTGGGAAGTTAGTCCAACTTATATTGTGTACTATTTATTGAAAATAACAAAAGAGAGAGAGATACACATGTTGCTTCTTTTGGGCAGTTCCTAAAGATGACACAGCAGAAACAAACACAGTCAGTTGAATTCCACTGTAGGATGGTTTTGGGACCAAATGGGTGTTGTGAGTCAACACTTTCTGGCAGCTAGAGTAGCTGAGTAATTTTCCCACAAATATTCTCCAGAATAGACACATTCGAGCCAATCACCCCATTAAACATGACTGGTAAGTTTTTCATCAGAGGGCAAGCAATTCTGAAATCTCAGCAGAAGGTCCATTTCCAAAGAGGGGTCATGGAACTTGAAACATCAACTCTGTTTCTCTCTCCACCGATGCTAGCAGCCCTGCTGAGTTTCTCCAGAACTTTCCACTTGTTTTCTGAAGCCTCAGCAACCACACAAATGTTGCTGAGGCAGGGAGATGCCCTCAAAGGGGAGAATGTTATTCAACATTTAGGATGGTCAATGGTGTACATCTTTGAGGAGAAAGTGATTCCTGAAGAAGGGCTAATGCCCGAAACGTCGATTCTCCTGTTCCCTAGATGCTGCCTGACCTGCTGAGCTTTTCCAGCAACACATTTCCAATGGTGTACATCCCCATTGATTAGAGAGGAATCTCTCCAGAGGGATTTCTGGAGCCACATAAGATGCAGATGGCTTCTTTTTTGAGACTGCTTCACTAGTGGCAAAATAATGTCAGCCCTGCTTATTAGTCCTTAATGGGGACTTTCATTATGAAAACTGGGTGGGCATCTCCATAGAACAGACACATAGCAATCCATGCCTCAGTTTCTTCCTGCCTAGTGGGAGTGCATCATGTACCCAACATGATGGACATCTTCACTATTTTATCCCCTATTTTATCTCCATCTTTGACCCTACCATCCTGCGACAGTAAAATTCAGGATATTGGATTGGTGGGAAGTACATACGCCAACAGTTCCACGCTGGTGGGGCATGGAGGACTGTACAAGTATCAAGGTATGTCTAAAACAGGCAGGAACTCAGGGCAGTGGGTGCAAACTTGCCCAAAGCTGATTTCAGCATGCCATTACAAGTTAAACCCAAGCTGCATTGACCCACTAGTCTTGAAGTTAATATTCGGAAATCAATGCAACTTGAGAGGACATAATAGTAGAAAAGCTATTATATCTAACCTCCCAGGAAACAAATAAATGTTACTCACCGTAGCACCAGGCAGACCCGGTGCCCCAACAGCACCACGAGGACCCTTTGGAAACAGAAGAAAATACTCATGAATTTCAAATGTTTTAAAATGCTTTCATATAACATATGTTCCCACAATATGTTTGTCCTGTGAGTGTACTCTTTCTGTCTGTGTAAATTAATCAAATTAATTTCCAGTTGTCATGTTTTTCCGCATGTTTGTCAAAACCTTTACCTTGATAATTAGTCAGATTCACAAATATAATGTAAAATTTGTAATTTTGTCTAATCTGAAACATTTGTTTCACTAACTCTCAATACACTTTCTGATGTTTTCTTTTTGCAATAGAGCCTCCAGCAGTAGTTTGTAACAGTGAAGGAAGGCAGCTGGACCTGTCAAACTGACCTTGTCTGGGAAAAAAAAGGGCAACTTGTGGGCTCATGGATAGAAGGAACAGACAGAAAAAGGTTTTCTCAAACTAATGTAAACCATAGACTTCATTCCATGCAAATGCTTCCTTATTTAACCTGAATTTCCCTTCATGTTTGGAGTGATCTGTTGCCAGTGGAATAAGGACTGCTTACTTCATGATCTTTAGGCCATCTGTGTGTTCAAATCTCATATTACATTTCATTTCATATTTCTCATTAACAGAATGTGTAATGTCCAAAACAACAGTTTGGCCAACTGTTATAAAGAAAACATATTTCACCATCACATTATTAAGTATCAATTGAATTGCTTTTAGTAGCTCCATTAAAATTTTTACTTGAAGGCCACAGACTCCCCAGAAACTCTCATACTGACTTTGTCAAGTGCTATGACATTCGGAGTTTAATTTGAATTATGCACTCTACCTGGCTTCCTGCAATACACAGATACCAGTTAGCTGTCCTGAATAATACTTTGCCGTTAGCATCAAGCAGTTTCTGCTAAGTTTTCTCTTTCTTTTTAAATGCAGGGATAGAAGGTGTCACTTTAGACTGAGAGATGAATTATGCTTGTGCATTCTAGCCAAATAACTTCTTATGTGTCTAACTCTGCTTCACTTAATTTGATTTGTAGAATTGGACTTCCACCATCAAGGCAGGTGACTGGAGTTGGACCACTTCCTGACTCAGCAACCAACATCATTTTAAAGGGCTATGTTGCAGACAATCTTTGGACCAAGGAGACATAGACAGGGTCAAATCAGTTTCAATCCTAGTTGTAGATTGTAGGGAGGGCAAGTAACAAGGGGAGGGTGATTAGAAAGCACACGGTCCTGTGGGACTTGCAGCCGAGACTAGGCATGGAAATGGCAGGAAGGGTACCAATAAGACCTTTTAATGCATCTTTCAAATGGTGCCTGAATCCAAACTGTGTTCATAGCTTCCCCGAAGGGGCCAAGCACCATGTGACTCCAATCGACAAAAGCCGTGGGGACCTTGAGATGCCTAACATGGCAATTCAGCCAGCCATCTGGGAATGCAGACGTGGGCTTGCTAATGTGTATCCTTCCTCCGTATTGATGAAAATTGCTGCCCTTGGAACAGGGGTGCAACTTCTCCAATTTCATCTCTGGAGTCAGCCCAACCTTGTGAAACTTCACACCATTGTGTGCAACAATGTGGGGATTTTAACGGCAACAACATGATATTGTGTTGCAATAAAGATGTACACACTAGAAATGTTGGTCACAATATAGATGAAAATATGAAATATAATTCCTGATCATAGATGTTTTTTATGGAAACGTGCTATCAAGAGATTGCCAACTTTAAGTATTTATGCAATCTGGCTTCAAATGCATTTTTAGGAGGGAACACTCAAAGCAGGTCATTCAGTCTTGAGGGTGACAACACAAAAATACATATGCTATAAATACAGCTCAATCACTTCCATCTATTGTTTTGGTAAATCTCTAGCACAAGGTCTAGTCTGAAATGGGAAGCAAGCAAGATCTATCTTAAGAGAGGATATGATTAAATAATGTAAAGAACCTTATAAAAATCTCTCTTCACACTGTAGAAGGCATGTCTTACACATGTAACACAGAACAGCAGCCTCTTGCCATATACAGTGCGTACTCAATTCTGGTGAACAGGGAAATGATCCAAAGTAGTCAGTGGAGAAATTGGCAATGGAAATAACCACTGAACAGATGCTGAGGAGACAGTTGCTGGCAGTAAAAGCTTGAATTCAGTTTTCTGGCCTGGTCTATGTACCTTTTTGAGGGATTTGTTCTGCAACTGCTGGATCAGATATTCAAACTGAATATCATTGATGTAATCAGCAGCAACATAGGAACTTATACCCACCAAATTTATAGTCATAAAACAACTCGAGAAACCCACACCATGATAACAATGGGGAAAAAAATCTTTCAATGTTACACTTTTGGGATTAAATTTCAAGAAATGAAACATGTTTCAGTGGCAGTCACAGTGCACCAGGAAATTATTTCAACTTCCCTTTTATTTCACACTTCTTAAATTAATTTCACTTAGTTAATAGATGATTTATTCAGAGTTCAATGTTGTGAAAGCATGGTTCTCCCAAATCAATTTAAAAGATATTAGGTGCCTTAAATATTCAATGAATCACTCATACCAGTCATGTGCAGTTTGCATGTTTCAGTCACAAATATGAAAAAAATCTACTTGAAATCTACATGGTGCTTTGGGTGATGTTCATGCGTTCTTTTTAATATGACAGCCATAATTATACATTCAGCAGTAACCTCTGCTGCCTTTTCCATACTGTCCCCAGTACCTTTGAGGAGGAAGCATAGAAACTAGGAGAAACAGCATAATCACCATATCTCTAGGACTTCCAGAAAATGCCCATTGGACTTATAGCAGACAGTCAATTAGAATCTCCATGACAATTTCACTCATCACCCTTAGTAAAGCCTGAGATAGCAATACAGCATGTCTAGCATTGTACTCCTGACACTTGAAAATCATTCTAACATTTAGAAGTGCACAGTATTCAGAGACTTTCTCATTCTTAATGGAACAAAAAACAAAAATGCACGCATAAGTATGTATATATAAGGAGGTGCAGACTTGCTGGAAATAAATTCCAATTCACCCTGTTAAGAATTTATTGTGAAGAGATTGATATGTTAATTACAGTAATATAGCATTCAGATAACAATTTAAAATACCCAATGGATTTGAATCATTGCCAAGAAGCTAATAAGTACTCTATAATAAGCACAGAAACTCATGTAAAAGCTTTAAAGTCTTGCAATTGGCAGAGAGCTAATCACCTGTAAGAATTGCAGACAATAAACATGTTGAACCTCAATTTTTTCTTTAAAAAAAGCTAAGACATAAATCGTAAAATTTAGAAAAAATGACTTATTTTCAAATTTGCCATAACACTTCAAAATAAACAGTGGAAGCCTGTATTGCTAAGTTCCAGACGACAGGAGAATTTTCTTTAAAGCTGGAGTATAAGTACACATTTCCATCAGTCAGAAGCAGATCAGCTACCTTTGATACAAATACAGAGAGGAATCCTCTTCGATTGAGAGAAGATACAACCAACATATGACTTAGAATTGGATTGAAATGATAATGCTTGTAAAATATTTGCTTGAATATCTCTGAATTTAAATGGGCTTGATACCATATAGCTATTTTTAATTGGGTTGATTATTGCATAATTATTTGGATTTATGTAGTCTGCACTTAACTTTAGATTATTTAACTAGATTGATTATCCTTGCTTTATAATATTGTTACTATTACTATAATGTAATTTTGCTGTTAAGAAACCAATAAAAAGCTGCAAACACATTTAATGCATTGAAGACCTGAGCCATAAAAACCAAACAAATAAAAATATTCCGGAATACTTAAGTTAAAGATCTATGTATTAATATTGTGTATCTCAAGTGAATTGTTTCTGCTATAATATACCTGAGTAGATATAGTGAAAATCATAAAATGCCAGGTTATAGTCCAACAGGTTTGTTTGGAAGTATTAGCTTTTGGAACGCTGCTCCTTCATCAGATAGGTCTCTGAAAGCTAGTGCTTCCAAGTAAACCTTTTGGACTATAACCTGATGTTGTGTAATTTTTAACTTTGTCCACCCCAGTCCAACACCAGCTCCTCCACATCATGAGTAAATATACAGAGGAACTTCGATTATCCGAAGTGTTTGAGTGGGGAGTATTTCATTTGGTTAATCGAATGCCGGATAATCAAATGCCGGATAGCAGAGTTAGCCAAGCATCAGGACTTTGCAATCTTGCTTGGTTAATCTGAAATTCGGTTAATCAAATGCCGGATAATCGAAGTTCCTCTGTATTCTGTCCTGGGATAAATTTGGTAGATTGAAAACTCTTAAGGGGGAGGATATTCCATTTCAAGTAGTACTAAATTCCTGCAATGATTTAAAATCTTTCTTAATTGTGGTTTTAATCTAATAAAAGGCTCAGCTGGATAAATTTACCTTGTCAGGATGTAAAGATAGAAGAATCATTAACCCCCTGTATCCGTCTGTGATGTTGCACTCACCTACTATCCACTCTCCAGCAGCTTTCCACTCTGACAGACAGACAGTCAGTCTATGAATCTGATTGATTGCCATGTGGAAAATTGGTTGAGAAAAGTTAAAATAGTTCCAGTGATGCGGGAAACATGAAATTCTGAGATTCCTATCCATATGTCCTCATCGCTGCCACACCCTATTTTGGCTCTTTTCCTTCATATGAATTATTATCAAGCACGTGTTAATCATAGTGTCCCTGTTTCACTGGGGACATGTATGGATCCAAGACTACCCAATGGTGTTGACGTGGGATTTAACATTAACTCCAATTTCTAATAAATTGAACTCTTCAGCATATAGCAGGAAGTATAGTATCAGAGTCCCCTAAGTGATTAGAACAACTAAAGAATTGATGATAGGTTTTGTCTAAATAGGAAAAGGTGACTTGAAGATTATACTCACCAGAGCACCTTGAGGTCCAGTTCGGCCCCTTTCACCTGGAAGACCCCGTGGACCCTAGGCAAAAAACAAAATACAGCTTTAACATTATCCATCATTTAAAAACTAGTTAGCAGCAAAAGTAACCAAAACCAAGATTTTCATTTCCTTTGTATGTGCTTTTCTTTACCTCAGAAATGACAATTCAGTGATAACAGTTGCATATGTATTTGATGCTATCAGACCGAGGAAAGTTATAAATTGTATACCATTGTAAACTTCAGTTATCTTTTGTGATCTATTCACTAATCCATCAGAGCAGAATCAGTAACAGCATAATTAAAAACAACCTAATGCCTTATGCTGCCTCATGGGCAGATCATACTCTATTTCTCTTCATTGATGAAGGTAATATTTTTCCCAGGATGATCAGATTCACAGCAGTCCAGAGGCATTGATGATAGCATGGACAGCATGAGGGGAGAAAATCCCTGCATGGGCTGTCTCAACCTCCTGCCATAACTTTCACAGAAGGAATCTTCCAGAATGAATCTCAGCTGGAATGGCAGAACTGGCAACTTACTGCCTTGTCTCTTAGGTTTCCACCACTGTTAGTGAGGATGGGCAGGTGAATTTCCAAGGAACTTTCTTGTTTTGCTCATTAGCAGTTTTCTCCATTCATTACACTAAAATGAGCTTGTTCATTTTGAAAGACAAAACTAGGCTCAACACAAGCTGAAGTGGCAGCAAAACTCTACTTCAAAATAATGCATAAGAAGTACTTCTGATTTCATGAATAATTACTTGGTATATTGAACTTAAAATATTGTTAAAAGGAGTCAAGAACTCAAAAGCTTTCTGTCTCACATTCATTGAGATGAAAACACCTTAAACAGCCTTAACAAAGGGGACAGTACTCTATACAGAATGGGAAGAGGGTGAACCATCATTGGCATGGAGGTGTAGCAAGAACAGTTAACTGTTAATCTTAGTTGTCAGAGTATGCAAGTAAATTCTGATTGGTCAGGGCATTGCCTTGTAAATATTGAAGAGTTCAGCAGTCTTTAGTCCATGAAAAAGGTGCAATTAATATATGAATTGCATTTGCCTAAATAAAACAGGATCCTATGTATTAACACCTTCCAGTAACCACAAATGCACCACAATGCAAGCCCAACCTATTATTGTAAATTGATTTCTTGCGCAATTATTAGCACGGTGCAAATTATTTAATGATTTCCAACAGCAGAATCATATCTAATGTCGGAAATACTATTCAGATACTTAAATTCATACATATATCTTTCAATAGAATTTTTAAATGAACTGAAACATTTTACCATGTTTTCATGTTCAGGAAATATTACATGTCATTAAATAAATCAATCAATGAAACGTTCAAAGTAAATCACCCCTCCCAAGAGACCACTGTGGGTGGGGGGGATGGGGTGTGAGGGGGGGGGGGGAGAAGGCGGGGATCAGTCACTAACTTTCATTGGTTGGCTTCCCAACAAATGGCGGATCCTCCAAACAGAGTGAAATACCTCCACTGAGGTAACAAGTAGCTCTTAGTTAACCACATACATCGTTCAGTCACCCTTTGATCTGGCAACTTTCTCACCATTAACAAAATGGTGGTGGATTGATATGAAAGACACACCCAACACTGTCCAGTTTCATTGTGGCAGCCAACTCATGTCTTAACCCATCACGAAAAGGCTGGTAAAATTCCAGCTGTGAAGCCCCTCTGACAGAGAAGGATACCACTCAGCTCTTTGACTCCATACTGGTTTTCTGAGAAGCTATCCAATCAATCCCGTTCCCCTGCTGAGCTCCCTATAGCTTGGCAATTTATGTCCTTCATAACAAGATCCAGGTAAGGGATAGATAGGAATCAAAAAAGTTGATTACTCTTACAAAGATGAGAGGGGCTGATGCATTTAGCATTCCTGATTCCATCTAAGCTCATATAACAGCAAACCTACCTTCGAACCTGGAGCACCCATTGCACCGAGAGAACCTTGGTCACCCTACAGTAGGTGTGAAAGAGAAAACAGCAATTTAGACCACAGTTCCTTCATTACCAGCAGCTGGCTACAATTAGCAAACTATAGTTCTCCAAATGAAAGGAGAGAATTGAATGAAAAAGCAGCTATTCTCAATTTGCAATGACTCTATATTCTAAAGCTGAATCAGTTCTCTTAGATAGTTTTAATGAGTTGAAAATACTCATCACATAAAGGATATCAGGTTTTCTTCCATTAAGCAAATGTTCTGCAATTCTTTTGGAGAATTGGGGAGCAGGGCTGATTTATTAACATGAGCCATTACTAGTAAAGTTTGGGATAATTTCTTTAAGAACATTAACAAGAACATTCTATGTAAAGTATGGCTGTAGAAGCTTTAAACAATGTTCTGCAGATGTGGTTTTAAGGACATTACCGTCAGAATGACTGCACGACACTAATGTACAAAACTTAATGTGCTTGTTGGAAATTCGTCTCCATAAATGTCACAAATTAATTAATAACTATTTTAAGGCAGTGGGAAATAACGTGAGCCAAGCTTTGTTGTCCTTGAATTTTGACTCTGCAGTGCAACCACATTAACTGATGTTCAATAATTCAAGTAGCACCTTCTGGCCAGCAGCTCCAGGTTCACCTTTAGGTCCTTTCAAGCCAATGTATCCCTGGAACAGAAATTTTTAAAAGATTAAATTCAAGTATCTCCATAAATATATGTTTAGAACAGGAACATAGTTTGAACAAATGCACATGAAACTTAACAAACTTCCTTACTGGATATTTAAGCCAACATATTGTAACATATCAATATGTGTGTGTATCAACAACAGATGTACTTATGTAATGTGTTTGAAATTGAGTTTGTTTTATGCTTACTTACCCTCAAGCCCTTGATACCAGGCAGACCAGGGGCACCTGGGAAACCTCGAGAACCCTGAAACCAGAGGAACATATTAACAGCCCAGAATACCCTGAGAGTGCCGCTCAGTTTGTTTATTTATCTTGAATGTTCAAGAGAAGAAATGGCACCCTGGATAATGCACTTCAGACTTCTGTCCACCTCGAAAACAGTAAACTTGCAATTCTCATGACCAAAATGCTTCACAGTCAATTTATTATTTCTTTAGTATAGGTTCTGATTGAGGGCATATTTGGGCACAACCGAAGGAGATAAATTACAAAATAATTAGCATCAGTGATGTCGATCAAAGGATATATGTGGGATAATACAAGTACTAACCTCAATCTGGGATTACTTACATCTAGGATAGCAAAGGATAGCAAGGTAATATAGCAAAGATGATTCTCGATATGAGTGAGAGTGACAGGGTAGTTGTTGTGGGGAACTTCAACTTCCCAAATATTGACTGGAAATATGATATTTCAAGTACTTTAGATGGGTCAGTTTTATCCATTGTGTGCAGAAGGGTTTTCTGACAGTATGTAGACAGACCAACAAGGGGTGAGGCCACATTAGATTTGGTACTGAGTAATGAACCCAGTCAGGTGTTAGATTTGGAGGTAGGTGAGCACTTTGGTGATAGGGACCATAATTCAGTTATGTTTATTTTAGCGATGGAAAGGGATGGGTATCCACTGGAGGGTAAGAGCTACAGCTGGGGGAAAGGCAATTACGATGCGATTAGACAAAATTTAGGATGCCTAGGATGAAGAAGGAAACTGCAGGGAATGGGCACGACAGAAATGTGGGTTTATTCAAGGAACAGCTACTGTGAGTCCTTGATAAGTATGTACCACTGTCAGACAGGGAGAAAGTTGTCAATCGCGGAAGCCATGATTTAAAAGGATGTTGAATCTCTTGCCAAGAGGAAGAAGAAGGCTTATGTTATTAGGGTGAGATGTGAAGGCTAGTTATGGCGATTGACAGTTACAAGGTAACCAGGAAAGACTTAAAGTGAGAGCTAAGATAAGTGAGAAGGGGACATGAGAAGTTGTTGGCAGATAGAATCAGGGAAAACCCTAAAGCATTCTATAGGTATGTAAGGGATAAAAGAATGACAAGAGTAAGATTAGGGCCAATCAACGACAGTAGTGGGAAGTTGTGCATGGAGTCAGAGGAGATAGTGGAAGCATTAAATGAATATTTTTCGTCAGTATTCACACTGGAAAAAGACAATGTTGTCAAGGAGAATACTGAGAAACAGGCTACTAGACCAGATAGGATTGAGGTTCACAAGGAGGAGGCGTTAGAAAGCCTGGCAAGTGTGAAAACAGATAAATCCCCTGTACTAGATGGGATTTATCCTAGGATTCTCTGGGAAGCCAGGGAGCTAGCTGAGCCTTTGGTTTTGACCTTTATGTCATCATTGTCTACAGGAATAGTACCAGAAGACTGGAGGATAGCAAATGCTGTTCCTTGTTCAAAAAGGAGAGTAGAGACGACCCTGGTAATTATAGATGAGTGAGCCTTACTTCGGTTGTTGGTAAAGGTTTAGCAGTTTAGATCAGAAATTGGCTAGTTGAAAGAAGACAGAGGGTGGTGATTGATGGGAAATGTTCATCCCGGAGTTCAGTTACAAGTGGTGTATCACAAGGATCTGTTTTGGGTCCACTGCTGTTTGTTATTTTTATAAATGACCTAGGTGAGGGCGTAGAAGGATGGGTAAGTAAATTTGCAGTTGTCACTAAGGTCGGTACAATTGTGGATAGTGCCAAAGGATGTTGTAGGTTATAGAGGGACATAGCTGCAGAGCTGGGCAAAGACGTGGCAAATGGAGCTTAATGCAGAAAAGTGTAAGGTGATTCACTTTGGAAGGAGTAACAGGAATGCAGAGTAGTGAGCGAATGGTAAGATTCTTGGTAGTGTAGATGAGCAGAGAGATCTCGGTGTCCATGTACATAGATCCCTCAAAGTTGCCACCCAGGTTGATAGGGCTGTTAAGAAGACATACGGTATGTTAGCTTTTATTAGTAAAAGGATCGAGTTTCGGAACCATGAGGTCATGCTGCAGCTGTACAAAACTCTGGTGCGGCTGCACTTGAAGTATTGCATGCAGTTCTGGTCATCGCATTATAGGGAGGATGTGGAAGCTTTGGAAAGGGTTCAGGGGAGATTTACTGGGATGTTGCCTGGTATGGAGGGTAGGTTTTACGAGGAAAGGTTAAGGGACTTGAGGCTATTTTTGTTAGAGAGAAGAAGGTCGAGAGATGACTTAATTGAGACGTATAAGATAATCAGAGGATTAGATTGGGTGCACAGTGAGAGCCTTTTTCCGAGGATGGTGATGGCTAGCATGAGGAGGCATAGCTTAAAACTGAGGGGTAATAGATATAGGGACAGATGTCAGAGGTAGGTTCTTTACTCAGAGAGTTTTAGGGGCATGAGACACGCTGCCTGCAACAGTTGTAGACCTGCCAAATTTAGGGGCATTTAAATGGTCATTGGATAGGCATATGGACGAGAATGGAATAGTGTAGATGGGCTTCAGATTGGTTTCACAGGTTGGCGTAACATCGAGGACCGAAGGGTCTGTACTGAGCTATAATGTTCTATGACTATGTTCTATGTTTTATCTGCACTAGGTCAGCTGACAAAACCATAGTTCAATGACTCATCTATTCAGTGGCACTCCAACAACACAGTGCTCCTTCTGTATTGCAGACCATGTGTTCAAGGCTGAAGAATAGAGCTTGAACCTACAAGATTTAGACGTAGATGTACAGTTCTACTGTTGCAAGGCTGGAGCCAGTTTGATTAATGTAGTAGAAATTTCTATCATGGATTTACACAAGTATCTTCTGCCCTGCCATCCATCAGTACACCTAATTAGTTTTCAAAGAAATGTTTAGATCATCTGTGGCTCTTTGGAAAAATATCATAATATAGATATTGTAATCAGTGTTAATGAAATAAAATAATTATCAGTTCAAATTATTTATAAATTGCCTCAGCTTGGATGTAGCTTTCCTTTTATCCCTTTTTGTGTCACGAGTGTCTCTGGCAAGGGTAGTAGTTAAGTGACCATCTCAAAATACCCTTGAGAAGTTAGTGCAGAGCTGTCATCAGACACCATTCAAAAGGAACTTAACAGCCAAACGCATTGCTATGGGGATGGAGGCACATAGAAGTCTCACTAGAAATGGATCTTATATTTAAGAGGAATCCAATGTTAAGTTTTGGTTGCACAGCCACACTGGCAGATGATCTTTAGAAGTTTTCCCATCTGTGGCCAATTAACACCTAATAGATGGGAGATCTGGCCAATAACTAGGGGCAGACAGCAGGAAGTTTCAGCATGTCAGAAGATGGCACTATATTTGAAGAGCAGCCAACAGTCTTCACTCAGACTCCATGATTGAGTAATTTTTTTTTGCCAGGACTGGGGTAACAGAAGCAAGTGGTATTCCAGTAAACAGAGGGAGGACACCAGAAAAATACAAAAAGGAGGACTAGCTGGAGGTCACTGAAGATGTCAGCAGATGGAGAATGGTTGCAAAAACAATGAATGCAATATTAGAAACATTTAGTAATGTGATCTGGTCTGGCAAGGGGTGAACGGTATTGATAACAGCAAACTTGCAGGTCGCAAATAGTGCCAAAAGATGCAATGCCAGACAACCAATGCATGGAGTTGATATGACTAAGAATGAATATTCTGTGAAATACAGATTAATCTCACACTGCAGGCCAATGGTCAGTCAGATGTGATTACTTCAACTCTTTGTGCTAGGTATGACTCCAACCAGCAGAAATTTCAGCGCAGCCAACCTCACTGCCACAGCTAAAAGACAGCCATCACAAACCATTGGCTTCAACTGCTCCTCCAGCATTCCATACATGCGCACTATCATACTGCTGCTCTGGCACCTCCTTTAAGGCAGTATCCATGAACATTTTCAGGTGGGTAGCCCCTTTGGAGGACATTCACCTGTATTCCTGCTCCAATGCATTCTCCTCATCTACTCATGAGGCTGCTACTTCTCTGGCTTGCTCTGGCTCTGCTCCACATTGCGATATCTATCACTCCCTCTCACTCTGCTCAGTAGAGGCATGAAACCCAATACACAGCAGCCATTAAGAGTTAGTTCTCAGGATACTAAGCTGATATATGATATTACTGTATATGATGGCTACTGAGCGAGAGCCTTCCAATAAATGCCTTCCAATATAGGCTTACAATGTGCAATCCCTCCAATATTTCAACCTCTTGCTTCAATGACTCTTTATTTGGCTGTTTTCACTCACTGATCCCACTACCAAACACCAGTCACCTGCCAATGAGCTCTAGTCCCATTCAGCAGGACAGCCTCTGATACTCCACAGAACCTGTGCCCTATGGGAAACATTTAAAATATACTTCAAATTCACACCAAATTGGTTACTGAACAACTTTAATCATAATTAACAACACCTAGACAACATTCAGGTTTGGGCTGATAAGTGACAAATAACATTCATACCACACAATTTCTAGTAAAGATCATCTCCAAAAGGGACTCAAACCATCACCACCTGACATTCAATGGCATTACTATCACTGAATCACCCACAGACAACATCCTGGGGGTTACCAAAGGGCCATCAAGGCTGAGTCATTAGACATATTCAAGGCTATCTACAAACAGAGTTTTAATCAGTAAGGGAATCAAGAGGTATAGAATAAAGGCAAAATAGCGAAGTTGAGGATTATCAGATCAGCTATGATCTCATTGATTGGCAGAGCAAACTCGATGGGCCGAATAGCCTCCTTCCACTCCTGTGTCTTATAGTAATACGAAAACTGAAGTAGGATGGACAAACATATTTATATACTGCATATACTATGACAGCAAGATGTCAGAGGCTAGAAAGTCTGTGACAAGTGACTCACCTTCTGACACCCCAACACTTGTCTATTATCTCTAAGCCACTCTTCCAAACTACCTATGATCGGAATAAATTCCATGTATAATTCACCTACCTTTAAGCTGTTTCTCCACTTTAGTATTTTATCTTTTATCAAGAGTGGAAATGAATCCTTTTCCCCAGTTATGCCTGACATATACCAGTGGATGGATTTCCACATTGCAGATAGTAATTGGGAAGCAGTAGCAATCCCACTTTGCGAATCAGCCTCCACTACTAAGTCTGCCAGCAACTGCGGTTTTTCCAGTGGAAGGTCCAACTTTAGACCAGTTGCGGGCCTGTTGTCACAGTCATCAGTCCCAAAATAGGAACTGAGGCTGGAGGGCCCAGCTCAGCTGCCATCTTTTGTTTTAAAGAGTCACAATGCTCCATGCATCAAAAATAGTCTGATCCTGGCACGAAACAAGATATAGCTGAGACTCCTGAGATTGGTGGAAGCATGTTCATGATGAGGGGAGTCTATTAGGAGAGGTGAAGCAGGGATTCAGATGCTCAGAGTGGCCAAATTTAAAGACAGGGCTCATCAAAACTCACACAAATCTGACCTTTCTCTGGATTAGTGCCCCAAATGCTCCTAGTCCATTACTGACCTCCCTCAGCATGAACGTGCCTCCAGTGCCATCATTAACTCCTAAATGTCCTGTCAAGACATTTCTTGGCCATTGGTTTGGCTTCCTTTCACTTGCTGGGGTGGCAGAGGGCTGCAAAAATTGAAAGTATTGGAGAACAAAGCCTGCAATGCAACACCTTAGATCTTTTGATAGGGACTGGCAGGCTTTTTGCCCTGTGCCCTTCACTCTGCCTCTGAAAATGGAGTGCCAGAAAACAAGGCAGAACCTTCACCCATTCTGCCTGGCAGCTAATCACGCCACCTTGCTCTTGTGAAGTAGCATTTCAAGACGGCCAAACGTGGCACTAGGTGTTTCAGTTGAAATTATTTTGTAGCTATCAGGTTTCTGCAAACAATCTTGCATTGCCAATTTTTATATCTAGTTCAATAACCAGCCACTTTACCTGCTGTCCATGGAATCCCTGCTCACCAGAGCGTCCTGGTTTTCCAACATCACCCTTTGGAAAGAAAAGAAATTTAGTCCATTAGTCAATAAAAAATTGAATTAAGAAGCATTTAATTTGCCTGAGTGCCTTCACTAATTTTATTTGTTCACTAATAAACAGGACTTAGGGCTAATCCATGCTCCAGCCTAATCTTCTCTTGCCTGAGTATATGCATTGAAGGTGAATTTTATGTGATAGGTAACCTCACAAATATCCACTACCACCTGAGTGGACATGGACACCTGAGAAAAACAACAAAAATGCTACTTATACTACTTATACTATTCTCCTAGTTATCTGCAGCTCCTCCAACAATATTGTGTGGAAAATCTGGCAAACCTTAATGGAACTACGTTTTCAATTTGATAGTTTGCAAACAAAGTGATTGAATTCAGGCTGAGTCAAAATTAAAATTTATTTTGGTACACATCACGTATCTATTAGGAAGAGCCCTGAGCCCTTTCCTGTTTAACAGAATCTTATAGTTTCTAGGCTTTAACTTTGCTATTTTGCAATTTTTTTTCATGTCTAATATATTCCTGTTTCTATTTCATTTTAGCTTCTTCAGCCTTGTTCATCCATCGTTAAATATGAAGAGGCATGTACTGCTTCTTATGTATGGGGAATGTACACTAGCTCAGTTAAGGGCTTATGGATCTTTTTTATATTTTGTGAGCAAGAATTTATTGGTAAGGTGTGTTCATCAACATTGTTTCAACAAATTTATAAATGTACACTCACGTCTTCACCAGGTTTTCCAGATGGTCCCTCAGGACCACGGTTACCAGCTGAGCCCTGCAATTTGATGGTAAAGAAAAGTATTATCCACAGCATTGAGGACAGCTGGATGTACTTAAAAAGGAATCTGAAGTACTCATTATAATATAATGTTGGTTACTCTTCATGTTAGTGGCTTCAAAAATCTCTTACGGTTTAAGCACATTTTAATGACGATGTTTGAAAGCTTACCATTGGTCCCAAGTCACCAGGCTCTCCAGGTGAGCCAGGCTGTCCCTTTGGGCCCTAATTGAACAAGAGAAAGAAAAAGTACATATAAAGACAAGGTTCTTATCCACAATTTACCAAGCATGGCTGTGTTCACATCAAGGCATTAGAATCAAAGCTATATAATTTTACAGTTGTCCTGGGGATATAGGCTTCACTGGCTGAGCCAACATCTATTGTCCATCCCTAACTGCTCTGGAGAAGTAGTGGTGATCTGTCTTTGGGGTGTGGTACATCACAGTGCCGCTGTGAAGGGAATTCCTGACTCTTAACCCAGTGACAGTGAAGAAATGGTAATGCATTTCCAAGTCAGGAAAGTGTATGACTTGGTGGTGGTGGTGTTTTTACATATCTGCTGTCCTTATCATTTTTGATTGTAGAGATCACAGTTTTGAAAGGAACCTTTTTCAGAGCCTTGTTGAGTTGTTGCAGTACATCTTGTAAATGGAATATACTGCTGCCACTGTGCATCATTTGTGGATGGAATCAATTTTGGAGTAAGATGATGGGTTGCCAATCAAGTTGGCTGCTTTGTCCTGGATGGTGTCAAGCTTCTTGGGGGTTGTTGGAGCGGCACTCATCCAGGCAAGTGGAGGGTATTCCAGTGCCTAGCAGATGGTGGAAAGAGGTTCGGGAGGTAGAATTCATCACAGAATATCTAGCCTCTTGCCCACCCTTGTAACTGGACCAGTTCTGCTTCTGGTCAATGGTAACCCTAGGAGGTTTCACTGGCCGGTTCAGTGGTGTTATGGCCATAGAACATCAGGGGGAGATGGTTACATTCTCTCTTGTTGGAGATGGTAATTATCTGGCACTTTTGTGATGTGATAATTATAATACTGTGTATAAACTTAACTAATAAAAATGACAGATTAAAACAATTCTGTGAGCAGTTACACATGTTTGATTCTTGTCAATGGACTTCAGACAGACAAAGGGCAGATAGGCTGTCTGGTAGCTCAATAGCTACTTCAAAGGGAAACATTTGGAATTTGATTTTCCCTTACGCCAACACAATGGGATTTGAAAATTCAATACCTCTGAGACAAACAAAAGATTGGAACAAAATAGAAATTGAAACAACTGGGGATGCTGGAAATCAGAAACAACAGAAATTGCTGGAAAAGGGTCAAGGGGTCTGGAAGCATCTGTGAAGAGAAATCAGAGTTAACACCGTGGCTCCAGTGACCCTTCCTCAGAACTGATGGTAGCTTGGAAAAGATTTATATTTATGCAGAAGATAGAGTGGAATAAAATAGGTGGAGATAGAGTTGAAACTTTATTGCTGGAACAGCACAGCAGGTCAGGCAGCATCCAGGGAACAGGAGATTCGACGTTTCGGGCACAGGCCCTTCTTCAGGAATGAGCAGAGAGTGTTCAGCAGGAGAAGATAAAAGGTAGGGAGGAGGGACTTGGAGGAGGGGCGTTGGAAATGTGATAGGTGGAAAGAGGTCAAGGTGAGGGTGATAGGTCGGAGTAGGATGGAGGCGGAGAGGTCAAGAAGAAGACTGCAGGTCAGGAAGCCGGTGCCGGGCTGGAGGGATTCGGCTGAGACAAGGTGGGGGGAGGGGGGATGAAGAAACTGGTGAAGTCCAAGTTCATCCCCTGCGGTTGGAGGGTTCCCAGTCGGAAGATAAGACGCTCCTCCTCCGACCGTCGCGTTGTTGTGGTTTGGCGGTGGATGAGTCCAATGACCTGCATATCCTCGGTGGAGTGGGAGGGGGAGTTGAAATGCTGTGCTACAGGGTGATTGGGTTGGTTCGTCCGGGTGGCCCAGAGGTGCTCTCTGAATCGCTCCGCAAGTAGGCGGCCTGTCTCCCCAATATAGAGGAGGCCACACCGGCTGCAGCGGATGCAGTAGATAATGTGGGTGGAGGTGCAGGTGAATCTGTGGCGGATATGGAAGTTTCCTTTGGGGCCTTGGAGAGAAGTGAGGGAGGAGGTGTGGGCGCAAGTGTTGCACCTCCTGCGGTTGCAAGGGAAGGTGCCGGGAGTGGTGGTTGGGTCGGTGGGGGGTGTGGATCTGACAAGGGAGTCGCGGAGGGAGTGGTCTCTACGGAAAGCTGATAGGGGAGGGGAGGGAAATATATCCTTGGTGCTGGGGTCTGTTTGGAGGTGGTGGAAGTGACGGTGGATGATGCGCTGTACATGGAGATTGGTGGGGTGGTAAGTGAGGACCAGTGGGGTTCTGTCCTGGTGGCGGTTGGAGGGGCGGGGCTCAAGGGCGGAGGAGCGGGAAGTGGAGGAGATGCGGTGGAGGGCACCGTCGACCACGTCGGGGGGGAAATTGCGGTCCTTGAAGAAGGAGGCCATCTGGGATGTGCGTTTTTGGAACTGGTCCTCCTGGGAGCAGATGCGGCGGAGACGAAGGAATTGGGAGAATGGGATGGCGTTTTTACAGGGGGCAGGATGGGAGGAGGTGTAGTCCAGGTAGCTGTGGGAGTCGGTCGGTTTATAGTAAATGTCCGTGTTGATTCAGTCGCCTGAGATAGAAACAGAAAGGTCTAGGAAGGGGAGGGAGGAGTCCGAGACTGTCCAGGTGAATTTGAGGTCGGGGTGGAAGGTGTTAGTGTAGTGGATGAACTGTTCAACCTTCTCGTGGGAGCACGAGGTAGCGCCGATACAGTCATCAATGTAGCGAAGGAAAAGATGGGGGGTGGGGCCAGTGTAGTTGCGGAAGATGGATTGTTCCACATACCCTACGAAGAGGCAGGCATAGCTGGGGCCCATGCGGGTGCCCATGGCTACTCCTTTTTTTTGGAGAAAGTGGGAGGATTGGAAAGAAAAGTTGTTCAGGGTGAGGACCAGTTCGGTCAGTCGAAGGAGGGTGTCGGTGGAAGGGTACTGGGTGGTACGGCGGGAAAGGAAGAAACGGAGTGCTTTGAGTCCTTCGTGATGGGGGATGGAGGTGTACAGGGACTGGATGTCCATGGTGAAGATGAGGCGTTGGGGACCGGGGAAGTGGAAATCCTGGAAGCGGAGATAGAGCCCAAACAGACAGGAGAACAGACGGACAAAGGATTGGATAACCATCAGCATGGGAGAATGAATAGCTATTAATGGACAATTAGTGACTAAAGATGGGTGGTGTATAATAACAGACATGATTTGGAGATGTTGGTGTTGGACTGGGGTGTACAAAGTTAAAAATCACACAATCCAACTGGTTTTATGTGGAAGCACTAGCTTTTGGAGCACTGCTCCTTCATCAAGTGGTCGTGGATTTCAAGCTCATAAGACACAGAATTTATAGCAAAAGTTTACAGTGTGATGTAACAGAAATTATGTATTGAAAAAGACCTGGATTGTTTGTTAAGTCTCTCGTCCTTTAAAATAAACATGTCGGTTTCAGTTCTTTCATATGTAAATCGCAGAACTTTTTTAAACTTACGTTCTCGAGCAAACTTTAACAATTGGTGTCATGTCAACCCAGATAATGCATTGAAGGTGTGAGGTGCCCTGTGTGAGACTGTCTGTGCCACAATGTTCACACTGATTCCAATCTAAAAAACTGACTTACAAAATCTTACATGGATTCATGCAGTTTTTGAGCAAAATAAAATGTAATTCTGCAAATACAAATTCACCCCACAAACTTATACGTGTGTGTGTGTGTGTGTGTGTGTGTGTGTGTATGCATGTGGGTGTGTGTGTTGTGTGGGTGTGTGTTATGAGCGTCTGTGAGAGAGTGTGTGAGTGTGAGTGTAAAGGGGTGTAAGTCTGTGAAAGGGTGCGTGTGAGAGTGTGGGAGTGTATATGTGAGCGAATGAGAGAGAGCTTGTGTATGAGAGAGGGTCTGTGTGAGTGTATGAATCTGTAGGAGTGTGTGCATGTGTCTGTGTGTAAGAGTGTCTGTATCTCTGTGTGTGTGTTTGTGTGTGTGTGTGTGTGTGTATATAGTGCAGTAGGGCCACCTGTAGTGTGACATGAATCCAAGATCCTGGTTGAGGCCATCACCCATGGGTACCGAACTTGGCTATCGGCCTCTGCTTGGCCACTTTGTGTTGTCGCCTGTCCCAAAGTCCGCCTTGGAGGATGGTCACCCAGAAGTCCGAAGGTCGAATGGCCCGGACCGCTGAAGTGT
The DNA here is from genome assembly GCF_037043375.1 of Chiloscyllium plagiosum. Taxonomy (NCBI): domain Eukaryota; kingdom Metazoa; phylum Chordata; class Chondrichthyes; order Orectolobiformes; family Hemiscylliidae; genus Chiloscyllium; species Chiloscyllium plagiosum. The sequence continues at coordinate 1,407,414 of NW_028270145.1, forward strand.
TGTCTAACTGGGAGGGAACACTCCTGTCTGTTGATTGTTGTGCGGTGCCCATTCACCTGTTGCCATAGCCTCTGCTCGGTCTCACCAATGTACCATGCCTCAGGACCTCCTTGCCTGCAGCGTTTGAGATAGATAACATTGGCTGAGTCACATGAGTACCTACCCCATACACGGTGGGAGGTGTCCCCATGTGTAATGGCGGTATCCATGTCAACCTTCTGACATGTCTTGCAGCGTCTACCGTGTCAAGGTTAGTATGTTGTTGTCCAAATAGCAGACTATGTGATAACAAGGACTGGTGTGTAAAGGTTGGGATAGGCACATGTGAACATGCCTTAAGCCCTAAAATTGTTGAACCAAAAGACTGGAGAGCTCTTAAGCAGAAAACAAGGTGCTGTTCTTCCAACTTGTGCTGAGATTCACTGGACCACTGCAGCAAACCTGAGGCAGAGATGTTGACCAGGGAATAGGATGGTGTGTTAAAGTGGCAGGCAAGCTCAGAGTCTTCTCTGTGGACAAACATAGATGTTCTGCGAAGCAGTCCCTTGTCCGGTCTGTTCCCACGTACATCTGTGATTCCTCTGACGCTTTACTTCAGTTTCCTGAATTTCCAGTTTGCAGGTTCCAGCCACCTTCACTTTACCATAGAAGTGTAATCCCTTTACACATTCATCCCCCACCAGGATGGTCTCAGGGCTCTCCACTTCTTCCTGGAACTAAGGCCTGAACTGTCACCATTCACCACCAACCTCCTCCACCTGGCTGAACCCATCCTCACCTTGGAACAACTTCTCTTTGAGCTCCTCTCACTTTATTCAGGTCAGAGGGGTGGCCAAGGGTATTCGCATGTGCTCCAGTTATGCCTGTCTCTTTGTGAGGTACGTGGAACATTCCTTGTTCCAGTCCTATAGCCCCTGCTGACCCTATCTTCTGCATAAAAACCGCCCTTTTCCTAGCTGCCATCAGTTCTGAGGAAGGGTCATTGGACCCAAAATGTTCACAATGACTTTCTCTCCATAGAAGTTACCAGATCTGCTGAGCCTTTCCGGCAGTTTCTGCTTTTGTTTGTAGACTGAAACAATTACCCTCTTCTCCCACCCCCACTCGGAACTCCAGCATAATTAATTTTGCTTTAAGGGCTAATGATTCATCAGAAGTTGATATCACGGCCACTTACATCTTTATCATTGCTAATTTCCTAAATGTGACAATCTGTTTCGAAATCAGACTCCCAGGAAAGTCTAAGACAATATCCTCACAAAAGAGAATTGTCAGCTTGAGAGCATTTGTTTTAGGAGTCGACTGTAATTCTGCCGTTAAGCCATCTGCAAACAATGTAACTGCAGAAAGAATGAGGAACAAGAAACCTTCTCTCTGCCTCTAAGTCTGTTCTATTTTTTGAATGTATCTGTATAAAAATAATCAACTATTTAATGAAAATATTAACTATTCAACTTCAGAAGCCATTGCGACTGCAGGATCTGATTTCAAAGGTTGAGCATCCGAGTTAAGAGAGAAGGAGCTCAAGCAATGGACCCATTGATATTCATACAACAACTATTCATACATTTCCCCTGCAAGTATTCATTTGTCTTACAGTCAGCTCTTCCATAATGCGATGGTTGTGTTCTTGTGCAACACCACATTATAAAAAAGTCAATTTCAGATACAATGCTTAAAGTGTTGGCAGTGTACTCCCATTACAGCCAACATGTCTTAAAAGTTTGCGCTGTAGAAATAGCGTCCCCAATTTGTCAATTGCATTACAATGAAGGCTGATGAAACACGCATTTTAACAGAATGACCTGTACCTGTATTTATTTTAATCTTGGCATATGTTATCCTTAAGGTCCATTAGCAATTGTTTGTAGTCAACTAACCTTTAACCCATTTAAACAAAAGCTTAATTACTCATACAGTTGTGCAGCTGAGAAACAGACTCTTCAGTTCAACTCGTCCACACCACCCAAGTTTCCCAAACTGAAAATAGTCCCACTTGCCTGCATTTGACCATATCCCTTTAAACCATTCACACACCTGTCCAAATGTATTTTAAATGTAACTGTACCTGCATCTACCACTTCCTTTGCTAGTTCATTCCATATATCAACCCCCTCTGTGTGATAAATGTGCCCCTCAGGTCCCTTCTAAATCTTTCTCCACTCACCTTAAAATTATTCCATTTTGTTTTGAACTCCTCTGCCCTCGGGAAAAGATCTTTGCTATTTACCTTATCCACTCCAACTTCATGGCTGCTCACCTGGTGACATTCTGTAGTCTGCACCTCAGCTCTTCACCCATGATTCTCCATTTCAGAAAATTCTGTTATATCTCAGTCAAGTCTGAATCCTTATTTGCTCAGTTCCCACTTTGAATATTATGTCAGTTGGAAATTCTGAATATTCCCAAAGTTCTTGAGCTGCCTTGGATGAATTTTCAATTTTGGCAGCAATTGGTCTGCTCATCTGTTACAATGTTCCAAATTATTTAATACAAGGTAATCGCTAGGCCAAAGAGCCTTCAAAACCAACCTGGAATTCAAACCATTAGATCAATCCCAAATCATTTTCACATTTCCAAGAAGGAGACATGCATTAATTGGACTGAATCTTGCATGGCTGACCAAGTGTCCTGCTGGCCTAGTTTCCTCGGCCTAATTCCTCACATCCTCCAATTTCCAGGACATATTAGAGAGGGCAAACTGGAATGCAGACCAATGATGCATTAAACATTATTTCCTCTGATTTACCTGGCAAAAGTTTGTAGCTACCAGTTGAAATAGGAAAAAGCATTTCAATAGCATGCAAATTATAGCTACAATTGAACTTTATGAGGATTACATCAGGCAACTAATTGGGAACTTGATGACCTATTGTGACAGGTATTAAAGGGAGTGGGGTTGGTCCTTCAGTCTGGAAGGTTTGTAAAACATCAATTCTGTTTTTTTAATTTAATTTTCCAGCACAGGGGTGTTGCGCTGCAGGAATGAATGTCATTTGGCTGTTATATCTAACAGCAAGCATGAAGCCAAATATATTGCCAGGAATGGATGCTGCTATCAACACTTTTCCTAGAGTTTTGGAGCAAGGATTAATTCCCTATTGGTTGCCCTGCCCAACATTTTCTCCATCTGTTTAGAATAACTGAATGCAGCTGGCGTCAGCTGAGGTGAAGCCACTCTAACCAAAAGGTTTACTTATGTAAAGATAAAGGGACAGAAAGGAATGAAGTCCTAAAAGGCTCCAGATGCAAATTCTAAGCAATCACCTGATTAACCATTAACAATGGTTTAGTGAAACTCCTATTTTGTTAGACTCCTACTTTGTTGGTCTTTGGGAATTATTCCTTTGTAAGAAAACTTATTTAAGCCAAAAAAATTCTCAAAGCTAATTCTACTTTTGATGACAGAAGGGACCTGTCATCCCTGCTAAAAATAAACTAAGTCTATACCAGCCCCATTGTCTAGCACAGTAGGATAATATGATTTATATAAAACCTCAAAGACAAAAGATATTATTAATTTTCAGGGAAGGAATAAAGCTCCAAACCAACTCCAAATATTTGATAATTATGTCATAAATATAGAAAATGTAAATTATTAAGAAAAATAAGTGAGATTTCAAAGTGAAATAAGAAAAGATGTAGGTCTTTGTCCATCGGATATCAAGAATGCCACCACAATATACAGCAATGGTTGCAAAGGTAATTAAAAATGTTGAAATATATAGACAGCAACATTCCATAAGTTCAGAAAATTTACTTCAACATGCCAAAAGATTACAACTGTCTCAAAGGGTGGAGATTTCATGGGTTAGCCTAGTATTCCAATCCAAGTTTGCAACTGAATCTGGTTTTCCACTATTCCTGCAGTTGTTCCATAATAGATTCAGAAAAAAAAAGGGGAGGAGACCATCTGCAGAAATTCTTCCCCTGTGCTTCCTGCTGCAGCTTCATCACTTGAAAGTGCAGAAAATGGGGAGAGATAAAGCAATGGCGGGGAGAAAAGAAACATTGATTCCAATATTCATATTGGGCAGCTGTGAAAATACTCTGAAAGAATTAAAGGGATAAACAGAAATTTGTGGGAGGTATGGCACAGTTTCTTAGTGAAGGGAACCGATATAAAATAGTAGCAGACATTTTGTGAAAAAGTAGAATAAACAATCAGGGGAAAATGAATTCGGATAACTTAAGCAATCATTCCTTTGAACTCAGAGTTGGTGCTCTGTGTAGGGAATTCTGAAATATCACACAGCTCTCACCATGGAATATCATTGAGAGTATTTGTGTTGCTGTGGATGGTCAACCCAAACTTCAACCTCAATCTCCTCAGCTCGTCTGCCATCATGGAGAGTTAATGGTTTGTTTCTGGCCATTGGACTGACATCATCACCCTATCTTATACTTGTAGTAACCATCATTATTAGTTCTAAAATATTCAAGGAGAATTTCAAGTTCCCCAAGTATGTGCAGCTATCACTTCAGTACACTGGTATCATTTGTTTTAGAATTTGGATTTTGAAAGGTGGGGGGGGGGGGTATATGGCCTTTGTCTGTGTTTATGAATGGATTTTATTATCAACTTTTCAGTCTTTCTGGAGCCATGATGTCAGGGGGCAGCCCTCCTGGAGTGATACTGAGTATTTGTTTGTATTGTGAGGGTTTATGACCTGAGACTGCAAACATTAAAAGATGTTAGTTTACTTTGGTTTAGAAGGAAAGGTTTTTTTTATAGAGCTGGAAAGCTTTTTGTTTCAATTCACTGAAGTCCTGACTAGGGTTAGATGTAACAACAGCTTCAACTGAAGAAATTCAGAACTTAATTCAGAACGTTTATGAAACAGGTTACCTCAGTGCAAGGGCTTTGGTTTGAAAATTCCAAACCAGAAGCATTTGGTTAGAACTCTGAAGGGGTTATTTGAAACTATGCAAGTTTAGGTTGAGCTGTGTGAATTGTTAAAAAATGTGTCAGAAATTCAAAACTGAGAATTGAAATGAGAAATCAAACCAATAGCTGTGATAGAGATGGGTACTCTCAAATTTGCCTACTGTGAGGTGATGGCATTGGGAAAAAAATGGGATTTTCATTTTGCTGTGTGTTTTAAAATCTTTCAAACCATGCTGGTATAAACAAGTTGTTTTAATCTATTTTATCTTCATTTTCTGTGTGTAATAAACTTCTGTTATATTGTAAAAGCCATATCTGCAATATTGTGTGCTTATATTTCAGTGAAATTCTGTCACTTTAATATTAAAAAAAGACTCATCGTGCCAGATTTTAGGCTGGGATCAGATTTTTCCAATAGCAATATCATTTGGGATCATAAGTCACGATAATTTTCACCGATTCACAAAGTCTACAAATCTGCCAAATTCAGAGTTATAGCACTGTAAACCCATCATGGTTTTCCCTAGCTGAGAAACTTGATGGACCAATTCAGAAGCTTTTGTAATGACTGTAGAGGTCACTGTATATGCTCGTGTAAAAGTCACATTTTTAAGACTTTTTTAAGGTTAAATTTGTGGAGGGGCTGAAATTCATGCTAAACAGAAATTTGTGGGAGGTATGACACAGATTGTTAGTGAAGGGAACCCGTATAATATGTTAGCAGACATTTTGTGAAAAAGTACAGTCAAAAATCAGGGGAAAATAAACTCGGATAACTTAGCAATCATTAAGTCCAAAATACCGCATCATTAGCCCAACTGATCTCTGAACGAATAAAGAAAAAAAACAACAAATTATGGTAATTGTACAAGCTCAACTGAGCTGCACGCAAAGGGAGGTTTTCATCTGACTCTGATCTGATGCATCTCAAGCCTTTGTGCCAAATTTTTCCATTTCCTTCAGTTTTCTCTCATCTATTGTTGTTTTAGTTTTTCAAACTAACATTTTAAGCTTTTATTTCTGATTAAGAAAAACACAAGTTATCAGACATGTGACTTTCACTGATCATTGTAGCTGCGAGAAATCATCAACAGCTGTGCGATGATTATAGTAAAGTAAATGCATATAGGCCTATCTTATATAGGAAATGATGACATGATAAACTCTGTATCACACTATTATAGGTGCACGTTTGATAATGAACTAAGAAATCTATAGCCTAACGTAGGTATGAACCGTACATCAAAACACATAACAGCACGAGAAACTATTTGTTTCGTCAATACAGGATAATTCCTTGACCCACAAATGTTGAACTGTTATCCGTGAAGAATGAGGGTTGACTGTTACATGAGATACATGGAAAATTCCAGATTATTTGACCAAAAATAGGGGATTGACTCTTACATAACATCAACTTTTACGCCAGTATGGATGAGGAATACACAATTTTTTGTCATTCTGCTTTTTAATATGTGACATTATACAATCACATTACACACCACAAAAATGGCATCTGATGTCCCTACTGTTGTGATGAGACAAAACTATTCCTACCTATTTCAAGTGTGAAGTATAAGAGCCTTTCTCTGATCATTTCTAAGAGATTTTTTCAAGTCCTGGCTTATCGGGCTAATTGGTCCACACTAGAGTCAGGAATACTTGGCAATCCACCAGATCTGAAATCAGCCAACCACCTGGCAAAATTCAGTTTCTTCACATCTGGTTAATTATTTCTTCCATAGCGTTAGCTGATTGACAACTCATGGTGAGAAAAGTATGGCGTTATAATCCACAATCATTGCAGATGTAAATAATTCTGGGATCAAAAATGTCAAAAATGAACCTAGCAGCACTGAAATCAAGTCAAGACTAGCAATTGCCAGCTGAGTGAAATGAGGAGGACATCCAACATCAGCCTACTCTTCAAAAAGCATCTTACAAAATGCCTTGCATGGAGTTTTGTAGCTGAACCATCAGGCAGGAAGAGGATTACAGCCTTTTGAAATGTAGCTCTCCATCAAAATGAAAGGTTCTGAGAATCATCTGGACTTCTGAACAGCCAATGAATATACCCACAAGAAAATCAGTGTCCCAACATCTCAAGGGCTTTTAGCTGAAGTGAAGAAGAAAAAGTTGAGAATGTACAATCAGTGGGAAAGGTGCAATGTTGGTCTACATTACGGCAATGGAACATGGAACATCAAGGATCCGATCCAGTCAGAGAAGAACTGGATTTGTGGACAGCACTAGAAACTGGGTGGAGTGAGAGTAATTACGGATGGATACAAAGGAATGCTGAAGCAATTAGGCAGACTTAAAGTTAATTTTCAATGGTTAGTGTAAGTATATTAGATGGGGCAAAAAAATGATGTAAGAAGTTCAAATTGTCTCCAGATAATAAGTATAATGCACACAGTTGGCTTAACTGACCTTTTTACAGCAAATGGAGTGAACTTAAATGATCGGTTTAAACGCACATCAGAGTATATTACGTTTCAACTTTCTTAGCATTCAAAGTCAGTACATATATAATATTATAATATACAAAAAGATCTTTTTTGAAACTTTAGTTTGCATTAGTAAATCCATGACAGTTGAATCAAAAAATATGGCTCCATCCATCACCAATTGGAATGTTGAAATGATTTATTAAATGTGCTTACTGCTGGTCCCATGATTCCTGGAGGTCCTCTTGATCCTACTTCACCCTGGACGATGATAAGTAACAAGAAACAATGATAAATAACACAGAAGCAAATACATTATAGCTTGAATATTAATTCTATGTGGAGGTCTATCACACACATTGGGGCTTTTGTCGCTCTCTTCATCTTGATGTATTTCTCTGAAGTTAGAAGAGGGGATGAATTTCTCTACCAGTTGGAATTTAATAGGAGTGTAGTAGATAAGTAACCATGGCTACGGTTTGGGGCATGATATTTAATCAGACTGATACACAAGATTCCATAATTCATGGAATATTAATGACAAGGCACTGACTTAACTCATTAATGAGCTGGTAAGCTAACAATAAGGAATATTTATATTGCTCATTGCACTTTTGTTTTATTATGATAATCAACTCATCAAGCCAATCTCATGGCCAAGGAAATCTGTTGGCTACGTAGATGAAACAAAACTTCCCCAAGGAAGTCCCCCCATAAGACAGTGAAGTGAACTGTGGGATCAGAGACTTAGAAAACCATCATTTCCATGACTACTTCAGAAGGCATGCACTTATTTGACAGATAAAACAGAGTGCTGGAGAAACCCATGCCAGATAAAAAGATATCAGGTCAAATGATCAAAAGCCTAACTAAAGTTGAAAAAGTGTCTTAAGGAGGAAAGTGAGGAAGAGAGGCAAAGAGGGTGTGGAGCAGGATTTCCAGAACTTAGGATCGAGGTAACTGAAGTTGCAGTTGCCAGCTGTGGAGCAGTTATGATTGGGAATGCACAATAGGGCCAAATTAAAGGAGCACAAATATCTCAGAGGGTGATGGAGGATATTATGGAGGTACCAATGGAAATACCATGGAGAGGTTTGAAATCAACAATGCCAATCATAAAATCAAGATGTTGCTTGACCAGGAGGTAGTGTAGAGCAGCCAGAATAGGAATGGTAGGGTAACAGAACTTGTTGTGAGTTAAAACAACAACAGCAGAGTTTTGGATAGCTTCAAGTGTATGGAAGACACAATGTGGCAGACCAGCAAAGACAGTATTCAATAGTCATGCCTGGGAGTAACGAAGGTATGGTTGAGGTTTTCAGCAGTAAATGAGCTATGATGAAGGTGAAGTGAATACAGTTATGGAGGAGGAAATAGGTGGTCTTAGGGATGATTTGGTATGTGGTCAGATGCACATTGTGGGATTGAATGTGACATCAGCATTTCAGGCTGTTGCCCGGAAATGGGAAGGAATCAGAAATTAGGGGCAGAATTTGGGGAGAGGACTGATTTCAAGGACTTCAGTTGTCCCAATATTGAATTGGAAATAATTTCTACTCAGCCAGTACTATTTATCAAATAAGCAGCAAGGTAATTTAACATCAGTGGAGGAATTGAGAGAGGTGGAATGGTAGATCTGGGTGTCACCAATTTATATGAGAACGCTAATGCTGTGCATTCAGATGATGTCATCATGAAGTAGCAAATAGATCAGAAATAGGTGGAACCAAGGGATTGATTCTTGAGAGACATGAGAGGTAATGGTGCAAAAACAGATAGAGAAACCAGTACAAGGGATTCTCTGGCTACAATTATACAGATAAGAATGGAAACCTGTGAAAGCAGCCCCATCAGCTGAAAATGCCCTGATCCAAAGCCATGTATTTCTGGCCATAAATGATTCAGATTGCTCTGAGGCCAGGGACACCATGCCCCAAACCTGGCAAAACATGTCAAAGAGACAGCGACTTAAGTTTCCTACAAAATAATAAATAAATCAAAATCCTAGTATACTGTGAGTGTGCAAGCAAAGACCCTCACTGACCACTCAATGCAAAATAGGCAGACATTATAGACAGCTCCAACTGTAGATTAATTTCATTTTCATGCAATTGCCCACTAAGAAATTGATGAATAGGTACTTCATACCTTATAATATTCTGTTAAAACCAGATATACATTCTAAAATGGCAACCCTAACATAAAATCAGATTGTATATGGATTGACTTTGTAATCTGCTCTATATGCTGCCAGTTATCCTTGGGCATGCACACCAACTCCTTTGCTGAGGTTATGTGTGCTTCACAATTCCCAATTACCATCAGAAGCGTGTCCATGATTTTGAGTATTAGGACATAGCATTGTCCTGAAACCTATACATTACTAAACACAGGATGTCCCCTTATAATATGTATAGAAAATGTATTAGCTTTTGAATTATCTTATACTGATCACCATGATTTATGAATATATAAAAGGAAGTTAATGTGACAGACTATTTTTTCAAGATATATTGAACTTCTCAATTCTCCAGTCTAACTATATTTACCAGGGCTTGAGTGACTGTCTACTGACAGGAATATGTGATTTGACTTAATCATGTGTTAATGTAGGAACTAATCTGCACGGACTGGGTTACCTTTAGACTAAAGCAACTAAAACTTTTATGATTTAATAAAAAAGTCTCACAATTTGTCATTGATTTCTAATGTAATTTGAAACTATTACACACATTTTCAATTATATCCCACAATGGACACTTTTACACTTCTGCACACATATGCATAATTGCAGAGGCAACGTAAAATGCTCAAGTGCTTATTTAAGGTTTTTTCTACATATTACAAATTTCTGATTACTGTTATTTACTATCACAGAACAGAGTGTGATCGGTATAATTATTCTTTATAATGTACTCTTAAAATGACATAAATAAAGCAATCCTATCATATATTGAACACACAGTAAGAGATTGTTAAACACTCTCTTACCATCGTTCCAGGCACCATTCCTAGCTGACCACGAAAACCTGATTTCTCATCACCACCCGCCATCTGAGATGCAAGTTGCTGGAAGAGAGGAAGTAGTTCAGTTAGATTAAATGTGCTGCATGTATTTATGTGCAGACATTACAGCCAGGAGACTAAATATGATAAATAATACACATTATTTTTCTCAATTGTGTTTTTTATTATACTACAAATAGACATGTAAAGATTAAGAGTGAATGTTAAAAGGTTTGTTAAAAGTGAATAGAAAACATTTGAGGATGACTTAAACATCACTTAACACTTTGAAATACTTACACCTGGAAATCCAGGATGAGTGGGATGTCCCGGTGGACCAGGAGGACCAGGATCTCCAGGAATTCCAGGCACGCCATCAGGTCCAGGTGGACCTGGCACACCCTATAAATGAAATAATTTCCAAATATGAATGAAGTTTTTTTGGAATTGTGACAATGCTTTTGTCAAATTCCCATCTTTGGTTTCCGTCATCTCATGTGAATTAGCTCTATCTCTGGACGATAGAACAGCAATTGTGAGATGCCACCCATTGCGATTCAAAATCAAGTGTTGGATCAAACTTTGAACAACTCATTTTGTGCAGAAATTTCCCTCCAGTGTTTTCATTAGTTTTATAATTCATAATCACTATACAAACAACAGTCAGTACATGTTGGTGATTAGAATAACTATTGCTGTAGCTTTCAATTGGAGGCTCTTATACATCCCTCATAGTATACCAATGTATCAGTATCTAAAAGTGTCCTTATAGGTTAGTAATTTTTATGTTAGTCTCATATGCTTTTCTGAAAGTCTGACTACTTCAAATAGTTCTTTGAGTTATTACATTGTCTAAACAGGAGTGGCCAGAAATGAGTTGTAAATATTTGTCAACTGATGGGACCCAGGTGGGACCCGGGGAGATGGTGAGGAAAGAGATCAATCTGAGACTGGTACAGTTGAGAACAGAAGCAAGTCAACCAGTCAGGGCAGGCAGGGACAAGGGAGGACTAATAAATTAAACTGCATTTATTTCAATGCAAGGGGCCTAACAGGGAAGGCAGATGAACTCAGAGCATGGAACTGGGATATCATAGCAATTACAGAAACATGGCTCAGTGATGGGCAGGCCTGGCAGCTTAATGTTCCAGGATACAAATGCTACAGGAAGGATAGAAAGAGAGGCAAGAGAGGAGGGGGAGTGGCATTTTTGATAAGGGATAACATTACAGCTGTGCTGAGGGGGGATATTCCCGGAAATACATCCAGGGAAGCTATTTGGGTGGAATTGAGAAATAAGAAAGGGATGATCAACTTATTGGGATTGTATTATAGACCCCCTAATAGTCAGAGGGAAATTGAGAAACAAACTTGTAAGGAGATCTCAGCTATCTGTAAGAATAATAGGGTGGTTATGGTAGGGGATTTTAACTTTCCAAACATCGACTGGGACTGACATAGTGTTAAAGGTTTAGATGGAGAGGAATTTGTTAATTGCGTACAAGACAATTTTCTGATTCAGTATGCGGATGTACCTACTAGAGAAGGTGCAAAACTTGACCTACTCTTGGAAAATAAGGCAGGGCAGGTGACTGAGGTATCAGTGGGGGAGCACTTTGGAGCCAGTGACCATAATTCTATTAGTTTTAAAAGAGGGATGGAAAAGGGTAGACCAGATCTAAAAGTTGAAGTTCTAAATTGGAGAAAGGCTAATTTTGACGGCATGAGGCAAGAACTCTGGAAAGCTGATTGGAAGCAGATGTTCGCAGGTAAAGGGACGGCTGGAAAATGGGAAGCCTTCAGAAATGAGATAACAAGAATCCAGAGAAAGTATATTCCTGTCAGGGTGAAAGGACAGGCTTGTAGGTATAGGGAATGCTAGATGACTAAAGAAATTGAGGGTTTGGTTAAGAAAAAGAAGGAAACATATGTCAGGTATAGACAGGATAGATCGAGTGAATCCTTAGAAGAGTATAAAGAAAGTAGGAGTATACTTAAGAGGGAAGTCAGGAGGGCAAAAGGGGACATGAGATAGCTTTGGTAAATAGAATTAAGGAGAATCCAAAGGGTTTTACAAATACATTAAAGACAAAAGTAACTAGGGAGAGAATAGGGCCACTCAAAGATCAGCAAGGCGGCCTTTGTGTGGAGCCGCAGTAAATGAGGAAATACTAAACAAGTATTTTGCATCAGTATTTACTGTGGAAAAGGATATGGAAGATATAGACTGTAGGGTATTAGATGGTGACATCTTGCAAAACGTCCAGATTACAGAGGAGGAAGTGCTGGATGTCTTGAAATGGTTAAAGGTGGATAAATCCCCAGGACCTGATCAGATGTATCCGAGAACTCTGTGGGAAGCTAGAGAAGTGATTGCTGGGCCTCTTGCTGAGATATTTGTATCATCGATGGTCACAGGTGAGGTGCCGGATGACTGGAGGTTGGCAAACGTTGTGCCACTGTTTAAGAAGAGCTGTAAAGACAAGCCAGGGAACTATAGACCGGTGAGCCTGACCTCGGTGGTGGGCAAGTTGTTGGAGGGAATCCTGAGGGACAGGATGTACATGTATTTGGAAAGGCAAGGACTGATTAGGGATAGTCAACATGGCTTTGTGCGTGGGAAATCATGTCTCACAAACTTGATTGAGTTTTTGAATAAGTAACAAAGAGCATTGATGAGGGCAGAGCAGTAGATGTGATCTATATGGACTTCAGTAAGGTGTTCGACAAGGTTCCCCATGGGAGACTGATTAGCAAGGTTAGATCTCATGGAATACAGGGAGAACTAGCCATTTGGATACAGAACTGGCTCAAAGGTAGAAGATAGAGGGTGGTGGTGGAGGGTTGTTTTTCAGATTGGAGGCCTTTGACCAGTGGAGTGCCACAAGGATCGGTGTTGGGTCCTCTACTTTTTGTCACCTACATAAATGATTTGGATGCAAGCATAAGAAGTACAGTTAGTAAGTCAGCAGATGACACCAAAATTGGAGGTGTAGTGGACAGTGAAGAGGGTTACCTCAGTTTACAACAGGATCTTGACCAGATGGGCCAATGGGTTGAGAAGTGGCAGATGGAGTTTAATTCAGATAAATGCGAGGTGCTGCATTTTGGGAAAGAAAATCTTAGCAGGACTTATACACTTAATGGTAAGGTCCTAGGGTGTGTTGCTGAACAAAGAGACCTTGGAGTGCAGGTTCATATCTCCTTGAAAGTGGAGTAGGTAGATAGGGTAGTGAAGAAGGCATTTGGCATGCTTTCCTTTATTGGTCAAGAGTATTGAGTACAGAAGTTGGGAGGTCATGTTGCGGCTGTATGGGATATTGGTTAGGCCACTGTTGGAATATTGCATGCAGTTCTGGTCTCCTTCCTATTGGAAAGATGTTGTGAAACATGAAAGGGTTCAGAAAAAAATTACAAGGATGTTGCCAGGGTTGGAGGATTTGAGCTATAGGAAGAGGCTGAACAGGCTGGGGCTGGAACGTTGGAGGCTGAGGGGTGACCTTATAGAGGTTTATAAAATTATGAGGGGCATGGATAGGGTAAATAGGCAAAATCTTTTCCCTGGGGTCGGGGAGTCCAGAACTAGAGGGCATAGGTTTAGGGTGGGAGGGGAAAGACATAAAAGAGACCTACGGGACAACTTTTTCATACAGAGGGTGGTACATGTATGGAATGAGCTGCCAGAGGAAGTGGTGGAGGCTGGTACAATTGCAACATTTAAGAGGCATTTGGATGCGTATATGCATAGGAAGGGTTTGGAGGGATATGGGCCGGGTGCTGGCAGGTGGGACTAGATTGGGTTGGGATATCTAGTCGGCATGGACGGGTTGGACCGAAGGGTCTATTTCCATGCTGTACATCTCTATGACTATGACACTATGATGAAGTAGACAAGGTTACTGTTATGCTGCTGTAGTTTAGTGATGAAATATACTCACAATTACAGCTTAAAATCAATTTTCATGTCAGTCAACTATCCTTGAAAAGCATCAACATCCAGAGGGCATCATAAATGACCATGGCCTGACTCATAACTGTGAGGCAGAAAGGCAGTGGCTAGGTTAGACTGGAATGAAGGACTATTGGTAAGGCCTCACCTAGATTTTTTGTGTTGGTTTACTGGCTGCCACCAAACAGACTGGGAGACCTGGTAGCTCTCAGACAGGAAGACAACTATAGGCCTGTAAGGCTATGGTAGGATGCATTGGATGATGTGGGGGAAGTGGGTGGCTAGGATTTTGGGCAAGGATCTCAGGTCACAAGAAATAGTTGAAAAGGATGTTGCAGTCTCAGAGTGCGACTTGGAAGTTACTGCTCTGGTGCATGCCAAGACAGACTTTGATTGCTCCTCAGTGACACTCTAGCCCAGATACTACAACTATACACAATCACAACAATATTTTGGCCTTTATTCTCAATACAAAAAATAGCTGCCATTACTCAGAGTCAAATGATGAACTATGGGATTCCAGGAAAATGGGTGGCAATGTATTTATGGCCAATTTACATCATGTCCAATTATTTATTTCTTGTGGAAAAACCTTGTCAACAAGTACATACATGAGCAGATACTGCAGTGAAATGTCAATGCTTTTCTTTGGGATTTTTCCAGAAATTGACCCTGACCCAAGGAGCTTTCAGTTTATTTGTATGTTGAATTGTGACATACTCAACAATTTGAACGTGTAAAAGATATTAAGTGGGTGGATTACAGAGTAAGGTAGTATTTGCAGCACAGTAACAAGTCCAACAGATCCACATCTATGTCACAGTAACAGAATATTCCTCCCTTTTTCATCAACCTTAATCATCTTATACTGAAAAACATTAGAAAATGAGAACCAGTTAGGAACAATTCAAAATTGAGACTGCTGTGCCATTTAGTGCATTTAAGGTTGAACATCAACCTCAACTCAGTGTTCTGGTTCACTCTACATAGCCTTCATTCCTTGAGAGATCAAAAATGTATCTATTTCAGCCTTAAAGATATTCAAATATGG
Organism: Chiloscyllium plagiosum; assembly: GCF_037043375.1. Taxonomy (NCBI): domain Eukaryota; kingdom Metazoa; phylum Chordata; class Chondrichthyes; order Orectolobiformes; family Hemiscylliidae; genus Chiloscyllium; species Chiloscyllium plagiosum. The sequence continues at coordinate 1,422,758 of NW_028270145.1, forward strand.
AATATCAATAATTCTGTGGAGAGATGAATTCCAAAGAATCATAAATTTATGAGTGAAGAGCTTTCTTGTCACCTCCATCTTAAATAATCTGTCCCTTATTCTAAGAGGGTGCACACATGTCCAGTGTTGGTAAAAATAATGACTGCAGATGCTGGAAACCAGATTCTGGATTAGTGGTGCTGGAAGAGCACAGAAGTTCAGGTTCTCTGCCTCTATTCCTGATGAAGGGCTTTTGCCCAAAACATCGATTTTACTGCTCCTCGGATGCTGCCTGAATTGCTGTGCTCTTCCAGCACCACTAATCCAGAACATGTCCAGTGTTCCCCAGCCAAGGGATGCATTCATACCAAAGGGCCAAATGCACAAGACAGGTGGGGCAATTTACTTTCAAAATCCCCAAAATACCTGAGAAAGTTCAACCATTCCTGAAGAAGGGCTCATGCCCGAAACGTCGATTCTCTTGCTCCTTGGATGCTGCCTGACCTGCTGCGCTTTTCCAGCAACACATTATCAGCTCTGATCTACAGCATCTGCAGACCTCACTTTCTCCTCAACCATGGGGATGACCAATCAGTGAAACTGTGAACCATGAGTAGACCAGACAGAGGAGAAGCTGCTCCTCCCCTCCTGAGAACTGCCTGGCAGGCTCCCATTGCCTCTTTATGCTCTCCTTTGCCTTACAGCCTGTCCCCAGAAGGCTTGAAAAGTCAAGGCACAAATTTTGAAATTGTTCTTCGGATGCCCAGGTCAAATCAATTCACATAAATAGTGAGAAACAACCATTCTGACATAAGTCCTTGAGGATGCTTGCCAGTTTGAGCAGGTACCCTTAACTCCTATTCCATGTTCTCTGCTTTTTTTTTACCCACCTTGATGTACTTGCTTCTACTTGTACCCTAACTCCATGTGTTCCAAATTTAGTTGTCAAAGGTCTTTCAAAGAAATCCAAATCTATTACCTTACCCTTGATTACTCTCTTGTTACCTCTTCAGAACAATTTAATAAGAATGTTCAAGAATGGTCTTCCACTTTACAATTTTGCTGACTTGGGAATCTAGGACTTGGAGGGACAGTCTTAGAATAATGAAATCAACTTTGAGAGATGAGGGATGTTTCTTTTCTCGAACGGTTGCATTTCTTTGAAATTCTCTACTCCCAGAAAGTTGTGAGTGCTCCATCATTGAATATATTGAAAGTTGAGACAGACAGTTTTTTTAATCTCTCACAGTATCAAGGAATTTGGGGAGTAGGTGATAAAATTGAGTTGAAGCCAATGATCAGCCAATATCATATTAGAAGAAGTACCAAGCTTGACAAGCTATATGGTATACTCTTGCTTCTGCTTCACATGTTCTCAGTAATTATCTCCCCACTTTCTATATTCAATTGTTTTATATCTCTTTTTGATCTTTTCCAATGTCATGCTTACGGATAATTGCATTGTGCAATTTCACAATATCATACTAGATATGTAAGTAACCCTTTTTGCACCTCCAAACAATCTATTGATCATTGTATAGCTTCATCAGGCTATTTCGGTGATGGAAATAACATACTCTATATATTCAGTCATTGAAAAGTGTCATATCATTACTCACTGGTGGTCCCTTCTGCCCTTCTGCACCTCTTGATCCTTGTGAGCCTGGTGGTCCCTGTAAAGTAAACAAAATTATTTTTTATGAAAAATAAATTAAATGTTAGGAATAATATGTATGAAAAAACACATAAGGTGAAGAAGAATATCCTCTTACAATATATCAAGACATGACATTATACAGGAGAACTTTGAGTGCCATAGGATTGAGGTGATGTTTCCTCATAAACATATTACATTACCAACCTTTCTGAAAGACTTCATATTTTTAGTTTCCCAGGAATCTAGTTGAACTATTTACATAATCATTGCTTCTTTTACAATTTCTGACAGCTGTTACCTATCTCCCTCATAGGTTTAAGTTAATGCATTTTTAAAATTTCCATTACATATGTAGCAGGTTTATACATTTTTGGATGTACTGCTGCAAATTAATGGTCCTTTAGAAGCTATTATTCAATGATCTAAAACCAACATTACAATGGTCTACAGGCTCCATGCCAATGAGATCAATCAAATTTCAGCTCATGGTAAAAATTTACAATACACAGTAAACCTCCATCAACTGTTTAATGAGATTCATTTAGCACATTATATTTAATACAGTTTGTTTTATCATTACTACAGTGTGTAAATATCCAATGAATCTCTTTACATTTTAATGGATTGAGATATTGCAGAAAGTTCCTAATGAATATTCCTGCTGCCCAATGTTCCAATAATTTTTAGTGTCTCTGAAAAGATCGGGCAAATCTCTTGAAATAGGCAAAAACTTTTCTTTTGTTTTAGATAACTGTACTAGGATCTCAATACATTGAAAATAACTCTTTAAAGAGTATTACAATCGTGGTCAGAACCACAAATTACTGGTGATGCTTTCAACTTGTAATCACAAACTGAGTTCGTCAAAAGAGGGCTCTTGCTGCCAAATATGGCTGTGGGAGTAAGTTACGGGGCTATCTGGAGAGAATAACCAATGAAATTAGTACCTAAAATGTTAAAGAAACTTTGAATTGACTGGACTGTGATACCTTGTGACTACAAAGATAATAAGGGCTGAAGACCCCTGCTCAATGGCAAGTTACTTCCTGTAGATTATATTTCAAACTGAAAATACATGTCATGTTTCTCCCATTGTCAAATACACAAGGAAAGGACTAAAAAGTCAGTTTCAAATCTACTGGAGTATGCTAGTGGGACTGAACATTCTTGCATGCTCCCGCCTGCATTTCAGTATTAGTGTGTGCTCTGAAGGTCATAGTTGAAGAGCTACCTCTTAAGGCACGCTTGTGTTGCATGTAAAAACTGTCTCTCACTCAGAATACGGCAAATCAGTTGAAAAAGGAAAATAGGATGTTTTATTTCTAATCTATACCAGCTAGTAGTGGATTATTAATTCTTTTCTCATTTCGTAACTAGTAAACTCTTGTTAATTCAAGAAAGATTGGCTAAATTATCATCATTTAAAACATAAGTTTATTTGGGTCCAGAATAAAGATATCATTTTAAAGTTAATCTTGTTGCAATAAATTAAGCATGTGAGGGATTGAAAAAAGCGAGCCAGCTCCTCACCATGGAATTCATCATGTATCCTGGGATATCCTGTCTGCAACCATAACAAATTGGGGAACTTCACTTAGGGTCTGGCCATAATCAGATCATGTATTAAATGTGAGAGAGCATTTCTGCTTTTGCTGCAATCAGCAAGCTGGGCACTTGAAAGGACACTGGATTTCAGAAGTGAAGTTATAGTCAGGGTTCTACTCAAATCAACATATACAGACTCTTCCACTAGCCAATGGGGCACGTTGGAAAGATGCTATGCTGGCTATTTTGTTCTGAGAACTGGTGAAATTTGTAGGCATGGCTGGTATCAATGGAAATAAAATTCAGGAAAGATGTGAAATGCACTGCCATCTTACTGTCACCCATCGGATGTAAATGTAGTGTAGTGTTAAACTCCAGAAATAACTGGGTGTTTTGTAAGTCTACCTAGCTTTTATTTAAATATTACCCCATTATCTAATGATTAAATGTACAATGGTTACTTGACACCCAAAGAATAGTAGGGGTCTGAAAAGGTAGAAGAGGCAGAAACTCTTAACTCATTTAAAAGATGTTGCTAAGTGCAGGGATATGCATCAAATGCTGAGCAGTGAAAGTAGGCTGGTTGGCTTGGGTTTGTTTTTGGTTGGCACAGACATAATGGGCCAAATGACCTCCTTCTGTGCCATAGCTTTTCAAAGATCCTTACTCTGTCCATGTGTGAATCGAAACATGTGCAGAGTTCTCTGGTAAACAACATGGTTACAGCTGGAGTCAAGCAGGAATGAAGCAATCTAAACAGGAAATCTGCTGGACTACAAAGCATCAACAAAAGATTAAAGTCATTTAAATCTATTAAATGTAAAAGATGATATGCTGTAAAATATATGAGTTACTCCACATCCCAATTCTATTTATTCCATTACTCAGACTTAACATGGCATTCCCCTCGCCTTTCTAAAAGTTTCAGCAAAAATTTTCAACATGTCAATAATTCAGCTGCCTTGCTGAAAATAAATGCTCAGACTTAATTTCACACATGATTTTCTGTAATTACTTCTGGTAGCACAAGTTGTCACTTACTGCTGCGCCTGGTGGTCCTCTTATTCCAACAACCTGATATAAACATGAAAAATGTCAATCAGCAATAGTAAAGTGATAGAAAATGGTATCACCAACTTTAGTTATACACTTAATTCTTACTCTTATTGACATTACTCAATCTTTCAGTATTAATATACAGAAAACAGTTACTCAAATGGACAGCTTTGAAAATATGCTGTAACCAATGCAAATACAAATGGTCAGTCTAAAACAAGGGATGAAGATAAATAATTTTAAATCACTTACTCTGCGGACTTCTCCTGGTTCACCTTTTTGTCCCTATTGAGAGAGCAGAATTGCTTCAGATTGGAAGCACTTTATGATCTGTTTCGACAAATACATTATTCTTGAATTGTAATCCTACAGTACATAGTTGGAAAACCTGTTCATATTATCCTATTGCGGTACTGATGTTTTTTTTTTAAAATGATTACTTCATGTCACCCTAAAATCCCATACTAACAGGTAAAGCTGTGGGTCTGCTGTCTTACGTAATCATTATTATTTTTTTCTCTCAACTTCTACATTAATAGCTTAAACTAAAATAGCTTAAGAAAACAACAAAAGTCAAACTCTATTGCTGCTGCTGCTGCTGCTGCTGCTGCTGCATGTAGCTCCCCTGCCAATGCATTTGCCATTGCTGTCTACTTTGCTCTCTGTCTTGTGCCATCCTTTATTGTAGCTTATCTATGATACCTCTGTACAACTATATCCAGGTGCACCCCTCTTGCTGCTGCCCTCCACTTTGTCCTCCAGAACAGATCTCTGTAGCTCCAGAACAGATCTCAACTCAAATCACATGACTTAAACACCTTAGAAAGTTCTTTTTGCTCATGTGTTTTCAACTACCTTGCCCTTTTACTTATGGGCCATGTATGCCTTTTCACTAACACTCATACTTTTTTAAGACAGAGGGAATAAGGTGAAATAAAGATTGAAAATGGTGCATAGCTTTAAGCTGATATTTTCTTACCAAAGAGTGAACGTGGTAATGCTGATTTTTTTTTACACAATCTTACACCCTGCTAAAGTGGAACCTGTAACTGCTGTAAACTACTTCCTTTAATGATCACTAAGAATATCCCAATATCTGAATGAAAACAACATTATCAGGAAGAAAAAAATTCTCAAATCTGTTTTTTTTTCACCTTCTCTTCATTCCTTTTTTAATTTCTACCAAAAAATAACAAGTATTTGATTTGCTTTGTAGAAACTTGGCTATTAATCTATTAACTGAAAATCAGAATATGTTGGGATGAAATTTGCCTCCAATGATAACATAAAATTAGTATCGGCAAATCTCATTTTACAACCCACTTGATACTAATTTCTCGTCAAACTTTCAGGATAAGCAATGTGAATTGCACATTCTAGACTACCTCCCAAGACAAAGTTCTCTCCCAATATTTTAAAGCAGACTTTACACATCACTATCTTAAAACAATTGCAAAATGAATTGTTGCTTTTATATCTACAGAAATGTTTACAAAATGCTCCTTACCTTTTCTCCTCTTGAAACTGGACAAGAAAAAGAAAGGTTTGTGTTAGAATAATGTTCGCGATTATCAATCCACCTTTGCACTTAACAATGCCCAAAACTGCTCAGGGTGGCCATTTAAAATCAGGTTGACCATTCAGTAAACACACTTTTAGAGTCTAAGACTTGCTTTAGAACTCAGTCAACAAACTCAGCAAAGACACCTCACAGGGAATTACAGTATAAAGGAATAATATGGAATTAGCTGGGGTCTGGGGATTCAAGGCAAGTGAAGGGTTGTGGGGGGGGGGTGGTAATGCAGGATAAGGAGTGAGCTGCGTGTAGGGATGGTGGGACAGTGAAGGTGCTGACGAGTTTGTGGTGGGTATGGGTATGATGTTGCTGATGAATGTTTGAGAGTGTGGAATACAAGATAGAACTACAGAATCCCTAACATGTGGAAGCCTGTCAAGTCCACATAGAACCCTCAAAGAGCATCCTGCCCAGATCCACCCCTTCCCTGTACTCCTGCATTTTCCATAACTAATGCAATTAACCTAAATACCTTTGGACTTTGGCAGGAAACCTGAGCACTCAGAAGTAAACCATGCAGGCACAGGAGAATGTGCAAACTTCACAAAGTCAGTTGCTGGAGGTCAGAATCAAACAGGGCCCTTGGTACTGGGAAGCAGCAGTGCTAACCACTGAGCCATCGTGTCACCCCAGATGGAGGATATTGAAAAGGGTATTATTTTAAATGATTGCAGATGATGGGAGATATACAGGGATCTGAAGAACTATGCCAAATGATAAAATAAAAAAAGAATTTGAGCAAACAAAAATGGTCCAATGCTGAATATATAACTATAAAATATTGGAAAACTATCCTAAACATAACTGCCTATGTAAGCAGCATAAAAAGTATTGCAATTGTTTTACAGCCTGAACAAAAAAACATGTTATCAGTTGTGGGATATATTCCTTCTCTTCAGATTGTCAATCATTAATGATTGCACTTGGGAAGCATTTTAAAGCCATTGTGAATAGAATCAGCTCAAAGATGAAAAACACTAATAGATTATGTCTATTTCAGCATATTTTTATGCTTTACCCCCTCAGCCAGAGATACCAAGCTCAGTGATTGGAATGTCTTTATCAAATGTAATCTAAAAGTGATCAGAACAAAATCATCTCATAAAATTAGCAGATGAGTAATGTCATATGGCCATTTTAAATATCTATCCATTAATATAATCAACAGCATTTTCAAATGTATTCTGGCTTGCGTATAGATTGCGACAAATCTATTGAGAAATTGCAAAACTCATTGAAAACTGTTTTATTTTAATATTTTGTGAACATTGTCTAAAGAATTCAACATGTTAAATCTTTCCTTCTTAATACTTTTCACAAGGACTTACTTTGGCAATTCAACTAAATCACATTTTTTATTCATGACTTAAATAATAACATAGAAAAACATACAATATATACAAGTTTGCTAAAGATGACAAGATTGGTGGCATCAGTAATATTAACTGGATCTTAACATTGACAAACTAGCATTGAGAGATTAAGAGAGTGAATCAAATAGTGACAATTGGTTATTTCCTACCAAGTAAGGATATTGTATCTGGCAAATGAGACATATTGTCTTGACTCATCTTATATACTTCAAAAGTTGGTTCTTCTGCTCCTTGGATGCTGCCTGACTGCCTGTGCTTTTCCAGAGCTGCACTCTCGACTCTGATCTCCAGCATCTGTAGTCCTCACTTTCTCAGGGAGAATCAGCACGACCATTTACAAGTATTATTCGTTTTTTTCAACTCTTCCATATTTTGGGTTATTCTAGACCAATAACTAACAGATCTAAATTTGATTTTTATTAAAAATGGTGAACGACAAAGAACATTGAAGGCTGAGGTTTTTAGAATTAACGGCAATTGATAAAGTAACCGCCTTCTGCCAAGCTATGATCGGAAACATCGGAACACATTGTAAAATCAGGGCCAGGCACATGCAAAACATAAGTTCGGAAACACTGTTTCACACAAGAACTGGGAGAACAGTGAATCATTCATCCACAAAAAGCACTGGATGTCATTGCAATTAAGAATTCTATGTCTGAGGGGGACAGGTTTGCACTAGCCATGCTAAAGGCTAGTGAAAGACCATGATATTTCTGATCAAGAGGATAGAGATGGATGGATCAGCCCTGATCTTCCTGAATGGCAGATCAGATCTCACCGCCCACACCATTCTTATGTTCCAATAAAGTTTTGTAACAAAGGCTTACATAACTTATCTGCATATTCAACTTGATCGAAGAAGAGGAAAATCCCTACATCCAAGCTTGCAGTTGAGGAATACCATGCAAACTATTCACAGGTTGGATTTTGTCATCACTCAGATTAAAACTGGAGTCCACCCAGCTTCAGTGAGTGGCAATTGTTGAATGTGCAGCTAAACTGAGTCTGATCTTTACTATGTTCCCACCATCCTCTTTCGATATAGGTTAAATGATCTACGTGGTTTGATTGGTTTAATGGGGTAGTACTTACTGGTGTAGCTAGAAGAGGTTCTTATATTGAACAAGTAGTCTATTCCATGTTAGCATCTAGTCACAGATTATATTGAAATGTTAGACTTTGTTACAGAGACCAGATAGAGGATCTAGATGTTAGGTTTTAATCCACTGAGATCATAAGCTGTTTCCGCACTAGTCCAAATGATATAACTTTAGGAGGTGGTGCTCAATAATAACCCTTTCAGATGCATATACAACAGTCATTGATGAATTATGTTTCATAATTTTGATAGTTTGAAACAATGCAAGTCACTTACTGTCAGGATACAGGTCTGTTTCACTCGATTGACATATAGGACAGCATTCTCCTATTGGAATTATCTTTCTATCACAGTCAAATAGTTCGTCACACGTGATTTCATCGCATAGTGTTATTCCTTCATCACACACACAGATTTGACAGGGTTCTGGTTTCCAGACATCTTTGTTTTGGTAGTGGTTGCCATATTGGGTGCAGCTTAAAGGATCTAATGAAAGCAAAGAAAAAGGGAAATTATTTGTAAAATTCACACAAATCATATATGACATAAAACTGCACTGGAGGAAGGAGGTTAATTATTTTTAAATATGCTGTTTCATTTTGTAGGAAGTCCACAGTTGCAATATTCTTATTATTGCCTAAAACAGAAGGATAATGTAAATGGAAATGTTGTCAGCTTTATTGTTAGAATTAGCCACCATGTGAGAAGGAGGAAAGATGTTACTGTCTGGACTTGGCTATCAGTTATTAGAAAGAAACCAGACCTGCAGGTAAATGGTGTTTTAGTTTTGAAAACCGTGTCAGATTCTCAGACTGAGAATACAGTAATCAGATGGAATACTCCTGCAAATGTGAGGTTTTATAACATTTCATTAGATCATCTCTTATGGGTTCTGCTTAACAACAAGCTGGTTATTAGGGAGACTGCAAGCCCGCATTGAAACCTGCTCTGCCCCCAGCAACATATTTATATCTGAAACTTCTGAACTTTACTGTGGACAGATTTTCTGTCTCACAAACATTTTAGGCAAGAAAAGAGAGAAAGAGAGAGATCTCTCAGCCACAGTACATTTCCGCAAGAGTTCTTCAGGTTAGTGTCCTAAGTCCGAACATCTTCAGTTACTTCATCAATGACCTTCCCTCCATCCTAAGGTCAGAGTAGAAATAGTTATTGATGACTGCACAATGTTCAGCACCATTCATGACTTATCACATACCGAAGCAGTCTGTGTCCAGAAGCACCAAGACCTGGACAACACATATTGCTTCGGTATCAGATTGCGCTGATAAGTGGAAATTAATGTTTGCATTACAAAACTTCCAAACAATGACCATCCCCAGCAGAAGCAGCCAACCATTATTTCTTGACATTCCATGGCATTAAAATTGCTAAATGACCCACTACCAAAATTCTAGGGGTTACATTGACCAGACACTGAACTGGATGAGCCTATAAATATTGTGGCTATAAGAACAGGCGTCCTGTGGTGAGTAACTCACATCCCCAGTACTTATCAACCATCCACAAGGCACAGGTGAGGTGTCTGATGGAATACGCTCCACTTGCCTGGATGGGTGCAGCTCCAAAAAACACACAAGAAGCTTGATACCATCCAGGACAAAGCAGTCTGCTTGACTGACACCCAATCCACCTTCAAAATCTATTCCATGACACAGTGGTGGCATCAGTGTCTACTATCAACAAGATTCAAGACTGTAATGTATCAGGTCTCCTATAGGCATTCTAACACGTGACCTCTAACACTTAAAGGACAAGGGCAGCCAATGCATGGAAAGACCACAACCAGCAAGTTCCTCTCCAAACCACGCATTATTCCGACTTGGAAATATATAATTATTCCCAGTGTTGATAAGGTATCACTATATTTATGGATTGGAATAGCTACCTATAAAAGACTCTACCTTTTATAATATAAGAACACTGCATTGTACTATCCTCTTTCTATGATGGGATTGGTTGGCTCAATGACTGGATGGTTAGTCTGTAATGCAGAGTAATGCCAGCTCTGTGGGTTCAATTCCTGCAACAGCTGGCTTGGTTTTTTTGAAACCCTGGAGGGAATAGGTCAGGGTTGGCAGTATAAATGAGTATTTTTGTGGAGTCCCAGTGTAAGAGCTTATTGAAGGATGCCTTAGTTTGTGTGTGATGAAGTCATTATTGAAGTGCATCGTTTTGTCTGGTCTCCGATTGAGGATTTACTATGTGTGGTTAATCTTCAATCTAGACATGGCCATATGTCCCATTCATTTGTCTTCATTGGAAAATAATATCCATAGTTGAATATAAATGAAGCTTAATCTGAAATTGTCCGATTTCCATCTACATGCAACTACATGTTTCTTCACAAATAAGATTGCAAAGTTCAGAGGAAAGCTTTTCATGCACAGAGGAGATCATAGAATCCCTACAGTGTGAAATCAGGCCATTAGGCCCAATAAATCCACACCGACCATCCAAAGAGTATTCCACCCAGAGCTATTCCCCTACTTTTACCCCTGACTAATGTACCTAACCTATACATCCCTGAAAACAATGGGCAATTTAGCACAGCCAATTCACCTAACCTGCACATCTTTGGATTGTGGGAGGAAACCAAAGCACCCAGAGGAAACCCACACAGACATAGGGAAAATGTGCAAACTCCACACAGACAGTCGCCTGAGGCTGGAATTGAACCCAGATCCCTGGTGCTGTGAGGCAGCAGTGCTAACCACTGAGCCACCACTGTTCTAACTGTACCTCATTTAAACTACCAATACAAATCCACAATTTTTTTTTCTCATTCTTTCAGGACCGTTGAATGATAACATGCAGTGAAGGATGTAAGAAACTAAATCCAGTAATTGTTCACTGATGCTTTAGCCTTGAGGGCCTTTAATCGCACAGCCACAAAAAAAATCTCAAATTAATCCTAGGAGTGATTGAAATGTTTGAAGTAATAGCATTTGAAAATACATAAGGATACAATTAATCATTAGCATGATATTCATCTCAATGGAATTTCCTCTTCAAAGAGTTCCATATGTCCAGTATGGTTTGATAGAGTTTGAACGTATATCTGTACTTTCCAGTGGTATTGAACTAAACTGCTTATAAGGGTCTTGCAGTCTATGTCTAGTCTATAGGTAAAAGGTGAAGTTGCCTTAGTCCCAGTGGACCATAGGGCTCATCTTTCATTTTTTTTTATTCATTCACAGAAGAGGGCATCACTGGCTAGGCTGGCATTTACTGCCTCTCTCAGAGGGCCGTTAAGAATCACCCATATTGCTCTGTGTGTGGGGCCACATGTAGTCCAGATAAATAAGGATGGAAGTTTCCTTCCCTAAAGGCCATTAGTGAACCTGATGGGTTTTCCTACAATTGATAATGGATTCATGGTCATTATTAGACTCTTAATTACAGATTTGTATTGAATTCAAAACCCAGAATCTGGTGGTGCAGGATTTGGACATTACCTGGGTCAACAGTCCAGCATTAATATCATGAAACCATTGCCTGACCTAGAGAGAGTGAGGGTGAGAAAGACCCTCAGACAAGAGATGTGGTTGAGGAAGAGAGTCCTTTGTGCTGATGTTGGAAATGAACCCTCACTGTTGGGCATCATTGTGCATCACAAACCAGCTATCCAGTCAACTGAGCTAACAGACAGTCAATGTGACACATAATGGAGTTGGGGAAAGAGAAGACACAGATGAAGATGGAATTCAGGGATATGAAAGGCCATTTATCTTTCTGGGTTCATAATTGTGGGTCCTTGGTTTGGGGTTAGCATTATTTTATATTTCAGTGTCTGTGTTCAAAGGTAATGAAATTTCCTCAACCAGATTTTATGTAATTTTAAAAGAAGCATTGAATCACAAATGCTACAATTGAAAAATAGATTGGATATGAAATGTTAATTTTACATTCCAAAAAATATCATGCTATTAATTTGCTGGTTTGAGGGTTGTTTAGTTTGAAAGCATTGATTTTGTTGAGCTGCAGTTATGACAAGAAAACACTGATAAACATGGAAACATGGACTGATTGGACTGAAAAGTCTGTTTCTGTGCTGTATGACACTATGACTCTGTGTTTCCCATCTTGCCACCATGTGACAACATGCTCCCACTGCATGATAACGTGTTCCTACACCTGTTATGAAGTTGTGGACGTGTACTGTACCTTTAAGGGAGCTGAAACTTCTGGCTGGCATTTAAAAATGTAACATTTGGTTGTGAAACAAATAGTTGGAGCTGCATTGCCATGGTACACAACAAATTCAAATTCAGCTAATCAGCTTAAATTATGCCCCAGATACCAAAATCCAATCGAATTTTACTGTTTTGGACGGCATCAAACCAATGAGCCGGTCCGATGTTTTGGGTTATATAAAATTGGGTATTTGAACAGTTGTGGAGAACAGCAAAGAGCAGCCAAGCACCAACAGACTGCCAACAGAGTAGCTCCCTGAAAGGTAACTGTCCATAAGAAAGTTGTGCAGCAGAAGACCGAAGACAACCAAGAGGAATCTACAGAGGAAGTTCAATATCCGAAGATGACAACTGGTTTTGAAAATTGATTTCCCATAAATTTAAGAGGGAGTTTATTGGACCTGTAATGTAGAGTGGGAAGTAAAAAGAGGTTTAAGAGAAAGGAGTTGTAAATAGTTGTTGTTTAATGCTCTCTTTTAGACTTAAAGAAAACAATTGTTAATTTTTTCTTTAAGTAGAGATATTTGGGATAGTTCGTTGCGTCTCAAAATTTAACAGATTACGGCGCAAGATGAGCTTTTCTGTGTGTCTGGTTTAAATTAGCACAAGGGTTTATCCCATGTCGTAACATACCTCAGTGAGTGATAACATGTTGTTGGGGGAGGTGATGGTCTAGTGGTATTATTGCTAGACTGTTAATCCAGAGAACTAGGTCATGTTCTGGGGACCTGTGTTCAAACCCTGCTATGGCAGATGCTGCACTCAATATAAGTCTAGTGATGACCATGAATCCAATGTCAACCCCATCTGATTCATTCATGTAGAGAGGAAACTGCCATCCTTACCTAGTCTGGTTACATGTGGCTCCAGACCTATAGCAATATGGTTAACTCTTAACTGCTCTCAGGGTAATAAATGCTGGCCTAGCTTGCAATCCCCACATCCCATAAATGAATTAAAAACAAAAGTCCCTTGTTCCACTGTAAATGATAATGCTCCCACATTCTATTGCATGTCAGCTTCACCCTGTTGTTAGAGCCACAAAATAGAAAATAATCCATCCAGTCACTAAAGTCAAATCACTGTGCCCGAGGGAACGCCACCACTGGATTTTTCCACACCCTGTTTCTGGTTTAATTAAAGCTATAGGTTCTCCTATCTATTTTCAAACTAGTTCTTTAACAGGTGTGCTTTCATGACAGATAGAAAAGGAAAGAAAGGTCAAATTGACATTGTCTCAGATAACATGATCTAAATTCAACGCATTCTTCCAATTTTCTCATGCGATCATTGAAAGTAGGATGACAGCTTAATACCAAGATGAGAAAGACATTGAAACACTGTGTGCATGCTCTGAACCTTTGCTTTCATTTTCTGATGTCATGACAAATATTGAGCACAGAATTAAGACTAATGTATTATAAAGCCCTAACATGAATTTTGTAAACTTGTCAGAAGATATAGTTAGAAGTGTGCATTTTTGATGGGAAGCTTAACATAATATGTTTACAGTTCAAAATCTAAATTCACACTGCAGCAAGACCTTTAAATAATCAAAATTAATGGTTGGAAGATCTTGGGCAGATGTATAATTGAATTTCTGATATATATTTGAGCAGGTGAAACTCCCCATTTGGAGTATTGGTATGGATAAGCAATTCCATATTCTGCAGTTCTGGCTTGCATATTAACATGCAATTAGTTTTATTAAGTTAAACAAAGTGTGGAACCTACCACACAATGAAACAAGCCAAAAATCAGCTTATAAAAGGCCAGAGTATACGACTATCACAGTATACGACTATTGGCCTTTATCTAATTTCCCATAAATTTACACTTCTTTCTGTTGTAAATATTTGGAAGCTTAAGTACAAATACAATTAAATGTAAAGAAATGGAAAGTAATCATTATCAATATCTAGATCATGTATCCCAGCTATAATGTAACTTATGAATTAAACCTCACCTGTAGCAAATGAGATAATGCTATTAAAGCACACCCCAAGACATTGGGTAGACATTGCTTTAGGAATTTAGCACCAAATGGCTCGGATGCAAAGGAGCAGGTTGACTCACTGAGCTGGAGACGTGGGGCTGAATTTTCCCATTCCCACCCACAAACAATCAATCTTTTTTTTCTCTCATTGTCAAGAATCTCACTTTATTTCGTTCGCACCGACTTTATCCACATTTCTTCCAATTGCCCTGTCACTCAGGCACAAGAAACATTCTGTCATGTGTCATCTTTGCAGTTCCAGTTCTTTTAAAGATCAAGCTTTCCACATATTCTCAGTTTCTCTGAATTGCAGTGGGTCAATGACTGCTCACATCTTATTAGTTTATTATCTTTCCCAATCCAAGTTCTCCAAAAATCTTGAGGTGGCTCTCGAGCGTCTAATTGCAGTACAATTTGAGTTTTAATCAAAGCTGGTACCTCCAAGTCCCTCAACTTCTCAGCTGCATCAAACAAATAATGTTCATGAGCTTCCTTTACCCACTCTTACCTGAACTGAGCAAGGAAGTAACTCCCCAGAATCCTCATTCTGGAGACAGGGACATGACAAAAGTAGAGGCAGGGGGATCCTGATGAAGAGGCCAGGGAGGGGGAAGCGCTCACAGATGCAGAGTTTTTGGGATTGATGTGTTGGAGTGAGGGACTCATGAAGGAGGCACTCAGAAATGTATAGGCTTTCCTACTTGTAAGTCTGCCAGCATTGTGATATTGTATCCTTCCTTTTGGATCTGAGTGCACAATTTCAAGTTGTGGAATACTTTGTTAAGCTGCAGTTGAAATATTGTATGCAGTGCTAGGAATGCTATTGCAAAGAAGGCTTAAAAGCAAGAGTAAAGGTTCAACATAATTTTACCAGGACATTGTTAATGGGAGGAAATTACCTAAGAGAGATTTGAAAAGTGTTATTACTACAGTCAAGAATGCTGGATGGAGTCAATTGCTTTATTTTATGCTGCAAGGCAGTATTACTGTTACCTGTGCATTTAAATGCCGGTCTAAGCTGTGAGTGATTCTATCGACACTGTCTTTGAAGCTAGTTGCTTCTTAACAGTAAGTAAGGCTCTGTAACTCCTTATATACTATAATATGCTTCTATTTACCATCTGTATACAATAGGTTATCAAACACATTGTTCTAGCATAGTATCCACTAGCCCTCTCTTTACTTGCTCATTCTAGACAGTGTCTTTTCTCTTCCTGATGTCAGGGTCATGAGATCAGTAACATCACTTTTGCACAATTCTAATTTTGCCACAACAGTGAAGAAGAAAATGAGGTAAATATTGACAGATAGTTGTTTAGCCGCACACAATCTGAATGTAGCTGAAAAGCGAGATGACGGTGAACCTTTATCACAAGAACACCAAATTTCAAACTACTACAACTATGATTGACTGAGGAGTTGCCATGGAGCAAGATTTCAGATATTAGAGTCAGCTGATAGACATTGAATGTTAATCAAAACAACAACCGAAATATTTTCAACAACTCTGAATTTTATTGACTTCCCAATTTCACCCATTAGCAAAATTATGAAATCAGTTGCACTAGAATACCTATCAGGAAGATTAACATTGTAAAGGATTTCTAAAAATGACTGATTTCATGTTCTTTAATTTATCTAAGAATGGGAAATTAAGTTTGTATTTCTTTACTTGCCCTCAAAACATTGCCCTTTTATGGGTGGGGTGGGGTGGCGAGAATATCACCATAATATCTATCGCTTATAGTTTACCCTGAATGTATAATACAAATGATCCATCAAGCTCCGCTGATAATCTACTGACAACCACTAAAACTTCACAACCAGAAGGATTTCTAGCTCTGTCGCAATAATGTCATGTGACCTTCACCGTATTACCTAAATTATTCCAGCTACGGACTTCTATTTGTCTGTCTGCTGTAACCAGCATGAGATCACCTTCACATCCCATTATTTCTCTTGTACATTATAGTTTACTGAAGCAAGAGCCACTTCTGGACCCAGTCTCAGCATTTACATTGAGCTATGTCACTGTCCAATCATCACCACATTCTTCCTGATCAAGAACCACATGCAGAGCATTCAGCCAACATTTAAACTGGCCCATATTTTATCTTGCACATGCCATTATTATAATTGGCCAATATTTTATCTTGCACATTCCATTGTTATATTTTTCCTACATCAATACAATGGATCTGGCAGGATGAACTTGGCTTTATTAAAACTGCCAAATACACCGGACCTAAATATAATGGGTGTCATGTGGCATTCAACATGGTGATGCAAAGCAAAGGATTAATACAATATGGTCTGCGAAGCTGCAACAGAAGCTATCCAGCTTGTTTTAGGAGATGCATAAATGGTGATTCTCCATGTTTCCACCATCTCCTTACCTTTTGCAATCATCTTAACAAGAGTTACACCTCCCCTAACTTAATTGACTCCTCACTACCTTTCAAACCACTGCTTGGAAGAAGGAGCAAATTACTGCAGATGTTCAAATCTGTACTGAAAACAAAAAAAATCACTGGAGCACTGTGGCATGCCAAGGACAGACAAGTGGCTATTTGAGCAAGATCTGTGTTAAAATAGCTGGTTACTGGAAAGTCAGAGATCATTTGCAAAGTAGTCACCCAAAGCAACACTCCAGCGATTCACAGCACAACCTGGAGGAAGAACATTAACTTCAGACTCAGTACTTTACAAACTTCTCGACTTAATATTGAATTCAGCACCTTCAGATTGTGAACCCATTCTCCTGCCTTTCATTTCTTTTAGCTTAACTTGTTGCATTGTTTGTCATCATATCCTCCATCCCTATTCCCCATCCTCCTTTCCAATGGGACTGTCTGTTCTTTCCTGTTTGGAAGTTAGACACACCATTTTTCTGCCATTCTCATACTTCGATCACTTAATCAGCACTATTGGCAGCCTCTGTCCCCCAGCCTCTGCGCCATACACCCTGACATTGCATTAATGCTGTCCCCCCACACTTCACGTCAACTCTGATGAAGAGTCATCTGGACTCAAAATGTTAGCTTGCTCTCTCTCCATAGTTGCTGCTTGACAAACTGTGATTTCCAGCATTTTTTGCTCTCCCTCGAAGATACTGTTCATAATTTCTTCTCAGCCTTTGTATTTTCCAACCTATTCCATGAATTTCTCTATGTCTTCCTCTCTGCCTACTCCCCAACAGAGTTTTCTGTCACCATCCCATGGGGTGACTTGGTGACTCAGTGGTTAGCACTGTAGCCTCACAGCACCGGGGACCTGGGTTCGATTCCTGCCTTGGGTGACTATCTGTGTGGAGTTTGTATATTATCCCTGTGGGGTGTGCTTTGAATTCCTCCCACACTCCAAAATTGTGCAGATTAGGTGAATTGGTTATACTAATTGGCCAAACTTGCTTGGGGATGCCTAGGTTAGGTGCAACAGTCAGGGGTAAGTACAGGGTAGGGGAATGGGTCTGGGTGGGTTACTTTTCGGAGGGTCGGTGTGGACTTGTTGGGCCGAAGAGCCTGTTTCCACACTGCGGGTATTGTAATCTCTCAGTTGGAGAGCCAAGTGCACGTGCAGCTGCACCAATTTTGTGGGTGGCACGGTGACACAGCGGTTAGCACTGCTGCCTTACAGCGCCAGAGACCCGGGTTCAATTCCCACCTCAGGTGACTGACTGTGTGGAGTTTGCACATTCTCCCCGTGTCTGCGTGGGTTTCCTCAGGGTGCTCCGGTTTCCTCCCACAGTCCAAAATGTGCAGGTTAGGTAAATTGGCCATGCTAAATTGCCTGTAGTGTTAGGTGAAGGGATAAATGTAGGGGAATGGGTCTGGGTGGGTTGCACTTCAGCGGGTCGGTGTGGACTTGTTGGGCTGAAGGGTCTGTTTCCACACTATAAGTAATCTAAATAATATTGCCTCCCTACCTTATTCCTGAAAGATCATTATTCCGTCATCTTTGAGACCCTCAGAGCAACTGCCTGTATTTTATTTCACTGTACCCTATGCTACACATCTTTTGAATAATAAAATAAACTATGAAACAGATTCATATTTGATCATGTACTGGGTCCATCATTGGTCATGACAGTAGCTCTCAAAATGTTTCATCTCAAAAGATTTTTTAACAAAATGATTTCCTTCTCCATTTGCCTTGAGAATATCAGTAAATCATCAAAAAAAAACTTGCCTCGTGTTTCACTTCTGGTGATCATTGCATACAACCTGATGTCTCTTTCCAACACTAACTATTTCCTTGACAAGACCAGTCATATTAACATAAAACAAAGAACTAGACTTGCTGAAGATCAGAAACAAAAACATAAATTGCTGGAGAAACTCAGCAGGCCTTGCAAAATCTGGCATGACCTGATGTTGAACTGTTCTTCCATCGCCTTCATTTCATTTCATTGGACAGCAGTCCTTTCCGTGTCCCACAGACCTATTCATCCAACTCCAACACTCTCCCTCCATCCGAACCCCATCCCCGACCTCTGGCCTTCTACCACCACTTGCCCTTTCATTGACAATTGTCAACCTGTCATCAGTTGCTTTAATTTTTCTTCTTCCTCCTTACCCATTTGAACCTATC
Organism: Chiloscyllium plagiosum; assembly: GCF_037043375.1. NCBI lineage: Eukaryota > Metazoa > Chordata > Chondrichthyes > Orectolobiformes > Hemiscylliidae > Chiloscyllium > Chiloscyllium plagiosum. The sequence continues at coordinate 1,441,846 of NW_028270145.1, forward strand.
CCCCTCTGAAATGATTGCACCGTGTGTCCTCAATTCTAACACTGATAAAAAAGGGAGGCTGCCAGGCTTATTGAGTTTGTCTCGTAATTTTCGAGCCACATTAATGTTGTAGCTATTAAAGTAGATTAGAGGCTGCAAATGCTGAAGAAGTGCATGGATGAAAAGATGTATAGTTTTTGGGAGGCATCACACATGCACAAGATCAGAGAAAGAATCTTATTAAGTCTTGTGCACTAGTTGGAACCCTGGATAAGAAGCGATAATTTTAGCGGAAAGGAAATACGTCTAGAATGCATGGAAAGATGAAAAGCATATGCCCGAAACGTCGATTCTCCTACTCCTTGGATGCTGCCTGACCGGCTGTGCTTTTCCAGCATCACAATTGGTCGGGTGAGGGTTGTTGGAGGATGGGGGGTGGTGAAGTTGGTTGAGAGATTATTAGAACCAAGGTAATGGCTAACTTCAGATTTAGGGGTGTAGAGCAAAGCGAAGGAGTAACTGAGCTCATGGCTTTATTACATAGATTTTTTTTGTTATAATACAATTGAATAGAATTCTGTTTTGCTAGAATGCAGTCCAAGTTTGTAATTGATGTAACAATAACAAACACAGACAAGAACCAACTGGAAAAAAAGCACAAAGTTTGATAGCTAACCAATGAGGAATGAAAATGATCAACAGAAACCCATTGACCTTGAAACTTTTCTGTGCACTGGATTTCATGCAATATTCCCAGAAACTCTCAAAGAGCAGTTGAAAACATATTAACATCGCTGTTGGTGTAATTGAAAAACCATAATGTCATTCCAATTTTTAAAATTGTGCAGAACAACAGAAATTGCCTATTAACACGTCAACAAATACAAAATAAGCTATGGTTCTAAAGAAGAGTCATCCTGGACTTGAAATGTTAACCCTATTTCTCTCTCCACAGATGCTGCCTGACTGTTGCATTTCACCAGCCTTCCCCATGTTTGGTTCAGATTTCCAACAAACGCAAAATTGTACTTTTATTGCAAACAAAATAAAATTGATCACAGATGAGTAGAAATGACATGACATCATAGGCTCCCTCATATCCATGTTTGCAGGCTTTCTACGGTCTAGTGACCTCTGTTTGATTACTTACAATGTAGATAGCAAGATTTTAAAGTACACAATAGTCAGAAGGCATCTTGTTGTAAGAGAGTTTTGCTTTGTGTTTGAATATGATTCTGACACAAACACATTTGTGTGTGTAAAAAATACATACTTGACCTATGACTCACTGCTAAAACAAGTTTTATTTGGAGCCAGGGGACCTCTATATATTATTCCAGACAGTAAGCTGGAACCAGTGATGGTGAGGTGTGGGAGGAACAGGCTTCTTCAGCTGAGAAGGCAGAAAGCCTCAGAGGAAAGTAATCCCAATAGCAGAATACTAAGATTTCATTAATGAGGTAATTTAAACCTTACTTTCACAAATTCAGATCAGATGTGAGGCATGAGAAAATAAGATTTATGTTACAACTGCACAAGAAAGAAGAATGTAATAGACATATAGAAAATAAAAGCAGAAGTAGGCCATTCAGCCCTTTGAGCCTGTTCCACCAATCAATGTGATATAGTGGTTGATCATCCCAATCACTTCCCTGTTCCTGCTTTCTCCTCATACCCTTTGATCCCTTGAACCATAAGAACTATATCTAACCCTTTCTTGTAAACGTTCAATGTTTTGGTTTTCACCACTTTCTGTGACAGAAAATTCCACAGGCTCACCACTCTCAGTCCTAAACAGCCTATTACATATCCTTACAGAGCGACACCTGGTTCTGGACTTCCTGATCATTCGGAATATATTTCCCGTGATTTGGCTGTCCAGTCCTGTTAGAATGTTACAGGATTCTATGAGATCTCCTTCATTCTTCCAAACTCTAATTAATATCGTCATAATCGAGCCAGTCTTTCTTCAGACATCAGTTCTGCCATCCCGGCAAATCAGCCAAGCAAATCTTTGTTGCACTTCCTTCATAGCCAGAACATCCTTGCTCAGATATGGAGATCATACTGGACACACTACTCCAAGCGTGGTCTCACCAAAGCCTTACAAAACTGCAGACCAGATATAGTTTACACTGTCATTGACTTTGCTTGTCTCATTCAAATTGCTGCCAATTGTTTAAATACAGTTTCACCTTTGTCCCCTCATGTTTCAATCATTGATCTCACTCTTTGTGCGCCTTCTCTGCAGCCGTAACATTGTATTCCTTGCTTTGTTCTATTACTCCTATGCATTTTGTATGTTATGACCTGCCTGTACTGCACACAAAACAAAACGTTTCACTGTACCACAGTACATGTGACAATAATCAAATCAAGTCAAATCTCCAGAACATGGATCTAATTTTACATCCCATATTATTCACTTTATGGGTTGCCTTCATTGCTGTGGATTTTCACTTTCTTTAACATTATTTAATTGAATGTATCTTTTGTTTGCTTTACAATGTTCAATCCTATTTTTAACTAGACAGTGACTCAATATGCAACTTTCTCATTGGATGCAGACATTGAATCATGGCCATATCAAATGGACCATTGCGAAGTACTTAAACATTGAATTTTCAAAGGAGAATCAGTACTTGACACCAGAATGAATTCTAAGTCTTAACCCTGCTATCAAGCTCCATCATGATTGCAAAGTGTAGTTTTGTTTTAAATCTAATTGGCTAAGTGGCCAAGAGGCAAGTTCTGAGTCCATTTGCTGTATAACTGTACACTAACATCACAAGACTGCTCAAGTTCAGCTAAAAGGTTGTTAGAAGTACCAAGCCTGAATGGATAAGACCTTTGACAAGTAACTTAATGAATGTAAAGTTCTGCCAATTGACAACAATCACAGTTCCCATTCCATTGCCCTCCCTGCTTCTTTGAAAATACAACTTTAACCTTGAGATAATTGAAACTTGACACAGTCTCCACAATGGTAGGTAAAAACAAGGGCTGCAGATGCTGGAAACCAGAGAAACCAGCAACACATTTTCAGCTCTGATCTCCAGCATCTGCAGTCCTCACTTTCTCCTCCAACCAGAGTATAGACTAGAGTGATGCTGGAAAAGCACAGCAGTTCAGGCAGCATCCGAGGAGCAGGAAAATCGACGTTTCGGGCAAAAGCCCTGATGAAGGACTTTTGCCCAAAACGTCGATTTTCCTGCTCCTCAGATGCTGCCTGAACTGCTGTGCTTTTCCAGCACCACTCTAGTCTAGATGACAGTCTCCACAATCACAATGTCTAAATTCTGCCCATAATATTACCTGATTACACATGCCTTCAATTAAGTTTCATCAGCCTCATTCTAGCCCTTTATTCTGTAGAACGTCATTCTGTGGGCGGCACGGTGGCTCACTGGTTAGCACTGCTACCTCACAGCTCCAGAGTCCCAGGTCCATTCCAGCCTCGGATGACTGTCTGTGTGGAGTTTACACATTCTCCCCAGTGTCAGCATGGGTTTCCTCCGGGTGCTCCGGTTTCCTCCCACAGTCCAAAAATGTGCAGGCCAGGTGAATTGGCCATGCTAAATTGCCCATAGTGTTGGGTGCATTAGTCAGAGGGAAATGGGTCTGGGTGGGTTACTCTTCGGAGGATCGATGTGGACTGGTTGGGCTGAAGGGCCTGTTTCCACACTGTAGGTCATCTAATCATAAAGTGACATTGTTCTGTTTGGAGTAGATTATGGTGAAGCATTCAGATCTGACCCATGCTGAGACAAATATGCATTAAAGCTTGACCAAGAATCTGGAAGAAGAGTAAGAGTCCTCAAGAAATCTCAGAACTTTTTATTCTCAACTGTTTCATGTTTATTAAAATCCTATCTATTCAATGGCAACTTATTGTAATCTTCATAGCAGACCGTAACAAAGAAAGCTACAGTGGAGATCAAGTTTGCTATCATTCCTTTTGCGCCCTGCAATGAAATTTGAAATGATCACTGGGAGATTTTGTAACCTTTGAGGAATTGGAAGCACACATACAGGAATGGGAATGATTGATGTCTGAAACAAAATACAGCCAACAAAGGTTTAAGTGAGATGCTGACTAGTAGGACAGTGAAATAGTCAAGTGGAAAGATAACAGAACAGTTAATTTGATGAGACTTACCCAGCTCTACAGGATAGAAGAGATATGGCTGCATTGTAAACCTTCTACAACATTACATAAACTCCAGTTACTTGTTACTATTACTTAAACTAGTCCATTATGTTAGTTTATGGAACGCAGAATAACTATTTTGTTTTGTCCATACTGCATCTCCACAAAATTCCCACACATAATTTTACATTTACCTTCTCCTGCCCAACAATCCTGGGCAAACCATTAGAAGACAGTTTCTTATATCAATTTTGAGAACAAGTGCATGTGAATGTACAAAGGGAAGAGGAGCATACTTTTTTAGTGTATTCAAATCATTGAATAACCATTATTTCAGACTTCTTTCACAACACTGAAAAAAACTGTTCACCAATTCAATTACAATAGCATATTCAAATTCCTCTTTTTGCACCAACATTACCATTGCTACTGATCTATTCAATTGTAATTATGTCAACATCAAATGCTTTACTCCTCTTTGCGATTATTATTCTTTCTTATAACGGCCATTGCTCTAGTAATTTTCTTTGATCCACTCCCTTAAGTCAAAGGGATGTAGACTTGAACGGGTATGGTCATCCATAATCCACGCCAGCTGTACTGTTGTGTACTACTGAGTCTTATTTCAATACATTAAAACACTGTCTGCTTCTGGAGGTACCTAGAATATAGACACAACCCCTGTCTTCCTTTCCCTATGGAAAATTGCTTTCTTAAACCTTTCCAACTTGACTTTGCCACCTGCAACAACGAGAGTTGGATTTCTTTTCATAAACATCTGGACCATCTGATTGGCTGCATCTGTCACAGTACTCCTTTTAACTAGTTCATCAGACCAAATTCCCTCAGGTTTCCAGCTTCCTTCCCTTAAACTCATAACTTGTTCTCCATTACATCTCATGTACATTTTGAGTTCTTCTTGTCTATGAGACCTACCTCCTGCTTCCTTGATTTCCACAAAACAACATCCTCTCCTGGTTTCCAGTTTAGTTGATATTGTTAACTGTCTCTCTTCAATTATTGTCACTCTCTCCTTTAAATCTTCTGTCATCATCTTTCTCCTAAATAATAAGCCTTTGTTCCCAGCATCCTTGTCAAGTACTACTCCATCTCCATCCGATTTTCACTCTCCACTTTTCTTCATATATCCTCACCTCCCAAATCCATGCCCACCTTTCCCAGAACTCAATATTTGAATATCTTCTATCAGGATTCTGTCTGTTCCACAGTACCACAAAGACTTTTATCAAAGTCACAAAAGACAGCCAATTTGATTGTGACAAAGGAGGAGCATTCCATGACTGACCACACCATCCTTCTCCAATGCCACTTCACTGCAGTCCAGCTAGATGCGATTACTTCTCATCTGCTGGCATGATTTTTATCTACCTAACTGTAACTAGACTATCACTATTTCTATCTCTGTTTTTGCAATGTTGTCTCTAGTGTCTTAGAAAGAGTTTATCCTTGACCTTTCTGCTTCTCATCTACATGCTGACCTTCAGTGGCATCATCCAAAGCACAGAATTAGTTTTCACATCTCTGCTGACAACATCCAGTTCGAGCTCAACATCATTTCTCTCAACTCTTCCACTGTTCCTAAATGATCAAACTGCTTCTCTGAGGACCACGTCTGGATAAACATTAATTTCTTCCAACTAATTTTAGGGAAGCTTGAAGCCATTACTTTTGATCCACATTCCAAACAGCTTTCCATTGCTAGCAACTCCATCCCTCTCCTGATACTTAATAATCAATATAAAGAGTGCTCAGTTCCTTAGTGACAATATCTTTAACTCTAATCCTAACCATATTGTAAGTGCTCCATCCCCCAAAAATATGTTAGCTCCCACTTCAAAACAAAAATAAACTGAAGGGGGAAGTGCAGAAAGTAACATTTTACATCTATGATTGAGAGGTCTATTTGTAAAGCAAATATATCTTCATCACTTTAACTAAAATTCACAGTCATCTGTTCAAATTCTGGGAATTAGCAGGTTCCATCATATAGTACAGGGGAGTTTTAGTTTCAGTATGTCAACAGTATTAAAAATTAAGAGTATACACCCATCACCTCAGTCTTATTGAAGACAAGATAGTCAAAGTGCCAAGTGTGATTTAACATCATTATAATTCAGACAAATTTGAAAAGTGATGTTCTTATGTGTGTCACACCACAAGCAAAGGTTGAGGAAGCTCTGGATGTGCTGTTCTCCACCATTAACACCCTGGAGATGGAACACCCAAGGCCCTGTTTATTGTGACTGGTGACTTCAATCAAGCCAATCTAAGGAAAATGTTGCCCAAGTACCACCAGAACATTACCTGCCCCACTAGGGGCCCGAACATTTTAGATCACTGTTACACCCACTGTGAAAGATGCCTACTGCTCCATCCCCCACCCATATTTCGGGAACTCTGACCACAATGCCATGTTTCTTCTCCTGGCGTACAGGCAAAAGCTCAAGCAGGAGACGCCCTCGTGGATACAGGTCCAGTACTGGTCGGTGGAGGCAGAGGATCAACTCCGGTGCTGTCTGGAATCAGCTGATTGGGCCATGTTCAAACAGTCCGCAGGTACCTTGGACGAGTACATCACTACCGTCACAGACTTTATCAGCAAGTGTGTGGAGGACTGCATACTGAGGAAGTCAATCCGGGTGTTCCCCAACAGGAAATCCTGGATGAATCAGGACATACAGAACCTGCTAAAAACCAGGCATGAGGCCTTCAGATCAGGAGACCCACTCGAATATAAGGAATCTAAGTATGACCTTTGCAGAGCCAATAAGGCAGCCAAGGACCAATACCACTCCAAACTAGAGACCCAGACAGGCACCTGGCAATTATGGCAAGGACTGAAAGATATCACAGGTTCTAAAAAGAGACAGTGCAAGAAAGTAGACAATGACATATCCCTCCGACATTGTCTCAACACCTTCTCTGTTTGCTTTGGGCAGAGTTTCAGCGGAGAGGTAACATCTATTCTGACAATTCCTGACGAACCTATCCCAACAGTCACTGCATCAGAGGTCAGATCAGTTTTCCTTTGTGTGAATCCAAGGAAAGTGATGGGAGCAGATGGAGTACCAGGCCGTGCACACAGAGCATGCACAGATAAACTGGCAGAGGTCTTCTCGATATCTTCAACATCTCCCTGTAGCAGGCCACTGTCCCTGCCTGTTTCAAGAGGGCCAAAATCATCCCTGTGCCTAAGAAGGCGCATGCAGCATGTCTCAATGACTACCGCCCCAGTGGCCCTAACTTCGGAGGTCATGAAGTGTTTTGAAAGGCTGGCCATGGCATTAATCAACTCCAGCCTCCCCACTACTCTTGACTCCAATTTGCCTACCGGATCAACAGATCCATGTCAGATGCCATGACACTGGCCCTTCCCTCCTCCCTAGAACATCTTGACACCAAGAACAGCTACGGAAGAATCCTACTCATTGACTACAGTTCAGCCTTCAACACTACTTATCCCCTCGAGACTGCTTACTAAACTTAGTGATCTCAGACTAAGCCCTACTCTCTGCAACTGGATCCTCAGTTTCCTGACCCACAGGCCACAATCAGTGAAAATTGGGGACAATATTTCATCATCACTAACACTCGATACTGGAATCCTCAGCCCACTACTGTACTCACTGTATACCCATGACTGCGTCGCCAAATACCAGATTAATGCCATTTACAAGTTCGCTGATGACACCACCATAGTCAGTCGAATCTCAGTTGGCGACGAAACACAGTACAGACAGGAGGTAGAAGACCTGGAAAAATGGTGCACTGAGAACAATCTAGCTCTCAATGCCGGCAAAACCAAGGAACACATTATTGACTTTCAGCAGGATATTACTCATGCCCCCCTACACATTAACAGCACAGAGGTGGAACGAGTGGAGAGTGTCAAGCTCCTGGGAGGTGGTCATCCACAACAAGCTTTCCTGGACTCTTCATCTGGATGCACTGGTTACAAAGGCCCAACAACGTCTCTTCTTCCTCAGGCAGCCGACGAAATTTGGCATGACAGCGAATACCCTTTGCCAACTTTTATAGGTGCGCCATCGAGAACATTCTGCCTGGATGTATCACTACCTGGTATGGCAACTGTACCATTCAAGATCGGAGATGGTTACAAAGAGTGGTGAACTTGGCCCGGACAATCACAAAGGCCAACCTCCCATCTATCGAATCCATCTACCAGCCCCGCTGTCAAGGAAAGGCCGCCAGCATTCTCAAAGATCCATCCCACCCTGGCAATGTTTTTCTACAACCTCTACCATCGGGGAGAAGGTAAGAAGCCTGAACACATGCACTGGCCAGTTTCACAACAGTTTCTACCCTACTGTTGTTAGAATACTGAATGGTCTCACAAACTCTGAACATTCGCCTGTACCCGTGTTTTTGTTTCTGCTGCTGTTTACCTGTTATTTACTTATCTATGCTACTTAACTCTGTGATCTGCCTGTATTGCTCACAAGACAAAGCTTCTACTGTGTCTCGGTACACGCGACAATAAATTCAATAGGCATCCTATTTTGATGTTAAGCTTTCACTTTTTATGTTTTATGAACCTGATTAAAGTATACAATTGACATTAAAAGGCTGCTTTGAAAACTTCGGTCAGACCCAGTTACAAATGAATATGAGTCAGCTTAAAATGCATCATCGTATCTCATACTTGTTTTGTCACTGCGAAAAGAAATGTTCAAATACTGCAACACTAGAAGCAGAATTATTCTTAATAAGTATCAAATCTTGCTGAGTTTGGCTTAATATTGGTCATGTTTTAAACACTATTTGGCAGTTTGAACATCTTGGCTCCAAGATAAAGCTTGATTGAACTTTTGGCATCCAAATGTCAGAACTCAGTTTAATTTAAAACAGGAATTCAAATCAGAAATAACTTGCCTTGCTGGTAAACCCTGAGTTGAAACATTTTTATCCAGATACTTCGTAAAAATGTTACTTCTAACTATCATCTTGAAAGACAATTATAAAATATTAGTTATTGTTACATCTGGAATTCATAAAGTTTTTATCAGGAAATGTGCATGTAACCACTTAACAGACAATGATCCCTCAGGTAGTACATTCTGTGTGTACTATCAGCAAGAGTGCTGATCCTCTGGCTGCTAGTTCTGCTCTGCATTCATCCACAATCTTACTTATTGGTTAGTGCTGACAAAAGAAAATTCCCTAAATGCCCCCCGCTTAGAGAATGCATGCACCTCCCGCTGTCACAATTACCTCAGAAGTTCTGATAACATTAAAAACAATGCAACACTTAGTGTGCCAATGAGGAATACATTTAAACAGGCAAGAGATGGGAGAACATGAGTATTGGTGGAATTGGAAGAGCTGGTATGGGAAAGGACTCAGGGACGCGATATTCATTTTGGGGTCAGAAACTTAACCCCAAATAATTTGAGACACCTGAACTCTAATTTTTTCTGTTGTAATTCCTCATTGTCAGTATGTCAATATAACTTCTAATATGGTATCATCACTGCATTGTAGCATAGGGGTACTAGTTTTGATCTTAAAAAAAGTAGATAATTACAAAACTGAGGCAGAAGTGTACTTATAGTAACGTCCCACCGAAACGTTTCCACTAAGTATTTTACATTTTCACTGTTTCTGATAGCCCATTCTGTAGTGTAAAGTGAGTTTCCAATCTAGATTGAGTTAGGTAAACCTTTGTTTCTCTCGGGGTATAAAGGTCTCATACACCAGGGAAAAGGAGATAAATACAGGAACTGTCACTGTTTAAAAACCTCAGATATTCAGTTGCTGCATCCTAGAAAGTGATGGATTGATATTTGGAGGTGGTCTAAGGCTGGTTAGTTTCCTCTCTGCTGGCACAAACACAATGGAACAAGTGGCTTCTATTTCTCTTTATTTTTCTCTGTTTCTTCGAAGGGTGGTTCAAAATTTTGGGTAAACGGTGAAGCATTATTGTGTTTCCTGTTCATTTAAATAATACCGAAATGACCTAAAATACTACAAGGGGTTTCAAACTACCATAGTTGTGTCATTGCTGATTTTAGTGAAAACTGTTCACTCAGCTTTGTTTGTGTTCACACGTATGAGAGAACATGTCTTTATTTTGTAGCCTGATTATATTGAAAAATTTTATTATTGCATTCTTATTGGAATGGTAAAGAAGAAGATAGTTAGTACCTGAGAAGGCAGATAGAATATAATATGGGAAAATGAATGACACTTGGCAGGAAGAATAGCAGAATATTATTTAAATGGGGAAAGACTGCAAAATGTTACAGCACGGAGAGATTTGGGGGTCTTCACATATGGGTCCAGTTTGTTATGGGGAAGGCAAATGAACTGTTGGCTTTTATTTTAAAGGGAATGGTGTGTAAAAATAGAGAAGTGTTGCTAAGACTCTACAAGGCAGTAGTCAGACCACAGCTGGAACACTGTGAATAGTTTTATTTACATTGTCTGAGGAAAGCTGTAGTGGCATTGGAGACAATTTAGAAAAGGCTCCCTAGATTGATTTCAGTTATGAAGGGATTTTCTTATGAGTGGTTAAGTTGCTTGGGCCTGTACTCATTGGAGTGAAGACCTTCTTGAAACGTGTAAGATTCTTAGGGGCTTGACAGGGTAGATGCAGAGATTGTTCCCTCTTGTGGGAGGGTCTAAGCCCAGATGATGTAATCTAAGAGTAAGAAATCATCCAATTTAGACAGAAATTAGAAGCATATATTTCTCTCTGAGGGTAGCAAATCTGTGGAATTCTTTACTGCAGAAACCTGTAGAAACAGGGACGCTGAGTATGTTCAAGACTGAGATTTTTAATCAGTAAGGGAATCAATGACTATGGGGGAAAAGAAGTGAGGTTATGGATTATCAGGTTAGCTCTGATCTTACAGAATGATGGAGCAGACTCAGTGAGCCAAATGCTCTACTCCTGCTTCAGTCTGTCCTGGTCTTATGTAACATCACAAAACAAGCTCTGCTATAAGGAGAAAAAGGCTGTTTGTGGGAAGAACTAAGCAAACGGATATACAATGAAACTTAAAAGTCTCAGAAAAGTGTTGTGAATTTCACACAGTAAACAGTTATCCTTTAAACTTTCCAGTTGCTTCCAAGTTAAAAGAGATCTGGCTTCTCAGGGATACCTGATCAGCATTTTTACTGAGATATAAGGCCTGTGTGATTCATCTTGCCATGGAGATTGGTTTTGAAAGGGAAAAGGTTTAATATATTCCTCACATCACAGACAAGGTTAGTCTTTCAAAGTCTAGGATGGAGTGTGAAAGCAGCTAAGGGCCAAAGTCTCTTTGTTTATTCCATTATTATGAGCAAGACCTCATGTTCCGATTGGAAAAAAACATTGCCAGTTTAGACCAGGCTGGATTATTTGCCTATCTTTAGCTTGAGAGAAAATGGTATAAGACAGTTTTAGGTAAAAACTTCCAGACTGGAAAAGGAATGAGTTGGAAGTAAATTCTTTTAAACTTGTTCTGAGAGAGTTGAATGTCAGTTTAAAGAACAGCATAAGTTATCTCTCTGAAATACACTTTCAGTTGTGCCAGAAGAAAAGGAGGAATATTCTGTTTCGAGGATTGACAGTAAAAGTCTCAAAAATCTCAAATCTTGCTGATTCTTCCAACCAGCTTTTAATTGGAGGTTAGAATGACTTCTTTAATTTACCGGCCTGTGCAAAAATTGACAACAACTCAATTGCTAAACAAACAAGAATAATTTATTAAATTAAGTCAGATAATAAAATTCTATACAGTTATAGTAAATGGGACAAAATAAAAACAATTACAAATCTAAGGATCAGCTAAATTATTTGTGACTTTTTAAAAGCTGCACTTATTGACTTTCTTACATGGTCTAATAAATATAGGAGTCTTTATCAAACTAACTTGTTTCAAACTGGGGTTTTCTTCTTCAGAAATTTCAAACTGACCAGTTTCAATAGAAATTCCCAAAACAGTTAGAAGGACCTGACAACGTAGAAGTAAAATGGATCTGACAATTGCATATCATCAAAAACAATCATATGTATATAATTTATATTTGAGTTAGTCCTCATTTTAACTAATTGCCATCATGTTGAAACCAACTTAGTACAAACATCTAAACAATTGTCTTTTTTTAAACAGCTTACTTATTGTTGCTGTCTAGAAAATCAGGCAACAAAAGGAAATTGCACTAAAAGAATATAATTTTGCCATTCACAAATGGCAAGCTTTTCTTGTAGGAGAAATTTGGTCAACTTGCAGCATATATCTAGCCATTTAATCTGCCAGTTTTACCCCTGTGTTTTTATACATTTCTAATTATAACATACCACATTGAACATGGAATCAAAATGGTAGCAATTGCAGCAGTTGTACAGTATGTATCTTTTTATAGCACATAATGAATTCAAGTAAGGAGATTCCACTGGTATGGTAAGCCTCCTTACTAGTCTCAGATTGCCGATATAGGGTGTCTATTTGCATATTTGTTTTCTAATAAGAAACAATGGACTGCCAGTCACCATTATTTTAGGAAATCTGGGAATAGGTGGAGGCCATTCAGCTTGCTCCACCATTGAAATGGATCATGGATGATCATTTTTTAATGGTACTTTCCCACTGTCCCCATATCCTCTGATGTCATTGTTTCCAGAAATTTATCAATTTTTGTCTTAACCACATCCGATGATTGAGCTTCCACAGCCCTTTTGGGTAGTAATTTCCATTAATTCACCACCCTCTGAGTGAAGACAATCTTTCTCATGTCAGTACAAAATGACTTACCCCTTATTCTGAGTTATATCTATTGATGGAAAAGCTCAGCAGGTCTGGCAGCATCTGTGAAGAGGAATCAGAGTTAACTGAGTTAACCCAGGTCTGAGGAAGGGTCACCAGACTCAAAACATTAACTCTGATTTCTCTGCACAACTGCCACCAGACCTGCTGAGTTTTTCCAGCAACTTCTGTTTGGTTTCTGATTTACAGCGTCCACAGTTCTTTTGGTTTTTATAGTTAGTGATACTAGACTCAACAACATGGGAAGCATCCTGTCTACATTATCCTGTCATACCCTCTTAAATTTTGTAAGTTTCAATGAGATTAAATTTTATTCTTTAAAACTCTAGAGAATATAGGCTCAGTTATCTCAGTCTCTCCTTATAAGACCGTCCCACAATGCCGGAGATTAATCCAGTGAACCATTGTTGCACTCCCTTTACGGCAAGCATTTCCTTCCATAGATAGAGGTCAAAGCTGTACACAATGTTCTAGGTATAGTTTCATCAAGGCACCAGGTACAATCACAGCAAGTCATCTTTAATTGTGTACTCAAATCCCTTTGAGAAGAAAACCAATTTACCATTTGCCTTTTTTTTGCACTTGAATGCTACCTTTTAGTGACTCATGGACAAGGATTCCTGGGTCCCTTCGGATGGCAAAACTTTCCAAACTCACATTTAATAAATATTTTGCCTGTTCATTTCTCCCAAAGTAAACAATTTCCCACATTCACGTTATGTTCTATCTGCCCGTTCTTGCCCATTCACTTAACCTGTCCTCGTATCTTCCTTGTATCTTCCTCACACACTGCATTCCAAACGAGTTCTTTCCCGTAAGCAAACTTGGAAACATTGCAACTGCTCCCAAAATCCAAATCATTTATGTTAACTGTAAGGAGCTGTGGCCCCAGCACTGATCTTGCAGTGCCATAGTAACACTCTACCATCCTGAGAATGAACCGTTTATTCCTACTCTTTGTTTTCTGTTTGTTAACTGATTCTTGCTCCATACTAGTATATTACCCCATTATACATGCTACAAGTAATATTCTTAAAACTCCAACAAGATTGTCAAACATGATCATCTTTTCATAAATCCTTCGTGCATTACATCTACAGAAAGTAGCAACTTCACCAAATAAAGTTCAGGAAACTTCAGGCTAAAACAAGCACTAGTGTAGTGACACTTAGATGGCAGCATGTGGTGCATTACTACATAGTAAGATGACTGCTGTTACTGAACCAGCTGTTTATCCATGTAACTGAGTGGAATGTGCAAAGCACAATAAAATCTGTGCAATCTTGAAACAGATTTGGCAGGTGTCCAATTAATGCATAATCTACAATTATAAGCATCTGCTATTTTTCATTTAATTTAGTCATTTATATTCCCAATTGAAAACCCATTAGTCCAATTTTAGGTTGCGCTTATGTTGTGGGGAAAAACACCAGTCTTGGAGTCAGACTCGGGATTCAATGACAGAGTTTATTGAACAAGGAAATACCAGAGCTCTGGGGAGAGAAAGACACCAACAGCACAGTGGTCAGCGGTGATTCTTCTCTCAACCCAGAGCACATGCCAAGAAACTTCTTTACATCTTGTGATACAATAAGTCAGTGATGAGATTATTGTCTTCGTAACATGGTTTGTTTATGGCAATCATTCCAGAATCGTTGATTGTTTTGATACAGTCTTTGTCAGTTCCAGTGCAGCATTTGTTAATTTTCGAGTGGTCATTGTCAGTTTCGGTGTAGACATTGTCTGCTTCAGTGTCTGCGCAGAAATCCATTGCTGTAGTAATGGGCACTAATCACTCTTCCTGAGAAGGATGATTACTGCAGCCCTGGCAATTAGCATTTTGTATTGAGTCTGTATCAAGCTGATGGGATTCCTATCAAAGGTGTTGGTTGGACACTTCGGGGGGGCAGTGTTCGTTACTCATGTGTATTCTCTCCCCACCTGTCTTAAACTCATCAACTGGGTTGTGAGTGCATTGCACTAGATTCTGGTGGCACCAGGCAGTGTCTGTATCTGCTCTGCTGTTTCTCTCCATATTGTGATCTGGTGGCCATCGTGTGTGTCAAGTTGGCCAACGTATGGCTCAGCTGCCATCTTGTCTGTCCGTGTGCCTAGTGTCATCCTGCCCCATGCCGTCTCCCTCTTCGCTTAAAAGCTTTGATTGTCATTAGGACTGTATACTTTTGTAACAAATATATTGTAACTTATTTAGTTAACTTTTATACCCACAAAATATTGTATAATTCTTTGTCGAAATAGTGGAATTTTGCCAAACTGTTCCCGTGAAAGTAATGGCAAATCATTTCCCTGAAGTGTCCTTGGAAATTCGAATGTGTGGCATGTTCGTCCATTACCATGCTGCACCAAAATGAAAGCACACAAGTTTGATTTGATTTATTTGATTTATTATTGTCACATTTGTCTAAGTATAGTGAAAAGTTTTGTTTTGTGTGCAGGTACATGTAGATCATAACACACAAAGAACACAGGGTGATTGAATAGAGTGAGGAATACAAAATTATGGCTGCAAAGAAGATGCAGTAAAAGCAAGATCAACATTAGATTTGAAATTTTAGAGATCCATTCAGAAGTCCAATAACAGCGGGGAAAAAGTTGTTCTCGAACTTGTTGGTACGTATGTTTATGCCTTTTGTATCTTCTGCCTGACAGAAGATGTTGAAAGAGATGTTTATTTCTCAGTGTCTTTCTATACTATCTATGATTCTCTGAAGATTTCAAGAAACAATATCAAATAATTTAATTTGAAATACACATTATGATCTCAGCACCTTATAATTTGGCTTCCCAATTGCAGGGTAATTCCTACTTCATTATCTTATATGATTAGATTATAATATCCACATATAATTTAGAGTTATTATGGTTGGCAAAAAAAAGACACCAATAAGAATAAATCTCTTCCTTCTCTAAATTATATATTATTTCAAAAATGTGATGTTGGATAATGTTGCAATGACAGTGAGCAATTAAAATAATACAATTAAATTCATCAAAATTTACTTCCTGATACACTGTATTTATAATGCCATTTCAAGATTTGCTGTGTTCTTGATTTCTAAAATCCTCCAAACTGTGCTATCCAAAGTGTAGCAATAGCATAACAGCAGTCTCTGGATAAACTCAATTTATTATATTTCAGGTCTACATCTACCTGCTGTTATCATAATTTTGATTCAAATGACATTTACCTGTCACTATTAATCTACTTAAAAGTGTCAGATCAAAGATGGTGTCACACAAATTGGGGGAAAAACATATAAGAATTAAATAACTGCCTATCTTCATTTATTTTTTTTTTAAAAAACCTGAATAAATATGGTACCTTCAGGAGATAATGTGATTTCCTTCTGGGAGAGAGTGCTGATACAATCAAGGGTGATGGATTTGCTGCTGTTCTTTTAGATTATATTAGACAGGTGATTGGGTGAAGAAATCATTTTCAGTAAATTTCTGGTTATTTAGGATTATTCAGAGTTGGACTAGCACAGTCTGGCAGCAAATTCCCTGAGCTTTTCCTGAACGGGTGTTGTCCTATATCACTGCACTGAGAAGCATGGTCAATCAGTCAGGCTGAGACTATGGGGAAAACGAATCTGTTTATGAATTGCTCAACGCACATTTAGCAGTGGGAAATCCTAGCTGGATTGTGTTAGACAAAACAATTATTGCTACAAGAACTACAAGTAAACCAGGGAGGAACAAATTACTGCAGATGCTGGAATCCCCACCTGCATTTTGTAGGGTTTGTTCCCTAGTTCATTCATCGACCACTAACACCAACACCCTTTCCCATGTAACGACAGAAGGTGCAATTCTAGTCCCTTCACCTCCTCCCTGCTCACTATCCAATGGCTAATCCTACTCTCCTCCAATATCCCTTGATCCCTTTTACCAGAAGTGCTATATCTACCCCCTAACTGAAAACAGACAATGTTTTGACCTCAAACCTTTTCTCTGGTACTGAATTCCACAGGCTCACCACTATCTGTGTGAAAACATTTCTCCTCATTTCAGTCCTAAAAGGTTTACCCCTTTTCCTTAAACTATAATGCTTGGTTCTGGACTCCCCATCCTTCCTGAGTCTACCCTGTTAGAATTTTATAGGTTTCCATGAGATTCCCATCATTCTTTTAAATTCTGATGCATACAATCCTAACCAACTCAATCTCTCCTATATGCCAGTCCTGTCAACTCCAAAAACAATTAGGTAAACCTCAGTTTACCTCTTCTGTAGCAAGAACATTCTTCCTCAGATAAGGAGACCAAAACTATAACAATATTATAGGTGTGGCCTCACCAATGCCCTGTATAATTGCATCAAGACATCCTTGTTCCTGTACATGGAATCCTCTCATTATAAAGGCCTAAATACAGTTTGCATTCTTTATGCATGCTGCACCACAGGCTTTCTATCTACGAGCGGTGTACATCCAGGTCTCATTGAACATTCCCATCTCTTGATTTACCACCATTTAAATAATAACCTACTTTCCTATTTTAGCTACCAATGTGGATAATTCACATTTATCCACAATATACTGCACCTGCCATGCATTTGGCCACTCAGCCCATCCAATTCATCCTGCAATTTCTTCCACGTCCTCTTCACATTTTACTCTTCCACCTAGCTTTGTATTGTCTGCAAAATTTGAGATATTACATGTAGCTTCCTCATCTAAATCATTAACAGGTATTGAGAATAATCAGATTCTAGAACTGATCCCTGTGATACCCCACTCGTCACTATCTGACATTTAGAAAAAGACTCATTTATTCCTACTGTTCGTTTCCTATCTGCTAACTAATTTTCTATCCACCTCAATGCACTACTATGCACTTCACCTTTTTACATTAATCTCTTCCGTGGGACTTTGTCAAAAGCCTAAATAAACCACATCTAGTGGCTCCCTGGATCAACTCTATATGTTACATTCTCAAAGAATTCCAGTAGATTTTCAAGCATGATGGTGGCTGATGTTATCAGTGTTTTTTAAGTGCCATGCTATAAAATCCTTGAAAGTGGACTCGAACATCTCCCCACTACTGATATCAGACTCACTGGTCTATAATTCCCTGAGTTCTCTCGACCTTCCTTTTTATATAGTGGGCTTACATTAGCTATCCTTCAATTTGTAGTTCATGTTCCAGAGTCTAAAGAATCTTGGAAGATGACCATTGGTTTTACAGCCACTGCTTTAAGTATTCTGGGATGTCGATTATCAGGCCCTAGGGGTTTATCATCCTTCAATCCCATCAATTTTTCCTAAACTATTTCTCTGCTAATACAGCTTTATCTCAGTTCCTTCCTGTCATCAAACCCTGTGTTCCTCATTATTTTTTGTACATTATCTGCGTCCTCCATTGTGAAAGAATTATGAATTTAGTTAATCAGCTATATTTTTATTCCCCATTAGAAATTCTCCTATTTCTGACTGTAAGGGACCTACACCAATTCTCACCAATCTGTTGCTCTTTACATAGTTCTCACAAATGAAACATAAAATATTTTTGGCAAAGAAGAAAGGAATAATTCACAAGCAAGTCTACTGTGGGTGGTACAATAATATGTTAATGTAAATAACTGAGAAGAGGCTTTGGGGAAGAAAGTGCTGCCAAAGATATGAGGAAGAATTTTAACCAGGAAAGTGCATGGATTTCAATTTAGACTGAAGCTGTAAATACATCAGTAAACCAATAAGAATCTGCCAACATCTGCCTTAAATCCATATGAATTCTTGTGCACATGGCTTCCCTGGGGGCAAGTGTGTTAACCAGAAAACGTGGTCAATGCTCATTAACTGCTGTTTTAACCTCGGACTTTGACTGAAACCATTTAATCCATGAACATGGTTTCCCTGCTTTCCTGACACCTACCAGTTAAAATGAGCCAAGAGGGCAGTGGAAATTGACTGAGCTGAGTAACTGACAGACTAGAAAAACTTTACCAATTGAGATCTCACACCTGGTTTCTGGACTATGTGAAAGACTTTTACGTTCTTC
This sequence comes from Chiloscyllium plagiosum, assembly GCF_037043375.1. Taxonomy (NCBI): domain Eukaryota; kingdom Metazoa; phylum Chordata; class Chondrichthyes; order Orectolobiformes; family Hemiscylliidae; genus Chiloscyllium; species Chiloscyllium plagiosum. The sequence goes on from NW_028270145.1 coordinate 1,460,791, forward strand.
CGAGAAGGTGCTTCCACTGCTTTGGTTGGAGATGACCTGGAGGTGCCGGTGTTGGACTGGGGTGGACAAAGTTAAAAATCACACAACACCAGGTTATAATCCAACAGGTTTCTATGGAAGCACTAGCTTTTGGAGTGCTGTGCCTACATCGGGTTAGTTGTCCCTAGCCAGTGAAGGAATGACACTCCGAAAGCTAATGTTTCCAAATAAACCTGTTCAGCTACAACCTGGTGTTGTGTGATTTTTTTTAACTTGGTTGGAGATAAACAATAGATTGGAGCTCCTGCTACCTTGCAAATCTTTTCCACTTGATCTGCATTTCTTAGTTCTCAGCTCTCACAGTAGCAAAGGAGCTTTGAATTTCAGATGAGGAAGAGGAGCAGCAGTGCTCAAGCAGCATAGTTCTCTCCAGATTTGTCTGTCTGAGCCCCAGATGCTTGCACCTGGATCTGGCCATCAGGTTTCCTGTACTACTTCAGTAGCTTCATGATTTAAAACTCACAAAGCAACCAGAAATTTACACTCCAAAACTTCTGGAGAACACCTACACCTAAAGTTTATCAGCCTTTTTTTAAAAAATCACTGTCACTTACAATGGACTATTCACCACAATATTAGAACTGCAAATAATAATCGGGCCTAAACTCACAACTCAAGCAAAATAAGCAGTTAATCTCACAGTCTAGTCTTTTGTTGAGGGTGCTATCTATAAAATAATGTAGATACTTCATGATATGCCCACAAAAGGCTCCTTACCACAATATGAGCAGGTATTCACATTGCAGTATATTTATCATACTACAGCAACAAGCAATCTAACGCTGCGCTTAAATGAGGGCTGTAGTAAATATCTGAATGTGGTTCCAGACAAGTTCAGACAATGTGTTATATCACAGAATCAATTTTCCATTTCATATTTCTTAGAAAAGGGTAGACACACAGCCATCTCTGATCTCTCCTGACACTGGGGAACAGCAAGAATTACATGGAATCCACATGGAACTTTTCCAGGAATTAATTTCTCATATATGTAATTAGAGTTATCAAATGTAATGTCATTGACCACACATATTAATAAATAATTCTAAACATAAAGCTAAATGAAAGAATGATGTGAATTTATACAATCATGTTTCATTTTTGGGATAGTGAGGATGTTTCAATCATTTTACAGTGAATGAAATAAATTTGAAATGTCATTACTGTTGCAATGTAGAGAAATGTTGCAGAGGAATGTCAGGCAAATTCACATGCTCAAGTCTCTGGAATAACCTCTAAACATCTGATTTGCAGATAAGGATCCTACTACCGAATTAAAATTGCACAAAGAGATCAATCCACCCCAAAGACTGGAACTTCTGCCACTGCATGATCAAAGTGCCAATCCACTCTTCTCTAAAGCAAAACCAAATAGCTTTGCCCTGACACATCATTAACAGCTCTTTCCAGGACTGGACTTATCTTTTAAGATGTATCAAAAGGGTTCAAGCACATTTACCATAATCGTATTTCACTGTGGATTCTTAATCAGACTTTCTAAACGAAGGCTCAAAAGCATTTTTAAAAATTTTACAATTTATAGTGAAGAGCGCACTAAGATTAAAGTTATTTGAATTTAGCCTCAGCGGATTTAGCCCATCTCTTTTAAACAGCTGGGAAACAGAATGACCTGAGCATGAATAAAGTGGAATTAGGAGAACTTAGAGTTAACTGATTACTACTGATTTTTCAAAGAATGTGATACAATTTTAATCGATTAGTAAACTGCTGCAAAGTACCAAGTGAATGAACTTATTGAATAAATAAGTAGTACAAAGTTAAAAATCAGGTGATGAAGGAGCAGCGCTCTGAAAGCTAGTGCTTCCAAATAAACCTGTTGGACTATAACCTGGTGTTGCGTGATTTTTAACTTTGTACACCCCAGTCCAACACCGGCATCTCCAAATCATAAATTGTACAATATCTTATTGCATATATTTAATTTAGTCAGATTATAACTACTGAAATTCTGGATATGCATGTAAATTGTTTGCTTTGAAAATAACACTGATGAATTGTGAATCTTTAATCGGATTATTAACATGTATTCTATGCCTATGTCAACAACAGAAAATCAGATAACAACACTTTTATTTTTATAATGGGAAATAATTATAATTTACAGGTGCATATCTGGCTACACAGATGGAAAACCATACTTGTGTGCACTGCACCAAAAATAGTTGTAAGTTTTCAAAGGCTTGGTAGTCAGACCATTTCTAGCAAGTAATCATGAAGAAAATTAGATATTTCCCACATTAGTTGAATGTTCTTCCATTTAGTTTTTGAAAGCTTTTATATTTTCATAGCCTTAACCTTATGGATGATTTGCTCAATTATCTTTGAACTTCGATATTAAACTTGAATTAGAAAGAAGTTGAACTTGTGGAACATCTAGTCAATAGGAAAAAGTAAGCTGACTTAGGTTGAGGAGGCAAGGATCAGACAGGGCTCGAGAGAGTTACAAGGTAGCCAGGAAAGAACTGAAGAATGGATTTAGGAGAGCTAGAAGGTGACATGAAAAAGCTTTAGCTTTAGGATTAAGGAAAACCCTAAGGCATTGTACACTTATGTGAAAAACAAGGATGGCCAGAGTGAGGGTAAAGCTGATCAGGGATAGTGGCAGGAACTTGCACCTGGAATCAGTGGAGGTAGGTGTATAATGTGTTCGCTTTCATTAACATGGAGGTTGAGTTTAACAGCCGCAGGACTATGCTGCAGCTCTGTAGAGTCCTGGTTAGACTATACTTGGAATATTGTGTTCAGTTCTGGTCACCTCATATAGGAAGGGTGTGGAGGCTTTAGAGCAGGTGCAGAGAAGGTTTACCAGGATATTGTCTGAACTGGAGGGCATATCTTATGAAGAAAGATTGAGGGAGCTAAGGCTTTTCTCATTGGAGCAAAGAAGAGTGAGAGGTGACTTGATAGAGGTGTACAAGATGTTGAGAGGCATAGGTGGAGTGGATAACCAGAGGCTCTTTCCATTGCCAAAATATCTATCATGAGGGGGCATCATTTTAAGGTAATTAGAGGAAGGTTTAGGGGAGATGTCAGAAGTAGATTCTTTACACAGAGAGTGGTGGGTGCGTGGAATGCACCGCCAGTAGTGGTAGTGGAGTCAGATACATTAGGGACATTGTAGGAGGTCTTGGATAGGCATATGGAAGTTAGTACAATGAAGGATATATAGGTTAGTCTGATCTTACAGTAGGATAAAAGGCCGGCACAACATCGAGGGCTGTACAGTGCTGTACTGTTCTATGTTCTATATACGTTTTCAGAACTAAAATAAAGATCAATCTTTGTACAATATGATCTCCAGCTTCAATAATTGTTTCTAATTAATGTTAGGGCCTCACTTGTAGTGTTGCTATTCTCCAAGGAACTCTCTCCAAATTGAAATAAAAACAGGAAAGTGGTCATATTATTTTCATTTAGATGTTTAGGAAAATTCTCAGATAATAAAACATTAAGGGTTGGATTTCTGCAGAATTGGGAAAAGTCAATGTAGTTTTAAAATGGTGGGTGAGATGTGGATGTGCAGGGTCTGCTCCCTTTTCTGATAGATATCATTCGAGGTGGAAGGAGAAAGTAAGTGGATCATAACTCACGCAGGAGGAAAACCAAATTCAATAGGGCCATTTGTGCTCAAACAAAGCCATTTTTGCTATTGCAAGGGTCTTAAACCATAATGAGTGCTAGATTAGCTATCAACACCTTTGAAAGGCAATTCCAATCTGTACCTTGTCACAATCTGAAGGTTTTTTAAAAAATCAACAATTCCATAAACTATTTTAAAAAACTGGGTGTAATTGTCAGTGATTATTAATAAGAACTCTGATGGTTTTTGATCAGCTAGTGTGGCATCTGTTTGTGAAGTTTTAAAAATGTTATTTGTTGACATTTCCCCAAGGATATTCACTATAAATACTTGACCAAGTTTTAAAAGGATTCTTAGTTCACAATTTGATTGACAGATTTAAAAAGCTAGTATTAGAGTTTGCTTGTTTGGTTTTAAGAGATTCTCTCTGTGGGCAAGGTTAAAAGTTTCAATTATTTCATGAATAGAAGACTTTTTCACAATCAATTCTGTGTATATTTTTTTCACAATCCATTCTGTATAGCAAGAGCTGTGTGTTTTTTATAGGTTAACTTTATTTCAAGCTCCATGTGATTTCTGACTTTTGTCTATGATGAAAACCAGGTGAGTTGGTATTGTCTTGGCTTGAAGAAAGGTATAAGGCGCCATAAGAGATTAGGCGAGGAGCAAGGGTGTATTGCAATTGAGAGCAAGAGGGCCCAAGATAATCAAAAATAACTCAGACAAATTCCAGAGAACTCAGGGGGTCTTCGAACCTGTTGCCCTCACCCACTCTCATGTCCTGCTCACATTTGCCTGACCTCGTCTGTAACCACCTCCATATGCCATGTCCACAGTAGAGAAAATCACGTGACGCATGGTACTTCACAGTGAAGGGGATTTGGCAAGTCAGGAAATTTCCCAACTTGACAGCCAAAATCAGACTCTAATATCTTGTTTTTACAGATAGAACCATTGAGAATCTAAGCTGAAATTGAAGTTAGAAATGAGTAAATAAGACTAGTAAGGAAGAGATGACTACACATCCTCACTTTTCTCTGGCAAGGAAAGATAATGGGCTGCCAGTGTATGGACAGGCTCTGTTAAGGGCTACCACAAGGACAGGCCATAATATTGACTGGAACGTTATAGGGATTTGGAATTTCCTGTTTTGAAAAGGCTGTGCTATGGATTGTCACCTTTGGGGAAAGAAATCCTAGCTTGCCTTAGAGTGGAAGGGGTGTACTGTATTCTGGGTGAGGGTGAGAGAATAGAAAACTAATCACTTTCATTTGTTTATTCAACACAGCCCTCACAGATAAAATGCAATTAAATATCCCGAGAGAACTGAGTTGTGTTGAAGAACTGGTCATTCTGATGAACCTTGTGATAACTTGTTCAGATTGTATGAAAGGAAATGGAAGTAATTTTAAGAACTGACCTTTAAAGTTAAAATAATATGCACTGAGAATCTTGTATGGCATGTTTTCTCTCACCACTTTCTCAGAGCTCAGTATAATTTGGTAATGTCAAGAATTCAAGCTCCGACAATATTACTTCCCTCTAACTTGTAATAATACTTTGTACGTCAAACGAATTTCCTCTTGCATCCAAATCAGCAAATTTAGCCCAAAAGGTGCCCAACGTTGCATGCTTTTTCAAGAGGAATTTCCATCTTGTTGCGACACGGTGGCACAGTGGTTAGCACTGTTGCCTCACAGCGCCAGAGACCCGGCTTCAATTCCCGCCTCAAGCGACTGACGGTGTGTAGTTTGCACATTCTCCCCGCGTCTGTGTGGGTTTCCTTCGGGTGCTCCAGTTTCCTCCCACAGTCCAAAGATGTGCAGGTTAGGTGAATTGGCCATGCTAAATTGCCCGTAGTGTTAGGTGAAGGGGTAAATGTAGGGGAATGGATCTGGGTGGGTTGCGCTTCTGTGGGTCAGTGTGGACTTGTTGGGCCAAAGGGCCTGTTTCCACACTGTAACTAATCTAATTAGCATATATACAAGCTAAAATCTCTTCCATTATTCAGTGGAATTAAATATTAAACAGTGCCATTGAATGTAATTGACCATTTACTGGTAGAGTGTCTTTAGGGCTAGAAGGAGAAAAGGTGCTGAGGAATCAAATGCAAGGCAATATAAAACCCAAAGTGATGTTGAAAACGTAGAGTCATAGAAATGGGCAGCATGGTGGCTCAGTGGTTAGCACTGCTGCCTCACAGCACCAGTGACCTGGTTGGATTCCAGCCTCGGGTGACTGTCTGTGTGGGTTTCCTCCCAGAGTCCAAAGATGTACAGGTTAGGTAAATTTGTCATGCTAAATTGCCCGTAGAGTTAGGTGAATTAGCTAGGGAGAATGGATCTTCGGAGGGTTGGTGTGGACTGTTCCCACACTGTAGGGAATCTAATCTAATCATGTACAGCACGGAAACAGACCAAACATGTCCATGCCAACCACATATCCTAACCTAATCAAATCCCATTTGCCAGCATTTGGACCATATCCCTTCAAACACTTCCTATTCATATACCCATCCAGATGCCATTTAAATTTGTAATTGTACCAGCCTCCACCACTTCCGCTGGCAACTTATTCCATACATGCACAACCTTCTGTATGAAAATGTTGCCCGTTAGGTCCCTTTTATATCTTTCCCCTCTTACCCTAAACCTATGCCCTCTAGTTCTGGACTCCCCCACCCAGAGAAAAGACCTTGTCTATTCATCCTATCCATGCCCCTCACGATTTTATAAACCTCTATAAGGTCACTCCTCAGCCTCCGTCACTCCAGGGAAACAGCCCTAGCCTATTCAACTTTCTCCCTATAGCTCAAATCCTCCAACCCTGGCAACATCCTTGCAAATCTTTTCTGAACCTTTTCAAGTTTCACAACATCCTTCTGATAGGAAAGAGACCAGAATTTCACACAATATTCCAAAAGTGGCTTAACAAATGTCCTGTACAGCTGCAACATGACCTACTAACTCCTATACTAAAAGCTCTGACCAATAAAGAGAAGCATACCAAGCGTAATCGACCTATCGACCTGCAACTCTGCCTTCAAGGAGCTATGAACTTGCACTCCAAGGTCTCTTTGTTCAGCAACACTCCCCAAGACCAGACCATTAAGTGTGTAAGTCCTGCTCTGATTTGCTTTTCCAAAATGCAGCACCTTGCATTTATCTAAATTAACCTTCACCTGCCACTTCTCAGCCCATCTGATCCAGATCCCGTTGTACTCTGAGGTAACCTGCTTCGCTGTCCACTACACTTCCAATATTGGTGTCATCTGCAAATTTACGATCTATACTTCCTATGTTCACATTAAAGTCATTTATATAAATGATGGAAAGCCGTGGACCCAGCACTGATCCTTGAAGCACACCACTGGTCTCAGGCCTCCAGTCTGAAAAGCAACCATTCACCACGACCCTGTCTTCTACCTTCGAGCCAGTTCTGTATCTAAATGGCTAGTTCTCCCTGTATTCCATGAGACCAAATCTTGCTAAGCTGCCTCTCATGAGCAACTTTGTCGAATGGATTACTGAAGTCCATATAGATCGCGCCTACTGCTCTGCCCTCATCAATCCTCTTTTTAAATTTTTCAAAAAACTCAATCAAGTTGATGAGACATGATTTCTCATGCACAAAGTCATGCTGACTATCCCTAATCAGTCCTTGTCTTTCCAAATACATGTACATCCTATCCCTCAGGATTTCCTCCAACAACTTGCCCACCACCGATGTCAGATTCACCATCAAGGCAAGCATCAGTTTTCTTTCTATACTCAAACCTTCACAAATCTCACACAGTAATTTGATTATTGATTAAGGTTTCTACAAGGGCAGAGCTTTGGTCATTCCTGGTTAGTTGAGTGACACCAGATTTATGTGATCAGGTGGGTATGTACCCGAGAATCTAAGCAGAATGTGCAGATCCTTCCCAGTGCTCAGCAAACTCCCAACACTCCATCTCCAAACTTGATCCCACAACCTAGAATTTCTACAGTCATCTGAAACTTGCCTTTTTCTACCTGGTTTGGGGGCAGTTTCATGCTTGAAAGCTGGTTTGGTTGAGTGAGCCTGTTGAACAAGTTTAAAAGGTCAGGGGTAGTTCGATGTAAAGAAATGATTGGTTGATTTCAATCACACATAATATCTGGTTTGATTCTGCACAGATAAATCTCATATCTAGATGTAATCAAGTGGGAAGTCAAAGCCTGAATTACTTTTTTTTTCAAGGATTGTGACTTTTTCTGGTATCGGCAAATGCAACAGCCCCAAGATGAATGGCCAGGCAATCTATTTTTCTGTGTTAGTTCATTCCGTGACCAATAAATATTGGCTGGAACATCAGAACATCTGGTTTGCTTCAAGTATTACCATGGGGCCTATAAAGCCAGATTTTCCTTTCTCTTTCTGTCAATTCTCCAGTAGTACTGGGAGGGCAGCAGCAGGCAATTGTCTGGAATCCATACAACTCAATCTCCTCCCATTTCTGCATGAACCACATTTGATAACATTGCCTCTACTGCTACTACAAGCATCTGCCCAAATTTGGGAAGGCTGCTTGGAGATACAGGAGCAGGGTTTAGAATGTTGCTCTGCGAGGGAGAAATGGAGAGAAATGTTCTGCCTGGATGCCAATTTGCACATATTAGGTCACTTAAAATATGCAAAATAGACCATGTCAGTCTTATAATTACCAGAGGAATGACTGTACATCTGATGGTGGTAGCATGTAATTTACACACCAAGTAAAGAAAAATAACACAGCTTTTATTGGTAGAGGAATTGAGTTCCGGAGCCCTGAAGTCATGTTGCAGTTGTATAAGACTCTGGAGCGGCCGCATCTGGAGTATTGTGTGCAGTTTTGGTCGCCATACTATAGGAAGGATGTGGAGGCACTGGAACGGGTGCAGAGGAGGTTTACCAGGATGTTGCCTGGTATGGTAGAAAGATCGTATGAGGAAAGGCTGAGGCACTTGGGGTAGTTTTCATTGGAGAAAAGAAGGTTTAGGGGTGACTTGATAGAGGTGTACAAGATGATTAGGGGTTTAGATAGGGTCGACAGTGAGAATCTTTTTCCACGTATGGAGTCAGCTATTACAAGGGGGCATAGCTTTAAATTAAGGGGGGGTAGGTATAGGACAGATGTTAGGGGTAGGTTCTTTACTCAGCGAGTCGTGAATTCATGGAATGCCCTGCCAGTAGTAGTGGTGGACTCTCCCTCATTATGGGCATTTAAGCGGGCATTGGATAGGCATATGGAGGATAGTGGGCTAGTGTAGGTTAGGTGGGCTTGGATCGGCGCAACATCGAGGGCCGAAGGGCCTGTACTGCGCTGTATTCTTCTATGTTCTATGTTCTATACACAGGGAGAACATAAAAATTCCACACAGACAGTTGACCGAGGCTGGAATTGAACCTGGGCCCCTGGTGCTGTGAGGCAGCAGTGCTAACCACTGAGCCACCGCACCGCTAGAAAAGTACTGAGAAGCAGAAACATTTCTGGATTAAAATACAATGACTAACTGAACTCCACTCCAGAAAATATGACCTGACTTGAATTATATCACTCGTGCCCCTTGCGTATGTGTAATGATTCTGGATTAGTGGTGCTGGAAGAGCACAGCAATTCAGGCAGCATCCGAGGACAGGCAAAATCGACGTTTCGGGCAAAAGCCCTTCATCAGGAATAAAGGCAGAGAGCCTGAAGCGTGGAGAGATAAGCTAGAGGAGGGTGGGGGTGGGGAGAGAGTGGCATAGAGTACAATAGGTCAGTGGGGAAGGAGATGAAGGTGATAGGTCAGGGAGGAGAGGGTGGAGTGGATAGGTGGAAAAGGAGCTGGGCAGGTCGGACAAGTCCGGACAGGTCAGGGGATCGAGTTTCTGGAGGTTAGAAGCTAGGATGAGGTGGGGGAAGGGGAAATGAGGAAACTGTTGAAATCCACATTGATGCCCTGGGGTTGAAGTGTTCCGAGGCGGAAGATGAGGCGTTCTTCCTCCAGGCGTCTGGTGGTGAGGGAGCGGCGGTGGAGGAGGCCCAGCACCTCCATATCCTCGGCAGAGTGGGAGGGGGAGTTGAAATGTTGAGCCACGGGGCGGTGTGGTTGATTGGTGCGGGTGTCTCGGAGATGTTCCCTAAAGCGCTCTGCTAGGAGGCGCCCAGTCTCCCCAATGTAGAGGAGACCGCATCGGGAGCAACGGATACAATAGATGATATTAGTGGATGTGCAGGTAAAACTTTGATGGATGTGGAAAGCTCCTTTAGGGCCTTGGATAGAGGTGAGGGAGGAGGTGTGGGCGCAGGTCCTGCGGTGGCAGGGGAAAGTGCCAGGATGGGAGGGTGGGTCGTAGGGGGGCGTGGACCTGACCAGGTAGTCACGGAGGGAACGGTCTTTGCGGAAGGCGGAGAGGGGTGGGGAGGGAAATATATCCCTGGTGGTGGGGTCTGTTTGGAGGTGGCAGAAATATCGGTGGATGATTTGGTTTATGCGAAGGTTGGTAGGGTGGAAGGTGAGCACCAGGGGCGTTCTGTCCTTGTTGCGGTTGGAGGGGTTGGGTCTGAGGGCGGAGGTGCGGGATGTGGATGAGATGCGTTGGAGGGCATCTTTAACCACGTGGGAAGGGAAATTGCGGTCTCTAAAGAAGGAGGCCATCTGGTGTGTTCTATGGTGGAACCGCTCCTCCTGGGAGCAGATACGGCGGAGGCGGAGGAATTGGGAATACGGGATGGCATTTTTGCAAGAGGTAGGGTGGGAAGAGGTGTAATCCAGGTAGCTGTGGAAGTCGGTGGGTTTGTAGAAGATGTCAGTGTCAGTCGGTCGTCACTGATGGAGATGGAGAGGTCTTGCAAGAGATAGGGTGGGAAGAGGTGTAATCCAGGTAGCTGTGCAAGAGGTAGGGTGGGAAGAGGTGTAATCCAGGTAGCTGTGCAAGAGGTAGGGTGGGATTGGCGCCACCTCGTGCTCCCTCGAGGAGGTTGAGCAATTCATCAACTTCACCAACACATTCCACCCTGACCTTAAATTTACCTGGACCATCTCTGACACCTCCCTCCCCTTCCTGGACCTCTCCATCTCCATCAGTGACGACCGACTTGACACTGACATCTTCTACAAACCCACCGACTCCCACAGCTACCTGGATTACACCTCTTCCCACCCTACCTCTTGCAAAAATGCCATCCCGTATTCCCAATTCCTCCGCCTCCGCCGTATCTGCTCCCAGGAGGAGCGGTTCCACCATAGAACACACCAGATGGCCTCCTTCTTTAGAGACCGCAATTTCCCTTCCCACGTGGTTAAAGATGCCCTCCAACGCATCTCATCCACATCCCGCACCTCTGCCCTCAGACCCAACCCCTCCAACCGCAACAAGGACAGAACGCCCCTGGTGCTCACCTTCCACCCTACCAACCTTCGCATAAACCAAATCATCCGCCGACATTTCCGCCACCTCCAAACAGACCCCACCACCAGGGATATATTTCCCTCCCCACCCCTCTCCGCATTCCGCAAAGACCGTTCCCTCTGTGACTACCTGGTCAGGTCCACGCCCCCCTACGACCCACCCTCCCATCCTGGCACTTTCCCCTGCCACCGCAGGAACTGTAAAACCTGCGCCCACACCTCCTCCCTCACCTCTATCCAAGGCCCGAAAGGAGCTTTCCACATCCATCAAAGTTTTACCTGCACATCCACTAATATCATCTATTGTATCCGTTGCTCCCGATGCGGTCTCCTCTACATTGGGGAGACTGGGCGCCTCCTAGCAGAGCGCTTTAGGGAACATCTCCGAGACACCCGCACCAATCAACCACACCGCCCCGTGGCTCAACATTTCAACTCCCCCTCCCACTCTGCCGAGGATATGGAGGTGCTGGGCCTCCTCCACCGCCGCTCCCTCACCACCAGACGCCTGGAGGAAGAACGCCTCATCTTCCGCCTCGGAACACTTCAACCCCAGGGCATCAATGTGGATTTCAACAGTTTCCTCATTTCCCCTTCCCCCACCTCATCCTAGCTTCTAACCTCCAGAAACTCGATCCCCTGACCTGTCCGGACTTGTCCGACCTGCCCAGCTCCTTTTCCACCTATCCACTCCACCCTCTCCTCCCTGACCTATCACCTTCATCTCCTTCCCCACTGACCTATTGTACTCTATGCCACTCTCTCCCCACCCCCACCCTCCTCTAGCTTATCTCTCCACGCTTCAGGCTCTCTGCCTTTATTCCTGATGAAGGGCTTTTGCCCGAAACGTCGATTTTGCCTGTCCTCGGATGCTGCCTGAATTGCTGTGCTCTTCCAGCACCACTGATCCAGAATCTGGTTTCCAGCATCTGCAGTCATTGTTTTTACCTATGTGTAATGATTGTCTACTTCATTGCTCCGACTCCTTATTTCCACTACTGAAAGTGATGAGAGAGATGATGAGAGGGGAAATAATTGGGCGAGTTGGCCTTAGCAAAGTACTTGCACCCTGCCCTGTCTTTACCAACCTATCACTAATTAGGCCCCTTGTGGTCAATTAACAACCACTTAAGTGCATCAACTCACCATCTTGCCAATAAACTGTTTTCTTAGCTGGTAAGAAAAGTGGATGGTTTCCTAACTGAGTAACCAGAATGACCTACTGTCCAGATTCAGGAGCCTTCCAATTGCTCTAATCTGGGGGCTATCGAAGGCAATGATGGGATGTAAGAGGGTGGCATTGGAAGTCATCCTTTGCCTCTGACCTGACTCTCTCTCTCTCCCCCTCTCTTCATGACCCCGACTCTGCAATAAGAAGAATATGAATGTTTAAATCTTCTCAGAGGAGTAGATCTCAAACAATGGTCTTTTGGACCCAGAAGCTGATGGCCTCTGGCAACCCAATATGCCAGTATTGAGGTCTGTGATAGGCCAAGATACTCGCCTGACTCATCAGTCAATTCTTAACAAGTTGCTCGATTTCTTGTCAGTGGGGAGGGAAGTTGGTTGACTCCTATGGTGCCCCATACTTAGTCCCATGATGAGAAAATTGCTGACTGTACTGTATGGCCATCACCTCATCTATATATTTGTCAAAGCCTATGGGAACTGGCGCCTATACATCCCAAGACAGTCAGCACCACAGGCATTTCCCCACAGAATGGGAAGATACTACACACAAAATGGCATACAGCAGGTCTTATTACATTGCACGTGGATAGTCATGTATGTGGAACCATGGATGTGAAGGATCAGATTACCTGTATTGACCTCCACAACTACATACACAAACAGTTTCTGTAATATCTCTGCTTCAAATATTCATCCACTTCCCATACATAAAGATAGCTTTATTTTGACATGACTAAGGAGATGGGCATGCAGAATCTCAGAACAGTTATTGTACAGAAGGAGGACATACGGGCCCCTAATGTGCTGGTTCTCCAAAGGAATAAGATATCTAGCACTATGCCCAAGACTTTTCCTTAAGGCCCTATGCCTTCTTCCTTTTAAGATAGGAAATCAATTCCCTCTTGGATGCCTTGATTGACCCTGCCTCCAGAACACTCTCAGGCATGGTGTTCCAGATCACAACCACTCACTGCATGAAAAGATTTGTCTTCATGCTTCCATCACTTCTTTTTATAACTTAAGTCTGTGCCCTCTAATTCTTGATCCCTCCATCAAACAGAAAAGATTTTCTCCAGCTACTGTGTCCAGACTCCTCATTAATTTGGAAAACCTCATTCAAATCTCCTTTTCTCAAGGAAACCAGTCCCAGCCTCTCTAAACCAGCATCATAAAGCTCTGTTTACCTGGAACCATTCTCATTAATCTTTTCTGATCTTTCTTCAATGCCTTCACATCTTTCTTAAAATATTCCATTGAGAACTGGAAACAATATTCCGGGTGACGCTGAACCAGTCTGCTACACAAATTCAACCAGACCTCCATACTCTTATATTCTATTTCCCAATTAATAAACCCTACGTTTATTAACACAGAGAAAAATATTTCTCACAAAGGCCATGACAGAATAGTATTCCTCCTACAGTCAGATCTCGATAATGTTTTTCTGTTAATAAACACCCAATCTGAACTCAGCACATGAACCTAACTATAGGGCTTTAACAGAGACTATAGACTTGATGGGAAAGTCAACAGAACTAGACAAAACTCCTTCAAACAACATTGTCAGAGTTGCTTCTGTGTGGGCTCACTCAACAGTCTGAGTTATCATGTAGCAACTCTTTTGTAAAAAATTATTCATTGGATTTGGGCATTGTCAGCTAGACGAACATTTATTTCCAGCAATTTTTTTCCGCAAGAAATAATGGAAGTTATACAGCTTATAAAACAAATAACAAACTTCCCTGAAATAAAATCAGAAAATACTAAGGAAAGTGAAAAAACCTACAGGCATCTGCAGAGAGAGAAAAACCGAGTTCACTTTTCAAGCCCAGTGACTCTTCAGAACCACAGAAGAATCATACTCGACTTGAAACGTTAATTCTGTTTTTCTCCTGTTAAGTTTCTCCAACACTTCATTTTCAATCTTAGATCTCCTGTAACTGGGGCATTTTGATTTTATTTAATAGACTTCTTGGGTTAAGAATAGGCAGCAAAAATGAAAATTATCCAAGATTTCATTTAAAGAGACAGAGTCACTACAACTGCACCATATGAATTCTCTCAGGGTCTGCTTTATTCTTTTCCTTAATTTACTTAATTTACTTTCTATTCAACCTGTTCAGAGATGTTATTGACCACATCTGTAACAGATGGCACTTGAACCCAAAGATAAGGATTTTATCACTGCGGCACAAGAATCTTCTGCGTCTGCTGTATAATGGGCTCAGGTGATGAGTTCCAACTGGGCAGGTCATTGCCTGTTACTAGGGGAGTTCAGAAATAAGGAGCTCCACGAGAAGATTAATTAGTGATTTCCCATGGACTTCCAAGGGGTTATCACATTATCATTGGCTGCACACATCAGCTAGATGCCTGATACTATAACTTGTCAACATCACTTAAGTTAGCCTACACTGTACAAAGCTACTCAACTTCTTTTATAGATAGAGGAGTTGCTAACAGTCTTGCAGAAAATTAATCTCATGTAGGAAATAGTGGAATATGGCACAATTATGCATGGGAGCTGGCTTTAAGGTTTTTGGAAGCTGCACTGGAGACTTTGGTAGAAAGGCAGAAATGAAACAAGATGTCCTGTATTCCCCAGTGATAATGAGGGTCCCGGACATATGTGCAAAAGCCCCTGAGAACCAGAGATCAATGACAGGAATCAAGTCCTGAGAACAAACAGGTCTGAATAATCTTACATGAGTAGTCAAGGTCAGTGAATGCAACTTCAAATGTCACACCCTACAAGTTGTGCCACAATTCTTCAACATTGTCCAATTCACAAACACCTATCGCTCAGCTACCAATAATCTGTATCACTCAGACTTGTTACTAATATCCAAATGTTTTTCAAATCTTTACAAATGTAGTGCTGCTGCAAGTCTCAGAACACTTCTCACAGCCTTTGCACCCCACTAACAATAAGAGACACATCACTAAACATGTTGCTCTGAATTCATTGCCACACTTCCCTTCTCTTACTGAGCAAGTTATTTCACTCACAGTTTCCAGCTCAGAATCTGACACTCTTTATACCTGACAGATTTGTTTAGAGTCAATACTTGCATAGGATGAAACAGTGGGCATCCATGTAGCTAGGGGAGGGACCATCTTTTGAAGATAACATCATCTATCAAAGTTAATGATAATTTGATTTCTATACAGGTTTGATATGATTTGAAAAATGAAGTCAATGTTAGTGCAAAATCTTCTTGCTAATATTATTTGCTAGCAGTTCAATTTATAAAGATTATCCTTTAAAACACTTATCAAACTCTTACTTGTTACAATTATTGAAGATTGCACTTATACTTTGCAAAAATTCACAGAACAATAAGATTGATCTTTTCCCTCAGATGGGGGATTTCAAGACTAGGGGTTACATTTTTAAGGTCAGAGGAAAGAGACTTAAAAAAGACATCAGAGCCAATTTTTGTTTTTACATTGGGTGGTTCGCATGTGAAATGCACTTCCTGAGAAAGTGGTAGATCTGAGTACAATTACAACATTTAAAAAACATTTGGATAGACACACGAATAGGAAAGCTTTGTGGGGATATGGGCCAGGGGTACGCAGGTGGGTCTAGTTTAGCTTGGGATTATGTTCGGCATGGACTGGTTGGATCGAAGGGTCTGTTTTCGTGCTGTATGACTCTATGACTCTATAATAGCAGGCTGATGATGATAAAGTATTCTACATTTATGGGGTTAATTTAGTTGAAGATGTAAAATCATGAAGCTTAAGGAATGTTGAGCGTTCCTCCACAGTGCTACATGAGTGCCTGCAGCATAACTGATGGAAATCTGCTCATTCTCAATGGAGTGTGATCTTGGAGGATGATTTTGAACAGCTGTTGCCCAAGACGCCCCAGCTGTGGATTGTATCATTTCAGTATGGGCAGCTTCAGAATGGGCTCGTTGACAGGCAAAAATGGAAGGATGAGTGCTGTCTCCCTCAGAGAGGACAGCAGGTTTGTTCTCCACACTGCACTGCCAGATTCCCAGGGTGACTCCTTAACAATCCCAACAATCTACTGGAGAACACATTGCTGGATTTTATGCAATCCTTTTGCATTATCAATGATGGCAGTAGTTTGAACATCTAGTTGAGTTATGTTAAAGAGATTTGGGTTCTTCAAAACAATATCTAAAAGGACCATTTTAAGGACTTTGGAGAACATTCACTTACAGATTATTTGTATGTAAAAATATTTATAAGTTACATTTTAAACAACTTTTCCACAACCATACTGAAGACTTTGCTAGATTATAATGTAGATTTATTTATTACTGAAAGAGAACAAGCGAATTTTTTTTTTAATTGAGGTAATAAAGTGGCAATGAAAAGGCTGTATATTACTTTTAATGTTCACAATCACAGTCTTTGATTAAAGTACAAAAGCAAGAGGGATTTTATAATGAGATTATTGGAAAGCTCTAGGAAAATTCCTCATTTTTTTCAGATCAGAACATAACGAGGGGGTTTGATTTTTTAAATGTGTCATATCTGACATCCTGATTCAAGGATTAAAGGTAAATATTCAAAAGGAGTATTTTGTTTTTAACTGATAGGAATTGTATTGAGCTCTACTTACAAGTTAGAAGGCTATACTAAGAATACTTGGCATGCGGGAGCATAAGATCAAAAAGACCCAATATGATATTTATTTTTTTCACAAATCTACAGATATGAATGCTCAGTTTATCAACCAATCACATAATATACAACAAAAAATTAGTTTTCAATAGCAAGAGTCCATACGGTGAACTATGATTTGGCTTAAAAATACTAACATTCACACTTAGTACAAATATGGTTCTTAACACATGTGGAAATATATTTTCAGTTGTGATGACCTGCAAAACTTGATGTATTTTAGTTTCTTGCAGTACAGAATAAGGAAATGTGTACCATCTATGAGTTGCACTTCAGTAATTCACTAGTGTTCTTCCAACAGTACCTTCTAAACCTCTGACCTTTACCAACTGAAAAGACAAGAGCAACAGATAGCTGGAAACACCACCACATGCAAGTTAGATACCATCTTAACTTAGAATTTTATTGCTACACCTTCACTGTGCTAGGTCAAAATCCTGGACAATGCTTTATTCTAGAGTTAACTTCTGTTATTTGAAGGAAATAATGTTGACTTAGCATTTAGCAGTGTAAAGAACTTAGTGTAAAATGAGTCTGTTACCAAGTGGAAGGTATAGTTAATCGTCCAGCCACTAGCACTGGGGGCCGTGCATTCATGTGATGTGTGATGAAAAACGAAGGTCGGAAACCCCATTTCCAGCTGATCTCATTTTGCAATCCCAACAAAAGACTGAATAGAGGTAAAATAGCTGTTCAAAGGAAAGTACAGAAAACAAAAGAGTAAATTGGCCAAGGGTCAGTTCCACATCATGATGATTTACCACGTACCATTAAAAAAAGTTCTCGCAGTAAATCAATTCTCCTTACAGTTTGTGATGGAGAGTAAGGAAGAAACAACGAATGTAGCTCAGGAATCATTGATCCTCCTTTTTAAAAAAAGGCAGTAGCATTACCCAGATCATCAGTGGAATCATTATTTAGTGGGAATTAATACCATTTGAAGAGATGATTGAACATGTGTTATAATGAAGGAATTTGGAGTCATTTTCTATTTTGGATGGAATTCAAACAGTTTGATGGAATCCAAAATATTTAGAAAATATTGACTAAGAACTGTTTGAAGGAAACTTTGGGCCAAAATTCTTCACTGTTACCTTGCATGTTGATGCTTCTTACTGATCATATGCAACTTTGGGAACTGAACATTTAAAATCACTAGATAATGTTGAGTATTCAGATGGGACGTTCCCAGAGTCGATTTGTGGGCTATGCTGAATTTGCTGATCCCAGCTAGGCAAGAATGGGGAGTGCACAACCCTGGTTGTGAGTCTGCATGCATGATGTTTTGTTGAGCATAAAATCTGGCTTGACAAAGACATCCCAAGTAACTAAGCTATTTGGTTGATTACTTCATGCCACTACTAGCCCAGAAGGACTCAAGTCAATTAACTTGCTGTTGCCTTGTCTGAGATTAACTAATTGTAAGATGCCTTGCACGCTATTGTGCTCTGGCTACCTATCACTGCTAGCAGGTGGTTGGGGCAGTTACTGCAACTAATCTTCCTTTTTCGTCTTTTAAGTAAGCAGTAACAGGTTACTCAGTCCTTGGTGGAAAGTTCTCCTTTCCACTCTGTTCAATAAATGTGAAGCAAGGCAGACAGCCCCTAATAGGAGAAACATGGACAGGATGTGAACTTGCAATCTTCTGAAAACATCATGGTCTAAACCAAATCCATCCACTTTGTTAGGCAATTGCCAAATCAACCTTTTCAGATATGCTGTGATCCACTTCTGAGATGGTTCATAGGAACTCAGGCTTTCTGGTCAAGAGATAGGAGCATTACCACTGTGCTACAGGAGCCACAGAAATTGTGCCATGGGCTGTATTGCACTCATTCTGGAAACCTGAAGTGGTGACAAGTATCCTCACAATTTGCTTTTGATATCACATTGAGGATTCCAGAACTGCCTGACAACAAGGGAAAAGAAACAATCAAGAAACAAAACCTTTTTTGGGCATGTTACACCACATATCTGAGGGAGGTGAAACTTGAAGCCAGCCCTTCTAGCACAGAGGGAAGGGTTGCAGTATTGCCTCTATCACTATTATCATCGGCTGCATAAGTATGTTTTGAAGTCTTCGAAAGGTGAACTACCTGAAATTTCAACCACAGTGAGATTCAAATATTTACCTTTGGAATCCTTAATGTAGTAGCTTAATGTAACAGCCCAAATGTAGGTAGTAACTTATTGTGCTCTGCACACTGCACAATTATTTAATCAACCTGTTTAGACACTCCTCTGGGACAGGTAGGACTCAAACTGAGATGTTCAGGCCCCAGATGTAAAGACACCACTTCTGCGCAACAATACCCAATTCTCCTTCCGTGACATTTTTTAACCAACCTGTTCAAACATATTATGACACACCTATGAAGCAGGTCAGATGTGAACACTGGTCTTTTGAGACAGGGTCACTGTGCCACATGAACAATCTCCCCTCCCATAATCCAGCTTTTCCTTGCTGTATCTAAGGTTTATTAAATTATTGGTCATAAAAGATAAACCACTTAGCACCTTAACAAGAAGATGTTAAAGGTATTAATGTATTGCATGACATCAATTGGTACAAATACCATTAACTCGTCAGGCATAATTACACAATCAGGAGCCAGAAGATGAGATATCTACCTTCATTGGCACCTCATGTGAGACTGTTTCTTCTCCACCCAAAGACTATCCAACATCAGACTAAGTGGAGCTAATGCTCTACTTCAACATTAACTCTTTCAGAATCATTCCCTTCAAAAACTCATTGTATTCTAATTTTGAAAAAAATAAAAGAATCAATGGTGAGAGTTCTGTAAGCAAATATTTCACTCAAGTTGATACTATATTGCTTTAGAAAAGATACTTTTAATGTGGCTGAAAGGTACATGATTGTGACCAATTGCAGGAACAGCTTGGATGAGGCAGACAATAAAAGCTCCTTTTCCTATGCAACACAGGAAATTAAACTTCCTGCCATGTTATGCCAATAAAATGAGAAATCAGACCACGCATTTTGTTTTTGAACAATTTTACTGTTTTGCTGTGTATCTGAATTACAAAAGAATTAGAAGTATTAGACCAGATTTCAAACATTATTGTGTGCGTGTGTGTCTGTGTGCGTGTTAGGGCATATGTTTAAAATGCCAATCAAATTTATGAAATGTGAATTAACAACAATTTCGTGTCATTTCGTGTCATGTGAATTTACCTTAAAACTTAGACCCAGTGTATATTATTTTGTGTGAGTGTTCGAGAGAGAGAGAGAGAGAGAAAGAGAGGAAATACTCAGGCTAAAATACAACAGGATAGATTTTGCAATCTTCCAAATTCAATTTACAGTAAAGTTGGCCCAGCATTGTCAGCTTTGTGCATGTTGACTTCAGAGTCATTTCTTGAGGAACATTTCAATCATCCTCCAAGCATAGTTTCTCCATAGTTGGGAAAGGGTGAAATGCGGCAAGAATTATAGGCCCATAACAGATTTAAGAAACAGGCCATAACCATTGTAACGTGTAGAGCGTTGAACTTAATTTACACACTGAGAGGTATGCAAAGATATGAATCATACCAGAATGTAGCTAGTGCAAGAGGGCTGGAGGAAGTCAGGCAGAGGTGGAGGTCCTCATTTCTAAAGCAGAATAACCAAGAGAAGTAAAGACTGGGTGAACACACTCATCACAAGTTAAAACAAACTCAAATCAAAATTTTCTTTAACTTTCTCTGCAGTCTCAGAAGATTTCTCCAGTACCTCAAGCCTCTGTTGAAACTCCATTACATGTAGTTCCTGTCATTCTATTGTATTCTCCAATATTCTCAATCTAAGCACAGTAATCCAACTGGAGTCTGACCAATGCTTTATATAATTATGCTATTTGTGTTTTAATCCATACACAATACAACCCATTATGTCATGTCACACTTTCCCACAATAAATTCCACTACTTTCTTCTCCCCTGGTGTCAACTGGAGCTTTGTCAGTAGCATTCTCATCTCTCTACTAAAAGGTTATGATTTCAACTCCCACTCATAAACCATTGAAACAACCTTTAGACTGATACTTCAGTGGAATACTGAGTTAAATCTTGAGTGTCAGAGGAGCAGTCTTTCAGATAAGATGTCAAACCTCCAGTAGATGGAAGTGATCACATGGCACTACTTCAAACAAGAGCTCCTGGACAATATATATCTTTCAAATAATATCACTAATTCAAATTATCTGGTCATTATAGTACTACTGTTTGTGGGATCATGTGCATAAATTGACTGCCACATTGCCTAATCTAACATACCAACCACACATCAAAAACACTTCATTGGCTCCAAAGTGATATTGGGACCCAAAGTTTCATTCTACTGTCCTCCTCCCTTTCAAAGTTGTCATCATCATTATTATCCCAACGCCAACCAGGAATCCACTGACTTTCAATTGTAAGTAATCGCTCAATCATCATGAATCTCCAAAATGCTTGAATATGTTGACACCTGTTTTGGTGGATATTTTTCCAGCAACAACCCAGTTTAAAGCTGCTGTCACCCTGTGACACCCTGCTGTCATGAACAAAAAAATGTAACAGATAGCTTCTGCTTTGGTCCCTTCCTTTTGTAGCCTTTAACTCATTCTGAATTTTGCTTTCTTGTCTCTCATTTCATTTCCTTTCCTGACCAATGTTAAAATATACTTATGTTATAATGACTGTAATTCAGCCAGTATGATGCATTCATAAACATCTTTCAATATAGACAACCTGGATTCCAGAAACCCCAATGCTAAGTATTCTGCACTGCTAACATCTTATTCTGAGCAATGTATATGTTTTTAGAAACATCATATATGGTAATATAAAATTATGATTTAGGACAAAGATCCACCCTAGATCAGACCAGCTTCAATCCAAAAGGTTTTTTTTGGCTGACACCTATATTCAACACCCAAAACAAATATACAATTAAGACAGGCGGTTTTACACAGGCAACAATTTAAGTGCATTTAATTGTTATAATTAACTACTTACTTGTGACATGTCAATTCTAAAAGTCAAATGTTACATGTTCAGACAAAAGGTCCAAAACTGTATCTGAGCCAAGTGCAATAACCTTTAAAAAAAATGCCTAAAATGTTATTCAGTCCTTCCTCTCTACCTGCCGGCTGGTGCACTGTTAACTTTAAAAGGAATCCTCTTTTTTGTTCAAGTTTTCTTCCTTAGCAAGAAGATTAAGCTACTTGGATATTCATGTCTGTTCAGCCGTAAAACAATCATCAACCTCTGTTTTGAATATACTCAATAGGTGAGCATCTACACCCTTTTGGATATGAAATTCGAATGATCCACAATCCTTTTAGTGATTAAAATAATCTTATTACTCCTCAATCTGAAACTGTGACTTTATGTTCTATATATCCCAGCAAGGGGAAACATTTTCTCAATAGCTACCCTGTCCAAGCTCAATAGGAATTTTATATGGTTCGACCTCTCATTTTTCTAATGTCCAGTGGATACATGACTAGTCTACTCAATTTTTCTCATAAATCAATAGGTCCCCTTATCACAGGAACCTATCTAAGGAAACTTGGTTAAACTCCCATTGGTATGGTGAGGATGTCCTTTAGTTAAGAAGGTAAGAATAACTTACAGTATTTCAGGTGTGGCATGGTCAATGCTCTATATAATTATAGTAACATTTGGTTACTTTTATTCTCCAATTCCTTTGCAACAAAAGCTAACAAACCATCGAACTTCCTAATGATTTGTTTTACCTGCATGTTAACTTCTTAGGATTCATGTACAAGATTCACGTTCCTCCAAATGCAAACATTCCCCAGTTTCTCACCGGTCAAAATATACTTTATATTTACAAAATAAAAATTGATCTCTATCTGTGGAAAACTGCACACTTTTGTCACACCGTTTCAACTGCTATAGTCTTGTCCACTCACCCAAACTCTCCGTCTGTCTGCAGCCTCTTTATCATCCTCATCACTGATGTTCTCATTCAATTTTGTATCATCAGCAAACTTGAATACATATCTCTGAGTTCCCTCACCTAAATTGTTGGGCTGAAGCCTAACTCTAAATCCTTGCAGTACCCAACTAGCTATAGACTGAAGACCCAAAAATTGTATAATCATCAATCCCATTTATTATTCAAAGATTTTGCAATAATCCTTCATGTGGTATAATACCAAGTATGTTTTGAAAATCCAAATAGACCACAATTTCCTCCTTATCCATTTTATCAGTAAACTCCTCAAGAACCTCCACAGATTTGAGCCTTTCATAAAACATTATTCTGCTGAACTATATTATGATTTTCTAAATGTGTTGGCAAAGGATTATGAATCAACTGAATTCCTTATTGCGGGGGCTATTGATGCAGGGTCAATAAGTATATTCAAAGCTGATAGGCAGATTTTTAATCAGTCAGGGAATCAAAGGCTATGTGTAAAAGGCAGGAAAGTGGACAGTAGAGATGTTAGATCAGCCATGATCCTGTTGAACAGCAGAGCAGGCTCGAGGGGCTGAATGGCCTATGTTTGCTACTATGTTTTATGGTCTAATGATAGACAGGGTGGAGAGTGGGGATGGGGAGGGGGGGGGGGGAGCAGTTAATGCAATTGCTAGGAGGCTAGTGTGTTTCAGTTTTATATCTATTCCTAACCCAATTATCTGTCTCCTCATCCTGCCCCATAGTAAAATTTCAATCTAAGCCATGATTCTGCAATGCTTGAGCAATTGATGATGATCCCTGGAGAAGGAAAATAGTTTTGAGTTATTTTGCCTACACTGTTAGGCAAATCTGCCTTTGGCTCTCCATTTTCTCTCATCCTCTTTAATTACGTGGCAGTTTTTCATTTAATTAACTTGCAGTGTAAATTACCAAGGTCAGCCTGGGGACAAAGGGATGGCAATGTGGTCTGTAGAATGACATTGTCCTGCCATTCAAACATGAAAATATCACTGACAGCAACAAGGGAAAGTCTTAACTGCCAGAGTGTCTTCACTGAAGAAGCAAGGATTGCTTTGGAAAACAACATTGATTGACAAAGGGGATATTTAGGTATATGATCAAGAAACAAAAAAAGATTTCATGTAAATTCATGTGTAGAAATTCTGGTACTGCTACCAACATATAATCACATGCATTTACTGGCCCTAAACTGGCAACATGGGGCTAGATTAAACCCTCATGAGCTAACAGGTTCAAAGCTGGAAGTGGAAGGGCACATTGAATCCAGCAGCTAGCTTGCCCACCAGCCCCTGCCTCCATTGTAATTATACAAGCACAGGCAATGGCATCAAGTGGCCCATCCACCAACAGATAAATTCAGGCCATTAAGTGGGCAATTGATGCCCACTTAAGGGTCAGCATTTAACCGGTAGTAGTGGAGAACCACACCAAGCAGCCATTTCTCTGATGGGGAGCAGGAGCCATCCTTACCCGGCTTCTTGGGTCCATCAAAGGGCCCTCCAAGGTGTAATCCACATGCAGTCAATGTTTATTCTTTTTCGTGATCATTTCAAATCCCAGTCCCAACAAAGAGAAGAAGTTTAAGCTAAATTAAATTAGACAGCTATTTAAAATGAATGTGACAGGTAGAAACCTATAGGATTGGGTAGACCTTTTGTTTTACATGTTATTACTTTCCATTAAATTTAACACGACAAAAAAAAACAGGTGGGGCATAAAAAAGACATTGCAGGTGATCCCAGAGGGGTAGGTTAAGTTTAAGTGATCATGCTCCTTTTTGGGGTCACTTTCTCCTCCTCGCTAAATTCAAGATAATGTTGCTCAAAAACACAGACAAACTGTGACAGTTTGAATCTCACCATTCAATAAAAAGCTGGTATTGTCAATCAGCCACCCATGATAGGAGTGACTTGATTTCAGTTTAATTTGTTCGTGTACAGACAACTATTGAAATGCTGATCCTTTTACTTACATGATAAGAACAGAAGAACAAGAGCATGAGCAGGCAATTCAGCCTCTTGAGCTTGCTCTGCTATTCAAGACAATCATGGCTGACCCCATCTTGGCCTCAACTCCACTTTCCTGCCCACTTTCCATTTTCCTTCAAACCATCACTCATTATAAATCTATTTCCTCCTTAAATTTATTCAAAGTGCCAGCATCCACTTCACTCCGGGGCAGTGAATTCCAGAGATTCAAAGCTCTTTGAAAGAAATAATTTCTCTTCATCTCTGTTTTCAATCTGCTACCCATTATCCTGAAACTATGACCTCTCGATATCAGTGATCCATATCACTGTAAAAGTAACTTGTTAAAGGTTACAATCAACAAAATTAGGACTTTGATGATTTTAATTTGAGGATTTTGGAGAAGAAAATGAGAGAGTAAGAATAACCAGATCATCTTTCAAAGGGCTGTACACACATAGGCCAAATGGTTATCTTCTGAGCTGTATGGTTCCATGATTTATTGTAACTTCAAACCACTTTCTAAATACACCATTTGTGGCCAACAAGAATGACATGCTATCTGTTTAACATCTCGATTTTGTGGGAAAGTACTCAGAGCTTAATGACCTTCACAAGTTGGTGCTGCAAAGATGTTGAAAATGAAATCAAGCTGTACGACCCAGTAAACCTTACCATTGAAGAAGGTCCTCGTCATCAAGTAAAAATTAAATCATCGGCCTGATTAAAATTCGTGACAGCCAACTTTCACCTTGATTCACCAAAGGTAGTGTTTGCTCCCCAACACTGTTGACTTGAGGTTCAAACAGCTGCATGTTGACCCAGCTGAGGACAAGATCGAGTTAGGTTGGGAGGACACGTGGCGAACCCTTCAATCGCTCAACCTCTCCAGCAACAGGTTCCCCTACAGGAAACAGGGGGACTGCAGCGGTTCAAGAAGGTGGCCCACCATCACATTCTCAAGGGCCACTATGGTTGGGCAATAAGTGCTGTTCAGCCAGCAACGCATACATCCCACAAAATGAATATTTAAAAAAACAGTTACCAATGCCACATAAAATCCCAACATCAGATCGTAAGTCTGTTTGCCATTCAGAAATCCAAATTACACTATTCCTATCACAGTATCAAATCAAGTCCTAGTTATTTAATAATCACCAGATCACAGAAAGGTGGATCATCATTTCGAGAGAGGTTTGAACATAAGAAAGAGTCGGAATAGGCAATTCAGCTCCATGATCCTGCCTCACCACTCAGTATGATCATAGTTGGTTATTTCTTAGCTTCAACTCCAATTTCCTGCCTGCTTCTCATAACTCTTCACCCTGGGTTGGAGGGCTTCAGCTATAGGGAGAGGCTGAGTAGACTGCGGCTATTGTCCCTGGAGTTTTGGAGACTGAGGGGTGACCTTATAGAGTTTTATAAAATTATGAAGGGCATAGGATAGGATGAAGAACCAAGGCTTTTTCCCAGGGTGGGGGGAGTCAAAAACTAGAGGAAGCAGGTTTAAGTTGAGAGGGGAAAGATTTAAAAGGGACCTAAGGGGCTATATTTCCATTCAGAGGGTGGTGCATGAGAAGAAGTGGTGGAGGTTGATACATTTACAACATTTAAAAGGCATGTGGATGGGTATATGAATTGGAAGGCTTTAGAGCGATATGGGCCAAATGCTGGAAGATGGGACTGGATTTATATAGGATATCTGGTCAGCATGGATGAGTTCAATTGAAGCATCTGTTTCTGTGCTGTATACCTCTATGACTCTATGACTCTGTTATTGATTTAAAAATCTGTCTATCTCCCCCTTAAATTGTTATGACTAACTCTGGACACTGGGGTAGCTCACTATCTGAATGTTTGTACATGATTGCTGCTTTCAAATGAACTACTCAATAAAAGAACTAGTGATCGCTGATTCCAGTATTCATTGTCCTATATTTGGCCAATCTCATTTTCAGTAGCTCAAACTAAGGATCAGGTGTTAGCAAATTATTGAGGCTGTGGAATTGTGACAAAATGATTTGTGACATGGTTTCTTTATTGGAGATCTGTTAGATGATGACTTCAAGCTTGGAGGTGTTGGTAGTAAACCCACCATTCAGATGAAAGATTTTGGGCTGAAGCACTTCTGCAGGACTGAAGTCCATTAATTAGTCTCTGCAAGTGGTGTTAGTCCAGTCATTTGATGACTTTATCCTCCTGGGTGGTAGAATTTGGATGATGCTGTTGAAGGACTTTTGGTGCTTTGCTTCAGTAGACAGTACATACTGCTACCATTGTGCATCAGTGCTGAAGGGAGTGAATATTGAAGGTGGTGTTTGGGGTGCTAATCCATGGAAGTGCTTTGGCATAGATGGTGTCAAGGTTCTTGAGCGTTGTTGGAGTGGGTAGTATTCCATCACAAATCTGATTTGTAACTTGTAAATCAGAGACCAGCACTGGGAGACAGAAGATCGGTTACTTTCCACAGAATTCTTAGCCACTGATCTACTCTCGCAGCCACAGTATTTATACAGCTAGTCTAGTTTAGTTTCTAGTCAATGGTAACCACCAGAATGTTGATAGTGGAGGGTTGAGTGATTGTAATGCTAATGAAAGTCAAGTTTTATGATTAGAATCTGTCTTGCTGGAGATGGTTATGGTCTGGCACCGCTGTAGCACAAATGCTACTGCTTATCAACAAGAGCCTGGATCTTATCCTGGTTGTGTCACATATCAAGATTCATTGTTTCAGTATCTGAGGAGTCATGAATGGTGTGAAACATTGTGTAATCATCAACAAACATACCCACTTCTGATCTCAATTCTCAGTGCCTGGTGAAAAAGCCATTTGGAATGGTCACTCACTGAGGACTGAAGATCCATAAGTGTCCCACTGCTGAAGAAGGAAGACAACAGCCAAAAAGTCACAACTGGGCTTGAAAATGTAACACCTCAAGAATTCCAATTACAACCTTTAAATTGCAGCTTCTGCCTTTACTTTCCCTTTCTTTTACCCATGTTCATGTGCATAGTCAATGTCACATTTTTCAATATTTCTCTTGATGTACCCTTTCTTTCATTCAAGAAACCCCGTATTTTTTCTCCTTCTTTTTGATCTAGTCAATTGCATTTTAATTCAAGTGTGATACCTACATGCTGAAAAAAAGGCAAAATAAAACTGTTGTGACCAACTAAGAGGATGTTTAAAGGACAGGAGCCAATCACTCCTCATCACCTGGTTATCACATTTTTCAATTTTAATAAAAAAAGAATGTGGCAGAAGGACTAGAAGAAACATGCCAATGGTTGTGAAGTGAAAGCTTGCTGATGACAGATAGAAGCATTTCTGCTTACAGAACTTACAGGTAGAACATTTTGCTGGGAATAGCGACAGAGGACAAAGTTTGGACTCATTTAATAAGCAACAATATTGTAACACAATTATAATTGGATTTGATAATCTTTAAGAATGAGATCAAATTACCTGAAGGGCATGATTCATCCAAATCTTTTGTTTACGGAAAACCTGCAAATTCTCATTTCCAGTTATAATACGTCATGTTAAATATTATTAAAAGATGTCTAATTTAAAGGTATTGAGAAGTTATTTATAATCTTTTTATATTCATCCTGTAATAGCTCAGGCAATTAATTTATAATGTTCTTGCTTATTTCATTATACTTTACATGAGCTATGTAATGTCAGCAGCATTTGAGTGAATATATACCATCATATTGTATGAAGTAAAATTTCATATTGTGGTGAATTGAATATAAACTAATAATCAAGTAACTGTTCCAAACATCATTCTAAGAGAGTCATAGAGTTGTGCAACACAGGAACTGAACCTTTGGTCCAACTCATCCATGCCAACCAGATATCGAAATCTAGTCCCATTTTCTGGCATTTGGCCCATATCCATCCAAACCTGTCCTGTTCATTTGCCTATCAAGATACCTATTAAATGTGATTGTACCAGTTTTCACCACTTCCTCTGGTAACTCATACCATTCATGTATCACCCTCTGCATGAAAAAGTTGTGCCATAGGTCCCTTTTAAATCTTTCCCTCCTCACCCTAAACCAATGACCTCTAGTTTTAGACTCTCCTATGTTGGGAAAATGATCTTGGCTCTTCACCCTATCTATGCCCCTAATGATTTTATGTAGCTCTAAGGTCACACCTCAGCTTCCAACATTCCTGGGAAAATAACCTCAGCCTATTCAGCATCTCCCTATAGCTCAAACACAACAAACCTGACAACACCCTTGTCAATCTTTTCCGAACCCTTTCAAGTTTCACGACATCTTTCCTTTGGCTGGGAGACTGAAATTGAATGCAGAATTCTAAAAGTAATCTAACCAATATTCTGTGCAGCAGCAACATGACATTCTGAATCCTATACTCAATGTTCTGACCAATGAAGGCTAGTGTGCCAAACACCCTCTTCACCATCCTGTCTACCTGCAACTCCACCTTCAAGAAACTATACACCTGCATCCTTAGGTCACTGCATTCGGCAAAATTTGCCACGACCCTGACTTGCCTTACCAAAATGCACAACACCTCACATTTATCTAAATATAGCTCCAACTGCCACTCTTCGGCCTATTCTCCATCTGATCAAGGTCCCGTTGTACTGTGAGATAACCTTCTTCACTGTTCACTACACCAACAGTTTTTGTGTTTTCTGTAAATATTATACATTTTGCAACAAACTATAATTTCCTTTTTAAAACTTGACATATAGAAGCACTTGAGCATGGTTCTAAAAAGCCACACGACTGTAGCCAAAGCAGGCAGCTAAATCCACTGGGCTCTGCTCAGACAGACAATCAGACTCCACGGTCTTAAGAATCAATCTCAAAGAAGAATTTAATACTGAAAGGGTTCTAGAATTTTCTACTGAATGCTTAAAACATGTGACATCTCAAAACATTTAACAGGAAAAGGGAGATCTCAAGGTATTTCACCATAACTGACTTTGATTAATCATTGTTCCATGAAACAATGTTGACATTTACACTTCATCACGAGATTCATACAAATAATGCTTAATATTAAAATGACTATCTGTAAACATAATATCAAAACAGGCTTGTTTGCAACCACACATTGGGAAATAACTAATTTTTATACGTTTTTGTTTTATACAACCATTAGTTTTCCTACCACTCTCACAGATATACATCTGCCGCACCAAGAAGCAATCCTCTTGTTTTATATTTACTGCTACAGGGAATGGCTTTATTAGAAAGTTACAAATAAATGTGAAAATAAAATCTGGAACAATTTGAGTTGTGATAATGCTGTAAAATGCTTGCTGTGTGCCTGACAACTTAACACATGTATTATCATTGTTCTCAGTCCCCACTTTCAACAGTGATTAAGCCAACTTTTAAGGCAAATTATTAGGAGTTTGACTTGACTGAAACAAATCAAACATTTTCTATGTAAATATTATATTACTTTGCAAAACTTAATTTAAAGACAATTTTATACATGCTATTTCATTTAGTGACATGCTCAAATTTGACAATGTCATATGTTAGATTAAATTCCCTACAGTGTGGAAACAGGCCCTTCAGTCCAACCAGTCCACACTGACTCTCCAAAGAGTAGCCCACCCAGACCCATTTCCCTCTGACTAATGCACCTAACACTATAGACAATTTAGCATGGCCAATTTACCTGACCCTGCACATCTTTGGACTGTGGGAGGAAACCAGAGCACTCAGAGGAAACCTACACAGACATGGGGAGAACGTGCAAACCCCACAGACAGTCACCCGAGGCTGGAATTAAACCTGGTGCTGTGAGGCAGCAGTGCTAACCACCGTGCCATCGTGCTGCTGTTTCTTGTTCCTGGGTATCTAGGCAGTTTCATTTATGCATCATAGGTAGAAATTGGTAAAGTTGCACTAATCTGCTGATACATAAAATGCGCAGAAAAAGTATATCTATTTAGCTGTGAGACAGACTGGGCTTATTGCTAAATTCATGGGACTCTTTCTTTGTAAATTAATACATGATCACCAATGAAAATGTTTTAGAGTTTCAGCACCAATCGAGCGTTTTGATGGCTCCTAGTGAAAGATAACAATACAAAACCAAAAACAAAATGTCCCATTTAACCAAGAGGTCAAGTATTGCCTCCTCAACATGAAAGGAAGTGAGGTTAGTCCTCCCCCCTTGTCCTGTTGTATTCAATTCAATCTCAGCCTTCTCTTGGAATTTCCTTGAGCACCACTATTGGTGCTCCTCAGTTTATTTTCTTTCACAGGTATATGCCAAAAGTTGGAGTTGAAATCCTAGAATTAATTTCCAGAGGGTCATGAGCCTCTTAGTTTGGGATCAGCCCAGTTCCAACTATTATTTTGCAGCAGAAGAAACAGAATAAAGGAATTGTGTACTGGAGAAAAAACTTTACTGACCAGGGGCATGAAAACCAAGAATGAAGCATAGAAGAATTTGCCAGTATTAGGTTATTGTAACTGTGAATATTTATTCAGATAGGGATTTGATGGCAGGCATAAAAGATCAAGACCACCAGCCATGTTGTAGTCACGCACATGATTCACTTCCCTAGATTTTTCAATCTTTTAAGCTGCAGACTTGATTTTTGCCTAGATTTCACATATATCTGGGCACAATTATAGTGGAAGCTTCAGGCCACATTTGTTCATATAATTATTATTTCCAACTATAAAATCACATCAAGTGATCTTTCAGGTTTTTCTAATTTAACTGAAGTTTAGGTACGATTGGGAATGCCTATGAAACATAATGAATGGTTAAGAACAAGATAATTATTCATAAACATGTGTAAAATGCTTTGTAAGAATTGTCAAAAACTTACAATAAATCTAGAAAATGGACTTTTTGGTTAATAGCATTGACAGGGTGGAATGTATCAGAATGTCACTGGAACAATGAATTTTCAGCCACATCCATAAATTTGTATTTTTCTTTATCATTTATCCATCTCTTCCTTTCACTATAGTACTGTAGAGATCTCAAAATGACATATAGCTCCAGAAAGCTGCAGGGATAGCAGGATAGGGAGGACTCAGACTATGGAAAGATTTGACAACAAGGTGAAGAATTTTTAAGATCAAGGTTTTGATTAAATTAGATTACTTACAATGTGGAAACAGGCTCTTCGGCCCAACAAGTTCACACCGACCCTCTGAAAAGCAACCCACCCAGGCCCGTTCCCCTACACCTAATACTACGGGCAATTTAGCATGGCCAATTCACCTAGCCTGCACATTTTTGGACTGTGGGAGGAAACCCACACAGACACAGGGAGAATGTGCAAATTCCACACAGACAGTTGCCTGAGGTGGGAATTGAACCTGGGTCTCTGGCACTGTGAGGTTAGCAGTGCTAACCACTGAGCCACTGTGCTGTGAACTGGGAGCTAATCTAAACTGAATGATCAGTGAACTGATGGGTGAACAGGATTGAGAGAGAGAATGTTAGAATACAAGGAGTATTTAGATTAGCTTTGGGTGAGTTCAAATTTTCAGTGGGTAAAGGTTAAGAGGCTATACAAGAGAATATATAATTAGTTAGGTTTAAAGGTGCAATAAATGCACAGATGTGTAATTCAGCAGCAGATGACTAGAGATTGGCTGTAGTTAGGTGGTTTAATGGCGGTGAAGAGGGTGGTTGCTGCCTCTTATTCTTTTACCTTCATTTTCCCCTGTAATCCTAATAATCTCAATTGTTTTTATTTATATTGCTATGATCAACCCTGGGTGATCTGCCCCAAATTAATCCTGATCCAGAAGGATGCCCCAAACTGTCAAGCCTTTGACTGAGAAGAGATAAGCTGGCTCCCCATTTCTATTCACCTGCCGCCATTCAGTTGACCGTAACCAAATTAATTTAGAAAGGATCACCTCCTGTGGACGCCTCCCACTCTAACTAAATGAATTTATGTTTTACAAAGATTCAATTTAACTAACATTTCTTGAGTTGACAAAATAATTAGGTTACTAGTTACTAAATGCAAAAATAATTAATAACACAACATATACGCACACAGAATGCAAACAAAATGATAAAATGTAGAAGCTATATGGATACGTAAGTCTGA
This sequence comes from Chiloscyllium plagiosum, assembly GCF_037043375.1. Lineage (NCBI taxonomy): Eukaryota > Metazoa > Chordata > Chondrichthyes > Orectolobiformes > Hemiscylliidae > Chiloscyllium > Chiloscyllium plagiosum. Next base: position 1,493,693 of record NW_028270145.1, read on the forward strand.
GTGGCTCATAAAGGATAGATAGAGGAACTTTGATAACTGAGCAGTCAATTTCGGGATTCTTGGCTTTGCAGTTAGTTAGAACAATTTTATCCTGTTTCCTTTTGATAGTGATTAGCTGGCAATATTCAAAGCAAAAGAGCCCTTCTCATTCTCTTTCTTTCTTAATGGCTTGTCAGAGCCTTTAGCTCTGATGAAGGGTCAACTAGACTTGAAATCTTAGTTTGCTTTCACTCCATGGATGCTAGCTGACTCATTGTGATCTCCAGCATTTGTTGTTTTCACTACATATTCCAGCATCTGCAGTAATTTGCTCCTACAGATAACTTCTAAGCTTGCACAATGAGAGAGTCAATTTATCTGCAATGCATTGTTCATTGATTTTGATCTTAATGCTCGAACTCAGGCTAGTACACACGTGCCGCAGTTCAGTACCATACTTTCTTTCCACTAGCTCACAAGGACCAGAGATATAGTTGGCTTTCAACTGATTTTTAAAACATATTCTTGCAAGGGAAAAACATAAAACACAAAGGGCTTTTTGATGAGAAGGGGGAGAGGGGAGGTAATCAGTCACCTCATTATCACCTCCTGCTAGATCTCACTCTCTCTCTCTGACTGAGGTACCTCTGACATTCTCCAGGTGCAATATTCCATGGGTTCCACAAGGAATTTTGCCAGAAAGCACTAAATTTACATTTACAATCTTTTTATTTTCATCTGTAGCAGTCTTCTCTCAGAAACACTATTTGGAATTAAAAATTAACAAAACATCCCTAGTACTTCAAAGTTCTAATCCGTTATCACAACAATATATTTGGTGGCAATGTAACCCTTTGCAGGTAGAGTTATTATTGTAAGAGCATTCATGTATTTCTGGCATAATAGTTATGAGGTAAAGTGAGAAACCAAAAGTTCATGATTTAAAATCCTACCACAGCAATTTCAGAAATTAAAATCAAATAATTATTGGACTATTTCCAAAAAATAATCATGAAAGCTTCTGGGTTGTTGTAAAAACTCAACTGGATGATGGCTAATTATTATTGAACATTTCTACTCAGGTCTGAGAACATGCAATGGAAAGATTGAGAGTTACAGACGACAAAGTAACAGTGGCAAAAATATTCACTAAGTTAAGGTCAAAGGGTAAAACACTCCAAAGCTTGAAGTAGTATTTTAGATAAAAGGAGACAGCTGTGGTAGGTGGAGAGCATCAAATATGTTAGCTATGTGTGGCTCAGGACTCATGACTTGTAGATAGTAGACAGGATTTGGGTGATTGGATGGGGGGTGGGAGGGGGGAGCAGTGGAGTTACTCACTTCAGGATTTTTAGCCTCTGACCTGCTCTTGTACTGAATGTATTTATATAGTAGTCTAGTTCAGTTTCTGGTCAATGGTAAGCCTCAGGATAGTGGGGATTCAGAGATGACAATACCAGAGAATGTCATGGGAATGTGGTTAAATTGTCTTTTATTGATATCGGTCATTGTCTGGCATTTGTGTGACTCAGATATTTACTTGCCACATTTCAGCCCAAGTTGGATATTATCCAGGTCCTGCTGCATGGACTGATTCAGTATTTGAGGAGTCACAAATTGTCCTGAACATTATGCGAACAACCCCACTTCTGACCTTATGATGGAAGGAAGGTCATTGGTGAAGCAGCTGAAGATGGTTGAACTGAGGCCATTACCCTGAGAAGCCCATGCAGAGATGTCCTGGAGCTGAGGTGACTGACGTCCAACAACCATCACCATCTTCCCACATGCAAGATACGACTCCAGTCACTGGAGAGATTCCCTTCCCTTCCAGCCTGCTTTCCACTCCGAGTTCCATTGACTCCAGCTTTGCTAGTGCTCCATGATGCCACACTCAGTCAAATGCCATCTCCCTCACCTCACCTCTGGATTGTTTTAAGATAAACACATAGATTGGGCTTAGAAGATGGTGCGTGGCCTTGGAAAATATGTAATCTTTGACATCTTTTGTTTATGTGTTCCACCCATTTTGAACTGGATCACTGATTATTCCACAGTCCCTTTGTTAACTTGCAGAACTCTTATGTAATTTATTCTTGATTATGACACACCACTTTTTCCTTAACATTGTGCAAATGTTTCTGCATCTTCCGAGATTAATTTAAATCTACACTCAAGTGAGTTAGTTTTACATGATGAGAAATGTTCAGTAAATGCAGCAAAAAATTGCATACAAGTAGTTTTTGCCATATTGTCCCGAATTGGAAAAAGAATGTGAATATTTAACTAATTGCCATCTAGAATTTGCTTAAGAAGTTGTCAGTCAACGACATAAAAGCAATTATGAAGTAACTCAAAAAAGGAAATCTAGCTGCAACTTGGAATGCTATGGAATTCATTGCGAAAGATAAATATCTCAGACTTTCACTTACAGTTTATATGTCAAAAGGAAAGAAATACATTTTGGGAGTAGCAGAGAGACGGCTTGAGGACAGACAGAAAAAAGTTTCTGAACACCTCATTTGAAGTACGAAGCATAAACTTACAATGTTTCAATGTAACAGAAAATATCTTTGGAGATAAATTTGTCGTTTTTTATCGAAGTTCAGAGAAAAGGAAGAGCAGAAAGCTAAGTTTGGGCACTGTGAGGTTCAGTCTGAGTTGTCATTCTCACACAAGGCAACTCTTGCCATCAATATGAACCACTGGGTATAGCATCCAAACAGGGAGGAGAACAGAGTGAAAAGGGCAGATCAGCCCTGAAAGTACCAAGCAAATTGTTACTGATTGTAAGGCCTTTCAGTAGATTTGCAGATTGTGTCAAAATGGAAGGAGTTCTGCAACATTCAGGGCCAGTATTTCAACTACCCTAAGCTTACCAGTACCTTTAAAGAGTCTGCTCAATGGAAAGACAATAAGTGGCTGTACAAAAGGAAAACGGATTAGGAAACTGGCTGTATTCCTCCATCCCAGCATTTGTGGTAGTTAGCAGGGAAGGAGGTGGTCATTGGTTCGCCTGGTAAGCACACAGTGAGAGAAATATTACAGGGAGATTTCAGTATAGCTGAATGTCTTACCAAAACAAAACTTCCTTTTGTCACCAGAAACATTTTTCCTGTCTCACTCTGTTTCCCTAATTCTCCCATTCAGCCAATGTAATGAAGTTGAAATATATTTTATAACAGCCTTAGTCCAAAAATATCATTTAAGAGCAAAGGTTTAATATATTCTTATCTGCATTAAATATAAATTGAATATGGGTGAAAACAAAGACATGCTGCTAAAACATTTCCTCTCTCACTTAGCAGGAAAAGTGCAAGAGTGTGCCAACTTTCAAATGATCACAACAAATTGTACAGCTGGAAAAAAGGGGTGCTCATTGTTGGCAAGTCAACTCTGATTCACTGGGGCATGGACGAAGGGAAAGAAATCGGAAATTATAAGCTTCCCATGCTTCCAGTTAATTCATAGAAGACACCAGGTTTGACCATACTCCTTTAGTTTGCAGAGAATAGGTCCCTATCTAAGAATGTAGATCACTTCTTGCAAGTGTAAATGAACCACATTATAAGTTTGTCTGATTCTCTGAGTTTTATTATGTAGCACACTCATAGTTGTTTAACAAGAACTGCCCAATCACAGAATCATATCATTAAAAACATGTTAAGTTTTGGGATTTGGAATCATGGCCTGGTTAAATATGATCTACACTCTCCCGATTATAAACAGCTGGCGAAAGAGATTGGTTGATTTAATCAACCACCCATAGGGACATATGGCCTACGTTCCTGGCATCACACCAGCACTGAAATCCATACGTGTTATGCACAACTTTATGGCCAACAGGAGGTCTTTTTGGACTCACTGCAACATCCCATTGGTGGAAAATGACTTTTGCTTTGGCATTGAACACCAGCAATGTGAAAGTGCTTTCTTAAAGCTGCAGTTTAAATTTTTGAGATAATTTAATTTAAAATTAACTTGAGACTCTTCAAACATTTATCACTTAAAAGGAATATGTTCAACCCTTGCAGCTTTCGAGTTACCCAGAATAGTCTTTAGTCTGCTTTGCTTTCTCCAAGGCAACACCTCTGTGAGATTTGACTTGCTAACTAGTCAGTTCCTGCTTTCTTCTGCAATATAAATTGTTGTGATTGTTTAAATTTGGCATGTTCGCATTTGTCTTAATGAGTACAAGATGAAAAGATTCAGCAACATGCTTCTCTTTTCAGTACTATTCAAGTTTCCAATACTAAGCAATTATACTTTTAAACTTGTTGACAGGATATGGGCATTGCTGGCTGGGCCAGAATTTATTGTCCAACCCTGATCAGCTTAGAGAAGATGTGGATGAGCTGCTTTCTTGAACTGTTTGCTTTTGGGGTAAGTGCATTCACAATGCTTTTAGGAAAAGAGTTCCAAGATTTTTTAAAAATTCATTTCACAGAATGAGTGCATTTCTGGCTTTTAGCCATCCTTAATTTCCCAGAGGGCAGTTAAGAGTGAACCACATTGCTGTTGATCTAGACTCAGGTGCAGGCCAGACCAGGAAAGAATGGCAGTTTCCTTCCCTAAAGCACATTAGTGAACTAGATGGGTTTGTCCTAACAACTGACAATTCACAGTCATCATTAGATTCTGAATTCCAGGTTTTTATTGAATTCAAATTCTACCAGCTACTGGGGAGGGATTCTAACCCAGGTCCCTAGAACATTACCTGTGTCTCCGGATTAAATAGTCCAGCAATAATACCATTAGGCCATCACCTCCCCTGCGAAATGAAGGCATTGTATACAGTTCCAAGTCAAGATGGTATATGGTTTGGAAGGGAACTTGTGAATAGTGGCACTCTCTTTTACCTGTTGGCCTTGTCCTTCTTGTTGGCAGAAACATAGGATTAGAAGAATGCTGAAGAAACACAGCAAATCTGGCAGCATCTTTGGAGGAAGAACAAATTAACGACTTGAGACTGCTATGACTCTATGTTTTTTGGCATTTGCTGTGTTTGTTTTACATTTCCAGCATATGCAGTTTTTTGCTGCATGATTACTTTAGTGCTGAAGTTCTGTCCTATTCCAATACATTTTATTTTATTGTGTTTGAATGTTAATATATAGAAATCAATCAAAGCAATTTTCTAGTTAGGGTCCATTTGAAATTTATCACAACAGCACCTGGCCTACATAAAAATATGGTTAAAGACAAACAAAAATACAGATGCTGGAATCCAAGATAGGCAAGCAGGAGGCTGGAAGAACACAACAAGCCAGGCAGCATCAGGATATGGAGAAATCGACCATCAGGAAGAAAGATTACACCCGAATCGTCGACTTCTCCACCTCTTGATGCTGCCTGGCTTGCTGTGTTCCTCCAGCCTCCTGCTTGTCTACATAAAAATATGTCAGTCCAGTGAAGCTACAACATAGGACAAGTTGCATGTATTACAGTGAATGCAGCATACAAAAGATAAGGCATCTCACCACCATTGGATTATATCTACACTCTACAGTCCTACTATGTCTACTCATGAATGCTAGTAAACAATTCAACAAATGGCACAAGAGGAGGATCGATAAATATTCCTACTATCAATTACACTGGAGCCCAGCACATCAGCTCTAAAGTAATCATAAATCCAAACATATGTTTAAATTATGATTTTGAATTTCAGTAAAGAGATAATGCTGCAGGTTGCACGATGGTCTTTACTGACCTAGTGTTGCAATGTCAGAACAAAACTACAGTTTTTTTGATGAGATTAAAAGAAGATCCCTTCTGCCCTTGTAATACATTTAAGGAATGCAGAGGGGTTATCGCCAGCCCAATGCTTTTCTTCAATTAACATCACTAAAACTGAATAAAACTAAAAACCACAGAATGCCAGGTTATAGTCCAACAGGTTTATTTGGAATCACTAGCTTCCGGAGCACTGCTCCTTCATCAGGTGGTGTTGTCTGTTTTTTAAATTTATCCACCCCAGTCCAACACTGGCTCTTCCACATTAAAACTGAATACTTGTCTTATTCTTGTTTTTGGCAGCTTGCTGTGACATATTGGCTATTGTGTTCGCTACATTACGAATGTGACTACACTTCAAAAGTACTTTATTGGTTGTAAATTGTTTTGAGACATACTGAAGTTGTGAAAGACACTAAAGAAGTGCAGGTCCTTTTTTTCCAGGAGATTGCAATGCTATGTAGCCTTTAGCAGATTAACTTAAAATGAAAAAGCCAAATGAATGCTTTGCTAAACAGTCCATTCTGCAAGCAATTTTTAAGAAAAGTTTTAAATTATCCAGATGTTTCAGACCATTTTGATCTGTTTGGCCAGGTCCAGAATTTAAAAACAAAATGATAAGGACTCAACCAAAGTTCCTCAGTTAATTTTTCACCAATTGTCCTTCCAACTCTTGCTTATCATTGTTGATATTTTCAGCTTCTAATGCCTCCCTATGGAGCCTCTTACAAATAATCTCTCCCTTCAGATGGAATACTTCTACTTGGATCAGTCCATTCACCTTTCCCCTTCTCAGCTTCAACATAATTCTGTCTTTAGCATTCTCCTTTAGTTACATTTGACAGGACTTTAAACAAATTCAGTCCAGCTCTGCTCAAACATTATCTGGCAGCATTCCTTGTAACAACCTAAATTTAGATTGAACCTGTAAACAGAGAATAGTTTCCTAACGTACTTTGTGGAGGTTAGAATCAAAAAATGAGTATTGAGCTAAATCTTGGTCAGAGAGGTGAATTGTAAAATCACATCATAAAAGAAAGAGGGAGAAACACAACCACAGTCAAAGAAAGGATCAATATGCAGTGATAATTATTTATACATAGAATTAATGTTTTCCAGCATATTAGATAGAACACTGAATGAAAATATCATTTGCGCAGATATCATTCAGGTAAGCATATTTACACTGGGGCACGTAATCTTAACCATGAGAACACAAGAATTCATAATTTACCAAAAATAGTAAACTCAACTCCACTTATCAGATTTGCTTTCTCTGCAGTAATTAGTTTAACTGAGATGCAATTCTATGCTTAATATATTACAGATGTTGGGAAGTATACTGTAGATTTCTATGTTTGTTAGACACTTCTGAAGATCAAATATAACCTAAGTATTTTCAAATATATGCTTAACTTATCATAATTTTCACATAATCATGTTGTGTTAGAAACCATGTCAACATTATTGATGCATGAATGTATGTCTACTTGCCAAGGACTTATTGTACATCCATAACAAAAAAAAACTGACTGGAAAAAGTATGCGCCATGATGTAGCAAGCAATGGTTGCTTTTCACTTTATTGAGTAAAGCTTTGCACTTACAAAAGACATCTGTAAGACATTAGTGTGTGTAATGTGTTTTCTGCCAGTGGTATGTGTACAGTTCCATCTGCTGTGCTATTCGTGACCTTCATGACTCTCTCTTCATTTGTGCATGAAAACATTTTTCAGGCAAAACTTGTCTGTCTACCCAGGGCTATTTTCAAAAGTAGAAGTTGAAGTATCTGCATTTTACTATAAAGAGTTAATAAATCTGGATTTGCAAAGCCTTCTTAAGTTATGCAAAACATGCACCATGCAATTGTTTGGCTTGGCGAAAAAATATGCAGAACTTCAAAGACTTTTCAATATATTTTCCATATGTTACTGAGTTATTATGTTGATAACATGAACAATGATTGTTTATATATGGCAAGAAAAGCTTGTGCGAATTATCTTCCTGAAACAGCATGGAAACTATAGTTATTTTCTGCTGGAGTTTATGCTTTCCCCACATTTCTTCAAGCTAAACAGAATGTAATTTACTTAATAGCAGCATAAGGAATAAATTGCATTTAGTGCTCTCCAGATCTTCCATTTCATGAATTGCTGTTAAGGGAAGTGCATCTCTGCTTATGTGTGTATCCCAGAATAGACACGTTGATATAATAGAATCAGCAATCATCACCAGTTCTTATGAAAGTAAAGGAAGCCATATATGGTAAAATGCTAAATAGGATGAACACCTCAGACATTCAGCAGTCCTTCAGCTCCTTAAAATTCCAAAAACTTTTCTGTTCTGTTTTGGATAAATTCCCAAAATAGCCCATATCATGCCATTTCTACAACGTTCCTTCTTCAGAAAGGGTTGCTGAGGAATTTGAAGTTACATTGCTAGAACAGGAGCTCATTTTTCATTTCTCCAACAAATGTGGGTTTAAGATTTTCTCAAGCCACAGGTAGTAACAGTGGGTGTGATTTTTGCAATGACATCATCCTCTCAGTTGATGAGGAATCCCAACGTATTGGCATTACACAGAATTAAAACAACCTACAGTGCCTTCTCTATCATCTACTCAAAAATCACTCTGTCCCATACCAAATGCTTTTGAAATTATCACATAATCATGTTGTGTTAGGAACCATGTCATTTAAACATTCAAGAATTTACAACTTATCGAAAAGACAGGGAGATAGGCAGAGGGGGCAGGGTTGCCTTGTTCGTTCAGAATGAGATTAAATCTATGGGCACTGAATGACATAGGGTCAGATGATGTGGAGTCTGGGAGGTTGGAGTCTGGGAGTTGAGGAACCACAAAGGCAAAAAAACCCACAATGGAGGTTATTTTCAGACCTCCCAGCAGTGGTCAGGACTAGGGACACAAGATGCAACAGGAAACAGATAGGGAACATCAGAAAGGCAAGATCACGGTGATCAGGGGGGACTTCAATATGTAGGTAGACTGGGTGAATAATGTTGCTGGTGGATCCAAAGAAAGGGAATTCATGGAATGCCTACGGATGGCTTTTTGGAACAGCTTGTGATGGAGCCCACAAGGGAGCAGGCTATTCTTGACTTAGTTCTATATAATGAGCCAGATTTTATAAAAGATCTTAAAGTAAGGGAGCACTTAGGAGGCAGCGATCATAATATAGTATAGTTCAGTCTGCAGTTTGAAAGAGAGAAGGCAAAATTGGATGTAATGGTGTTACAGTTAAATAAAGGTAATTACAGGGGCATGAGAGGGGAACTGATGACAATCGACTGGAAGATAGTAGAGCAACAATGGCAGGAGTTTCTGGGTGTAATTGATGACACAGTACAGAGGTCTATCTCAAAGAAAAGAAAGATTATCCGGGGAGGGGTGAGACAGCCATGGCTGACAAAGGAAATCAGGAAATGTATCAAACAAAAAGAGAGAGCTGACAAAATGGCCAAGAGCATGGGAAATCAGAAGATTGGGAATACTACAAAACCAAACAGAGGATAACAAAGAAAGAAATAAGGAAGTAGAGGATCAAATATGAAGGTAAGCTAGCAGTAATATTAAGAATGATAGTAAAGATTTCTTTCAATAGATAAGAAACAAATGAGAGGCAAAAATAGAAATTGGGCCGCTACAAATTGATGCTGGAAGTCTGGTGCTGGGAGATAAGAAAATAGCTGAAGAACATAAGAAGTACGTTGTGTCAGTCTTCACAGTGGAAGATATGAGTAATATCCCAACAATTATGGAGAGTCAGGGGGCAGAGTTGAGTATGGTAACCATTACAAAACAGGAAAGCTAAAAGGTCTAAAAGTCAATAAATCTCCTGGTCCGATGGGCTACATCCTAGAGTTCTGAGAGAGGTGGCTGAGGAAATAGCGGAGGTGCTGACTGTGATCTTTCAAAAATCACTGGAGTCAGGGAAAGTCCCAGATGATTGGAAAATCACTGTTATAACCCCTTTGTTCAAGAAAGGATCAAGACTATAAATGGAAAATTATAAGCCGATTAACCTAACCTCAATTGTAGATAAAATTCTAGAATCCACCTTTAAGGATGAAATTTCTAAATACTTGGAAGTGCAGGGTCAGATTAGAACAAGTCAGCATGGACTTAGTAAGGGGAGGGCGTGCCTGACAAACCTGTTAGAATTCTTTGAAGAGGTAACAAGTAGGTACACCAGGGAAACCCAGTGGATGTCATCTATCTAGACTTCCAAAAGACCTTTGATAAAGTACCTGGCGGAAGGCTGCTGAGTAAGGTGAGGGCCCATGGTGTTCAATGTGAACTACTGGAATGGATTGTGTATCGGCTGTCTGACAGAAGGCAGAGAGGTGGGATAAAAGTTTCTTTTTCGGAATAGCAGCTGGTGACAAGTGGTGTCCAGCAGAGTTCAGTGTTAGGGCCGCAACTGTTCAGTTTATATATTAATGATCTGGATGAAGGGACCTGGGCATTCTGGCGAAGGCCATCGATGATATGAAGTTAGGTGGACAGGCAGGTAGTACTGAGGAGGTGGGGAGGCTGCAGAAAAATTTAGACAGTTTAGGAGAGTGGTCCAGGAAATGGCTGATGAAATTCAACATGAGCAAATGCAAGGTCTTCCTCTTTTGAAAAAAGAATACAGGCAAGGACTATTTTTTAAATGGTGAGAAAATTCATAAAGCCAAACTACAAAGGGATCTGGGAGTACTAGTACAGGATTCTTTAAAGGTTGATTTGCAGGTTGAGTCTGTGATTAAGAAAGCAAATGTACTGTTATCATTTATCTCAAGAGGGTTAGAATATATAGCAGTGATGTGCTTCTGAGACTTTATAAAGCTCTAGTTAGGCCCCATTTAGAATACTGTGTCCAGTTTTGGGCCTCACACCTCAGGAACGACATTCTGGCACTGGAGCTTGTCCAGCCGAGATTCACACGGATGATCCCTGGAATGGTGGGCCTAATATAGGATGATCGACTGAGGATCCTGGGATTATATTCATTAGAGTTTAGAAGGTTGAGGGGAGATCTAATAGAAACCTACAAGATAACGCATGGCTTAGTAAGGGTGGACGCTGGGAAGTTGTTTCGTTAGGTGGGGAGACTAGGACCTGTGAAAGTAGCCTTAAAATTAGAGGAGGTCAATTCAGAATGAAAATGAGGAGACATTTCTTCAGATAGAGAGTGGTGGGCCTGTGGAATTCATTGCCACGGAGCTCAGTGGAGGCCGGGACGTTGGGTGTCTTCAAGGCAGAGATTGATAAATTCTTGATCTCGCAAGGAATTAAGGGCTATGGGAGAGTGTGGGTAAGTGGAATTGAAACACCTATCCGCCATGATTAAATGGTGGAGTGGACTCGATGGGCCGAATGGTCTTGCTTCCACTCCTATGTCTTATGGTCTATGGTCTTATGTCAACATTATTGATGCATGAATGTATGTCTACTTGCCAAGAACTTATTGTACATCTATAATAAAAAAAAACTGACTGGATAAAGTATGTGTCATGATGTAGTAGACAATGGTTGCTTTTTACTTTAATGTGTCAGAAAGTAAAAGAGAATCTCCTCTATTCAGTTGAAAGCAATGGTGATTGCAGTAGCTGATGATGTAAATTCATTCAAGGTTTCCAACAGTAAAATTCGGTTCTTCTCCCAAAAAAGGTCCCCTCGCAATTAATCACCACTCCCAAAACACACATATATCATTATGTTTTACTCTTACTCTGCTATGGGATGTAGACTTTGTTGCAAGGCCAACATTTGTTGCTTCTTGAATTGTCCTTGAATCGAGTGGCACTTAACAGTAATCATTGTAGTAAGTGTGGAGTCACATTTATCCAGACCTGGTAAGAGTGGCACATTTTCCACCCAAAAGGAATTTTAATACAAATCAATGTTAATTCCACATTGTCACCAGAAATTAGTTTTCAATGCCAAATATGTTAACTGAATTCAAATTGCAGCCACCCCAGAGCACTACTTTACCACTACACCACTATCTTTAGCAAAAATAAATATGAATATACAAGTCTGTCAATTCTCAGCAAGACGCCATTGTAAGAGCTCTATAAATATATGGGTAATTTGCTAATTATTCACCTGAAACACTAACGAAGTATGGATCGATGTAATACTCATTCTTGTTAAAGTACTTTGGATACTCACACAAAAATGGCAAAACATGAATGTACTAAACTTTGCACTTGCATTGCATAAGAATCAAGAAAAACTGCGAAGTAACATGTCTTCCTGCTTGTTGTCTGTAGCTCCAAGGAGCACTGTTACCTCTCTCAAGCCCACAGCATATGATCTCCCATCCCTAATACACCATCAGAGCGTTGTTGTTGCCTATTAGCAACCCAGCCCAGACTGCAGCCACCCCTTATGCAGTCTACAGTAAGGTTGCATAGATGCAGAGCTGCTTAAGCTCATCCTGAAAGTCAGCCGCCTTTTGCCAACTGGGGCAGCTCTAGGATAGGCAAAGGCATATGGAAGACAGGTTCAAAGAGAATACATAGAGTGGTTGTTAGCATTTTTATGTAATGTGGCATGCTTTCATCCATAAATTTGGTTTGAAACATTTATTTTGCAGTGGCTTTTAAATTTGCATCATTGTCAAAGGGAATCAGCAGCGGTGAGTGACAGTGACAGTGACAGTGTAGGATCTGTGATTGGGAAATTTGGGATGCACTTATTGGTATTGCTCATGGTCAGTCTGGTCAGAAAGTGATTCAATAAGTTACCTCTTCACTTCTCTATCCAAGCCTCTTGAGCTCAGCTTCTCACTGTTTAGCTGCTTTCAAGAGTAGTGCGCCTTCTTGATTGTGAGGTTGTGTAACATCCTACTCTGGATCGACACCTACCCTACCAAATACTGCAAGCCTTCTCTCCAGCAGTACTTATAGCGAGATCATTGTTTCAAAAGGTCAGTGGTTTGTTCAAGCACATTTCATGTGGTAAAATGTCTTTTACTGTATGTATGCTGTGGGTGTGCATGTCCGTTGCACATCAGAGTCATTGGCTATGTCATTGTGATAACCCTTGTCACCCATAGCCATTGCTTTTGACTGAACTCAGTTGACAGAGAGAATTGTCATAGAAGGGGGGGCATTTAAACTATGGTCAGGATCCCTAGCATCAAACTGCATGATTCACTGCCTTTGGCTACACATCAGCTGGACATTGAGAGAGTCGAATATCTTTCATTTCACAATAGGGCTGAACTGACATCTGATACCTGCAAGGTGATTTGCCTGTTGTGTAAGACACCCTGGATCCTGGGGAACCCTAAACTCCCTACCAATCTGTGTGAAATTTTCAAGAGAAAATGGAATATAGTTCACAGTCTTTAAGTAGAGAGTCTCAATGACACCTTTAAAATAGTGAACTACAAGCTGCAAGATATTGCAAATATCTCCAGCCTGGAAGGTGATGGATGTAGAAAAGTCATCTCCAGAATCCATTTCATTTTGCTTTCATTTGAGTGGCTCCCATATATTTGTTAAAAAATATATTTATTCATTTTTCTTGATTTATTCATTTATTGGATTCAGGTTTTGTTGGCTGGGCCAGCATTTATTGTCCATCCTTAGTTGCCTTTGAGAAGGGGCTGCCTTCTTAAACTACTGCAATCCACCTGTTGTGGGTTGACCCATAATGCCGTTAGGGAGGGAATTCCATGATTTTGAGCCAGCAACAGTGAAGGAACAACAATATATTTCCAAGTCAGGATGGTGAGTGGTTTGGAGGGAAAGTTGCAGGTGGTAGTGCTCCCATGTATCTGCTGCCCTTGTCGTTCTAGATGGAAATGATGGTGGGTTTGGAAGGTGCTTTCTGAGGATCTTTGGTGAACTTATGCAGTGCATCTTGTAGATGGTAGACACTGCTGTTACTGAGCATCAGCAGTGGAGAGAGTGAAAGTTATGGATGTAATACCAGTCAAGCAGGCTGCCTTGTCCTGGATGATGTCAAGCTTTTTGAGTGTTGTTGGGCTGCACTCATCCAAGCAAGTGGGGTGATTTCCATCACATTCCTGACTTGTGCCTTGTAGATGGTGGACAGGCTCTGGGGAGTCAGGAGATGAGTTACTACGGTGTTCCTCGCCTCTGACCTGCTCTTGTAGCCACTGTGTTTATGTGGTGAGTTCACTTCAGTTTCTGGTCAATGATAACCTCCAGGATGTTGATAGTGGGGGACTCAGGAATGGTAATACCATTGAATGGCGGTCATTAGATTTTCTGTTCTTGGTGATGGTCATAGCCTAGCATTTGTGCAGCATAATTGTTACTTGCCACTGGTCAGCCCAAGCCTGGATATTGTCCAGATCTTGTTTCATTTGAACATGGACTGTTTCAGTATCTGAGGAGTCGCAAATAGTACTGAACATTGTACAATCATCGGTGAACATCCCCACTTCTGACATTATGATGGGGAGAAGGTCATTGATGAAGCAGCTAAAGATGGTTGGATCAAGGACAATACCTTGAGGAACTTCTACAGGGATGTCCTAGAGCTGTGATGACTGACCTCCAACAGCCACAATCAGCTTCCTATGTGTCAGGTATGACTCTAACCACTGGAGAGTTTGTCCCCAGTATCCATGATTCCAGTTTTTCTCGGGCTCCTTAACGTCACACTCAGTCGAATGCAGCCTTGATATCAAGGGCTGTCACTCTTCACCTCACCTCTCAAATTCAGCTCTTTGTCCAAGTTTAACCCAAAGCTGTAATGAGGTCAGAAGCTGAGTGGCCCTGTCAGAACCCAAACTGGGTGTCACTGAGCAGGTTATTACTGAGCGGGTGCTGTTCGATGGCATTATTGATGGATCTCTTTACTGATGATCGAGAGTAGACTGATAGAGCAGTAATTGGCTGGGTTGGGTTCGTCGTGCTTTTTATGTACAGGACATTTTTGGGCAATTTCCTACATTGTCAGGTAGATGCCAGCGTTGTAACTGTATCAGAACAGTTTGGCTAGAGGAGCTGCAGAAACTTGTCCTCGGCAATAAAAGAACAAACCCAGGCATTGTGCTTTTTCAATTGAAATAATAATATGAGAACAATAGTTTTTTGGTACATTGTCCCTGATAACTGGACAATCAATCAGAAGTGCCTTACCAAACAATCAATCATGCATTAGAAATTGTCGCTGACGTTGAAATTGGGCCTTGTTGCTTGTTTATTGTGTCTCTTTTTATCAGAATCACTTAATTCTTTTCTGCCAAGTAATCATTTCAAATAGTTTTAGCGGGACATTTTATCAGTGAGTTCAAATATTTCATAACCAGGTTATGGATTTCATAACTAGGCTGGTTAAGGATGAATGTTAGCTAGAAAATCAAAGCAAACTTAGGAAGAGACAGACAGTGTATACATTAGATTAGCCTTTTGTCTAAAGATTGGACTCAGTAAATTTGTAGCACAAATGACTAGCAGCTGGGTTAGATTAGAATCCAATCAGAATCTCACCTAGTTACTTCGGTTTCTGTTCCACTGACATTAATACTGGCCTTTTCACTGAACAAAAGCCAAGTGAAAATGAAACTTAATTTTCCTCTTGTCTGCATTAGAATCTGAGAGATGAAAGATAAAAGACCTTTCACAAACCCAGGTGTTAATAACTTTGGTATTATGTCATGGTTGACATAATCACTGGCATCTTTAAACTTGAAAGTTAGCCCAAAAATAAAACAGACTCCAGCATTCATGTCAATAAATTGCACATGTATTTTACATTTAACTCATGGCATACGTTTCACCAGAGTAACATTTCTAATTGACTTATACTAGCCACTGATATTAGGATCCAGTGGAAGACCTTGGGGGTATAACTGCTGTTGGGCAGTGGAGCAAAATCCACAATAGTGACTTAGTAACCCAGTTTGCATTTGACCTGATCTTCATCTCCCTTGAACTCAATGATAAAACAAGCTGCTGTAAGCAATCCTGCGATTAGCTATGTTCATGAGAATGCCTAATTACTGTGCATGAGATAAAAACTGAACCTTGTTTACACTTCTTTTTAAGGTTTAAAACTAGTATATTGAGGTGCAATTTTGGGGACCAACATTTGATATCCTAAAGTCATGTGACCTGAAATTAATTGGATACAGAGCAGAGCAGACCAACATCTGTTGTGACACTTTGGAAAATTACAACACCGACCCTCTGAAGTATGCAACAGGCATCAGGTCTGCTCCAATGGCCTGTGCTAAGCACCAGATATATCACCCAAACATGTTGGTGAGTCAGGAGGAGCAGCAGATCTTCTCCCCACTCCACAGTAATCTTAATAGTCAGTACCATCTACAATCAACTCTCCTCCTCTCTGGTTAATTCCTCCAATTCTAGCCTTTTGCACATCCTTGATTTTGAGAACTCTCTCATAGGCAACTGTGCTTTCAGCTGCCCTATGCTGTTGTTGGTGGTGCTGTGTTCTTATCCAAAGACTACACCTAGAGAGGCTGAAGGTAAAGTCGCTTATCAGAATATAGAGCTGCTCTCTCTTTGGGGAGAGAGAGAGAGAGACACAGACAGACAGACAAACAGACAGACAGACAGAAGACTGGTGGCAGTTTAACCTGAGGTCACCGTGCTTCAGGCAAGGGAAGAGATTGAGAAGGAGAGAAATTCATGGTTACCTCAGCTAGTGCAAGAATTGAACCCACGCTGTTGGCTTCTCTCTGCATTGCAAATCAGCCATTCAGCTCCCCTTTGATGGTTAGATGATGTAAAATAAAGCAAAATGTGTTTTGATTTAAAGGATAAATGTACGTTCTTGCCATTCAAGTCAGCACTGGGTATATTTCCGCATCTCAGCTCTGAGAACCAGAGGATTTGAGAAGAGAGAGAAGGGAGTGAAAATCAAAAGAGCAATTCAACTTGCATTTTACACAAAGCAATTCATTTCCTGTTGGCTAACTGTTTCCCATATGCACAACATTAGTGCTGATGCTGGGTTATCCATCCCCTCCCCCGTAAAACTGGGAAGATTTTGTCAGAAGCAAGGAAAATGTACAAATAAAAAATAACTCATTAGTTGCTAGACTGGTCCCAAAACCAGAGTGGATGTGCCTTTCCAAAGAGCACTTTAAAATTCCTCAGTTAGCTTACTTAATACTGCAATGCCTTCTTGTCTTAAAGTGATGGTCATTTCAGGTGGCTTTAAGAAAAACATTAAGAAAGACAATGTTGTTGCGGTGAATACTGAGATACAGGCTATTAGACTAGACAGGATTGAGGTTCACAAAGAAAAGTTGTTAGAAATTCTGGAAAGTGTGAAAATAGGTAAATCCTTTGGGCTGGGTGGGATTTATCCGAGGATTCTCTGGGAATCCAGGGGGGAGATTGCTGAGCCTTTGGCTGATCTTTATGTCATCCTTGTCTACAGGAATAGTACCAGAAGACTACAGTGTGGAAACAGGCCCTTCGGCCCAACTAGTCCACACCGACCCTCTGAAGAGTAACCCACCCAGGCCCATTCCCCCTGACTAATGCACCGAATTCTATGGGCAATTTAGCATAGCGAATTCACCTAGGACTGTGGGTGGAAACTGGAGCACCCAGCAGAAACCGACACAGACATGGGGAGAATGTGCAAACTCCACACAGACAGTCACCCGAGGCTGGAATTGAACCTGGGACCCTGGTGCTGTGAGGCAGCAGTACTAACCACTGAGCCACCGTGCCATCCCAAATGAGCATAGCAAATGTTGTCCCTTGTTCAAGAAGGGGAATAGAGACAACCCTGGTAATTATAGACCAGTGAGCCTTACTTCGGTTGTGGGTAAAGTGTTGGAAAAGGTTATAAGAGATAGGATATATAATCATCTCGGTCGGAATAAGTTGTTTAGGGATCATCAGCATAGTTTTGTGAAGGGTAGGTTGTGCCTCATAAACCTTATTGAGTTCTTTGAGAAGGTGACCAAACAGTTGGATAAGGGTAAAGCCATTGATGTGATGTATATGGATTTCAGTAAGGCATTTGATAAAGTTGCCCATGGTAGGCTACTGCACAAAATACGAAGGCATGGGATTGAGGGCAATTTAACGATTTGGATCAGAAATTGGCTAGCTGAAAGAAGACAGAGGATGGTGGTTGATGGGAAATGTTTATCCTGGAATTCAGTTACTAGTGGTGTACCACAAGGATCTGTTTTGGGTCTACTGTTGTTTGTAAGTTTTATAAATGACCTGGATGAGGGCATAGACGGATGGGTTAGTAAATTTGTGGACGACAGTTGGATAGTGCTGAAGGATCTTGTAAGTTACAGAGGGACATAGATAAGTTGCAGAGCTGGGCTGAGAGGTGGCAAATGGAGTTTAATGCAGAAAAGTATGAGATGATTCACTTTGGAAGGAGTAACAGGAATGCAGAGTACTGGACTAATGGTAAGAATCTTGGTAGTGTAGATGAGCAGAGAGATCTCGGTGTCCATGTACATAGATCCCTCAAAGTTGGCACTCAGGTTGACAGGGCTGTTAAGAAGGCATACAGTGTGTTAGCTTTTATTAATAGAGGGATCGAGTTTTGGAGCCATGAGGTCATGCTGCAGCTGTACAAAACTCTGGTGCAGCCGCACTTGGAGTATTGCATGCAGTTCTGGTCACTGCATTATACGAATGATGTAGAAGCTTTGGAAAGGGTTCAGAAGAGAGTTACTAGGATTTTGCCTGGTATGGACAGAAAGTCTTACAAGGAAAGGTTGAGAGATTTGAGGCTGTTTTCATTCAAGAGAAGGTTGAATGATGACTTAATTGAGACATATAAGATAATCAGAGGGTTGGACAGTGAGTGGACAGTGAGAGCCTTTTTCTGAGGATGGTGATGGATAGCACAAGGGGGCATAGCTTCAAATTGAGGGATGATATATATAAGACCGATGTCAAAGGTAGTTTCTTTACTCAGAGAGTTATAGGAGCATTGAATGCACTGCCTGTAACAGTTGTAGACTTGACAACTTTATGGACATTTAAATGGTCGTTGGATAGGCATATGGACGAGAATGGAATAGTGTAGGTTAGATGGGCTTGAGATTAGTTTCACAGAGCTGCACAACATCGAGGGCCAAAGGGCCTGTACTGCGCTGTACTGTTCTATGTTCTAACTCTAACTTAACTTCAGCTAAATAAAATAGGGAAGCTTACACTTGCATTAAGAATAAAAGCTAAGTAAGACCAAGGGAAGCAATTTTACTCTGAACAGCCTAATTGGAAATCAGCAGGATTGGATGAAATGATGGTTTTAAGCTGTGCCTGGTTTTGAAATCAATGGGGATAGAATAGTTCAGATAGAAATCTGGTTTTATCACACCCCCCCACCCCCCCCACCCCCCCGACAACCCACCCCCATCTCAGCTTCCATCCCAGCTAACTTGGTTAAATTACCTTATGAGATGTGTAAACAAAGTCGAATATTTTCTCAGGAAGCACAGAATGGCAGGTAAAACAAGCAAAAGAAAATTGGGAAAACAGTATGCATAATGCAATGCAGCTGTGAGACCAGTGAATGGGCAACTAGGAATTGAATGCATTGCAAAGTACTGAAATCGTCTACATGGTGCTTCCTTCAGCAGTGTTTCACTATTTCCTCCAATTTTATTGACTTGATAATTATTAACTCATACATGCATAACCATTGTCCAATCAAATTATTCTAAATAGTTGTCAGTTAATTCCTGCTGCAGTAAAATGCCAAGCTGATATTGACAAAGATGATAGTCTTACAGCTAAGATCTCTTCTTCTGAGAGTGGTACTTCTAACAAAGGCCCCAATAATTTGCAGCCATTCTATTGGCATCCTGTTACAATAGCAGAATTCTGCCTGACCTGTCCTAAGCTAGGCCAGATCCAGTTATGTCAGGCTCCAGCCCAAAACTGACGCTCCCAGAGCAGACTTGAAGTGAAGCTTTTATCTACTGCTTTCAAAGTTATTGTTAAAATGACAGATAGGGCAGTGCATTGAGCGTTCTTAAGAACCTAATGTAAATCAGTGCAGATCCATCTTGAGACACACAACTTCCCACTCAATCAACTGCCTGTTGATTGGGTCATGGTCAGCAAAGGTGGGTTCTGGTCTCAATTCCTAAACTTGGAGGCAGATCTATTTTTACTACTGGACACCCATATCACCTCATTTCTCCCAGTCTCAAACTACCAACTAGGAGTCATCTGTTGGACATCTCAGGCCTATCTCCAACTTGTCAAATGTTTGAAAATCACATGACATTTGACTGATAAGGTCAGGGAAGATATCACAGCAGGCAAAGCAGCATTTATAAAAGGACACACTTCCTAATGGCCTATATGATATGTTAGTAAAGATGATAGTAAAGAATATTAGAAAAACAAGTGGCTATTTTTGGTCTTTTGCACTTCTTCTCCAACCCCCTCTCACTCACTTACACTGGGTGGTGAAGTTAATGACGCTTTCACACTACTGCCTTAGCCTAGAGTTAGAGTTTTATTCTGTGGTCAGTTGAGATTTTGACCCCAGAGTCTTCAAAGATCAGGTATAACAACTGAGGAATTGTAATATTACTGAAACTTCATTACTGTTTAACCAGATGACTTCCATATGACTCAAGCTGACTTCCTTTGTCTTGAATTCTTAGCACGAAAAAAATACTTTAAAAGTAATTGAGATGTATCCATCATCAGCAGTTCAGCCCAGCAGAGACTCTGACATGTCACAACTTTGAATTAATCTGTTCCATAATACGTCTTTAAGTATTTACTGCCCCTTTCTATTTCTGAAGTCCCAAACTATTGCGCAAATGTTTCAGGAGAAAAAGTATTTCAGGCAAAAGGGCTCTACAGGCTGTAATAACTTAATTGCCGCTGGTATGTCTCGGCTCCATGGCAACAGTCACAGAAACAAGGAGCTTCTCCCAATCACCAGCAAATGACAGGATTTTGTGAAAGCAGTCAGTAGTAATTGTAGCAAATTATTGCCTTACCAATGCCAGCGATTTCTGAAATAGTAAAATAGTTGGTGTCTAACTCATCGACAATGCAGTCTGGTGCGTTCAGAGCAACCAAGGGCCTATTATGTTTGACCTTAGCTTTTTGAACTCCTAAAACTGCAGCAGCAACTGCTACATGTAATACACTTTCACAAAAACCAGCATCTCGAAGACCTTTATAACAGACTATAGATATAATTTAAAAATTTTAAAGTAGCATCAAATGGATAGGTTTTGAAAAAAAGCAAATTTGAAGGAAGGTAAAGAAGTAACCAAGTGAAATGTTTTTGAGAGAGTTCCAAAAAGCAGCTGCATAGGGGGTGCCATTTCAAGCGCTGAATTGGATGTATGTGTTATATCTTCCCAAGTGACCACTCCTGGTCCTTTTCGTGTTTGGCACCTCAGCCAGTATGTGATCCTGGATAAAGATTTATTTTTGTTATTCACTCTTAACATGTGGGTGCCACTGGCTGGGTAACATTTGTTCCTTATTCCTAGTTGCACTTGAGAAGCTGCCTTCTCGAACCACTGTAACCCATTTGGTGTAAGTACATGCACACTGTTGATAGAAAGGGAGTTCGAGGAGCTTGGCCCAGTGACACTGAAGGAGCAGTAATATATCTCGAAGTCAGGAGGGTGAGTGGCTCAGTCGGCAAATTGCAGGTGGTGCTGTTCCCATCTCTCTGTTACCCTTGTCCTTTAAACTTAATTGAGTTTTTTGAAAAAGTAACAAAGAGGATTGATGAGGGCAGAGTGGTAGATGTGATCTATATGGACTTCAGTAAGGCATTTAACAAGGTTCCCCATGGGAGACTGGTTAGCAAGGTTAGATCTCAGGAATACAGGGAGAACTAGCCATTTGGATACAGAACTGGCTCAAAGGTAGAAGACAGAGGGTGGTGGTGGAGGGTTGTTTTTCAGACTGGAGACCTGTGACCTGTGGAGTGCCACAAGGATCAGTGCTGGGTCCTCTACTTTCATAATTTATATAAATAATTTGGATGGGAGCAATAAGAGGTATAGTTAGTAAGTTTGCAGATGACACCAAAATTAGAGGTGTAGTGGTCAGCGAAGAAGATTACCTTAGATTACAACAGGATCTTGACCAGATAGGCCAATAGGATGAGAAAGGCAGATGGAGTTTAATTCAGACAAATGTGAGGTGCTGCATTTTGGGAAAGCAAATCTTAGCAGGACTTATACATTTAATGATAAGGTAATAGGGAGTGCAGGTTCTTTGCTCCTTGAAAATTGAGTCCCTTGTAGAAAAGAAAGTGAAGAAGGTGTTTGGTATGCTTTCCTTTATTGGTCAGAGTGTTGAGTACAGGAGTTGGGAGGTCATGTTGCAGCTGTACAGGATATTAGTTAGACCACTGTTGGAATATTACATGCAATTCTGGTCTTCTTCCTATTGGAAAGATGTTGTGAAACTTGGAAGGGTTCAGAAAAGATTTACAAGGATGTTGCCAAGGTTGGAGGATTTGAGCTATAGGGAGAGATTGAAAAGGCTAGGGCTGTTTTCCCTGGAGTGTCGGAAGCTGAGGGGTGACCTTACAGAGGTTTATAAAATCATGAGGGGCATGGATAAGATAAATAGACAAAGTCTTTTCCCTGGGGTGGGGGAGTCCAGAACTAGAGGGCATCGGTTTAGAGTGAGAGGGGAAAGATATAAAAGAGACCTAAGAGGCAAATTTTTCACTCAGAGAGTGGTACGTGTTTGGAATGAGCTGCCAGAGAAAGTGGTGGAGGCTGGTACAATTGGAACATTTAAAAGGTATCTGGATGAGTATATGAATAGGAAGGGTTTGAAGGGATATGGGTCAGGTGGGACTAGATTGGGTTGGGATATCTAGTCAGCATGGACAGGTTGGACCAAAGAGTTAGTTTCCGTGCTGTACATCTCTATGACTCTATGATTGGAAGTTATTATCTAAGGAGCCTGTGTGATTCTTTGTAGTGCCTCTTGTAGTGCATCTTCCGGGCAAGTGGAAAGTGTTCCATCACACTCCTGACTTGTACATTGTAGATAGTAGTTAGGCTTTGTGGAGTCAGGAGGTAAGTTACTCACTGCAGGATTCTCAAGTCTCTGACCTGTTCTGGTAGCCACAGTATTTAAATGGTTAGTGAAGTTCAGTTTCTGGTTTTGGTAACCTGCAGGATGTGGATAGTGGAGGATTCACTTATGGTAATGCCATTGAATGTCATGGGGTAATGTTAGATTCGTTCTTGTTGGAAATGGTCTTTCTCTGGCACTTGTGTGACACAATATTATCAGTCACTTGTCAGCCCAAATCTGGACGTTGTGCAGGTCTTGCAATATTTGGACATGGAGTGCTTCAGGTCTGAGGTGTCAAAGATAGTGTTAAATGTAGTGCAAACATTCCCACTTGTGACCTTTATAATGGAGGGAAGGTTATTAATAAAGCAGCTGAAGATGGTTGGAGCTTGCACACTACCCTGAGGAATTAGGACTCTTGTAGTGCTGTGGTGGTGTCCCTACCGATGAACTGGGGTGGGTTCAAGACCCACCTGCTTCATAATATCTCTGAGCAAGTTGATTAGAAAATATCTGTCCTGAGGAAGCCTTGTTTAAGGTAGTCTTCCTTTATCTTCGCTTTGTTTTGGGCCTTTGTAATGAAACCATTGTCAATTATCTACAGAAGATGCATTGTTTTTCTATACAAGAAAATTTATTGCATGATAGCAATAAACTCAGATACATTTGATAAAGTTTAGTTACAAAGGGAACTGGTACTGATATACCAGCTTCCTGTGAAAGCTAGAGTGGAATTCAGCCCCACCCAAAGGCCGTGACAGATACTAGGAGAATGTAGCTCAATGTAATGTGAGTATTAACCCTTTCAGAATCAATACCTTTGATAAAATCTCCTTCAAACATTTTTTTTTGGCCATAGGCATAATTATTAGGATTTTAGGGAGGTGATGCAGACATATCCGTCTCCTCCAAAAGCTACATTGTCACAGAGCTTGTGATAGAGATACCTGCATAATGAGTGGAGCCAATATAATACAAATATTAACTTTTTCATGAACAATAAATTATACAACAGTGTGGCAGGTATAAACTGAGGTGAGACTATGGGTTACACTGGGTTTCTGCATTTCATATTACTATATTGAAATAATGTCCACAAGAAAGACAATCTTGCTAATACACATACTTTTATTTGCAGTTAAAGTTTCAGTATTTAAAAAAGCATGCTATCGAATAAAAAAAAAGAAAGACTAATGAAAAATAATTGATTTGAAGCCATGGCAGCCATCTGCCTTTTTAATCCAGCTTCCTGGGCCTTTTCTTTTTGACCTAATACCATTACCTCCCAAGTAATCACTTCTTTTTGAACAGTGTAATTGAAGCTGCTGGAATGGCTTTGTGGAATCAGTGCAATTCCGTGTTCTTACAACACTTTGCGCAGGATAAGGAAAAAAAACACTCTCAGATAAGCCATCAAGCTCTTATTTCTAAGATTGGGATCAAGGAAAATTGTTGAATTGAAGAAGAGAATTATCTTGAAGCTCACTATTTTTGTTCGAGCCTGCCCAATATTGAGCATGCTCAAAATGGATTATTTTTCCATTCACATTTTAAACACGCCTCATTTTCTGCATAACATTTCACCAAAACTATTGAACAATAACTTATTTAATGCCAGATTTGATGTATATCTCTGAACATTGAATTACACATTATTAAACTATATATGGAATCAAATTTGAAAACAGGATGGCCAAATGTCTACAACGGTGCAAAGAAATCATTTTGACACAGTCTAGTCCATTATGAGTTGCAACATGAAATTTATTCCTGTCCATAATAATCAAAAACAAGGCTAAGGAACACTGTGACAACCAAGTACGGGCTGGAGAGGGTTCAGAAAGGATTTACCAGGATGTTGCTGTGAATGAAGGATTTGAGGTATGAGGAGAGTCTGGATAGGCTGGGACTTCTCTCACTGGAGTGGAGGAGGTTGTGGGGTGACCTTATAGATGTTCTTAAAATCATGAGAGGCATAGATAAAACGAATGGCCGGTGTCATTTCCCTATGATGGAGGAATTTCAATTTAGAGGTTGTATTTTTAAGGTGAGAGGTGAAAGATTTAAAAAGGATATGAGGGGGTAACCTTTTACACAGAGTGGTTTTTGTGTGGAATAAATAAGAAATATTTGGAGGGATATGGGCCAAGTGCAGACAGGCGGGATTAGTTCAGTTTAGGAATATGGTTGGCATGGACTGGTTGGACCGAAGGGTATCTGTGCTGTATGACTGTATGAGAAGAAGGGATATTATTTTGTTTCCTTCATTAAGGAACCAAAGGGCCAGATTTCAGTAACCAAGGCAGGTAGTTCAGGATTCCCCTCAGTGAAAAGTGCCCGAATACACACCACATGTTGCTTGGGGATGGCATGGGGCATGGTTCCTCTGGAGACAATGCCATGGCAATCTTGGCACATTGAACCCTGGAATCTTGGGCTGTCCACCATATTTACAAGGAGCCACAGTCATTCCAACATGTGAAAATCTGGGCCTCAATTTTCCAGTGCTCTATTGAGAAAGCAGTAATGTGCAGAGCAAGTTCTTCCATTTGAAACCAGATGATTTAATGAGGAGCAGAAATAGCACAGCTTTGAGCAATGTTTGGGTAACATCCAGAAAGCCGTGTTCAGAATGGAAAGCACCTCAGACACCTGCAATCTATCAGCAGCACCTCATACTGCCAGCCACTGAAGGTTTTAGCTGTGACATGGGGAGATTGGTGTTATTTTTGATTCATTTATTATAAAAGTGTTGGCC
Organism: Chiloscyllium plagiosum; assembly: GCF_037043375.1. Classification (NCBI taxonomy): domain Eukaryota; kingdom Metazoa; phylum Chordata; class Chondrichthyes; order Orectolobiformes; family Hemiscylliidae; genus Chiloscyllium; species Chiloscyllium plagiosum. The sequence continues at coordinate 1,519,199 of NW_028270145.1, forward strand.
CATTATTGAAAATCTAGACTCATATGAAAAACTGCCAGTTAACAAAATATTAGTGCTCAAAACGTAACTCACTTCAGGGAACTGTATAAAACAAAACAGATCTTATGAAAAAAATTGCCTGAACCTATAGCTGAATGTATAAATTAACAGTATAGCAAAAATATGTGCATGAAAAGGACTTGTTAAATTATAATATAAATTTTATATATTTTTACATTTAGTTGATTGGTAATGAAAGGTCCAAGATGTCAATTAAATGTTAGGGACTAAACGATAACGAATCTCTTGTTTTATTCATTTACAAGTTGTGGGCATCATTGGCCCGTGGAGTTTTCCCCAACATCCAGCTTATTAAGCAAGTTTAGTAGAATGAGATACTGAATATTAATGAGGTGCATGGTGCAGTCAACAAGGCATTTAACAAGCATTAATCACCATCGATTGGCATCTCACTGCTGTTTAGCAACAACCTTGCCACGTCACTTGTAAAAAGCATTAAAGATGGAATGTCAAGATGGGCCTTGCTGCATTTGTCACACATTTCTGTCACAAATCTCGCCAGAGGCCATATTACTATAAGAGACTATATTACTATAAGATTCCTTTAGAAGCATAGTTCAACATGGGGTTTACATTATATCTTTCCTTGGCGCAGCAGGGTGGTTCAATGGTTAGGACTGTTGCCCTCTGGGTGAGATGGTCTTCAGAGGGTCATTGCAGATTCAATGGGTTGAATGGCCTCTTTCAGAGGATGCTATAATTCTGTGATTCTTTTTCAATGCTATCCTTCTGGAAATGAACACCAGGGCATTGTCTACATTTTTATGGTCTTATTATTTTGCAGCTCCTTCAGTGTTTATGTATTTTTACTTTAAATTCCTCTGTTCATCTGTTTATGGTATGTCGTGTTTATTCTGCCTTTCAAACGGTAATGTTCACATTTATCTATGTGAAATTTGATTTACCATTTAAACTTTTTCTGCAATCCAGCTGCAACTTTATTAATGTCTCTGACATTTTGAAATTGCCACCAATTCCCAAGATCAATTTTGTTATTTAAATTGTGAATAAGAAAGCTTCAGCATTGATTCAACATCACTTCTCACCACTTGCAAATCTGAATAACCAACTTTAATTGGTTTCTGACCTGCATTAACAGCATCCATCTCTCCTAATGAAGCTACTGAGGCTTCAGGTTGTGGACCTTTTAATTAGCTCCTTTGTCCTGAGGGCAAATGTAGCTGGCTCGTGGATGAGTGTGCCAAGAGTTGCACTCCTAAACGTTGTAGGTCTGGGTCCTCCTATGTAGTCCTGACATTGGGATTAGAACCCTAAACCATATCGAAAGGCTAACACTTAGAAAGAGGCCTTTCGGCCTATGTGTTGGAGGTGGAATTCTGACATCAATGGACGAATCCCACCCAATACGTATTGCTAATGAATGCAAACATACTGCCATTGCAGACAAGGCATTCATCATGCAAAGCTGCAGTTAAAAAAAGAATTGGCCTTTTATCTAGTTTACGCAATACAGTACTGTAAAACATGTATTCCAATATTAAATGCAAATGCTAATCTGTTGGCAATTCTTGACTCAGAAAGTTTGGCTCACTTTTATCTTCCACTCTCCCTGTCCATTTCTATTATTTCATCCATGATACATAGAGACTTTCCTTCCCCCCTTTCATGTTGCCAAAATGCAACACGATATATTTTTACGGCTGAAGATCTACAGTGCCTTACCATCTGGAAATTGTAGGCCTTTGCTTTCGCTGACTACATTTGTTCCCATAAATACCCTCTGGATTTATGCATTTAAATTGCATGTTAAAAAAATGAAATGTTGAAATTTCCCCAGAGATGATTTCAATGCACCAGACTTGATTTTTCCATTTTCCCTCAGTCTCAGTATGCTAATTTAACAACATACTCCTTTGATCTTTTATTTCAATAACACATAATACATTACATCAATAGTCTTGGATAATCTGTCAGTTCAAGAAAAAAGAAACTATCATTTTTATGAGGCCATGGCTGTCAGTCTACTTTCCATTACCGGCATGATGCTGATTTTGGAACAATGCCTTCAGGTGGAAGGAGTCTAGTTAAACCTGGCAGCAGTTCTTGCTAATGGGAATCTCCCACCAATTTGGCTGTAGTGCACTGAAATGACATCACCTGAGTACAGAATCTAGTGGATGGAATGATTTCCTGTTGAGCAGGAAAAGATTTAATGATTAGATTAGATTCCCTACAGTGTGGAATCAGATCATTTGGTCCAACAAGTGCACACCGACCCTCTGAAGAGTAACCCACCCAAACCCATTTCCCTCTGACTAATGTACCTAACACTATGGGCAATTTAGCATGGCCAATTCACCTGACCTGGACATCTTTGGATTGTGGGAGGGAAGTGGAGCACCCACAGGAAACCCACCAAGACAGGGGGAGAACATGCAAACTACACACAGTCACCCGAAGCTGGAATTGAACCAGGTCTCTGGTGCTGTAAGGCAGAAGTGCTAACCACTGAGCCATTGTGCTGCCCTGTTTCAGAAGCTTCTGCAGCTGATGCTAAGATAAGCCCATCACAAATGGCAGGTGTGAGAATTGCCTTTTCTTTCCTCCACAGACTCAAAAGAACACATGACACCTTAGAAAAGCTTTCAATAATTTTGGGAAATAGGAAGCAGTATTTAACTGGGAGATAGCACCATGTACAAGCAAACATGACACTCAGTTAGAACTACAGAGAGCTCCAAACAGTTTACGTGAAAGCTGTTCCTACAGGAAGCAAGGCTGGGGAGTTAATGATGGAAGAGAAGCAGTTGAAACATCAATTGCATACATATTTTGCAACAGTCTCATTACGGAGGATACAATCACATCCCAGAATTGGTGGAAATCAGGAAGTCAAAGGGAAAAAGGCACTCAAGAAAATTATAATCGAATATAATATAATCAAATCAAATATAAGCAAATTGGTGTAGCTCTGGGGTGACAAGTCTGGGGTCCTGATGGACATCACCCTGAAAGGAATCGCTAATGATACATTAGATTTAAACTTCCAAGAGTCACTAGATTCAAGAAAGGTTCTATTAGAATGGAAAGTTGTGAATGTGACTCTTTCATTAATTAAAGGAGGCAAGATATTACAAGTTACTGTTCAACACCTTAAAGCAGGGTGTTCAGAAAAATTCAATGTGGTGTCAATACCACACTTAACCTATTTATTGGAGTTGTTTGAGGAAGTAATGTGCTGTGAATAAAGGGTAACCAATGGATATACTGTACTTGGATTTCTAGACCATTATCTCATTAGGTGCCACATTTGTACAAAGGACGAGGGATAGGCCATTTAGCCCATTCAGCCTGCCCCACAGTTTAGTGATTTCACGGAAGCACAAAAAAATTGAAAGGCAAAGAAACTTAGCCAGCTAACACATGAACCATTTACAACCTTTTCTCAATTCATATAAAGGGCAGAAGGTACAGCAGATGACACCAAGGTAGGTATGAAATTGAGTTATGAAGACAAATTAAGCAGGTTACAAAGGGATATTGATAGATGAAGTGAATATGCAAAGATTTGGTAAATGGAGTGTCATGTGAGATAATTTGAAATTGTTAATTTTCATAGATACATAGTGTGGAAACAGGCCTTTCGACCCATCGAGTCCACACCAATCCTCCAAACAGCATCCCTCCTGGACCCACCCTCTCCTCCCCTATCCCATTGCTAATCCATCTAACCTGCACATCCCTGGATACTATAGACAATTCAGCATTGTCAATCCACCTAACCTACACATCTTTGGGCTGTGGATGCAATCTGGAGGAAACCCATGCAGACATTGGGAGAATGTGCAAACTTCACACAGACAGTCACCAGAGGATGGAATCAAACCCAGATCCCTAGCACTCTGTGACAGCAGTGCTAACCATCAAGCCACCAGGCCGCCCTGGTATAAAGAATAAAAATGTATATCATTCAAATGGTATAAGGTTGCAGAACTCAGAAATGCAGAGGGATCTAGATTTCAGAGTACATGAATCACAAAAGATTAGTATGCACAGACAGGAAGTAATTAGGAAAGCTGATAGAATGTTATTGCTTGTTAACAACTGAATTGAATGCAATTTCATACCTATCTTGGTTTACACAAGGCACTGGTTAGACCATACCTGTGTACTGCTAATTAACAAAACTTGTAAATGTGTTGGAAGAAGTTAAGAAAGATTTGCTAGACTAATAGCTTGAATGAGTGGGTTGTCTCATCTGCTCGAGTTTATAATAAGAGGCGACTTGATTGAAATATACACTATCTTGAGGGATCTTTACAGGTTACACATGGGAAAGATATTTCCTCTTGTGGGAGAATATAAAACTAGAGATCCTGTTTAAAAATATGGAGTCCATCAGCTAAGGCAGATGAGGAAAACAAAATTCTCACAAAGAATCAAGAGTCTTTGTAACTTTCTTTCTCAAATAGCAGTGGAAGCAGAGTCTTTAAGGATGCTACTTGGCTCATTGATAAAGGAGAACAAATGGATGTAGTGTATTTGGATTTTCAGAAGTCTTTTTTGATCCAGTTCCACACAGGTTGGTAAACAAATTTAGCATGCATGGGATTGGCTGGGGAAATATACTTGTGTGGATTAGGGATTGGCTAACTAGCAGAAAACCCAGAGTCAGAAGAAATGAAACAATCTGAGTAAAAGACTGACATCAGAGGGTACATCAAGGATCAGTACTAGGTCTACATTTATATAAATTTTTGGATCTGGGGAACAACTATAACATTTCAAAATTTGTAAGTGATGCCGTACTGGGTGAGAATGCAAGTTACAAGGACAATGTAAGGACATTTCAAGAAGACTTGAATGATCTAAGTGAATGGGCTAGACATGGCAGATGGAATTTAATGTGCATAAGTATGAAATATTCATATTCATAGGTGAAAGAGAAAGGCAGATTACTTCTTAAATGATGAGAGGATTCGGAAATGCATGTGTCCAAAGGAACTTGATGATCCTTGATCTGGGCGGCACGGTGGCACAGTGGTTAGCACTGCTGCCTCACAGCGCCAGAGACCCGGGTTCAATTCCCGACTCAGGCGATTGACTGTGTGGAGTTTGCATGTTCTCCCCGTGTCTGCGTGGGTTTCCTCCGGGTGCTCCGGTTTCCTCCCACAGTCCAAAGATGTGCAGGTCAGGTGAATTGGCCATGCTAAATTGCCCGTAGTGTTAGTTAAGGGATAAATGTAGGGGTGGGTTGTGCTTCGGCAGGGCGGTGTGGACTTGTTGGGCCGAAGGGCCTGTTTCCACACTGTAAGTAATCTAATCTAAAAAAAAAGTTCATGAGTTACTCAAATTGTACTTGCAGGTGCAGCGAGCAACGTGTGATTCTGCAGTGCTATTAACATTTACTAATTAGTAAGATTAGAGTGAATGAATGATTGGTAATTTAGATAAGAAAATAACACAAAACAAGACTGTATTCTCAAAGTCACAGAAGACTGAAGAACATTACCATGTATCTACTTTGATTAAAACATTTCTAAATATGGGGCTCCATTTTTCAGACAAATGACCCTTAAAAATAGTCATTTCTAATTTCTGAAAAGTGCCCTATTGTTTAAATTATGACATTAGCTCAGTAAAAATAGGCTTTGATGAACAAAAATGTCTATGTGCCATATGTCTATGATTTAAGCTAAGTGTTGCATGTTTTTTAGTTGAACTCCATCCATTATTAGAATCTATCTTGGGTGATTTGTGCCTCAAGTCAACATCAGATCTTATATTTAGCTAATAAATCATATTAAAATAAATACCTACTGAAGTGAAAGCAAAGTTTATTAATATTCAATGTTGTTTCCTTGCCTTTTTCTACTTCTAACAATTACCAAATGAACACTCTCTTTACATTTAAATTACTTTACATTTAAATTACCATAGGCCGCAGTTTAAATCTATATCCATTCGACACTGATAATAAATTAGTGAGCATCACCAGCCTTCTGTATTAGAGAATTCTCAACATTCACCTCCGTCTGAGTGAATGAATTTCTCCATATCTCAATCTTGAATGATTTAGCCTTTCTCCTGAGATTATGGTCCTGACTCTAGGTTCCACACCAAACAGGGTAAACAACCGGTCTCTGTACACCCCATGTCCTGGTGGAATTTTACAGGTTCAATGAGGCTGCCCTTCATTCTTTAGGGATACAGATCCAATTTCCTCAATCTTTCCTCATAAACAATCCCTCCAGCCCAGGAATAATCTGATGAAATCTCAGCTGCACTCCCTGTATTCTTAGGTAGAGGGGAGTAAAGCGAAAGGAAAGCAATGATCTAAGACTCAGGGAACTTTGGTGGTGCTTCTTCGTGTGGGAATAACCATGGGCATAGCCTCAATATAAAGGGTCTCCCATTTAAGATGAAAGTGAGGAAATTTTTTTTTCCCCACAGAATCTTTAGGATTCCCTTCGACAGTTGGTAGTGCATGCTAGGTCATTGTATCTATTCAAGACTGAGTTAGACAGATTTTTGACCAACAAGAAAGATAAAGTTTACAAAGGATCAGGTCAGAAAGTAAAATGATGCCCACATTAGATCAACCCTTGACTGATCAAGCAGGCAGGTGAGTGTGAAAGGCCTACTCTTGCTCTCCTTTAACATTTACATATATTTACTTCTTACACTCTTGTGTGAACAGCAATAAATCCTTACAAGAGAGTATGTGGGATGTTTGCTATTCTGTATAGAAATATAACAAAATTCCAGACTAAGGGAAATTATTTTATACATATATTCATGTGGAATCTATTCATTTTGTTACTGTGGTGATCAGCTTGATTTTTTTAATGCTAGAAACATGTATTCTCTTAGTTTCATATTGATTTCCCTAATTTAAATAATCCTGCAGCAAGCTTCTTTGTGAGTTTTAAAATAAAGATGTTTATTTATTAGAACCCAATGGGTCTGATTTTCTGAGGGGTGTGGAGTGACAAAAGAAGAGAGTTCCACACTTCTGAGAGGAGATCCCAATTAGGTCCTCTTGAGAAAAGCAGAAATGTATTCCCATTCTCACAGTTCTCTCTTAGTGCAGAACTGTCCTAGGAAGGCAAACCACACCATTTCTTCCAGCAAACAATAGAGTAGGTTTCAGGTTGGGTTTGGATCCGAGGTCCATTGGTGGTGACTAGCGAGATGGAAGAATGTCAGTTCAGATTGATTCCAGTCAGCTCCTGTGAGGGTCAGAATAGGATAGTGGAGTGTGTGAGTGACCTGGAGGAAGCAATGTTGTGGTCATGAGTTAGGTATGGGGTCAGTTTAACAGTCTAACTCCTGACTAACTATACACATTGTTAGCTTAACACTTCTAGAGTAATTATTTTACTTATTTTATCAGGATCCTCTGACATCTCAGATTTAAATTGAGATATTGGAATATTCCAGGCAAACAGGAATTGCCTAGCTGAAGATTCAACTTCTCAGGCAATTTCTTTGCAATGATGGGAATTCTGCAAATTCCCCACATGTGGTTCCTGTCTAAGCAGTGGAAAATCCAAGCTATTGTCTCACACACATCACAGAAACAATGTTTAGGTACAGATGAAGATAAAACAATACAGTTACAACTGTAACAGTCTCTCCTCTGTGGCAGGTGTATAGCTCTATGATGATTGATGGCATTCTGATGGAATTCTGTCTTCTCAAAATAGCTTCTGCTATTATATTAAAAACAGGAATCAAAGTGATGTCCTTTATAATGTGACATCAAAAGTTCAAAGTCCTCTTTTCAAAGAAAGATTGTGTGTGGATAACACATTCTGTTGAAGAGCTTGGGATATATCCAGGCTAGCTTAGATGAGAAAAGACATAATACAAAGAGCGGTTGCTAGGATTCTTTCACATTCATCTGACATATGTTGAGCTTTAATGTATATGTTGTCCATGGTGAAACACCCACACACTCCAAGTTGAGCTGGAAAAATGTACATCTCTTCATTGATGAATCATTCCTCAGCAATACGTGTGAGTTTGCAGGTGGTTGTAAAGTACATACTTAATTAGGTATTTGCTTGAAACACAAGACTGTCTGGAACTCAAAATGCCAAAGTTCACGTGATTCGTAATGGCTACTTTTAACAATCAATCACTCCTCTTCTGATTTGTTCAAAATTAAAAAGTAATGACTGAAAGTCAACCATGTAGTGAAACACAACAATGGAACAACACCAATGAAGGTAAGCAAAATTTGAAATTCTTCACAAAATTCTTAGCAAATCCACTGTAACAGTTCCTAATGATGTTAACTTGTGAGCTAGTTGCAGAGAGTGTTCACATTCTAAACTAAAATGATGCTCGGTATATATAGAATTGTGTATAGCCACAGAACATTTGAGGATATCAAATTGACTAAATTAAGCAAAGTAAAATGCTTATCCATATTACAAAGTAACTTGAGCTGAAATTACAGTTCGCAATAAACCATTTGTCGATTGTATCTACAGGATTCATAATATAGTAAAGGATCAAGACATTTCTAAATCTTAAAAATAGGAATTTTGTTTTCTGTTGTTCAAAGACTCATTACTTTCTCAAAGGAAACAAAGGGAAAATTATTCTAGCCAATTCGATATACCTATAATAACCACTGACAAGGTGGCAGAAGTTTGGGAATAGGAATTCAACATTGGCTTCATGAAAGGTGGCAAACCAACTAAAGAAAGGATGGAATATGCATTTTTAATATTAATAATTGTGTCATCACAATAGCACTTCATTTTTATGTGCTTAGTTCAAAACATTCCTACAGCATCAATAACATCTTGGATGTTGTGTATATTCTTGCTGTTCAAGATTATTGAACATTAATGCCATGGGTTTCATTTTACAATGTAGAGATATCTAATGAATTATATCATACAAGCATGCTTTTTGTACACATAGTGATGCCATTTGATAAATATTTGTTTATCCTTGATTTCCTCACCAAATGTGTGTGTTCTCAGTTTGCAAGCAATTTATCTGTGGAATTAGTACAGTGGCATGGTGGCTCAGTGGTTAGTACTGCTGCCTCACAGCACCAGGGTCCCAGGTTTGATTCCAGCCTTGGGCAACTGCCTGTGTCGAGTTTGCACATTCTCGCTGTGTCTATGTGGGTTTCCTCCCACAGTCCAAAGTTGTGCAGGTCAGGTGAATTGGCCAAAATAAATTGCCCATAGCGTTAGGTGCATTAGTCAGAGGGAAATGGGTCTGGATGGGTTACTCTTTGGAGGGTCGGTGTGGACATGTTGGGCCGAAGGACCTGTTTCCGCGCTGTAGGGAATCTAATCTAACACTATATTCCACCCATACATGGTCAACAGAAGAATGTATAGATAAATCCCATCAGCACTGACTTTGTCAAACATTTGAAACTGAACTGCATAGTGCGCAGCCCAGACTGCAATGTAAACAAGCCATAAATTACTGTGCAGATGGATTTTGCTAAATGCTGCACAATTTCCTATCACCTGTGGCCTTTCTCAGTTACATTCAAAAGTGACCAAGAATATAATTTCTGAAATATCTTCAAAAGCTTTTACATTAGTAGCATTAATACCTTTCTATTTTCATGTTCAACATCCTATACCTTACCTCTCATAGAAAAGAATGCAAGAATATAGTTTGATGAACATGAGCAAAGTTAAATTAGATCTTACTCATTCATTGGTCTGATCAAAAAATCATGCATCTTATTCAGTTTTCAAAACCAACTTTTGAGATCACAAGATAGTTTTATTCTTCAGTAAGTTATTCTGAACAAGCAGTTATAATAATAATGATCACACCAGTATTATCAACCTTTCCTGATTCCTTGTACATTTATTTGTGAACACTGAGCAACAGATATCTTATAAATCACCATATCATTCCAACAGTTGAATTAAGCAAATCATACTCAGGCATTTCCGAAATGGGCTGAACATGAGTGTGAAACCTCAAATCTGCACTTATGGCAGCTTCATGACACTGACAAATAACTTGTATGATAAATAGAAAACTTACCTCTACCACTAAAAAATACCATTAGCCAAACCAGCTGGTGAGTAATGCAGTTTACATTCTGGTATAAACATTGGTCTGGATTTTACGGTCCCATTAGAAATGGTTTCAGCAAGGGGAAGTGCAAAATTTAACAGCTGGGTAGATGACTGCCTGGCTGTCCACCACCTACCCTGTTCCAAAAATACAAGGGGTGAGCAATGTACCCATTAGCTACCCCATCCGTAAGCCTAGATATTTTCTAATCAATCTGTTCAGAGATATTATGTTGCACCTCAAGTCTCTGAAGACTTGAAGCAGGGGTGTTGCCCTTAGGCCTATTTGAGGCATTTAAAGTGGCCAATTAATCACTACTGAAAGACCTCAGCTGGCTTCCACAGCCACAAAAGGTGGGGAAGTGTATGGTGGGCAAGAGAGAAAATGTCCTTTTTTTATCACCACAGTTGGCAAAATAGCAATGAGGATGTAGTTCTGCATTTCCCACAATTTTTCTATGAATTTCAATGTTCATTGCAAATGAGATGTCATATGTCCCAAAGATTGGAAAAACAGCTTATCTCTTTGGGTTTTCACATCATATAATGTAGTGTCCATACCCAACCTGACTGTGTTTGCAAAACCCACATCACATTGTCTGACATTATATGTGATTCTGCAATTAGACAAGATTTGTAAATAATCATTTTCGTAAAGAATTGCACTGAAAATCAATTCAAGATTGTCAGTCAGACATGTGGTGTGGAGCACTTGAGTATATTAGAAAATACAGAGGGACCTGTTTGAAGCAGACAGAAAGAATATGTGCACACATTGCGCCTGTTCTAACTCAACAGAATTGGTGATAGCCATTCTCTGCTCCACATCTCAGCCCAATGCCTTGACCAGCGACAATATGCCAGATTTACATTTAAACAAAGTTCTGTTGAGTTAACTGTCAATTATCATTAACTGGTGCATTCTCCATGGTGATACTTCTACCAAGCAGACTCCACTTGTCAATCAATTAATATTCTCCTCTCATACAGTATGTGTACAGTTGCTGGAAATTTTGTGAACTGGCCTGATACGTGCAAGACAAAACATTTCAACAAAATGTATGTTTTAGCAAGTTATTTAAGAGGAAACTGATACAATTGAACAGTTAAGAAAGGGGTTCTGTTGGAATGTTGAGATCAAAGAAAAAATAATTTTAGTAAATTGTTAGTGTTTTGAGAATCTTACCTGTTAACAAAGCATACATATTGCTCTCCTATTCCTTAGCATGTCCGGTAGTTAAAAGAAAACACATAGAGTTCTAGAATGGTTCCTTGCAAATATATGAGTGTCCTTCTTATGATTAAAACAATAAGCTAACTTACAATCTAAACTAGGAACCATCTGTAAAATATCATGTTTATCTGTATATGTACAAAGTAGTTTATCAAAACCGACAAAACCCCCAACAAGACCATTAAATCAAGTTCCAGTTGCCTTGCTTATTTCCTTCAAAGTGATTTTACTAATAGCATAGTGGCAACGACTATACTTGCCAAGTTTTATAAATTGTGTTGCATTGAGGAATGGTTCACGACAGTTATAATTTGAGTGACTCAAATCCCCAGAACAAGTGGCTTGGGATATAAAGGTTACATTTCCTAAACCAGAATTCCAGTTGTCCTAACCCATCCATGTCCAGCAAAAACAACAGGCAGGTTAATCAGTTAAATGTTACAATGAGGTTTCTCACCTCATATTTAATGTCTATTTTAAGTTTACATCTCACAGTCTGTATTTCTTAAACTAGCAGCTAAAGAGATGGGAAGACTGTTTGCTAAAGCTGATTAGTTTCTTTCTACTTAGCTGTTGGATCCATCTTTCCTGCTTACCTTACCACCATCCAACAGCACTACCCCCTCACCTCCATTGCACTCATAACCCATGATTCACCTCTAAATTTCTATCACCCCTCACACTCCCCGCTGCTATTTCCGATTATCTCCTTGCTCGCTGCCCAGTTGCAGTCTCAAATCTCCTATTGACCCATCCAATCATTTCCCCCTCTCCTCCTTGATGTCCCCTAATTTCTACCCTTCACTTTCTGATCTTATCCTTGAAGCATCAAATATCCTACACCAGGGGATTATTCTGATCACATGTCAGTCTGCTTCCTGTGACTGGGAAAAGGAGACAGGAGCAGTTAATCAGATTCTGTTCTTCACTTAGGCAGCAAAGAGGAATTTCTGACCTCAAGACAATTGCCCCACTTCCTCTCATCCTCAGAACTAATCAAGGCATATTTAACCGACATGTAATGCATTCTGGGAATACACTGTAACCAATTTATGTTCAGCAGATGTATTCTAAAACTTTCCAGAGAATTTTGGATCCTATAAACACAGTAAATGTTTTGTTTCCAAGCCAAAATTGACTGGAAAGTTTTATAACATAACTCAAGCTGCAGAAAATTATGTCATTCACCCCACCATGCATTGCATGAGGAGAAACAGAATTTCAAAAAACTGGAAGTTATGAGAAAAAAAGCACAAGAGGGATTCAGAGCACTTTAGAGAATCTTCTGCTTGTCAGTAACTTAATACATCTGCAATTGTTTTTCATTGTCATTATCCTCTCACCCTCTCTGTTACATATCTGTTTTCCTTTTGCCCTGAATATACCATATAACTGCATAATGAATTTTACAAGACATTTTTAAATAAGCACCATAGATTGGATGTCCTTCCCCTTTGTAGGACCAACCAGAGATTACCACAATGATTAGTTCAGAATGAATGAAACTTCTGGCTCAAATGTTTAAATACGGACCTAAACATATCGGTGCTATCTCAGAAGTGCAGAGGACAAGGTTTCAGCCTTTTGAATTGCCTCAGCACTTGCCCTACCAATGAATGTTTGTTTGGCTCATTTTAATATTGCTGGGAGTGAGGGTAAAAGATGAATAAACTGGCAGAAATTGTTGTCCTATGCAGGAAAGTCTGGAAAATTCCTGAAAGGAGGAAGCATTTCAGAAATCCAACACAAGGCTACTCTTAAGTATAGGTAAGGACACCTGCCTGCAGTTGAAGACATGCCTCCAAAATGGAACTTGCTGAGATACACAACAAATGTTTTGCTGAGTTACATAATTATTCTTGTGCTGAAATTAAGTATCAGAAGAATGGAATAGTGAAAATGGGAGGGAGGAGAACACTACAGTCATGATCAAATCAAATGAGGCGTGAATTGTGTAGCAACCTTTCACGATAGAAACATGGAAAAGAGGATAAGAAGTGGGCCATTTGGCTTATTGAAACCATTCCAACATTCAATGTGATCACGGTTAATGCCATCCTCCTTCTTGCTTCCCATTCCCCTTGGCACTTACAGCATACAGTGACTTGGCCTCCACAGCCCAAGTGAAGAAATTTCTCATCCCTGTTTGAAATGGCCAAACCCAAGCCCACATACCTGAGACCATGACTCCTTTATCTGGATCCGGTGGCCTGAGAAATCTCCATCCCCGCCCCCAGTATGTCTAGCTCTGTTAGAATTTTATATGTTTCAATAGGATCCCCTCTCATTCTTCTAAACGCCAGTGAATACAAGTCTGGCTGATGCAATTTATGTTCATATGATAAACCCTCCATCCCAGCAATCTGTCTTGACCCTTCCAACATAGGAACAAATGTAATGGCTTCAAAGATGAGTATGTCAGCTGCAAGCTGTCATTCACGTAAAAAGTAATACTTGAAAATGCTTGCACTGGTCATATAGGGATCCTATTGAGAAATATAGAAAATGAGTTGGACCAGTATGTGTCATTCACGAGTCTTATTTTGTTTTCCCCTTCTGGATTACACTTTACAGGCTGATAGTAATCCTAAAGCTGCAGTGATAAACTTATGGGTATAAGAGAGTAAACAAAATGAACTGTGCACGGTTTTGATCTCCTTATCCAAAGATGGATATACTTGCCTTACGGGTGATGTAACATAGGCTCACCAGATTGATTCCTGGGATGACAGAATTGATTTACGAATGGAGAGTGAGTAAAATGGAAATATATTCTTTGACATAGTAAGAATAGAAGTGACCGCTCTGAGATATATAAGACTCTTGAAAGGTACAGCTGAGTAGATGCAGAGAGGCTGTTTCCCTGACTGTGGAGCTCTAGGATTCATAATGTAAGGATAAATCATCATTTATTCAGGACTGAAATGAGGAAATATGTATTTACTCAGAGGATTGTGAATCTTTGGAATTGTCTATCCTGTGTTTGGTCATTGAGGTATTAAGTGATGTTGGGATCAGCTGGGAAAGTATAATTAATGTAGAAATTCAATAATATTCTTGTGGAAGAATGGAAAGGGCACAAGAAATCCTGCACCATTTCTTATGTTCCCAAATCCTGACCCTTCACAATTGTATGTTATCATTTGTGAATCCTGCAATACATGGTTGTCCTTTGAAAAAGTATTTTCTCCACAGAATTCCAGAACATAGCGACACAAATTATCTTTGCGTTGTCAAATTAACCAATTTGTGAGCAAATGCATTAATTATTCTGATACTTATCATAAAAAGAAATATCATCATTTGCATGAACTTGAATTTATCTAGTACTTTCAATGTAATGAAATCTTAAAGGCACTTCACAAGTGTATAATGAAGCAACATTTGACACTGAGCAACAAATGGAGCGAAGGAGACAAGCTTAGGAAAAAGAGTGATGATGAAAACAAATCATGAAAACAAGGCTGATCATTTTGGAATCAAAATGATGTATGGCCTGAAGCCAATATAGGTTTGCAAGTTAAGATGTGATGTAAAACACAGAACATGTTAAGACACAACAGAGTTTTGCATTGCTTGGAGTGTGTAGAGGGTAAAATGTACAAAGTCATCCAAAAGGCGTGTTGGAATTGTCATATGTTCAAGGTTGCAAAGGCTTGAACGAGGGCCTCAACAGCTGATGAGTTGTGGCAGAGGCCAAGTTAGGCAATGTTACAGAAGTGGAAATAACAATTCTTCGAGATGTCAGAAACATGTGGTTAGAATCTCAGGGTCAGATTTGACATTCATATGATAGAATTGTAGACTCCCTACAATGCAGAGGGAGGCCATTTGGCCCACTGAGTCTACACTAACCCTCCAAAGAGCTTACCACTCAGATCCAGCCCCCCACCTTTTCCCCATAATCCTGCATTTACCATGGCCAACCTACCTAACCTGCACATCTTTGGATTGTGAGAGGAAACAGGAGCACCCAAAGGAAACCCACACCGACATGGGGAGAATGTGGAGTTTGCACAATCACTCAAGGCTGGAATTGAACCCAGATCCCTGGCACTGTGAGGCAGCAGAGCTAACCATTGTCATAGAGTTATAGAGTCATAGAGATG
Source organism: Chiloscyllium plagiosum (assembly GCF_037043375.1). Classification (NCBI taxonomy): domain Eukaryota; kingdom Metazoa; phylum Chordata; class Chondrichthyes; order Orectolobiformes; family Hemiscylliidae; genus Chiloscyllium; species Chiloscyllium plagiosum. The sequence goes on from NW_028270145.1 coordinate 1,534,636, forward strand.
TACAGCATGGAAACAGACCTTTGGTCCATCCCGTCCGTGCCAACCAGATATCCCAACCCAATCTAGTCCCACCTGCCAGCACCCAGCCCATATCTCTCCAAACCCTTCCTATCCATATACCCATCCAAATGCCTTTTAAATGTTGCAATTGTACCAGCCTCCACCACTTCCTCTGGCAGCTCATTCCATAGACGTACCACCCTCTGTATGAAAAAGTTGCCCCTCTCATTATATTTTTCCCCTCTCATCCTAACCTATGCCCTCTAGTTGTGGACTCCCCGACCTCAGGGAAAAGGCTTTGTCTATTTATCCTCTCCATGCCCCTCATAATTTTGTAAACCTCTATAAGGTCACCCCTCAGCCTCCGATGCTCCAGGGAAAACAGCCCCAGCCTGTTCAGCCTCTGCCTATAGCTGAAATCCTCCAACCCTGGCAACATCATTGTAAATCTTTTCTGAACTCTTTCAAGTTTCACAACATCTTTCCGATAGGAAGGAGACCAGAATTGCATGCAATATTCCAACAGTGGCCTAACCAATGTCCTGTAGAGCTGCAACATGACCTCCCAACTCCTGTACTCAATACTCTGACCAATAAGGGAGAGCATACCAAATGCCTTCTTCACTATCCTATCTACCTGTGACTCCACTTTCAAGGAGATATGAACCTGCACTCCAAGGTCCCTTTGTTCAGCAACACTCCCTAGGACCTTACCATTAAGTATATAATTCCTGCTAAGATTTGCTTTCCCAAAGTGCAGCACCTCGCATTTCTCCACCATGCCATCCCAGACCAGATTGGTTTCATCCAAACTATTGCAACAGAGGGATGAAGTTGGTAGCTAGACAATGGAGTAGAGCCACAACCAAAAAAAATTGCTCAGTCTTAGAAATAATTTACTGGAGGTAATTTCTGTTCACCCAGAACTGGATGTTGGATTAACAGTCTGATAATTCAGGTTAGTGGAAAAGACTAAAGGGGTGGGGTGATTAGAGCTGGGTGTCATCAGCAAATGCATGGAAATTGATACTACTCGTTCAGGTTTCACAAGGTATTGCCAAGAGAGCATCATGTTGTAGCAAAATACATGGAGTCCATATTTGACCCTTGGGGGACACCAGAGATAAGGGTGCAACTGCAGCTAGAGAAGCCTTTGCAAGTAATACTGTGGCCAGAAATAGATAAGAGAAGACCCAAGGAGAGCAATCCTACGAAACTGGTCAAATTCATGTCTTGGAGGGGGGTGTCATGGTAAACCATATCAAAGGCTGTAGACAGGTCAAGAAAAAATGAGGAGGGCTAATTCATCTTTGTCACAGTTACATGGATGTCATTTATGATTTTGTACAAGATTTTCAGTGTGATGACAGTGCCAAAATTTAATTGGAAAGCAATGGAATTATGGCATCTCCATGCGAACTGAAAATTGATGTTTATAAATTGCTACTTATTTAGACCTGAGTCAAAGTCCTTTTAGCTTGCATTGCCTCTACAGATCATGTGCAGAAGTCTGCAATTCTTTACTCCAATCACTTAGGAAACCCAGAAATCTGATGAAAATGTTTGACGATATCAGCTTGCTCATTTGTCAACTTTAATGACCTAGCCTGCTATGGTCTTCAATTACCTGATCGCTCAGTAACCACAAGAGGAATTGGGGGTTGTTGTGGGTAACTTTATAGCCCTGACCTCTCACCTTCCATCTATTCCAACAGAGTCAGAGAAAAGAATTACCTGACCCAAATGAAGCTGGAAGCCTCCAAACAAAAGAACAAGGAAAATGGCACAAGTCAAACCTAAAGTAATGAGTTTTGAACAGCTCGATGAAACACATTATTTCATCCTTCAGATTCCAACATTGGGCTCCCTCAGCTGTCACTTTGTTTCTCTGCTGCAATCAGATTAACAAACCCTTGAGCGGAAATAATGGAATTTGGGATGGATAATAACATCCTGACCTAAACTCATTTTCATGGCCATGCCTTAGAGCAAACAAAAACAATGCCCTCCTTCACTCTGAGCAGAATCCAACAAAGAAACAAAAACAAGTATAAAACCATCATTTCCACAAGTTCTCAGGTTGCTTGTGTGGCAGGGGAGAGTCAAGGGTGGATTTAAGCATAGATCATGTCGACAATAGAGTGAACGTTGTGTGAAGAGACTGCAGGGAGACACTTGCTGACTCTGTCTTCTTAGAGATTAAGCGAATTGGGAAGAGTCCAATAAATAATGAACATAAATGGTCTGTGCAAAGAATGAACTGAATGGGCTGAATTGTTGTGTCTCATTCCGAGCTTCTTACATCCCTGCAGCAAGCCCGACAACTTGCCTGCATTTCATCCACTTTCATCATGCCTCCTTTGATTTGATGGTATCAACATATATAGAGAAATTGCTGATTTGTTTTCAGCAACAGCGCTATTAGTTGTTTCACTACCCAGTAAACTTGTAAAATAAAGTACCAAAACGCAAGTTAAGTTCTCCAGTCAAATCAGGGTGGATTTCACTTCTTGATCCACCAAGAGCAAGGAGTCCCAACGACTTGCAATCTGCCAGAATTCCCAAAGTCAATGTTTCTCTGCATGCTGTGCAGTTTTTAACTCCATTACTCACAGTAGTCATTGCAGACAGGCTCCTAGTCAGGATTTAGAGATGCCAGCGTTGGACTGGGGTGTAGAAAGTTAAAAATTACACAACACCAGGTTATAGTCCAACAGGTTTATTTGAAAGCACTAGCTTTTGGAGCGCTGCTCCTTCATCAGTATAGTCTTATACTCCACAACCACCTGATGAAGGAGCAGCGCTCCAAAAGCTAGTGCTTCCAAATAAACCCGTTGGACCATAACCTGGTTTTGTGTGATTTGTATCCTAGTCAGGAATTAGCCTAACTTCAGATGTAGCATCCGGTCAAGTCAGGAGTACTGAAGAAAAGGCCAGACCAAATAGGCCCAAGCCTACTCGGGCTTGGGGGGCTGAGGTCCAAGCAGATGGATGGATGGTTTGGTGGGCTGTAAATCCACAAAGGGCTGGAACTAATTCAGGAAGTGAGAAACCTCGAGGGAGGCTGTAAATAGGCTTTGGTGGAAAGCAGAAATTTGAGGCCTCAGGGTTGGGGACATAGGCATATGGAGAAATCAGAAATCTTGGAAGGGATTTAGTAGTATTAGGGATGGTCGTTGCAGATCTTGGGAGACTGGCCATTCATTCACACTGGTTTGATGGAATGTGATCAGCAATCAATTCCTAGATTCAGCAGCAATGTGATCAGGTATCAACAACCACAGGGGCATCCAAATCATTCCTTGCTTACCAGGCCCCATAGGTGCCTGAAGGTCAGTGCTGTGGATGCTTGAAAAGGAAAATAACCCTGCGTTCCATTAATATGTGGTCAGCACTTTTCCCCCTAAATGCTGCCGTTAAATCAGGTTTTTTAACATTACATGTTTATCAGTGGATGGCAAGGTGGCTCAGTGGTTAGCCATTATTGCTGTCTCATAGCACCTGGGTTCGGTTCCAGCCTTGGGTGACTGTCTGTGTGGAATTTACACATTCTTCCTGTGCCTCTGCGTGTGTCCTCTGGGTGTTCCAGTTTCTTCCCAAAGTCCAATGGTTAGGTAGATTGGCCTTGTTAAATTGCCCATTGTGAATAGGGATGTGCAGGCTAGGTGGATTGGCCATGGGAAATGCAGGGTCACAGGGTAGGGGGGTCTGGGTGGGATGCTCTTTGGAGGGTCAGTGAGGACTGAGTAGGCCTGTAGGGATTCTATGATTAACTCCTGAATCTAGCAATGTGATCAGGCATGAATTCCTGGATCCAGCAGTTCATGTTTCCCCTGTAGTTGCTGGGTTCCCTGAGATTTTTTTAATACTTTAACTTCCTCTGTAACTCAAACTCATGTGACTTCTGTGGTCATAATCTCCCTCTCCCACCCCCACAATGCTAATGTGATTTGATGCAAATTCTGTGTAGAAGTGTTAGAATCCCTGGTACACAGAAAGAGGCCATTCGACCCATTGAGTCTGCACCAACCTTCCGAAGAGCATGCTACCCAGACCCACGACAACACCCTATTCTGTTAACCCTGCATTTCCCAGAACTAAGCCACTTAGCCTGGACGTTATGGGTAATTTAGCATGGCCAATCCACCTAACCTGCATATCGTTGGACTGTGGGAGGAAACCAGAGCACCCAGAGGAAACCTACACAGACATGGGGAGAACATGTAAACTCTGCACATACAGATAGCCATCTAAGGCTGGAACTGAACCCAGGCCCCTGGTGCTGTGAGGCAGCAGTGCTAACCACTGAACCACTGTGCTGCCCAAATGTATTTCCTTTGCTCCAAACTGTTTATATTATTTAAATACAGGGTTGCGAATCCAAGGGCTAAGAAGTCTAAGCAGCAGCTCCCAGACTAAATATAGCCGTGGAATCTCTTTAATTTCTCCCATAAAACTACAGTTTATTCTTTTCATGTGCAAAAGCTGTTATAAATACCATCATGTTGCTTAACATTCCCAGACTTTGGAATGGCTACTCCCTCATTGATTGAAACTTCACAGTTGGGAAATATCCCTTTCTAGTCCTCCACCTTTGATGATGCGAAGGAGATATTGCATATTCTCAAAGTGCCTCAGCCAGGTGTTTCCTCATGCTTACAATGAAAAGGAGAGTTTAAATTCCTGAACACGAAGGAACCACTCCAGCTTTACAGTGATCTAAAAGAGGAGAGGTTACCAGAAATAATGTAATTGGACGGTGAAGAAAGGGGAAGATTAAAGGGAAATAATCCCACTTTGAGCAAAGAAGATGATGGATGAGACCTTGCATTGTATTCTTCTGTGTGTTGTGCAGTCTCTCACTTTTAGTGCCTGGACTAACATAATTGTGTCATCGTTTGCAGTTTGTGACTGTTTTTTACACCTAGCTGTTAAAGTTTGGAAATCCTTGAATGGAAATATTTTGTGGAACAGTGTCAGCGTTAGACTCTCCAGTAGGCATCACAAGGTACAAAGATAGAGAACCTTCCCTCTTCATAAAAACATTAGAATTAGAATCAGGACTAGGCAATTCAGCCCCTTGAGCTGTTCTACCATTTAATACCATAATGGCTGAAACATCTCAGCCTCAATTCCACTTTCCAGCCAACACCTCATAAACCTTCAATCCATTACTAATTAAAAATCTGCCTATCTCCTCCTTAAGTTTAGTCACTGTCCCAGCATCCACCACACACTGGAGCAATGAATTCTACACATTCGTGACCCTTTAAGAGAAGTAGTTTCTCCCTCATCTCTGTTTTAAGTCGGCTCTCTCTTATCCTAAAACAATGACCTCTCATTCTAGATTGCTTTACATGAGGAAACATCTTTTCTACATCTATTTTGTCAATCCCCTTTAGCATTTTATGTACAGTACCTCAATTATAACTCCGCTCATTTTGTTATACTAGAGAGAGTTTAAGTCTAATCTCTCTTCATAAGACAAACTCTTCATCTCTGGAATCAATCTAGTGAACTTTCTCTGAACTGCTTCCATTGCAATTACATCCCTCCTCAAGTAAGGGGACCAAACTGTAAACGATACTCCAGGTGTGGTCTTACTAATGTCTTGTAGACATCTCTACTTTTATACAAGCAATTACTGCCAAAATTCCATTTGCAGATTCAAAAACAATGAACCACAGGTTACCGTTGCTAATAATTGCAGAAAAAAGAACATGTAAGGCACACATGGGCAGTCCTCTGTTTAAATTACAGCAGAATTTATTGAAAATGTGGTAATGGTTCGATAATTGCCCAGGGAGGAATATTGTACAAAACATGTCAAGCCCTCACCAGCATTGGCATCAGGAGTTGTTCATATCCAAGATTAGATTAGATTAGATTACTTACAGTGTGGAAACAGGCCCTTCGGCCCAACAAGTCCACACCGACCCGCCGAAGCGCAACCCACCCATACCCCTACATTTACCCCTTTAACCTAACACTACGGGCAATTTAGCATGGCCAATTCACCTGATCCGCACATCTTTGGACTGTGGGAGGAAACCGGAGCACCCGGAGGAAACCCACGCAGACACGGGGAGAATGTGCAAACTCCACACAGTCAGTCGCCTGAGTCGGGAATTGAACCCGGGTCTACAGGCGCTGTGAGGCAGCAGTGCTAACCACTGGGCCACCGTGCCGCTACAACCTCAGAAAAGCATCCTTCATGCCATGTTGTCATTTCTTTCCAATTCCTACACCAGCTTTCTTATACTCATTGCACAATATTGTCAACTTGTGACAAAATCTAAGTATTTTTCTGCAATCAGTTCAAGCTTAGGAAACTAGATCGACTGTCCCAAGTAGGGTATCATTGAGATCCTAGCAGAAAGGAAAAACTCTAAACCCAACAGTGCAATCTGGACTCATCTTAGGTTTTGGAAGTTAACCATCATTGTGTTGTGATGAAAAACCATCAAACTAAAAGCTAAAATCTAATTATTTCTTCACGGATTCTATCAGACCTATTGTGGGTTTCCAGCATTTTATGTCTTTATTTCAGATTTCCAGCATCTGCGCCATTTTTCCCTTTATATTTGAATTACATATTAATGTCACAGTTGTTTTCTGAATCTCTTCAACATATCCACGGTGCAAGATTAAATAATTAAACTTTCTCCATCATTTATTGGATCCTGGAACATATAGATCAAGAATTGTTATTCCATGTTTGTGATTAAGGTGCATAGTGGTTACCTTACTGCACTTGGAAAATATTTATTGGACAGCATAAGATGAATCCAAAATACACCAAAGCATTTTGAAAGGTTGAATTCAGTTTAAATAAATAAATGCGAAAATCAAAAAGGCCAAAATACTTCAACACTCAGGTCTGATTTAAAAAGGGCAGGCGTGCTGAGAAAAACAGACTATAAACAGAACCAAGTCAGCAGGGAAGAGTTGCGTTCCCTGTAATTTTACCAGCTATTGCATGGACCTCTAAGGTCAGTGTGCAACAGTGACATCAGGAATCAGAAATCAATGTGTGCACATGCTAATCAGCTGTGTGCAGCACACAGGTTAGAGGGAACTTCAGGCAAAAGCAGTAGGATTCATAACCAAGAACAAACAAGGCAAGGCAAGGAAAGGGAAGGACTGAGATCCAGGACTATCCTCGAATACTCTTGGCAGGAGAGATCAAAGTAAAATGTGATAAAATAATATTACCTTTTTCATCATTTCTGATTGTGCTCATTCAAGCTACCCAGAGGAAGAAAACAAATAGTTAAAGAAAGGTAACACTTTGGAAATTAATTCACTGGTCATCCTCAATCTCCATTTTGAAGTATTTGAGTTGGACCATGATGTCTCATTGGTATGTTTCCCTAAATTTTCCTTCTGTATAGAAACCAAAGAGCAGATTTTTGTCTCTCCACAGCACTCTATTGCTTCCCATCACCACCGATCCCCTTCACATTTTCACTAGGCTTGTCCGATGAAACATGCACAGGCTTGCCCTGGAAGAATCTAATGCTTAAAAACGGGTATATGCCCAGTCATTCCTGAAGACCAATATAGCTAAGTTCTCTTCACCAGTATGTTTTCAGTTATTAAATTACTGATTTTAAATTACTTTTCTTTCTTCAGATGTCAGCCAACCTCTGCTGGTGTCTGGATGAAATAATAACAAATCCAATCACAACTGTCCCACTCCCAACTCCCAACTTCTAACATTAGGGTGAAAGCTGGCACTGAGCAGAACCCTGATCCAAGCATAATATTTTCCAGCAAATTAGTTCTGCATTGATCAGTGTTCAATTGTACAGAGAATTCCCATCGCTGAATCCCCTCACTATATTGTATTATTCCCACACAAATGCACAATGCAACCATCCCAAGTATACTCTGAAACAAAGCCTGTCCTGTTTCCATTTACAATATTTCATGTTTTTAATTTATATTCAGTGATACGTGGCGAACAATTGCCAAAATCATTCATGTTTCCTGGTTTTATTAAATATTATTTTGCTTATGATAAAATAAAGTCTAAGCACTCTTATCTACACTCTGGAAGGAAAGATACATTTTGATTCTTTGCAGTCAAGTTATCTGTATAAACCTATTAAATATTAATTTATCAGGGTAGTTATGGCACTACATGAATGCATGAATGTAGTACAAGTGACAAATACATACTAAATTCAAGCTATAATAAATTATTAATTGGACATCTCTTGGTACAAGCTCATTTCAACCTTAGGGAAAAATATAACAACCAGTTTAAGTAGGGAGAATATGCTTTTTAAAACAGAACATGTGCAAAGTGCCTGTGCAGTTTTAGTGACATAAGTTGTAGGTTCTGAATTAGTCCCAAACCATGATCACTTTGGAGATTAATATGCTGAGTATATTCCTCAATTTGTGCATCACACCACTAGGGGGCTACATACAGCTCTATAAACATCTGCAATTATGGTGTCCTTTGTAAATTGCTCCTATCTCACAACACACCCTAAAATTAGGTTGAACCACCGCCCCCCCAAAAAAAACTGTTATTCAGTGTTCTATAGGCTAACGAATAAGTAACAGACTTCTTGCTTTAGTTTCTTTATGATTTCATCGCAGTGAAAATATTTGGAAAATTAAAGCAGAAGACAGTTACCCAAAGGATGAACTTTCTTAGCCCGAAACAGGCACAATGTGTTTCAACCATTGGTTCAGGATTTGATGTCAGAACTAAGAATGATTCGGTTACAGGTCTTTATGAGGCTATTCAGTTTGACAGAGAAGTGTTCGACTGACACTACCAGATCAAGACTGCAAAATCTCTACTTCGTTAAAACCAAACACGAAAGATGCAGTAACCAGATGTGTATGGAAACTGATTTTAAAATCATACATCCAACAAGATGCAAATTTTATTATTGTAATTGCATTTAATTCTGTAAGCATATGGTGTCAAACTTAAAACAAAAAAGATGTGGGGATTGAAAGCCATCAGTTTGAAAACTCATTTATAAACAAAAATATATTTCTGCAACTATTTATTTGAGTACATACATTTGATGCAAATACAAAAAAAATGAATTGTTAAACCAAAATCTGGATATCTATCAGTCCACCTCTGCCCACCCTCAGCAATTTGGAATCTACTTTCTAGTAGGTCTGTGACTTTTGACTTCTTTTAATCTTTGCTCATTAAAGCTTTCTTTAGAACCAACCAAAAGCATAAGGGAAACATTACGTTTGATGTGGATTTTATTTGGCAAGTTTGTCTGCAATGACGTGATCAGTAATCTATTTCCCCATGGCTATATATCATTGTGGGATAAATTAATCAGGCAATTCATTTAAGTGGCTTTGGTTGGTGGAAGAGAATAGAAAACAGATTTTGGATCATTGTATAAGCTTTTCCCCCAGGAACATAGCAACATGCAGATGGTCTTTATGTAGTTTCAGCTTCTTGTACTGTTAAGAAGCACTTGTGCAGTACAAAGAGCATGTTACTTTTAACATCATCAGTGCTCAGTGAACCAAGTGATCGCACCTTCCTCACAAAATCAACCTCATAAGTGTGCATGTTGTGCATGTATTCAGCCTTTGAAGCTGTGTTATGATGATCTACCTTAAAGATATGGAAAACACTGCATAACAGTCGTAAACCTTGTGAAAAAATTGTCAAACATGAAAGATGCTTTCACATTCAGAGTTCCAATTCACAGTATTATTAACCTCATAAAGTTGTATATTACAAAGTGAACTTGACCAGCAAATAACATTGTTATAAGTAACATTTGAATGTGTTTCCAATGACCAAACTCTCTGTTTATCCTTGCTGTTGATGCCTCATATACCAAAGAAATGTAAGTGCTAGAATTCAACATTTTCAATTCACCAATAATGGCAATAGTAACAGCACACCAAACATATTAAAATCACTTCAAGTGCTATTTAGAAGAGTTTACGTGAAGTTCATATATCAAATATAAATTCCAAAGACAAAATATCAATAAACATAACATAAACCAATTTAGTTCACTAATGCATAACCACAAATAACACTCTCAACAGTTCCCTCTAAGGCGAAAACATCTAGCACATACAGAGTAAGGTACTTTAATGCCAGACTTCCTTCACCAGTTAATAAGGGGTGACATAGCACTGGAACTGGCAAAATCTAACATAAGACTCTGGACTGAATCAGATGCTGTCAGTGTAATGTAAAGCAAACGTTAATTCATATGATCATTTATACAACGTGGCAAACAAGCCATCTGGCCCTTAATCAGCCCCATTGCAACTCAGAGGCTGTTGTAAGATCATCAGAGAAAAAAAAATACCAGTGAATTGTTAAGGGCTCCGCCTTGGGGTGGTGAACGTCAGATGTACACAGCGTAGAGATTTGATAAACTTTCTTTTAAAGTAAATTCTTGGATTTTTACCAAATGCCACTACTGTTGCTCCACAATTGACAGTTCTTTATGATTTCAATTTTTGTTTTGCCAGAGTGAGGCTTCTCATGAATCTAACAGGAATTTTACTGTTACGCTTGATAGTGTTTTGTTCATTCCAATCTGTTTTAGTGCCTCTTATTTCTTTTGCATAGGCAAGATGAATTTTAACTATATCTATTTCCAATAATGTGAAGCCTTCATTTAACTAGTTCTTTAACAAAACAGAACACAACCTGCTAAGTTTCGGAGAATCATTTCCTGACACTGAGCAGCATGCATCGAAGAAAATACTGTGATTAAAGACAAAACAGTTGTAAGGAATGTAATTACAAAAGTAGTTGTGAAACATACAACTTACCAATTTCTGTCTCAAAATCCTGACTTTTTACCAGTCTTAATTGTGCCAGTGTTATGGCAAAGAGCAGCAATGTTCCCATATGCACCAAGTTCCCCATGTCTAAATATCAGACATGAGAGTCTGTATGGATCAGTGATGGAGTATTAATACACGAACATCAGGCCAATGTGTTCCTGTTCCTTTCCAGCACCAGGCCCAGCTGAAACTCTGTAATGTTCCTTCTGCTGGGAATGTTTTAAATGGGACAACTTTTGGCAACTCTCCTTTTCCTGCCTCTTCCCTGAAACCAGAGCTTCAGATTGGCTCTCTAATGTACAGGCATGAATTTGATTGAAGCCAGTTTACTGAACAACACACCCACATTGTTAGAAAGTAAAGCAGACACTGGTCAAGTTTAAAGCACTGTTGAGAGAAGCTAACAAATATATTTGCCAATAGAATGCATTTTCTGGTGCATTTATCATTTATAATTTTTGATTTCAAGTAAGATTTGAAGAAGATCCACAGAAAGAAATCAAATGAAAACATTTTAAAATTGTTTAATGTAATCTTACTCAGAAAATAAACTGAGGATCTCAAATAGTGGCAAGATCATTTATGTGAGGGGGAAGGTTACAAAACGTATTGGGGCAACTCACACTATCTGTCAAGAATGAACTGTCTGCAGATTGTAATCTGTAAAATCTTCAACAATACTAAAGTGACATTAATAACATGATTATCACATTTTAAAAAAAAATGTGTTTACCAATTGGTCAATATGAAGTATTTTTTAAAAAAAGCAAGAGTGTAACTTATCAAGTAAGCACTTTTTTAGTATTAAATATAACAGCAGACTTTAAATTTAACTGGAAAATTGTGTCTGCCAGTCTGAACTATTGAAGAAGAAAAAGAAGGAGACATATGACAGAGGTAGACAGCTGGGATTGAGTAAATCCTGCGAAAAGTGTAAACACAGTAGGAATATACTTAAGAGGGAAATCAGAAGCACAAAAAGGGGACACGAGATAACTTTGGCAAGCAGAGTGAAGGAGAATCCAAAGAGATGCTATAGGTTCATTAAGGGCAAAGGAGTAACTAGGGAGAGATTAGGGCCCCTTGAAGATCAGTGTGGCCATCTATATATGGAACCACAGGAGATGAGTGAGATACTAAACAACTATATTGCTTCAGCACTTAATGTAAAGAAAGACATGGAACCCAGGGAACTTCGGGAAGTAATAGTGATGTCTTGAAAAGAGTTCATATTACAGAAAAGGTGGGGGGGGGAGGGGGTCTTAAACATATGAAGGTGGATAAATCCTCGGAACCTGATCAGGTGAATTCCAGAACTTTGTGGGAAGCTAAGAAAGTAATTGATGAGCCCCTTGCTGAGATATTTGTATCATTGACTACCACCACCTCTGGCAGCTCATTCCATACACACACCACCCTCTGTGTGAAAAATTTGCCCCAATGTCCTTTTTAAATTTTTCCCCTCTCACCTTAAATCTATGCCCTCTAGTTTTAGACTCCCTTACCCTAGGAAAAATACATTGACTATTCACCCTATCCATACCCCTCATGATTTTATAATCTTTTAAAAAGTCACCCCACCATCCTCCGACACTCCAGGGAAAATAGCCACAGCCTATTCAACCTTTTCCTCTCGCTCAAACCCTCCAACCCTTGCAACATTCTTATAAATCTTTTCTGAACACTTTCAAATTTCACAACATCTTTCATATAGCAGGATGACCAGAATTGCACACAGTATTCCAATAATGGCCTAACCAATGTCTTGTACAGCTGCAACATGACCTCCCAACTCCTCGATTCAATTCACTGACCAATAAAGGCAATCATTTCAAATCCCTTCTACACCATCCTGTCTACCTGTGACTCCACTTTCAAGAAGCTATGAACCTGCATTCCAAGGTCTCTTTGTTCAGCAACACTCCCAGGGCCATTAAGTGGATCAGTCCTGCCCTGATTTGCCTTTGCAAAATGCAGCACCTCTCATTTATCTAAATTAAACTCCATCTGCCACTGATCAACATGCCATTGTACTCTGAGGCAACCTTCTTTGCTGTCGACTACATCTTCAATTTTGGCATCATCTACAAACGTACTAAATATACCTCCTATGTTCACATCCAAATCATTTATATACATGATGAAAAGCAGTGGATCCAGCACCGATCCTGGCAGCATCACAGTCCTCCAGTCTGAAAAGCAACCCTCCACCAGCACCCTCTGTCTTCCACCTTTGAGCCAGTTCTGTATCCAGTTGGCTAGTTCTCCCTGATTCCATGTGATTTAAACTTACTAACAGTCTACCATGTGCAACCTTATTGAGCATCTTATAATGTCCATATAGACAATGTCCACAACTCTGCCTTCATCAAACTTCTTTGTCACTTCTTCAAAAAACTCAATCAAGTTAGTGAGGCATGATTTCCCAAACACAAAACCACATTAATGTGGTACCATTGTTTACGAAAGAAAAGCCAAGGAACTATAGACCGGTGAGGCTGACATCAGTGGTGGGAAAGTTGTTGAAGGGAATCCTGAGGGATAGGATTTACATGTATTTGGAAAGGTAAGGACTGATTAGGGACAGTCAACTTGACTTTGTGCATGGGAAATCATGTCTCACTAACTTGATTGAGTTTTTTGAAGAACCAACAAAGAGGATAAGGGCAGAGAGGTAGGCGTGATCTAAATGGACTTCAACAAGGTGTTTGACAAAGTTCCACATGATAGACTGGTTAGCAAGGTTAGATCACTTGGAATACAGGGAGACCTAGCCATTTGGATACAGAACTGACTCAAAGGTAGAAGACAGAGGGTGGTACTGGAGGATTGCTTTTCAGACTGGGCACCTGTGACTGGTGGTGAGCCACAAGGATTGGTGCTGGGTCCACTGCTTTCATCATTTATATACATGATTTGGATGTGAAAATAGGAGATATGGTTAGTAAGTTTGCCAATGATGCCAAAATTGGAGGTGTAGTGAACAGCAAAGAAGGTTACCTCAGAGTAAAATGGGATCTTGATCAGATGGGCGAAAGTGAGTACTGCAGATGCTGGAGAGTGTGGTCCTGGAAAAACACAGCAGGTCAGGCAGCATCCGAGGAGCAGGAAAATCTATGTTACGGGCAAAAGCACCTCATCAGGAATCAGGCTGGGAGCCTCTGGGGTGGAGAGATAAATGGGAGGTGGGTGGGGCTGTGTGGAAGGTAACTGAGAGTGCAATAAGTAGATGGAGGTGGGGGTAAAGATGATAAGTCAGAGAGGAAGGTGGAGTGGATAGGTGGGAAGGAAGATGGACAGATGGGACAGGTCATGAAGGTGGTGCTGAGCTCGAAGGTTTAAACTGGGGTAAGGTGGAGGGAGGGGAAATGAGGAAACTGGTGAAATTCATATTGATGCCATGGGGTTGGAGGGTCCCGAGACAGAAGGTGAGGCGTTCTTCCTCCAGGCGTGGGTGGTAAGGGAGTGGCGGTGGAAGAGGTCCAGGATCTGCATGTCCTCAGCAGAGTGGGGAGGGGAGTTAAAATGTTTGTCCATGGGGCAGTGGAGTTGGTTGGTGCAGGTGTCCCAGAGATGTTCTCTGAAGCACTCTGCGAGTAGGCATCCTGCCTCCCCAGTATAGAGAAGACTGCTTCGGGAGCAATGGATAAAGTAAATGACGTGTGGAAGTGGAGGGTGAAATTTTGATGGATGTGGAAGGCTCCTTTGGGGTCTTGGACGGAGGTGAGGGGGGAGGTGTGGGTGCAGGTTTTGCAATTCCTGCGTGGACCTGATGAAGTGGTCACAGAGGGAACGGTCTTTACGGAAAGCAAGTAGGGGTGGGGAGGGAAATATATCTCTGGTAGTGGGGTCCATTTGTAGGTAGCGGAAATGGCAGAGGATGACAAGATATATACAGAGGTTAGTGGGGTAGAAGGGGATGACCAGTGGGGTTCTGTCATTGTTGCAGTTGGAGGGGTGGGATTCAAGGGCGGAGGTGCGGGATGTGGATGAGATGTACTCGAGGGCATCATCAACCATGTGGGAGGGGAAATTGCAGTCTTTAAAGAAGGAGGCCATCTGGTGTGATCTGTGGTGGAACTGGTCATCGTGGGAACAGATGCAGCAGAGGCGGAGGAATTGGAAATACGGGATGGCATTTTTGCAGGAGGCAGGGTGGGAGGAGGTGTAATCCAGGTAGCTGTGGGAGTCGGTGGGTTTGTAGAAAATGTCAGTGTTGAGTTGGTCACTGTTGGTGGAGCTGGAGAGGTCCAGGAAGGGAAGAGAGGTGTCTGAGATGGATCAGGTGAATTTAAGGTCGGAATGGAATGTGTTGGTGAAGTTGATGAACTGTTCAATCTCCTCGTGGGAGGATGAGGTGGCGCCAATGCAGTTATCAATGTAGTGGAGGAAAAGGTGGGGAGTGGTGCCGGTGTAACTATGGAAGATGGACTGTTCCTGTAGCCGACAAAGAGACAGGCATAGCTGGGGCCCATGCTACCCCTTTGGTCTGGAGGAAGTGGGAGGATTCAAAGGAGAAATTGTTAAGGGTGAGGACCAGTTCAGCCAAACGAATGGAGTGTCAGTAGAAGGGTACTGGTGGGGACGTCAGGAGAGGAAGAAACGGAGGATTTGGAGGCCCAGTTCATGGCAGATGGAGGTATATAGGAACTTCTGTTTCCACGGCCCCCAACACTTCATCTTCACCATGGACATCCAGTCCCTATACACCTCCACCCGCCACGACCAGGGTTTCCAAGCCCTCAGTTTCTTCCTCTCCCGACGTCCCCACCAGTATTCTTGATCAGATGGGCTAATGGGCAAAGAGTAACAGATGGAGTTTAATTTAGCTAAATGTGAGGTGCTGCATTTTCAAAAGGCAAATCAGGGCAGGCCTTAATCACTTAATGGTAGGATCCTGGGGAGTGTTGCTGAAAAAAAAAGAGACCTTGGAGTGCAGGTTCATAGTTTCTTGAAAGTAGAGTCGCAGGTAGATAGGATAATGAAAAGGGCATTTGGTATGTTTTCTTTGATTGGTCAGTGCATTGAGTATAGAAGTTGAGAGGTCATGCTGCGCTGTGCAGGACATTGGTTTGTCCATTTTAGAATACTGCACACAGTTCTGGTCACCCTTCTATATGAAGGATGTTTGTAAAACTTGAGAGGGTGCAAAAAAGATTTACTTGAGATAAAAGCAAAGGGTCAGTTAGACTCGAAACATCAACTCTTTTCTCTCCTTACAGATGCTGCCAGACCTGCTGAGATTTTCCAGCATTTTCTCTTTTGGCTTCAGATTTGCTTGAGAGTTTGAGCCATGTGGAGAGGTTGACTAGGCTGTGGCTATTTTCTCTGGTGTATCAGAGGCTGAGGGATGACCTGATAGAGGTTTATAAAGTCATGAGAGGCATGAATGCAAAAAAATAGTCAAAGTCTTTCCCTCAGGGTGGGGGAGTCCAAAACTAGAGGGCATTGATTTAAAGTGAGAGGGGAAAGATATCAAAACGACCTGAAGGGTAACTTTTTCGCACAGCATGTGGTGTGTGCATGGAATGAGCTGTCAGAGAAAGTGGAGGAGGTGAATACAACTATAACATTTAAAAGGCATGTGGATGGGGTCTATGAATAGGAAGGGTTTAGAGGCATGTGGGTCAAATACTGGCTAATGGGAGTAGGTCAGATTGGGACATCTGGTCAGCGTGGATGAGTTGGACTAAAGGATCTGTTTCCATGCTGTATGACTCTATAATTATTTCTAACAAAATATAGTGTATGATGCTGTGGGAAAAGTTTGATGACAGCTTACCTTTTAATTCACATCAATACTTACATTTAGCGATTACTGATAAAAGTTGTAAATATTTCTCATAGTTATATAACATTTATTTGCAATGTCCACATTATAGGACAAAATGCATCTTGAAAGATTGACCCGCTCAGTTTAAATTTTCCTGCAATCCAAACCTTTGCAATAGTTACAGTCAAATGCACAAACATTAGGAGGTAAGATGTTCCAGAGGACATCAAGTTTTGTGTGGCGCACCTCAAATGTCTGTTTATTTTCCTCAATTACTTTCTACATTTGAAAATCTGTTTTAGTTTGGACTCGGACTTTTCTCTCTGGAGAGAAGGAGGAAGAGAGGTGACCTGATCGAGGTGTACAAGGTAATGAGAGGCTTGTATACAGTCAATAGCCAGAGACTTTTCCCAAGGGCAGGATTGACCGGGTGGTCATCCTTTTAAGATATTAGGAGGAAGGTATATGGATGTTATAAGATATCTTTTAAGATATTAGGAGGAGCAGACGTGAGAGCTAGGTTTTTTATGCAGAGTGTTGTAAATTCTTGGAATGTGTTGCCAGCAGTGGTCGTGGAGGCAGATCATTAGGGACATTTAAGTGACAGCTGGACATACACATGTACAGCAGCGAATTGAGGGGTGCGTAGGTTAGGTTACTTTATTTTAGATTAGGAATAATCTTCAGCACAACATCGTGGGCCAAAGGGCCTGTTCTGTGTTGTACTTTTCTATGTTCTATGTTCTAGTTTGCAATTGATCTAACATACTATGCTAACTAATTATGCACGTAAGACATATTATTGTGATCTTTTAATATAATGAATCTGAATTTTGTCTAATGTTGCAAGTTAAAAAATAAACAAATTGCATTTATGTATTTCTTTTCCTAACCTCAGGATATCCGAAATCATTCATAGTCAATTGAACACATGTAAATATTTTATCATATAGAGAAAAGAGATACATACATAAATAAATAAATAATCTATATTGAGAATGACTAAGGAATGAACATTGGTCAGAGCAAGGTAGCAGAGTTATTTGAGACCTTTGTTCATGTCCTGTTTACAAATTGTCTAGACTCAAGTAAGGGTCCCATGTTTTGGGTTATATGATATAAGGTGGAAGAGATAGAAACTTGGGAACAATAATTGTATTCATTAAAGTTTAGAAGTTTGAGGGGAGATCTAATAGAAACTTACAAGAGATGGTGGCACAGTGGTTAGCACTGCTGCCTCACAGCGCCAGAGACCCGGGTTCAATTCCCGACTCAGGCGACTGACTGTGTGGAGTTCTCCCCGTGTCTGCGTGGGTTTCCTCCGGGTGCTCCGGTTTCCTCCCACAGTCCAAAGATGTGCGGGTCAGGTGAATTGGCCATGCTAAATTGCCCGTAGTGTTAGGTTAAAGGGATAAATGTAGGGGTATGGGTGGATTGCGCTTCGGCGGGTCGGTGTGGACTTGTTGGGCCGAAGGGCCTGTTTCCACACTGTAAGTAATCTAATCTAACCTAATCTAATAATGAGTGACCTAGAAAGGGTGGACACTGGGAATTTATTTCCTTTAGGTGGGGAGATTAGGACGTGGACACAGCCTTAGAATTAGAGGGGCTCACTTTTGAACGGAAATGAGGAGACATTTCTTCAGCGACAGAGTGGTGAGCATGTGGAATTCATTGCCACAGAGCGCAGTGGAGGCCGGGATATTAAATGTCTTCAAGGTAAACATTGGTTAGGCAACTGTTGAAATATTGCGTGCAATTCTGGTCTCCTTCCTATCGGACAGATGTTGTGAAACTTGAAAGGGTTCAGAAAAGATTTACTAGGATGTTGCCAGAGTTGGAGGATTTGAGCTATAGGGAGAGGCTGAACAGGCTGGGGCTGTTTTCTCTGGAGCGTCGGAGGCTGAGGGGTGACCTTATAGAGGTTTACAAAATTATGAGGAGCATGGATAGGATAAATAGACAAAGTCTTTTCCCTGGGGTCGGGAAGTCCAGAACTTCTAGGTCTAGGGTGAGAGAGGAAAGATATAAAAGAGACCTAAGGTGCAACGTTTTCATGCAGAGGGTGGTACATGTTTGGAATGAGCTGCCAGAGCATGTGGTGGACGCTGGTACAATTGCAACATTTAAGAAGCATT
Source organism: Chiloscyllium plagiosum (assembly GCF_037043375.1). Taxonomy (NCBI): domain Eukaryota; kingdom Metazoa; phylum Chordata; class Chondrichthyes; order Orectolobiformes; family Hemiscylliidae; genus Chiloscyllium; species Chiloscyllium plagiosum. The sequence continues at coordinate 1,553,362 of NW_028270145.1, forward strand.
TGGATGGGTATATGAATAGGAAGAGTTTGGAGGGATATGGGCTGGGTGTTGCCAGGTGAGACTAGATTGGATTGGGATATCTGGTTGGCATGGACAAGTTGGACCGAAGGGTCTGTTTCCATGCTGTACATCTCTATGACTCTATGACTAGAGATTGATACATTCTTGATCTCTCAAGGAATTAAGGGATACAGGGAGAATGCGGATAAATGAACTTGAAATGTCCATTTGCCATGATTAAATAGCAGAGTGGACTCGATGGGCCAAATGGTCTTACTTCCACTCCTATGTCGTATGGTCTTATGGCATCCAAATGGAGGCTCCTGTGGAAACAAGATCTGTGCTTCACTTAAGCAGAGAGGAGGAAGGCAATGGGGAGAAGTCCTCAGGTATACTTTACCTTAGTCATATTGCTCATAAAACTGAAAATGTGAGGCCCCTTCAAGTGACTGTAGAGGAAAGTGGAAGTCCACCAAGTATGGATAAATGAGGCCCACCTTACCTTTGACAGAATACCATTACTGTTTGTCAGGATATCTTTGGTCATGGAAACATAATAGCATTATTTTTGTTTCAGAGTAAAAACAGGCACTGAATGGTCACTGTGCAATCAAACAAGCTTCTTTGAAGCTGTGGCTTTATCATGCAATTTTGGGCCTAGTCATAGAAATTTAAACCTCAGAAGCATAGCATTCCACTGATTCTCCATGGCAGCAGAAAGAAAAAGTGATTCTACCCGTTTCCACTTGTTGGTCTGTAGCCTTGTACATCGAAGGTGTGAATGAGGTTCTCTGTATCTGTAATATTCCAAAAAGAACCAAGCACTATGGTGATCAACACAGGAAGAGCTTTTATTAAGGAGGTCTTCACTTTGTAAGACAGCAAGGCAAGACTGAGCTGTTTCCTTCCAAATCCATGACATCACACAACCAGATTCTTAAAATGATAGTTCGACATACTTAAATATGCACAATATTCCTCTCACTTTACATCAGAGTCTCCTGCAATGAAAACATTTGCAATCATAATTACAACATCAGTAGTTAAGATGTTCCACAGGATGTCAGTTCCTGCATCGGTGCACCTCAGGTGTCTGTTTATTCTTTTTTTTTAAGATTACATTACAGTGTGGAAACAGGCCCTTCGGCCCAACAAGTCCACACCGACCCGCCGAAGCGCACCCACCCATACATTTACCCCTTACCTAACATTACGGGCAATTTAGCATGGCCAATTCACCTTACCTGCACATCTTTGGACTGTGGGAGGAAACCGGAGCACCCGGAGGAAACCCACGCAGACACAGGGAGAACGTGCAAACTCCACACAGACAGTTGCCTGAGGCGGGAATTGAACCCGGGTCTCTGGCGCTGTGAGGCAACAGTGCTAACCACTGTGCCACCGTGCCGCCCATGAGTTTTAATCTCTGATGGTTTCAGTGTACGAGTAACACCATTTGTCATTGCCTTTTTCTGAGGCAACTGAATGATTGGAGGTTCATGCAAAAGTATGATATTCTCCAGTAAGGTATTGACTCCCTCAGATGCTTCAGTCATTGTTCTGTCCTCAAGTGCTTACAAGTCTCTATTTGGCACAGTTGTTTGTAGATATTCAATTAATATTGTCTCTGGTACATTCGTTCTGGCTGCCCAGCCTGCATGACTTCTCATTCTATATTATCTCTCATCTGGGTGGTGTTGGAACTGGTCCTGTCTGGTGCTTGCCTGTGGTGGAAATTAGGAATAGAAAAGGATCAAAATACTTCCGTAGGAATAATTTATAGGATCCCCAACAGTAGTTACAGCTTTAGAAAGAACATTAAATAGGACATGATTAGAGTCCACAACAAAGACAACATTGCAATTTTGGAGGAACTGGATCAATAAAATTGGCAGATGTCATCTAAAAGATGAATTTGGTGAATACTTTTTTGATAGCTTCCCAGAATAAAATGTTGTAGAAAAAACAAGGGTTAAAGTTATGGTAGGTTTAGTAATGATGCAAGAGAAATTAGCAATATCATAATTAATGAAAGATCAAGTAAGAAATAGTAATCACAATATAATTGATTTCAGTGCTAAGTTTGAAAGTGACATATTTCAATCATAAACAAGAATCCTTTACAAGCCAATTATATAGATATGAGCTGAAAGACAGGTAAGATTGATTGGATAGACATACTTAATGGTGGTAAATTAATTTCAAGTAACTTTTAAAGAAGCTCAAAATGCTCAACAAAAATAATTCAGTGAGAAATAGCCATCCTTAACTTCCTTCATAAGGAAGGTAAGGATAGTATTGATCAAAAATAGACTTACAATATTGCAAATAATAGAAAGCCTGAGATTGGATGTTTTATTTTATAAACAACCATGAAGTTGATAAAACATGAGGAAAAAAAAATAGGTATAAGAGTAAATCACAAACATTAGCGCAAATTGTAAAAGTTCTTGCAAGTACATCAAATTGTTATGCCTCATTTGGGTACTGCACTAGAAATCAAACCCTGCTAGTCTTGGAGTCAACACAAAAACCAAACATTTTTAAAAGTGCATAGAATTCCCCAATTTACCTGTCATTTTGACTAGGTTGACTCAAATCAAGTTTCTGTACTTAACAAGAATTGCTAAGGGTCATAAAATATTGACTCTAGCTACAAGTAACCAATTATTATCTGTGGATATTTAATTCTTTATTTAAAACTCTAACCCGCATTTAAAACTCCCACTCTGCACACACATACAGACAACACAGAAGTGTTCTGGTAGAAGAAAAGGCTGGGAAGGCAGTACAGTGGTCCCTATCCACAGGGTGTGCTAAGATGATCCTTTTGCTGATCAGAATGCTGTTTCTCCATCTTCCTAGTCTGGGTGTTTTCATTTGTTTCCAGGAGGCACACACTGACTTCTTCACACTTTATAAAGCGTTCACACTTCTTCACACTTAATGAAGCTTTCTGGCTTAATAATTAGAAGTCATAGCAAATAGCAACTGATGAGGGGAAGTGAACTGGCTATATTCAGGCTTGAGATGCATTTTACCGCAGGTCAGAAACAGTTTCAGCTCTTCTGAAGGATCAATTGCTTCTGTTCAAATATTCACACCTCAAATTGTTCAGCCATCTGGAAGCCAATCACATAGTTGTTGGCAGGCTAGAGAATGGAGTTCAAGCAATGAACAGGCTCAAATGTTGTCATGGTCTATTGTTGCTCTTGTATTTCTAAAGTCCTCTCCAAACCTCTTAGAGCAAGTCATCATTAAAATTTAAGTATGCCTTTAATTAGTGTGTATAGTCCTCAGAAATGACTGATTTCATACCAACAGCTGGTTACAGTTAGGAAAGAGGTTCAGACCAAGCACTATCCAATTAAAAAAAAAGCATACAGTGCCTGAACAAGAATCTGAGCAGCTAATCCTAGAACACTCTTCAATTCTTTTATCAAGTTAGCATTGTGTGTTCAATACAGACTAAACTCATATTCCAGTTCAATGTTCCAGCTTGGATCATATTGGAGGCTCCTTAATATCAAAGGCAGCTATCAGAATTCACATCCATTTATATCCATCTGAATAAGACCTTTGTTTAGCATCTTTACAATTAACAATATCCTCAGCAACATAGAGATTCAATAAAGTACTTCCTAACATGTCATTTTGGATTGTACAATTCAATGCTGATGAAAACCATGGCCTCACAATCTCCTAACATAAAGGCAAGATGACAACTGTTGAACTAAGCTGACCCTTAGTCGAATTTAAATGTAGGTAACGAGTGCTCATTCCAAAAAAAAAAGATTCTCATTGATGTTGATTCGAGAACCAAAAGGATACAGATTTGATACATAAAAAAAAGATGATAAGTTAATAACATTGTTAACCTGGCTCATGAAATGCCAATTAAGAAATTCAAATGTAGTAGTGCACGAATGACAACAGTGGTGGGTGCAGAAAATTGATGTGAAATTTGAAAGTTGCTTAAAGGAAAATTCAACATTGAAGATGCTGAATTCATTTTCTTGACTGTTTTCTCAGTCAGTACCTTTTAGAACATAATCATTTGGCATTAAAACAAAAAATCCTCACTGCTTTTCTTTTCTGTATCAAACCTGTATTCTTTGGTCCTCAAATCAACTTCAATGAGAATGTTTTCTTTCAATCCAGTATTTTAGAAAGGTTGATCAAGGCAGGGAAGTTGGCAGCAGGGGCAAATAATCAGGTGCACTCTCTCCCTGCTACCTTAATCAGCAATTACATTTTAGGTGGGATCATCAATAGTTGACTTTTCTAACCTGATACTAATGAAGTCTCTTAAGTGGTCAAGTGGTCTCTTGTTTTTAAAGACATATACTGACCCAGTGGTCCTAAAAAGTGGAAAATTCTGTCATAGTTTTCTATTTTCAAAATGCAAGATTCTAAATGCCTTTTTTTAAATCACTTTTTTCAAACTGCCTTGTCTCTTTTAATAACCTGTGCTTCAGATATCTTTGTTCTTGTACCAACTATAGAATGATATTTTCTAGTTTATATTGTCTCTCTTTGTTCTTTCCACTAAAATGTACAACTTCAAATTCTCTTCATTAAATTTTATCTGCCATGTTTTCACCCATTCCACCATCCTGATTATTTCTCATGAATCCTCTTCACAGTTCAGACTACTTCCAAGTTTTGCATCCTCCAAAAAAGTCAAAATTGAGCTTTCTGTACCCATATCTAAGTATATATCTTAATATACACCAAAGTGGTCCCAGTCTTGACCTCTGGGGAGCAGGTCTGCTTACCTTCCTCAAGTGGAAGTTCAACCATTGGTACCCTCTGTTTCCTGTCACTTCTGCCATCATTTGTTTTTTTTCTCCCCCAGTGGACTTCCATACAGTTGGCAAGCCTATAACATGGCATTTTATCAAATTTTGGAAGTCCCTATATGCCGTGTTACCCCTTTCTGGTTACCTTATCAGTAAATTCAACCAGCTTGTGCAAATTTAATTCATCTTTCACAACTTAACCATTTGGAATCTCTTTAATTAATTCACAAGTCCATGAGACTGTTAATTTTGTCCTGAATTATTATTGCTAAAAACTGTACCCACTGCCAAGATAAAATTTTCTGACCCACACTTACTGGGTTTATCTTTTTGCAAATAAGCATTTAGCATTTGCAATCCTTTAAAATCTGTCTAACTTTAAAGAAGATGTAAAGGTGATAGCCAATACCTCCACAATTAACAGCCTTATTTTGCTTGGTATCGTTGGATGTATTCTCTCTGCTCCCAATAACTTCTCAGGGGCTAACAGCCTGGGATTTGTATTTAGACTGAAAGCTTTTTGACCCTTTTGATGAGTGTGCTTCTGCTGAGTCACATGCCTCCTAATTTGCAGAACCACTTAGCAATACACAGCATATCATGCAGTGTAACAAGCAAGCTGCACACAACCAATGTCCCTCTTAACGTATGCATGTGCCTGACTGCATAGCAATCTGCAACAAACATACTGAGCACATGAAAACTATAGTCAGATAGATCGTTGGGTGGTCCTATTGTTCCGATACTGGAAAGTTTCAAGAATAAAACTGCAAAATTAACAAGAATATGAAATGAAAAGTCGACTTCACTAACATTACAACAAAATGAATCCTTGGTCAACAAGAAATCTCTCTTCTGAAAAGAACACGCAGACTATTGCCAACATAGATTTCTTACATTTGTTGGATAAAACTGGATGGTTTCATCCGAGTCATTTCTGGATTTTAAATTTTTCTGGATTGCAATCTGATGTCAGAGTGGCTGACCACAAGTGTGCAAACTGGAAAACAGTACTGATGTAAATATTTACCTGAAGCTTAAAAAACAGTAGTCCACACTATAAAGCAGCACTACTTATTGAAATACAATATTTTTCATGTTGCTGCTCTCAAAGTACTATACTAAATGCCTGTGAGTTGCTCAAGTCTTCAAAAATATTTCCAGACATCTGGGGCTGTATATTACAGGGGATCCATAAGTACAGGAATCTGTAAATTAGGGTAACATACCATTGTTGGCGTACCCACCACTGGCCCCACCCCAGCTCTGACATGATAATATGAATGGTTGGGGAAGCGAGAGGATACAGAGTTTAATGTAAACCTCTGTATGTGATTATTATTCATATTTCAAGACTGCAGACACTGTACATGTCCCTGAGATGCAGGCATTGGATATCAGTTGGTTAGAAACAAAACATTGTCTTCTTGAGGAAGCAGACAGTGAAACATCAATCATCACACAAGTCACCAAACAAATAACTGGAAGTGTGGTTGTTGAGGGATACCTTAGTTTTCCTCTACAGTGACTGAATTCTTGAATCATAACATAACACTACAGGAACATTTCAATGTATCCCAGAAATAAACAATGAGAGTTATTCATGAACTCTCCTCTTCCCCCTGACGAACCTCCGAGACCTTGTGCTTATCTTGCTCATTTCTAAAGCCTGGACATGAAGCGGTGCCCCAGGCCCTTATATGTTTTATGTTTCTATATATGGACATTTTCAGCTGCTCTCTGTTTCTTTACTTACAATTTTTTTTTCCACATTCCCGTGCTCCCCCCATCCCCCAGCATCCACCCACCAAGTCCAAAGGGTCAATTTCATATTTTTGTACTGTCTTTCAGACCCAGAATACATTATTCTTTTCAGTTTTACTTGTCCATTCTTCAGTTTGAGTTGGTGAGCCTTCTGTCTAGATAAACATCACACAGAAACAATGAATGAGTCATGCCTCTCCTCTTGACAGTGTGCATGTGCAGAGTGCTTCAAAATGCAAAATTATCATCCAGTCCCACTTTTTGTCTACCATTGCTTCAATGTAATGTCTGACCTAAAGTACATCTGCAGCGTTATGTCAGTAACTGTGCTACTTCAACTATAAGAAGTCAAAACCAAATGTATTCTTTACTCAGAGAGTAGTAAGGGTATGGAATGCTTTGCCTGCAATGGTAGTAGATTCACCAACTTTAAGTACATTTAAGTCATCATTGGACAAGCATATGGACGTACATGGAATAGTGTAGATGAAATGGGCTTCAGATTGGTATGACAGATCAGTGCAATATCAAGGGCTGAAGGGCCTGTACTGCGCTGTAATGTTCTATGTTCTGTTCTATTTTCATTGTGGATCAAATGTTAATTCTACCAAAACTACAAGACTTATGATGAAGCATACACAACCATTGTTTGGTTCTAAGGTACCAAGAGACTCAAGTCAATGCATTTCTACATATACTGTCTCGTGCTTATCATTTAATCACAGAATGAAATTATACTCACATGGCTCATGAATAATAAAACATGCTAAAATTTGCACCAAGAATAAAGTAATTCTGGACTGTGGCCAATACAAACAGAAAACTGCCTATATCACTCTTCCATCTGGACATTAGTTAAACCATGTAAAAAATAATCTTCAAATATTGCGAGAAGCTCAGACCAGTGTTGCAATGGATTACAGCATATTTGACTGTGGCATTGTGGCTCTGTGGTTAGCACTGATGCCTTACAGCAGCAGGGTGCCAGGTTTGATTCTCAGCCTTGGGTGACTGTCTGTGTGGAGTTTGTACATTCTCCCTGTGTCTGCATTGGTTGCCTCTGGGTGTGCTGGTTTCCTCCCACAGTCCAAAGATGTGCAGGTCAGGTGAATTGGCCATGTTAAATTGTCCCATAGTGTTAGGTGCATTAGTCAGAGGGAAATGGGCCTGGGTGGGTTACTCTTCAGAGGGTTGGTATGGACTTGTTGGGCTGAAGGGCCTGTTTCCACACTGTAAGTAATCCAATCTTTAGGGCTATCAATTGATTTAAAAATCCATTGCTACAGAATCCAGAGACTGTCTAAATGACATATGCACCATTTTATGTGGTTTTAGCATACCTCATACAGCCCACCATGCTAGGTCAGATATCAGCCTGGGTGTACACTGTGTAAACAGACTTTGAAGTTAAGACTCTGAAGTTGATTAGATGCACACCCTATAGACTAGGATACTGCACAAGAGTGAATGCCCTCTGTTAACCACTCCCAGCTCATCGAGTCATCGTCATAGTACAGCATGAAAACAGACCCTTCAGTCCAGCTCATTCATGTTGACCATGTTTCCCAAACAAAACTGGTTCCATTTGCCTGCACTTGGCTCATATCCTCCTGAACTTTTCCTATTTAATCCAGCTCCATTTAGGAATTTCCCCGTTCATTTAATTAAAGAGCTAATCGCTAACTTGCAAATGGGTTGCTTTTGCCTTACTGTTGCTCTATCAAAGTTTATAGATATTCTGAAGTCTGCTTTTGAGGAATTCTGGTGACTTAATGGATTTGGGAAGGGGTGTCGTTGTAGTAACCCAAACAGAGAAGATAGTGTGTAGTTTTGTAACCTGCCCACACAACTGTAGCTCGCGGTTATAGGGTGGTGATTACAGTTCACCTGTTTCTGCAACACATCACAGAAATGGAGCTGAGACGAAGGGGCTGTACAGAGGAAGCAGGAGGGCTCAGCAGAATGGTGCCTGGTTATGCCAACTCACTAGGACCGCTGCTCTTGTTGAACGTTGTTCTATCCATTCTCTTTAAATGTAGGAAACTACAGGACTTGGTTTATCCTGTGTGGTAGAGGAAAACCACTCCTGGTCTAACTAGAAGTGTCACTTGTAATTAACAAAACATAGATTACAACATATGAGCAACTACTTAGAAGTTCCATTAAAAATTATGTGGACATTGTTACGCAGACTTTAAAGAAAACCAGATGTTGATTTTACTTGTTCAAGATCCTAAGTTAAACATCATCTCAGTAGGGTGTGCTAATGGCTGCCTTCAGTATTAACCCTTTCAAATCTATACACAAAACAAATGCTCCAGCTGGTGTGTTTTATACCTCTGAGATATACAGAGGTGATGCATTCCAGATCATATGTCTGATCAGAGTTGTATCCAATGGTTTAATGCACTGATGTTTTCAACTGTTTGCCTCAATCTAGATCCTCTTTCACAACAACCACACTGAGGTTTAATTAATCACAGACAGATAAGAGAAACTAGACAAAAATCATTAAACACCAAACAATTGAAAAATGTATTGTCTTAAATCAAAAGCATCTTAAACAACAAACATACAGAATAAGTCATTTTGTCGAGGTCAACTTGATTGATCTCTCCATGGGAATCTATTATGAGATATAAGGTTCTGATGATAGTGCAGAGATCTACAAATTTGAGATTGTGGGTTTTAATTTTTTTATTCATTTATGGATGTGGCATTATAGGTTAAGCCAGTGTTGATTGATCATCCCTGATTGCCTTGCAGAAGTATCCTTCTTGTGCTTCGGTCCCTTATTGTGTAATTAAGGATGGAGACACTGAAGGAATGGTCATGGTCATGCAGTTCCAAGTCAGTATGGTGTGTCTTGAGAGGAACGTACAAGTCTGGTGTTTCTATGCTTCCCTTGTCCTTACAGGTAGTGGAGCCATTGGTTTGGAAGGTGCTGTCCAAGGATGGTTGGCGAGTTAACTCATTGCAACTTATAGGTGCATACACTGCTGTAACTGTGCATCAGTGGTGGAGAGATTGTTCATTGAAGGTGTTAAATGGGTGTCAATCAATTGGGCTGCCTTTTCCTCGATGGCGTTGAACATCTTGAGTGTTGTTGGAGCTGCACTCATTCAGACAAGTGGAGAGTATTCCATCACACTCCTGATTTGTGCCTTGTCGATGGTGACAGGCTTCGGGGAAGCAGGAGATAAGTTGCTCACCACAGAAAGCCCAGCCTCAGGTAGCCACCATATTTTTCTGGCTGGTTTGGTTCAGTTTCTGATCAATAATGTTGGTAGCTCAGCAATGGGAATGCCATTGAATATAAAGGGCCTATGGTTAAATCCTCTTTTGTTGGAGATGGTCATTGCCTGAGTCTTGTGTGGCACAAACGTTAGGTCCACTTATCAGTTCAAACCTGGATATTGTCCTGGTCTAGCTGCATAAGGATATGGACTGAGGAGATGGAAATGGTGCTGAACATTTTGTAAACATTCACACCTCTGATTTTCGGATCGAGGTAGTTCATTGGTAAATTGGCTGGACCCAGGGCACAACCCTGAGAAACACTGTAGCGATCAGATGCTGAGCTGATTGGCCGGGAACAGATAGAATCATCTTGCTGTCTGATAATTATGATTCCAATCAGCGGTAAGTTTTCCCCTGATTCCCATTATCTCGGATGTTGAGCATACACCTTGATTCAGACTCAGTCAAGTGCTGACTTGATGGCAAGGGCAGACATTTTCATTTCCCCTTTATTCAGCTCCTTTATCCATGTTTGGATCAAGGTTGCAATGAGGTCAGGAACTGAGTGGGTATGACGAAACCCAAACTAAGGACTGAGTCCAATTTTTTTTTGGTATGCCAGTCATGCCAAGTGTTTCAGATGGTTTCTCACGACGAGGTCCAGTGAGATCTCTGACCATATCCCACAAACTTGCCTACCTAACTACTTACCCTTTGCTGTTTCTAGCCTGACCTTAGCATATGTTGTTCTCGGAACAAGCCATTCCGTGCTGGATATCTGCCAAAAGACTGGCATCCCTGTCACACATGCTACTTTTAAAAAGCTTCCTGGGCAAGCACTGACATTCCGAAACTGCCCTGCTCAGTGATGGACTTTCTGCCGGAAGATGTTAGTCAGGGAGAAGGATTGCACTGTGATTCTCCAACAGGGACCTTGAGGTCCTGATGGGTGGTATAGTCTAAAGGAGGTGTATTCTGTCCCTGGAGGACAGGCAGAGAAGGGTGTGCCAACAGAACCGGGCAGCCAAGTAGGTATTCACCACCGAAGTCAGTGCACAATTCGTGACTCAGAGGAACAGTCAGCCATGTCATAAGAAGGTCAGTGAGGTCCATTGCTCCTCCAGTGTAATTGCCACACTCTTTTCTCTGCTACCTCACACTCATTCTATCTCTGCCACTGCATCCACCTCCCACAAAAGTTCATGTTCACTCTTACTATTGCCTGCTATATCTTCGCTTGCCCACACTTCAGCTCCACAAAACCTCCAATACCACTGATCCTCTCCACTGCTGCCTGGTCACTCGCCCAGGGCACCTCACCCCCTTTCAACCATCTGCACCCAGCCCAAAGAGCCATGCCACTCGCTTTCCTCTCACTCAATCCCTCATTTTCTCCCATTCCATACAAACGCAGCCCACTATAGGGCAGAAAAAGCGTAAGACTCCTGATCCCACAATGAGGAGAGTTCAGACTCTCGCCACACTCTACTCTCCCCAAATCCTGCAGATAAGAAGGGTACTTTTGAGTATGGTCACTGTAATAGATCACATTAATGTGTGCTCCAGTGGGCTCTGCAAATTTGAAGCCTCATCTAGTGAAAATGTTTATCCCCATAAGGCTTTTACCTTTGGCAATGTAAAGCATGAATCTGTCTTGCTCATGTTTCACTTTCCAGCCAATTCTTGCTGTGACACTTATTCCTTATAAACTCTGGCACTTACTTTTAGAAAAGTTGTCTCCTTTTACAAAGGTGCAGACTAGTTAGAACAATTGCTTGCTAGCAGCCCTGGTTACATTCAGCAGAAGACTGCAATCATGGACATGAGGAAACCGAATGAAACTTGCATGCTGCCTACCTCAACGGGGTCAGGGATAGGGTAATCACGATTCATAACTCCTACAACCTGAATATGGAAGTCAACAAATTTCTTGCCTTACATTTTGGTCAATCTTAGTTTTAACTACTTATTTACAATTACTGTATACATCTCTTTCAACTTTGCTGTATTTGATGCAACCAAAAACAATCCAGTATAAGGTCCTCGAGGAGAAAGTGAGGTCTGCAGATGCTGGAGATCAAAGTTGAAACTTTATTGCTGGAACAGCACAGCAGGTCAGGCAGCATCCAGGGAACAGGAGATTCGACGTTTCGGGCACAGGCCCTTCTTCAGGAATGGTCTGAAGGTTCTTTGATTCCTGAAGAAGGGCCTGTGCCCGAAACGTCGAATCTCCTGTTCCCTGGATGCTGCCTGACCTGCTGTGCTGTTCCAGCAATAAAGTTTCAACCAGTATAAGGTCCTGTCTCATACGTCTAACTTCATAGAAATATGCTGTGCAAGTATATTGTAATATATGCCGAATACACTGTGTAGGGTAATATAAAAACAAAGTACTACAGAGGATAGAGGAAGAAATATAAACAAAGAATTCTTAAGAAGAGTCATTTTGGACTTGAAGTGTTAACTCTGTTTCTCTCTTCATAGATGCTATTGAGTTTCTGCAGTATTTTGTGTTTTTACACCAATATTGCTTGCTCTATATAAGAGGTTAGCATTGTTAATGGGCTCTGCCATTTTCACTTCTGCCAGGATCATACTATATTTTCAACAAGCAACTAGTTTCCTAAAAATATAACTGCTGTTTCATGTTGATAATCTCAAGTACAATGGTTTCACAAATCTCTGAAACCATCTCATTTTATTTTTCCTGGAATTCTTAATTTATGATGATTCAGATGGGAAAAAATAATTGTGTGGTTTATAGTCAATATTCAGCTCATGGAAAGAATGGGTTAACGGTACAAAGTTCAACCACACATATTACAACAGCTGTAAAATAAGCCCAAATATCCCCAAAACTAATTAAAGGAAAAGCATACAAGGGAATATTTTATGGAAAAGTAATCAAAGACCGGTCTACATTCCTCTAAAGATTAGTCGTAAACTGGTGAACTAACTTCAGGAAGGTTTCTTTCACAAATCTGAGAACAAAGATGTGTAGGTTAGGTGGATTGGCTGTGCTAAATTGCCTATTGTGTCCAGGGATGTACAAGCTGGGTGGATTAGCCATGGCAAATGCAGATTTGGAGGGTTAGGGTAGGGGGTGGGTCTGGGTGGAATGGTCCAGGGTCAGTGTGGAATCAATGAGCCAGACAGCCCACTTCCACGCTGCAGTGATTCTACGATTCTATGAAGGCAAAACCAAATTACTGCTGCACGAATTGGTGAGGGTGAATCCATTTTAAAGAAAGTGAGGATCAAGCATTGAAAATGGCAGAGCCCATTAACAATGCTAACCTCTTATATAGAGCAAGCACTGCTGGTGTAAAAACACAAAATACTGCGGAAACTCAATAGCATCTATGAAGAGAGAAACAGAGTTAACACTTCAAGTCCAAAATGACTCTTCTTAAGAATCTTTGTTTGTATTTCAGACCTCTATCCTCTGTAGTACCCTTTGGCCCAACAAGTCCACACTGACCCGCAACTCACCCTCCTACATTTACCCCTTCACCTAACACTATGAGCAATTCACCTAACCTGCACGTTTTTGGTCTTGTGTACATGTTCCGAAAGATTAATAGAGTGTTATAGAGATATGTCTGCATTCAAGAATTCTACAGCATGATGACAAAAAACAGAAAGCATTCCATTATGTTTTATTAAAGTACTACTTTTTTGTAGCAACTGATGTTAGTTAAGTTTCCCTGTAAATCTTAAAGATTCCAATCTTTTCTTATGTTCTAGTCAAATCATTGGTTCATTGTTACTAAAATGTAGACAAATTAAAAACAATTACAGTAATTGAAAAAAGAACACTCCAAAAAGGATTCAGGATTCCAAGGTTTTGAGGAGCACATTCTGTAACATTCTGGCATTCTGTCTGTGTAACAGGACGTGTGAAAGGGGAATGCAGAAGAATGTCTGGTCATGTGGACCTTCACAGCATAGGTAAAGGTGAATGAAGAGCAAGCACCATCTGCCTTTTGTCATGGCTAAATTGTCGATCCACTGTATTTTTGAAAGAAAACAGAACCCCCTCAGGGCTCTTTGTAATGTTTGTTGAGCACATGCATTTGACTTCGAGAATGCTTCACAGAAATATGTCATGTTTGCTTATGAAGAAAATAATGAACACTTTTTAACTTTATTTAAATTACAGGATTCTACAGAACTTTGAAATCCATTATATCCATCTGTTATAAATGAAACCACAGATCAATGCACAGAACAGACATGTTTCACTTGGTTGAGGACCAAATAGAGAAAAAGATTAATAAGAGTCATAAACAAAAAAATAGGGCACATATTGGCCCAGATCTTGCTGAGATTCTAACAAAACTTTTAAAAAATGGTCCTTAAAGTCTTCTCCAGTTAGATTAGATACAGTGTGGATACAGGCCCTTTGGCCCAACAAGTCCACACTGACCCGCAACCCACCCACCCCCTACATTTACCCCTTCACCTAACATTATGGGCAATTCACCTAACTTGCACATTTTTGGACTTGTGGGAGGAAACCAGAGCACCTGGAGGAAACTCCACATAGTCAGTCACCTGAGGCAGGAATTGAACCTGGCTCCCTGGTGCTGTGAGGTAGCAGTGCTAACCACTGTGCCACTGTGCCACCCACAATATATTTAGCAGAATTCTGATCAAAGTTACAATAACAATTAGTAGTATATATGACTGCTTCAATGTTGTTGCTTATGAATCTAGCCAACGAGAAGACAACAAATTGTACATTAGTTCTGAAACTACGGAACAGATTTTTAGATAAACACAAGATGTTCCACAATATTTGCCAAGAAAAACATTGGCATTTCAGAAGTAACTGTGTTCCAAACTTATTGTCATTCACAAGTTTCTCACTGCACTCAATCTCATCAATGTCATCTTGTACAACTGAGTTCAGGACCTCCTGTGTCTTGTGAACACTTCCACTCCAACATTTAATGCACCTATGTGTTTGATGTTCTTCCAAATGTTTTAATACTAACTCTGGACTCTCTTCCGAAACATTTCAAGCAGACCTTTATTAATTGTTCCACTGTTAAAATTTCCTACAACTGCTTGGGACTTATTTCCCCAACTCTGAACATCATCCAGCTCCCTGTACTCCGCCATTAGTTCTTGTGTGAGAAGTGTCTTGAACCATGTATTATAGCAGAGGTACAAATTCTTGCTGTCCTTCAGTGACACATTAGTGTACTTGTATCTCATTTGACAAACAGCCCAACATCAAAATTCTGCTGGCCTGTTCCTTAGTGAATTTTTCAGTGCACGTGAAGGGTGATTTGTCAAACCTAACTCAAAATATTTTTCTTCAAGATTTTATAATCTGTCAAAAGTGATTTTTTAGACATTTGTAGTGGTGAAGTTGCTCTTTAGCTTGTTGAGAACATATGAAAGAACATAGTTGTACAATTTCCATTGTAGCTACAATGTAATATTCTCAATGTTTTCACCTTCCATAGCAGTGAACTCTTGTGATTCAACCTACAACTCATACATTACAAAGGTTGTTTGTAACTCATATGCCAGCCTCTACAGGTACAAGGTAGAAATATCATATTTTAAACTTTTGTGTTTGTTTAAAACTTTACACGGGTGATAAACTGAAATTACTAAATTAATCTTCCTGTAAACATAAAAAGGATCCCAGTTGCATTGATATCTCTGACTTCATATTGCCTTAGGTGTGAAATGCTCATCCAAGCCTTTCTTTCCATTCAATATTACAATTACAATGTATTCCAATAGCCTCAACACACCATATGCCTGAGGCCATCCAAAAGCCTGCTGTCCATGTCTTTATTTACATCAAGTTTCATTCACCCATTACCCCTCTGCTCAGTGAACTACATTGGCACCTGATCCAGCAGTGATTCTATCAAGGCCCAAAGCTTTGGATGTCAATCCATAAACCTCCCCAGATTTCTACCACTATGTCTTTCCTTTAAGGTGCACATTTAAAACTAACATCTCTGACCACGCTTTTGATCATCTGGCCTGATATTCTGGTCTGCATCTTCAACATTTCAAATTTTGTTGATAAAACCTTTGCAAAGCGCTTTGAGATATTTTACTTTGTCAACAGTCATATAGGCCATAAATCCATAAAATCCAGGAGCAGAAGTAGCAGAAGATGTTTTGAGCTCACGGTGATCCCATTGCTGACCCAATGAGATCATGGATGATCTGATCATCACAATTCCACTTTCCTGCCTTTTCCCTATGACCCTCGATACCAATGCTGATTAAAAATTTATCTTTCCATTAAGACCCAGCCTCAGCAGTACTCTGTGGAAAAGAATTCTCTAGATTCACTACCTACTGAGAGAAGAAATTCCTCCTCATCTCTGCCTTATTCTAAGATTATGCTCTCTGGTACTAGACACTCACAGAAAGGGAACAATCTTTCCACATCTATCCTATCAAGTCTTCTAAGAATTTTGTATGTTTGTATAAGGTTGCCTCTTATTCCTCTAAACTTCAATAAGTACATGCTGTACCTACTCAATATCTCCTCATAAGATAGTCCCTCCATACCTGGCATCAATCTAGTTAACCTCCTTTGGACTGCTTCCAATGTCAGTATATCTTTCCTTAGATAAAGACCCAAAACTGTTTACAGTATTTCAGCTATGGTCAGACTAGTGCCTGGTATAGGTTCGGAAAAGCCTCACTACTTTTATACTCCATTCCCTTCAAAATGATGGCCAATATTTCATTTGTCTTCCCTATTTCCCGATGAACTTGTATATTAGCTTCTTGAGATTAATGCGGCATGGTGGCTTGAGTTCAATTCCTGCCTTGGGCAACTGTCTGTGTGGAGTTTGCATATCCTCCCTGTGTCTGCATGGGTTTCCTCTGAAAATCCAAAGATGTGGCAGTTAGGTGAGTAGGCCATGCTAAATTGCCCATAGTGTTCGGGGTTGTGTAGGTTAGGTGCATTATTCTAGGATAAATGTAGGGGAATGGGTCTGGGTGGGTTACTCTTTGGAGGGTCAGTGTGAGCTTGTTGGGCTAAAGGGCTTGTTTCCATACTGTAGGGATTCTATTAATGATTGAGCACTCTCAGATCCTTCTGTTCTTCTTGCCAAAGTGTATAACTTTATAGTTTTCCAAATTATAGTCCATCTGCCAAGCGTCTCATTTAACTTGTCTCTAACCTTCTGCAGAATCTTTGTATCAACCTCACCAGTTGTCTTTTGACCTATTTTTTGTGATATTCGCAAACTTGGCTCTGGTATATTCACTTTCCTCATCCAAGTCATTCATCTATGTTGTAAATAATTGTGTACTCTGTGATATACACTTATTCTGCAAGTGCCCCTCATCCCAATTCTCTGTCTTCCATTAATTAGGCAATCTTTTATCTACCACTAGAAATGAAATTTGTTGACATTATTGAAGATATTTGGTGTGCTCAATTCCTGTAGCAATCAGAATACCAGAATTTATTTACCTCGGCTCAAGGTGCAGATAAGATTGGACCTCAGAATCATTATCATTGATCCAGTGAATTAAAACATAGGCAACTCTCTGGAAAAGCAATCTCATAAATAGTGCCACTGCATTCCCAGCTGCAACCTTCAAACAAAGTATTGAACAGGATGGGCTGAATACACGTCATTAAAGGCTAGAGGGGACTGAAGTTGTGTTACACAAAATTGGCTAGCAAGTCAGAGGCAAAGGGTGATGGTGGAGAGATGTTTCTGCAACTGGAAGCCTGACCAGTGGTGTACCACAGGATTCACTGCTGGAACTTTGCTATTTGTTATGTACATTAATGACTTGGATGTGAATATAATTCGTAAGTTTGCAGATGACATAAAAATTGGTTGTGTTATTGATCATGAGGAGGATGGTCTCAGGCTACAATCTGATATTGATGAGCTAGGAATTTGGAAGGACAATGGCAGATGGAATTTAATCCCGATAAATGTGAGGTGATGTGTTTTGGGAGATCTGTAAAGGAAAGGATATGCACAAAGAAATGTAGGATCCTTGGGAGTATTAAGGAACAAAGAGTCCTTGCTTTACAAGACTTGGAAGTGTCAGGAAAATGTAGACAGGGTGGTGAATAAGGCATACGGGATGCTTGCCTTCATTAGCCGGGGCATAGCATATAGGATTAAGGAAGTCTTTTATAACTTTCTAAAACATTGATTAGGCCACTGATGGAATACTGTATGCAATTCTGGTCATCACACAATCATAAGAATGTGATTCCAGTGGAAAGGCTCCAGAGGAGATTCACCAAGATATTGCCTGGGAGGAAAAGTCTCAGTTATGAGGACAGACTGGATAGACTGGGATTGATTCCCTTGGCTCAGTGGAGGCTGAGGGGATCTGAATGAGGTATACAAATTATGAGATGCACAAACAGTGTGAATCGCAAGAATTTACCTAGACTGAAGTAAACCTGTTGGACTATAACCTGGTATTGTGTGATTTTCAACTGTGTCTAAGACCAGAAGGCTTAAGTTTAATGTGAAGAGCAAGTGGCTTAGAGTAGCTCAGTAAGAATTTTGTTTCACCCAGAGAGTGGTAGATATATGTAACCTGCTGCCTGAGAGAGTGGTGGAGGCAGGTGCTCTCATAATATTTAAGAAGTATCCAGATGAGCACTTAAAATACCAGAGCACAGTTGGTTATGGACCAAGTACAGGTAAATGAGTTTGATACAGTTTGGTGTTTGTTGGTTGGCATAGACATGGTAGATCTAAGGGCCTGTTTCTATTATGAGACTGTATACCTCTATGTGCTTATGTTGGTGGTCAGGCAAGGGAGCAGTTTGGATGATAAGTTTGCATTTGATTTATTGTTGTCACACGTACTGACACAGACAAGGTGCAGAGAGAGGGATTAACGTTAACATTTGAGAGGTCTGTTCAAAAGTCAGATAATAGCGGAGAAAAAACTGTTTATACGTCTTTTCAAACTTTTGCATCTTCTACCTGATGGAAGAGGGTGGGACACAGTATAACCAGGGCAGAAGTGCTCTTTGATTATGTTGATTGCTTTCACAAGGCAGCAGTAGGTAGACTCAGTGGACAGAAGGCTGGTTTTCATGATAGACTGGGCTGTAGTTTCTTGCAGAATTGAGAACAGTGTTTGCCATCACGCCATGCTGTGATGCATCCAAATAGAATACTTTCTATGATGCCTCTATAAAAATTAGTCACAGTCTTGGTGCTCATGTTGAATTTCCTTAGTTTTCTGAGGAAGTAGAAATGTTGATTTGCTTTCTTGACCATTGCACCAACTGGTGGACCAGGACAGATAGTCACTCCCAGGAACGTGACATTCCCAACCATCTCCACCTCAGCACCACTGATGCAGACAGCCGTGTGCCCTCTATTCCACTTCCTGAGGTCAATGAGCAACTCTTTGATTTTGCTGACATTGATGGAGAGATTGTTGTCCTTACACCATGCTGCTAAGTACTCAGTCTTTTTCCTGTATTCTGTCTCATCGTTGTTTGAAGTCCGACCTACAATGGTGCTGTGTCAGCAAATTTATATATGGAGTTGGGCAGCATTTGTCACTGGTATGATGGTAGGCTTCTTGAAGCAGGTAAGGACTCCAGATTGTAGTAAGGAGATGTTGAACATGTTTGTGAATATTCCTGACAGCTGTTGCGCACAAGATCTAAGTGCACAGCCAAGGCCTCCATCCAGGCCAGTTGCTTTCCATGTGTTCACTCTCATGTAGGCCAATCTGATGTCTGCAGCGGTGACCATGGACACAGGTCCATGCGAGGTTATTGAGATAAGTGTCATTGTTTCACTGACCTTCTGTCCAATGCAAGCATAGAATGCATTGAGTCCATCGGGGGAAGGATGTATTGTTGCCTGCGATTCTGTTCAACTTCTGTTTGTAGCGCATTATGTCATATAAGCCTTGCCACAAATGACAGATGTCTGTGAGATTGGTCTGACTCTTAACCTTAGTGTGGTATTGCCTCCTGGTATCTCTGATGACTGCGGTTTTGGAGAAGATTTGTAGTTCAGGTTGTGGATCAAGTGTTCTGTCTCGCTTGTTATTTATCTGTCTTCTAGCAGAGGTAGTAGAGGCAAGCATGGTAGATTCATTTAAGATGCATCTGGACAGATGCATGAATGGGTGGGGAGCAGAGGGATACAGATGCTTAGGTTTATACAGTAGGTTTGGATCAGCTCAGGCTTGGAAGGCTGAAAGGCCTGTTTCTGGTCTTTAAATTTTATTTGTTCTTTGTTCTATGTCTGTTCTGGTGGGTGATATCATTTCCGGTTCTTTTTCTGAGAGGTTGGTAAATGGGATTCAAATCGATGTGTTTGTTATGGAGTTCCAGTTTGAATGCTAGGCCTCTAGGAATTCCCATGTATATCTTTGTTTAGTCTATCCTGGGATGGATGTATTGTCCCGGTTGAACTGGTGTCCCTCTTCATCCGTGTGTATGAATACCACTGATAGTTAGTCATGTCTTTTGGTGACTGGTTGGTACTCTTGTATCCTGGTGGCTAGTTTTCTGCCCGTCTGTCCAATGTAATGTTTGTTGCAGTCCTTGCAGGGTATTTTGTATATGACGTTCATTCTGCTGGTTGTTGGTACAGGGTCCTTTAAATTCATCAGGAGCTGTTTCAGTAGGCTTGTGGCCTACCATGATGCCTAGGGGCCAGAGTAATCTGGTTGTCATCTCTGCGATGTATTTAATGTATGGCAAGGTGGCTAGAATTTCTGGGCATTTTGTGTCTTCTTGTTTGGGATCAACAACTCACAGAATGAATGTCATATACAAAATACCCTGCAAGGACTGCAACAAACGTTACATTGGACAGATGGGTAGGAAAATAGTCACCAGTATACATGAGCACCAACTAGCCACCAAAAGACATGACCAACTATCATTAGTATGCACATGCACAGACGAAGAGGGACACCAGTTCGACTAGGACAATACATTCATCCTAGGACAGCCTAAACAAAGACAGACACGGGAATTCCTTGAGGCCTGGCATTCAAACCGGAACTCCATCAACAAAAAAATCGATTTGGACCCCATTTTCCAACCTTTCAGAAAAAGAACCGGAAGTGATATCACCCACCGCAACACACCAAGATAGATAAATAGCAACCGAGACAGAACACCAACGCTTCATTGGAGGCTCACTGATGATGTTACCTCGCATGGTGACAAAACGTCTGAGAACAAATCTACCTGCTCAGTGAGCAAACTTATAACCTGATCTCTGACAGCCTTATGAAGGTCGGTAACGGATTTCTTGTATAGGTCAAGATTGGGATTGAGCCTTATCTATGATCTTATTCTGAGTCCAACCTTCAACCCTGCCTTAATGGTTCAAGGAAGATTCCATCCAAAGACCCATAATGTTAATCTAATGATGCATTGAGCAGACCAATGGCATACATATTGAAAAGACATTCCCTTGATATTTTCATAGTCAATATCACCCAAAGCATTTTTTAAAATGAAATCATCCTTTTTACCGTTGATCAATAAATGAAAAAATTAATTCTCCTGCCCATTCCAGTGTCAACATTTCATTTTACTGAGGAAATTAACATTGAAGAAGTCATTGCCTTAAACGAAGCTTATTTCAAGAATGATATTTTCCAAGCCATACTGTAAAATAACACTTCATGGGGTCTTTGTAACATCCTAATATTGCCTTTGTAATTAATTACATAACCTTAAGCTAACAGAAAGTCAGGATGGATTCACCATAGTGATCAAAGTGAAGTATAGTTAATGATATAACCACTAGCATAAAATATACACTCACACGATTAGCAATATCGTTACTCTCTGGTTCAGAATGCTGAAGTTCATTGTTGAAATCTGAGCTGTATTATGAAATAGGGACAGAGTTAGTGTCTGGGGAGCCATTTGTTTGGCCAGCTACTAGCTCTGAGTGGATGTGTTGTTAGAGGTACTGATCTGCCAAAAGCACAGTGTTTCTCTTCAGCTCCTCTTAGGCCAAGATTTAACAATTTCCAACCATCAACAGTCTTTGGATAAGTCTTGGGTTATTGAGTGATTTGTACCACATGTTTTCACGTGGATAAGATTGATGGAGAGTTTATAGTGTTACAAATTTTATTTTCAGTTGTGTCATAAGTAGATCTGTTCATTTTTCCAAATGTATTTATTTATTACCGATACTTCAAAAATGAACACTTAATAAATATTATTTACCAAACATTGAATGTTGCTCTTTTTATGATGAATTTACTAGCTGGTGACATTTTATTTCTTTTAACAGCTTGATTTACTCATATTTTCTCATTTTGATCCAGCTTTGATGGTTTGGAATTCACTTTGACTTGTCTATCTTGATCATAAAGTGTTATTTATGTGTCAAAATGAGTACAATAATGTACTGTAATTTATGTTAGAGGATTGCGCAGCTCCAATAACACTCAAGAGACTTGACATCATCAAGGACAAAGCAGCCTATTGGAATGAGTCTCCATCCACCAGCTAAACAGTCATTCTCTTCAACACTGATGTACATTGGCAGCAGTGTACCCCATTTAAAGGATGCATTATGGCTATCCACCAATTGCTCCTTATACAGCACCTTCCGAACCCGCAAATTCTACCACTTAGAAAAATAAAAGCATCAATTGTTTGGGAGTATCTTCATCTACAAGTTCCTTTCCAAGCCACATACCAGCCTAATTTGAAAGTTTATCGCGGTTCATTCACTTCTGTTGGGTCCAAATGCTGAAAGTTCCTCCCTAACAGCACTGCTGTGGTCTACCTACATGATATGGACTAAAGCAATTTGAGAAGGTGGCTCCCCACCTCCTGAAAGGAAGTTAGGGATAGGCAATAAAGGCTGATCTAGGCAGCGATCCTCACATCCCTTAATAGTACATATGACCTTTTTTTAAAATTACTGTTGAAGACAAGATATAGATTTATTTTGCATCCATACTCAGACACACAATTAATCTAGGTGTAAACAGATATATGACTTACAAGATTGCAGAATTTAGGGTAGAGGTGAGAAATAAGTGTGCTGCCATACATTTAAACTTAATAACTATCTAAATCAGTCCATCAAACCCTCTCTTCAAATGACTCTCCCACGAAAACAATAGCTATGCCTCCAGCTCTCAAATGTGGTTCTTGTTTTCGGCATCTTGTGACAGTGTGGTCATTTCTACCATGACAGGAAACAAAACTATTTATCTAGTCTTCTACAACAGTTTTTCGAGTTTTTAAAAAAACTTATCTCACTGAGACTTCCTCTGTATTTTATGTTCCTTTTTAAACATATAATTCACATGAGAAATTCAAAAAGCGTTTTCTTGTTCCTATGCATTACTGCAGCCAGACCCTGGCCAAGGTTCTACAATTTGTTATGGGTCTAGATGGTGTATCCTATATGAATAAGTTCCAGGGTGAGGGAATGGTTCCCGTTCTTTATTCATCATTTCCTTAGCAACAAGATTAATGTCAACTGAATCAATTTCATGTAGAAAGCTTCTCCCAGACCCAAAAGAGCATTTTAATAGGAGCCAATGTAGCCAGACTTTCTTGAGTTAAGAAAGAGTGAGCTTATTAATTACTAAATGCGAGAAGAATTTGTAACACAACACCCTTCCACACAGATTAGAAATAACAGGTGAGTCAAAAAAGACAACACTTTTTAAAAAAAATTTAAATCAGTATCTGAATTGTTCCCAAAAAAAACAGATTGTTGAACATCACAGCCATTGCAGTAAAGGTTACCAGCAGCTTCCACATCAGTAATTGAATAGTCAGTTTCAAGGCTCTTGGTTTTGCAGGTTGGTTGATTTTCTGTTGTTCGGATTCCTTTCAACCAGCACTCAGGGTAAGAGAGAGTGCTTTTGTCTGGTTTTCTAGCTAACTGACTTTCATCACTCAGGATAGGAGATTCCCTTTATCTGAACATCAGGGTGTCTAGGGGATGGTTCTTCAACCGTGACCTTCACAGCATGCTAACACTCAAACCCAGACTCACACACAAGTGCAACACAGCACACTGGCACACACAAAATCCTTGGTCCCACTAACACACTACAATAGAGTTGAAACTTGATTTTTAGTGTTATGGTCCAAACCAGACCCTCTCAAAATATTTTAAAACAATAGCCTAGATCCTAACCTTTTTTTTATTTTAAAGGTAGATGTGAAGTCCTGTTTTCCAGATGCGATACAAGTGGTCAAACTACTCAACATTAAGCAAAAGTCAATTTATTTAAATGCGAGAAGTAAAATACAAACAAAAGAAAGAGGAATTTAGAATAAAATAATAATTAACATAAGAAAACATAATAAAATAAACACAGTAATATTGCTAATTAACTGTTCCAATATAGTAACAACCCATAAACACACGTTATGGCAAAAAGGCAAATTCAGACACAGATTTTCACATGCAGTTCTCCAATTCAGGACGAAAAAAAACAAGAAAAGATTCAGAGAGAATAATAGCCAAGACCCATTCGCTGAAGCTTCCAGCTCTTTTGAGACTCCAATATCTTCTTATGCTATTCAGAAATCCTGATCTGTGAGAGCTGGCCACAATCATTCAAGCTATTTAAATAAAAGCCAAGACCTCCTAAGCTGTTTACACTAGTGCCCTGGTAGCCAACTCGTCAGCTCTGCTTGTACAACCTCTCTTCAAAACAAGGGCAAAAAGTGACAGTATCGTTACATTAGTTCGTGTATTTCAATATTGTACAAAGGGAAAAACACAAGTATTATCTGCAGTTTGAGACATAATCAACTGGTAATGGCTCGCTGTTAGGGAGGAGATTTTCATCTCCTCGTTATTTTTGTAGACTCAATAGATAACTGACAGTTTGCTTAGACTTGGTTTTGCCCCCTAACACCCCCCCCCCTCCCCAAAAGCTTGTTGTTTGAAGTGCCCATTCCACCTTTAGGTGTGACATTCCATGGTCTCTCCTGCTCCACCTAATTTATTTTGACAACTATTTTTGGCTGTTTCAGCTCTCTTTCAAATAAACACAATTTTGAATTGCAAGTTACAAATGCTGTTAGTACTATGAGGTTCTCATCCAGTCATGACAGCAAGCTACACTGGTTATGCATGAATATTTAAGAATCAAAGAAGGGATATCTGTTTAGATTTTGCAGTCACTTGGACATGAATTGTTGACCATAATTTATGCTGATTTATGCCCATTTAGAGTCAATTTAAATTTGGCTATATTCTAATGAAATGCAGTGGACAGATGAATTTAAATGTCATGCAATTTTGCACTGCATCCATTCTCAGTTTTCATACAGGAATTATAAAGTAAACTCTCTATTCTTATTTGCAAAATTGGAAGGTTGTGGAATTTAAATCCATTCCAGCCTTAAATATATAACCTAGGTTAACAGTTCAGTGTAATGCTGAGAGAATTCTGCATTTTTGTGGATGCAGTCTTTGAAGAAGACTATTAAATTGAAACCTGTTGGGTGGGAAGCCCTGGTGCAACCAGAACCTTATTACAGTCTGACTTCATGTCTCAATAAATAAACTGTGTGGAAACACAAAGGGTGAGAAAATAAGTGACTGGACTCCAATATTACATTGACAATCCAAAATAGAATGTTTCTTATGCAAATTTGAACAAAGTAAGCATCAACACTACCGACCGATAAGTACACTAAACTGAGAACAAAGTGAGTCAAAATTATATACGTTACATATTCAAGTTAAACTCTAACATTTAGGATTAATATATAAATGTATTCAGGATTGTATACAACACTGTATTTTTTACTCTGTAACATTTGTACCCTTAGGTACTTATACATAAGATGGCGCCAATAAAAGGCAGCCATTGTAAAACCCTTTCACTGTACTCCTCTACTTCTGTGCCAGACTACAAGTGACAATAAAGGATATTCAATAATGTTCAATAATATGAGGTTAATATGAATTAATGGACAAACAAAGATTAAACACCCACAGTCTGTATTGTAAGTAGTTGGTGTGATCTAAGCAGATATCACTCAGATACTAGTAAGCTACCAAATTACATTAATGCACTGTCATCTTTGCAAGGACTTCAAGTCTTCACTTTCAAAGATCTAGGCTTTGATTGCTTTCACATATTTTCGACACATATTGACTCAACAACTGTTCAAGTCTTGGTAAGTCAGTCTTTTCTCCCAAGACAGATTTTTCCCAGTTTCATAGGCTCCCAAGCTCCTAATTATTGGTCTAACTTTAAATTTTAACAAAAGTCTAGCCTTAGCAAGCTGCTTCTGAATTTCTCTAAGCACCAATCTTTCTCAGCTCCATCAAGAAAATATTGCTTGAAATCTTCTTTTGCCCTACTCTCGGCTTTACTGAACTATCACTAACTGTTTTCCATGAAGTAGATCCAGCATGCTTTGGAGCTCCTGAGTCTTAACTACCCGAGGTCTGCTGAGGACAGTATTTGTGTTGCCTAGAGCTGCTCGTTCTGCTTCAGCACTCTTTGTAGCTCTAAACTGCAACTAACTTCTCCTGGCAAACATGCAACCAGATCGATTAAAACCAGTCAACCTTCTTAAGCTCTAAATATCGATACAATAATTCAACTGCTCTGACCTATCCTAAACAGACTTATGGATAAAATACTCCTCGTATGCACTTTATTCTGAAATAAATAGGCTTTACCACATTTCAGAGTTCATTGTATGCTTTGAACTGATACAGCATGAATTTCCAAAACAAACTAGCTCTTCTGATTATCATTACTACATGCAGCGTAGACATCACATTTCTAGCTCAGCAAGCTCAACTGCTGTTTCTGATCATACTTTTGTGTCTATTAAACTCTTGAAGTAGCATGACCCCAACCTTTCAAATTCACTAAACTTCCATTTGCTTCAGTTGTAATTGTCCTATTTCCTACTGCTTTGTTTTTATTTCTAAAAGAGTAGAGAAAAAGTATATGCTAATACTCATGAACCTTGAACTAGACATTCACAACATACTAAATGGGGGCTATCTTATGGTATCAAACAGTGTGGGCAGCACCTGTGAAGAGAGAACTACCCTTGTTTACCTTCCTCTGTGCCATTTGAATAGCCTCCAGAAGCCTAGATAGAGGCTTGTTCCATGACCACACACTACATATTCATAAACATTATAGAGGAAACCTAGCCTCTAATGTCTACAGCCAAACTCCAACTGGCATCAAAGTATGGCGTTTCAAACTAAATTGGATTGTTTTTAATCTACTTTTGAACACTTGTAGACCTCCTGGTCTACAAAGTTCATGGATATTTGTATCAGTGTTCCACAGGAGACCTTCTATTAGTTTAATGTAAGAGCGAAGCCTGACAGAGGAGCAATATAGACACTTCTAAATACAGTTTATTTTACTTTCACATTTTACTTTATATGTATGATATTTTCTTCCTGTGCAGGTTAATAGTACAGTTTGAATAAGCTTCTTTTGTTTTTGCACTACATTCCGCTATTAATTCACACAGGCAATTTAGTGATATTACCCGAAGTACTTAAACAACCATTGATGATAGTTCATGGAAAGAAAGTAGATAAGTAGCAATGATTATGTTTTGAATTAGAAAGATAGTTTGGTTTATAATTGTAGTGCAAACCTTTCGCATAAGCGGAGTGTGCTGCCAAGTTATTCCATCACACTTTTCACATTCCTGGAACAAACTCAAGGACAAGTATCGGCTGAACATTAATTTGGTTTATCTTGGAGTATGGAATGGTCAATGCATTTCCAGAAAATACCAGAAGCTGTTAATCTAAAGCTTGGTCAAAATTGAACTTTGAACTTCATCAAAACTGTTCCAAAATAACATTTTATGGTACTCGAATTTGGGCCAGCTGTCTTACTGGCAGTGATCTTTACTTGTGGCACTAGGGTTAGCAGTGGAGAAAAAGTCAAATGCAAGCCGGCAGCAAACCATAGTCGGGCTGTAGAACAGTGAGGTTCTCATCTTTCAGTTGGTGACCAGGTCACTATAAGAATGATTAAGGTATTAGGCAAGAATTTTCAAAAGTTTATTGGTGGTTATTCACAGGTAGAGGGACATTTGGAAAGTGAAAAGCTTCAAAAATGAGATAATGAGAGTTCAGAGACAACATGTTTCTCTTTGTGTGAAAGGCAAGGCTGGTAGGTGTAGGAAATGTTGGACGACCATAGAAATTGAAGGTCTGGTCCAGAAAAAGAAGGAGGCATGCAGCAGGGATAGACAGCCAGGAGTGATTGAATCACTCGGGGAGTACAAGGGTAATATACTCAAGAGGGAAGTCAGGAGGGCATAAAGGGGGCAGGAATAGCTTTGTCAAATAGGGTTAAACAGAATCCAAAGAGATTCTGTAAACACATTAAGGACAAGAGGGTAACCAGGGAGTGAATAGAGCCCCTTAAAGATCAAGTGTGGAACTGCAGAAGATGGGTGAGTACTAAACAAGTATTCTGCATCTATATTTACTGCTGAGAAAGATATGAAAGCTAGAGAATGTGGAGAAATAAATAATGATATCTTGAAATGTGTCCATATTACAAACGAGGAGGTGCTGGATACTTTAAAATGCATAAAGATGGAGAAATCCCCAGGACCTGATCAGGCATATCCCAGGACTATGTAGAAAAGTAGGGAATTGATGGCTGGACCTCTTGCTGAGGCAGTCAATAGCTTTTATTTTTAGTGGTGCTTTTATTTATAAAACGTGGTACAGAGAAACCAGGGAACTATGGAAGGGTGAGCATGACATCAATGACAACAAGTTGTTGGAGGGGATTCTGAGGAATAGGATTTACATGTATTTGGAAAGGCAAGGACTGATTAGGGAGGGTCAATATGGCTTTGTGCGTGGGAAATCGTGTCCCACTAACTTGATTGAGTTTTTTTGAAGAAGTGACAAAGAAGACTGATGAAGGCAGAACAGTGGACATTGTGTATATGGACTTCAGCAGGATGTTTGACAAGGTTCCACATGGTAGACTGGTTTAGAATCATAGAGTCATAGAGATGTACAGCATGGAAACAGACCCTTCAGTCCAACGAGTCCATGCCAACCAGATATCCCAACTTAGTCTAGTCCCATTTCCCTGCATTTGGCCCAGATCCCTCTAAATCCTTCCTATGGATACACCCATCCAGATGTCTTTTAAATACTGCAATTGTACCAGCCTCCACCACTTCCTCTGACAGTTCATTCCATACACGCACCATCCTCTATGTGAAAAATTGCCCCTTAGGTCCCTTTTATATCTTTCCCCTCTCACCCTAAACATATGCCCTCTAGTTCTGGACTACCCAATCCCAGGAAAAAGACTTTGTCCATTTATCCTATCCATGCCCCTCATGATTTTATAAACCACTATGCGGTCACCCCTCAGCCTCCGATGCTCCAGGGAAAACAGCCCTAGCCTATTCAACCTCTCCCTATAGCTCAAATCCTCCAACCCTAGCAACATCCTTGTAGATCTTTTCTGAATCATTTCAAGTTTCACAACATCTTTCTGATAGAAAGGAGACCAGAATTGCACACAATATTCCAAACGTGGCCTAACCAAGGTCCTGTACAACTGCAACATGACCTCCCAGCTCCTGTACTTAATACTCTGACCAATAAAGGAAACCATGCCAAACACCTTCTTCACTATCCTATCAACCTGTGACTCTACTTTCAAGGAACTATGAACCTGCACTCCAAGGTCTCTTTGTTCAGCAGTACTCCCTAGGACCTTACCTTTAAGTGCATAAGGTTAGATCACATGGAATCCAGAGAGAGCTAGTTATCAAAATTGGCTTAAGGGTAGGAGACAGAGGGTGGTTGTGAAGGGTTGCTTTTCAGACTGGAGGCCTGTGACCAGTGGTGTGTCACAAGGATCGGTGCTGTATTCACAGCTTTTCATCATTTATATAAATGATTTGGATGTGAATATAAGAGGTATAATTCATAAGTTTTCAGATGACACCGAAATTGGAGATGCAGTGAACTGTGAAGAAGGTTATCTCAGAGTACAATAGGACCTTGATCAGATGGGCCGTGGAGTGGCATTTGGAGTTTAATTTAGATAAATGTGAAGTGTTGCATTTTGATAAAGTAAATTAGGGCAGGACTTATACTCTTAAAGGTAAGGTCCTGGGAAGTGTTGGCAAACAAAGAGACCTTGGGGCACAGGTTCATAGTTCCTTGAAAGTAGAACCATAGGTAGACAGGATAGTGAAGAAATCATTTGGCATATTTGCCTTTATTGGTCAGTGCAGTGAGTATAGGAGTTGGGATCTCATGTCGCAGCCAAACAAGACATTGGTTAAGCCAGTTTTGAAATACTGTATTCAATTCTGGTCCAGCTGTTATAGGAAAAGTGTTGGTAAACTTCAGAAAAGATTTACAAGGATGTTGCAAGGGTTGGAAGGTTGATGTATAGGGAAAGACTGAATAGGCTGGGGCTATTTTCGGAGCATTAGAGGCTGAAGGGTGAACTTGTAGAGGTTTAGGAAATCATGAGGAGCTTGGATAGGGTGAATAGCCAAGGTCTTATTCCCCGGATAGGGGAATCCAAATCTAGATAGCATTGTTTTAAGATGAGAGGAAAAAGGTTTAATGGGGACAACTTTTTTCACCCAGAGGGTGGTGCATGTATGGAATGAACAGCCAGACGAAGTGTGGAGGCTGGTACAGTTACAACATTTAAAAGGCATTTGGATGGATAGGAAAGGTCTAGATGGATACGGGCCAAATGCTGGCAAATGGGACTAGATTAAATCAGGATATCTGGTCAGCATGGATGAGCTGGACTGAAGAGTCTGTTTCCATGCTGTACATCTTTATGTCTCTATAACTGCTTAGAACCCAATAGTACTAAAATCTCAATGGGGAATGTCAGGCCATTACTAACCAATCTTTGTAATTGGTACTGAAAGAGGTTAGACCCCTCATTACTGTATATATAAGTAGCATAATGTCCATCTTTGCTGGTTCCTAAATACCTCTGAATAATCTTTAGCCCCATATTTGGTTGGTATTTCAGAGACACAAGGTGCACCATGAAATTGATGTTTTTTTACCAATGGTCTATGTTTGGTCTAATTTCTCAGCCAGTGTTAATTATACAGAATGGCCAGCTATCTAAGCAAGCTTACAGTATTTTAACTGCAATGTAGTTTCAAAGACTCTAACATATAAACTTAGCTGACTTCTGAATTTGGCACTGAAAGAGTGCTACTCTGTCGGGAGTGAATTTTCTTTCAGTGAAATGTTAAATCACAGGCATATTTCTAAGAAACTCGTAAAAGGTTTTGTAGCATTATTTAAAGAAGCATGGGGAGTTCTCTGCAGAACTTTGGACAATATTTATCCATCAATGAAAAGAGATAAAAGTAATAGTTTAGTTAATAGTTATTGCATTTGTTTGTGGCAGCTTGCAGAGCACAACATGGGTGCCAAGTTCTTATGATACAACCGGCACCAAAATTTGGAAGTATTTAATTGGATGTAAAACTTTTTGGAATGTCCTAAGGCTATGGATGACCAAATAACAGCAAGTTCTTCCTTCTTGTCATCCAGAATCTACCCTAGTAAAGCAACAGGTTGGTTTTTACCATAAAACCAGGAAATGGTAAATACTCAGCAAATTTGGTTGCTTTTGAGGATAGAGGATCAACATACCCATCAGCAGCTGTGCAAAGTGTAGGAGGTGTAATAGATTTTACGCACGTATTGGGTCAGGGGAAGAGAGTAATATTCTTGCTACTTCTGCCTTTTTCTCAGTTCAGACTTCCCCTCTCCAGTGGATGACAGGGGTCTTGACCATCTCTGTCCCATTTCCTACACTGGTGCTGACAGCCCTTTCGCAAAACTTTGAAAGAGTTCTCCTTTTTTGCACCCTCAGCCTCCACAGTTAGCAGATCATTCTATCCACCAGTTCCAACTTGATTGCAGCAACACATCCTGATTTTTGCTTCCATTTCAGCACTCGGAAGGTACTGTTTCCTCCTCAACAATGTGTTTCAACCCATAATGACCCATGACCGGCCTGTCCCCTCCATGCAGGACCTACCTGTGCCAATGCTGGAGATGTAATTAGTATAGGTTAAAATGTAAG
Source organism: Chiloscyllium plagiosum (assembly GCF_037043375.1). NCBI lineage: Eukaryota > Metazoa > Chordata > Chondrichthyes > Orectolobiformes > Hemiscylliidae > Chiloscyllium > Chiloscyllium plagiosum. The sequence goes on from NW_028270145.1 coordinate 1,585,257, forward strand.
CAATGGATTTTATTGGATATCCTATCAGACAGATACAATAAAGATAAAGATGCAGCAAATTCAGAGGAGGCCCAGTCTAACACAATGGAATGGCCTCAATGTGCAGGACAGAACAACGTAGAATTGACCTGATGGAAGTGGCTCAAATAAAGATTAGATTATTTACAGTGTGGAAACAGGCCCTTCAGCCCAACAAGTCCACACCGACCCGCCAAAGCACAAGCCAGCCAGACCCATTCCCCCTTTACCTAACACTACGGGCAATTTAGCACAGCCGATTCACCTAACCTGCACATTTTTGGACTGTGGGAGGAAACCAGAGCAAACCCACGCAGAAGGTGCAAACTCCACACAGTCAGTCACCTGAGGCAGGAATTGAACCTGGGTGCCTGGCGCTGTAAGGCAGCAGTGCTAACCACTGTGCCACCGTGCCACCCATAAAGGTCCTTGATTGTTTTTAATGTCAGTATGAGTCCAACTACTTCAACAGTAGCCGACTGGTCTGCTAGGTATTTGTTTGACTTTATTTCAGTAATCTAGAAGCATGCCATTTTTATTTCTCATGAGTCTGTTTTAGGTTAGGTTTTAAACAAGATATTCAATCTCATGAATATCGTTAATCCAATTCAATAAACCAAATTAATCAAGCCCAATGATTCTCCTAAACTTATTCCAAAACATTAGGTTAACCAACCCATCATCCACAAATCTGTTGAATCCCTCCCATGAAACATTAGACCTTCATCAGAATTGCCTATTTATTGAATTGTTAAACCAGATACATTCAGTGTGTAAGGGAACTGTATCAACAACATAATTTAGAAAAGGTAGTGAAATGTATACACTTCACATTTGTTAATTTTCATTTTACTCTTAGCCCTAAAGTTTCCTCCCATTTATTCCATTCGGCATGATCCCAAAAATCATTGCAACCTCTGAAACAGTTAAATATATATTCTGTAAGTCTGTGGTGCTTTGCTGCATTAATCTATTGACACGCTGGGTCACCTCCACCTTAAAAAATATATAACTTGGAGGACTGTATAAATGTATTATTTTCATATGTACATAGTCCACAATTACAATAACAAATGTCAATTACTTAACTGTCTTTTCCATCATGTATGGGAGGTTTTTACATCAGGGAAAACAGTGTTTTGTGAATGATGACCATGACTAGACAGCCGAGAACTGAGTCACACAATCCTACTTCATAGACAGGAAACCTAAACATTCTTTTATTATGAATGCACTTGGCAGTCTGGAGGATGTTACAACATCAAATAATTCTGCATGGAAAAATATAACTGACATGAACATTAATTTAAATTAAGTGGATGGCATTTTTGAAATGTTCAACTTAAGTAACTGCTGCACTAATACTGGGATATGAATCCAGTGCCTAGATTAAATTGATTGGGGAAGTCCAATTTCCAATGCGATGTGGAAAGAGTATAGCAGACCATGCTCGGAGACACTGTGGTTAACATGCCATATTCCTGGACACAGTTACATTCTTCAAGGAAGATCTGGTATTAATTGTACAATCATTTTGTTATATTTTATGACCTTTGATTGAAATAAATATGTGTATTTTTTACTACTTCCAGAATACCATGAATTTCCATTATGAGAGAAAGGAAGGAAAAAAATTGCTGATTGATGAACTTTGATAAAGTGCTCAGTTGCAGCAATGACATTTAAAAAGTAAAAGGACAGCCAAACAGTTAAACATCATTACTGGTGCATTACATTGGACTATAACCTGGTGCTGTGTTATTGTTAACTTTGTACACCCCAGTCCAACACCGGCATCTCCAAATCATGTCAGATCACATTGTAATTCATTTTGCAAGCTTTCCTTGCTACAAGCACCTAGGGTAAAGGATTCTGACCTTCCAAAAAAAAACAAGGTAGTCTCTTCTCATTTGGATGTAGACAGAAAGTACTGGAAAATTTCAGCAGGCCAGGACTCAAGAAAAGTCAAACTGAACTCAAAACATTAACACTGTTTCTTTCTCTACAGATCCTGCCAGACTTGCTATGTTTCTGCAGCACATTTCTTTTTCATTGTAGATCTCCAACATGAACACCATGTTATTTATATTTCAACATTTACTCTCATTGGATGGCATGTGCATCTTTGCTAATGTGTTCTGAGCAAGATAAATGTCTTTTGAAATTGGTATGAGGATTGAAATTAGATGAATCCAGGCATTCTGATGAATCTGAATTCCAAAGCATTCTGAGATTAGATGGCAAAGGTATTGTCGTCATGGAAGTAAATAAATTAAAAAACCCAGGAATGGTTCTGCCTCATTATGAGTGTATTCTTACTATCACATTGAGTGGGGGGTGGGGGTGTGAAATCATCACAAAACAGGTGAAAGTACTTTTATTATAAGTCAGACCAAATTTTACTTAACAAAAATGGTGGCATTAACAATGTTCACTATTATTTTTCTGTAAATTGGATACTAAACTTCACATCTGTACATATACTATTAAATACAAAGTTGTTTAATAGGCCTCTTCCAAATGTACTGAGGAATTCTTAGAACCATGGATTTGCAGAGCACACTTGTCAAGTTGGCAATGGAGACGCAGCTGAAGTCTTAGCTACATTCAGCATCCATGGGGTTAGGCCAAATGTATGTATAGGAAAATCAGGGCAGCATTTGGCAAAGAGGAAGAGGGAGCTGAAGAGCCAGTGATCTGGAATTGTGCTCCAAATATGCCATTAGGCTCCCAGAACAAAGCTCATTTGAGAGGAGCCTAGCGGGAGGCGTGGTTTGGACAATGTTGCAGGATCAACTGACAGGCCAGCATTGGCAGGCACTGTGCATTAAGGGTAGAGCAAGGAGGAGAACCCGAGAGGGGTAGCAGCAGGCACACAGATCAAGGCAAGGGCAAGCTCACACTCACCTAAAAGGGCAGATTTGGCTTGGGGATACACAAGCAGACAACAATGTGGAGAAGATGGCATCCTGTGTCTAGGGTATATATAAACAGGATGAGATGTTTACAGATGTTAGAGTGTCACCCAAGACTCTGTCTATCTGAAAAAGCCATCTTCAATCTTTTCATCATAATGATAGTGAGAGTGAGCCTTGTTTGCACTGGTAGTCATATGATGTTAGTGGCTACCAAGGTCCCAGATTTTCATGTCTCTAAATGCCCTAAGTTTCTATGTATCCAGCTCCATCCATACTTCCCACTGTCTCAGAAGAAGCAACTAGCATAATCAAAGACTGCTTCCACCCCGGTTACACTCTCTTCCACCCTCTTCCAATGAGCAGAAGTCATCAAAGTATAAATGGATTCAAGAACAGCTACTTCCCCGCTGTTATTACATTTCTGAATGGACCTCTCAAATTTTAAATTCAACGTTGATCTCGCTCTCTGTGCACATTCTCTGCAGCCATAACATTGTACTCGTTGCTCTAATCTACCACCCTAATGCACTTTGTATAGTATGATCTGCCTGTACTGCATGCAAAACAAAACTTTTCACTGTACCTAGCTATACGTGACAATAATAAATCAAATCAAATTATTCCAGAGACTCGCCAGAGATGGACAAGCAACTGTCAATCAGCCACCCATTGCTGCAGCAAGCTAGTGATACACGTCTTCCTTCAGAGAAACAGCCAATGCATCGTTACTGAACTGATGCTGCCAGTCAGACCAAGAAAATCAGAAGACTCAGAGTCATCACTGGATTCACTGAGGTGCAATATCTGATTGACTGCATGCAGATGGCCATGATGGCTCCCACAGACCAGCCTTTATTAACAGGAAGGGGTTCCACTCCAACAGAATGGCAACTGCTCTGTGCCTGCCACCAGCCTGTCCTGCACATTTGTGCACATTACATTGCAGGCAAAAGAGCCTCATCAGAGGAAAGATAGGAATGCACTGGAGACAGTGCACAAACAATTTACAAGAATGGTTCCAGGACTGAGAAACTTCAGCTATTAGAATAGATTGAAGAACTTGGAACTGCTTTCCTTGGAGAGAAGAAGGCTGAGAGGAAATTCACTAGCAGTGTTCAAATCCATGAGTGGGCTGAGCAGTTAGGGAGAAGCTGTTCTCTTTCATAAAAGAAAGCAAAAATTGAGAGCATAGATTTAAAGTGATGTGCAAACAAAACAAGAGTGATGTAAGAACAAAACCTTTTCCTCACAGTGGTTTAGGATATGGAATGCATTGCCTGGAAATGTAGTGGAGGCAGGTGTAATTGAGGCATTGGAGAGAGGATTGGATGATTATTTGGATTGAAATAGTGTGCAAAGATACAGGGAAAAGGCAGCAGATTGGTACTCGATCATCAAACCAAAGCAGGCATGTAGGGCTGAATAGTTTGCTTCTGTGCTGTAACAGTTCTGAGATTCTGTGATACCCTGTGAACCCTACAATGCTGGACTGAGGCAAACTAATGAAGAAGGTGAGCCATGGGTAGTGATTTGAGTCATCATCAGGTGGACCATTCTTTTCCTGTTGATGACATTTTCCATTTGTCTCCTGTAGGTGAGATTTAGGCATCTGCATCATTCTGGTAGAATACTTTCATATGCCTCAGCAAAGATCTCCCAGATAGTACCAGGCAGCTTCCATTTGCATAACATGACACCAAAGAGGAAGGAGGTCCTCGTGGCTGAGAATATGGTGGGGCACAAGGCCTCCTCGGGTAAGGAGGAAGATGAGGAGGCTGATGATCCAGATATAAAATACAGCTGATGGGCTGAAAGCTCTCAGGTTGCAACAAAGTAGCTGGAGGCAGTATACCAGTACTGGTGAGCCTATGATCATGGCACTCACATATCACTTCTGCCAGCTAACAATACAGCCTCTGCCTCAGTCCACACCTTCAGCCAATGAATGGTCAGCAGTCTACACTGTTTAACTTGAGGGTCTAGCACTGTTTAGACCTCTCAGAGGTAAACTACTTGTATTCATGGTGCATTTTGGAGGACTTCCTTATTTAAAGTTGGGTCTGCACATGTGTTATCGACACACAAGGCTAGAGCATCAGATCCCTTGCAGCTCACAATACTTAATCATGTGACTCTGACATCATTATTCCATCATCATGTCTATTTCTGATGTTAATCCCATTGCTCACAATCTCCCCCAAGTCCATTAACCCCACCATTTTCATATTCTATGCAATTCCCCATGAAATCTCAGACTTCAACAGACTAACCTTCGTGATGCTTTACCCAGTCTGCCTGATCTGGGTCTGATTTTCTGAGCTCTGGAATGTTCTATCAGTGTGAGGGCTCTTCTCCTGACTGTCTACTTCCTCTTCTTCAGTGCAATAAATCCAGGTTTCTATTCATTTATTGTTTAATGGAAGCGATGCATTACAGTTTCTCTTTATGATCCCATGACAATTCACAAGAATATCAGTTTGAGACAAAGACCATAATTTATATTGTATGGGAGAAGAATGCTGATTGGTTGGCAATTGGACTCTGATCAGTAAAAGTGTTGCATCCGATAATACATAAATAATAGTTCATTGCCAGAACCAGGCAGATTGAATCTGAATGTTCAAGCCATTTTATAAACATTCGCTTGTGGGATGTGGGCATTGCTGGCTGCGCAGATTTATTGCCCATCCTTAGCTGCCCTTGGGAAGGTGGTGATGAACTGCCTTCCTGAACTGCTGCAATCCAGGATTTTGACAGAGCAACAGTGAAGGAATGGTAATATATTTCCAAGTCGGAATGGTGAGTGGCTTGGAGGGAAACTTGCAGGTGATAGTGTTCCCAGATATCTATTGCCCTTGTCCTTCTAGATGGAAGTGGTCATGAGATTGGAAAGTGCTGTCTTTGTTGAATTTCTGCAGTGCATCTTGTAGATAGTATACACTGCTGCTACTAAGCAACAGTGGTGGAGGGAGTGGATGTTTGTGGTGCCAATCAAGTGGGCTACTTTGCCTTGGATGGTGTTAAGCTCCTTGAGTATTGTTGGAGCTGCACCCATCCAGGTATGTGGGAAGTATTCCATCACACTCTTGACTTGTGCCTTGCAGATAGTGATCAGGCTTTGAGGAGTCAGGAAGTGAGTTACTTGCCACAATATTTCTAGTCTCTAATCTGCTCTTGCAGCCACTATATTTTTGTGACCTCCAGTTGAGTTTCTGGTAAATGTTAAATGGTAATCGCCAGGATGTTAACAGTGGGAGATTCAGTGATGGAAACACCATTAAATGTCAAGGGCCAATGGTTAGATTGACTCCTATTGGTGATGGTCATTGCTAATAAAATTAAGGCAAAAATCTCACACCTGGAGACCATTAAAGAAACCTCAAAGGAGGATTCTTGTGGCCCAATGCCCTGAGAAATGAACTAGCAATTGACTGTCACCTGTTTTGTGAGTTGAAACTGTTGCAGTGCATATACATGTTCTTTCTGTCTGCAACAACAGAGATCCATACATGGAGCTTCCACTATAAGCAAGTGCACGACTCAGCGAGACTAACTGCCAATCCTATATTGGTTAACAGTGTAATTCTTCATTTACTAAGGGTTATCCAGAAAATGTTCTCCAACTGCAGATTTGCACCTAATGTTAACTCTGTGTGGCAGCTTTTACAAGCATGGGCTGATTGAGTACAGTCATCCCAATTTCATAAGATCCACCAATTTTTGGCACATATAGCTTCTATGCGTGTGTCACACCAGCATTGAAATTTGTATACATTACTCTTTTGTGTGACAGGCAGAATGTCTTTTTGGTTTGACAGCTGTACCCTGCTGGTGGTATGGTGAGGTTAGTATCCATTTCGAAAGGTAATCACACTCACATCAGGTCCTGTCTTCCCCTTCTTACTGTAAATCCTTATTCACTAAAACTAAACTTTGTACCCCCTCTTTATGTCACTGCCCAGACTGATTTGGCATTTAATTAACAATTACTGGTTCTGATTCTGATCTGCTCCTTAAGGATTGTTTAATCTGAGAGATTAAGTTGATACACAGTAGCTCTGCTTATTCACACAGGTAGATAGCACTGAATATTTTTGACTCATTTGTTAACTGGAACTTATTGCGAAAATACTGACAAACTGTTTATAGTCCCATGCAAATGTAAAAAACAAAGCCAAATCCAGCTTTTATTTTTCATCAAATCTTCTGAAAAAGTGAGATGACTGTGAAGATGACATGATATAGCACCCATGAGTACGTTACATAAAATTACATTGATATTTCCCAGCAGGTAAAGAAAAAAAAATGTGATTCTAAACGGCAAAGACCAATGATTTAATTAGCCAACTGGAAGTAGAAAAAAATGTCGTCTTGCTTCTAAAATATCCAAGTGCCACAGACCGTCAGATAATGAATACGTTCGGATTTTTTCAATTACAATACATGAGTTTTACTCTTTTGCAAACAAACATTCCAGGTATCAACATTGGTGCACAAGTCTATTCACCTACTTTCTGTCAGTTGGGCAATCTCTCTTCATGGCAAGTACAATATTCGATACAATGAAATACAAAATTGGTCTCAAACAATTCAAAAATAATCAATAAGAACAATCAGTGAGTCAAGCATGATTCACCGTTTTATCTGCATCAGCTACAGTGGACCTACAGATGGTCACAATCTCACATAACAGGACCCTTGGCAGATTTGATGCAGTCAGAGATGTAGCAGATTGCTATTTCCTTCCCATGAACTGAAGTGAAACTGCGAGTCGTGATGTTAACTACAGACATGTTTGCACTGGCTGAATGCCCCGCCATTTACTTTTAATGGCACCGTTTCAAGAACATAAATACTTTTCCACCCACTGAATTAGTGTCTCCACGGAGTGGGCTGGCAAGTAAATCACCTGGTGCTTCAGAAAAAGCAAATAACACAGCTGTTTCCTTTTGCCTTAACACGGTATATATGTTTCACTGGATCTTTCTGTGACATGATACATTTGACTCAGCAAATGTAGCAGAGATCTTCACTCATAAGTAAAGTTGCTTTATAACTATAAAATTACCAGCCACACATTTTTCATGTTTGGGCATTAATGTCTATACATATGTTAACCAATGTGCTATCTCTTTTATCATTATTTGTGGAAACTTTGTGGCTGCCATATAAATGTTTCTGTAGCTATCACATGACAGGAAAAGGAATTATAGGCTGTTACATTTACAGGACTCTTGATAAAAGGATTGCTTGACAGCAGTAGATCTTCAGTATTTTTATAAGAGGGAAATAAAATGGAGAGTTATGCAGTGGCCCTGAAATTCCTGGGCCCCTGATGCACTAAACAAAGTACAGTGAGGAAGGACTTTCATTCACTGATATTCATGGATGTTGACCCTGTCAGAAACCTAGGAGTCAGCAAATTTCCTTACCATTGGGTGCAACATGTCTGTAAGTCTTACTAGTAGTAGCTCAAATACATTGACAAAGAGGGCAGAGTAAGCACAAAACATTATGATCAGAAGGATTTGTTCCTTTGAAAGGGATGAGAATAAGTTTGAAAACATCATTAAGTAACAAAAAGGATTGATGAGGGCAGAATGGCAGGTGTGAGCTATATGGACTACAGTAAGGCGTTCGACACAGTTCCTCATGTGAGGTTGGTTAGCAAGGTTAGATCTCATGAATACAGGCAGAACTAGCTATTTGGATACAGAACTGGCTCGAAGGTAGAAGACAGAGGATGGTGGTGAGGGTTGTTTTTCAGACTGGAGGCCTGTGACCAGTGGAGTGCCACAAGGATCGGTTCTAGGTCCACTGTTTTTCATTATTTATTTAAATTATTTGGATTTGAACATAGCAGATATAGTTCATAAGTTTGTAGATGACGCCAAAATTGTAGGTGTAGTGGACAGTGAAGAAGGCTACCTCAGAGTACAATAGGATCTTGATAGATGGGCCAGTGGGCTGAGGAGTGGCAGATGGAGTTTAATTTAGATAAATGCGAGGTGCTGTATTTTGGAAAAGTAAATCAGGGCAGGACTTATACACTTAATGGTAAGATCCTCGGGAGTATTGTTGAACAAAAAGACATTGGACTGCAGGTTCATAGTTCCTTGCAAGTAGAGTTGCAGGTGGATAGGATAGTGACAAAGGTGTTTGGCATGCTTTCCTTTATTGGTGACAGCATTGAGTATAGGATTTGGGAGGTCATGTTATGGCTGTACCGAACATTGGTTAGCCAGTTTTGGAATATTGTGTGCATTTCTGGTCTCTTTCCAATTGGAAGAATGTTGTGAAACTTGAAAGGGTTCAGAAAAGATTTACAAGGATGTTGCCAGGGATGTAGAATTTGAGCTATAGGGAGAGGCTGAATAGGCTGGGGCAGTGGAGTGTTGGAGGCTGAGGGGTGACGTTATAGAGGTTTAATAAATCATGAGGGACATGGATAGGATAAATGGACAAGGTGTTTTCTCTGGGGATGGGGAGTCCAGAACTAGAGGGCATAGGTTTAGGGTGAGAAAGGAAAGATGTAAAAGGGATCTAATGGGCAACCTTTTCACACAGAGGGTGGTGCGTGTGTCGAATGAGCTGCTAGAGGAAGTAGTAGAGGCTGGTACCATTACAACATTTAAAAGGCATCTGAATGGGTATACAAATAAGAAGAGTTTAGTGGGAGATGAGCCAAGTGCTGGCAAATTGAACAAGATTAAGTTAGGATATCCAGTCGGTATGGACAAGTTGGACTGAAGGGTCTGTTTCTGTACTGTACATTCCTATGACTCTATGACTCGATCACAGTGGGGAAAATACTTGCTTTTCTAACGTGAAACAACCCCATGGAGGCAAGGATCCTGTCATCAAGTCATCCTTTATTTACATGTGGAGAGTCCTTGACACTGATCCAGCTCCCTCAGAGTGAGCAGAACCTCTAACATTCCTGTTCTTATCTGTCAACTAGGGTTCTCTGATTGGACCAGATTAACAGCCCCGATTAGGGAACTCATATTTGATTAGGTCTACCTGGCTAACCTCGTTACAATAAAGTGTCTATTGCTCTGTTTGGATCTGAAAGGGTTATAACTGAGGAATGCCGTAAGCACTATAATTTTGTCATAAGAATGGATCTCAGAGGAGTGACACATAACATCTGGACCTCCTGAAAGTCTCTGTAACAATATGTACTATGTCAACATAACCAATGATTAACTGCAAATATGCATTAAAATATATCTTCGTAATCACGCATGATTCTTCTATTTCGACCAGAAAGTGGTTTTCCTCTACCACACTCGACCAAACAGACCCTGTACTTAAATAGGATGGTGGCGCTCACATGATCAACATGGTGCCTACCATGTATAGTAAATATACATGTGCATATAACATAGCAGGCAGTGGTGTGGATTTGAACTGATGCTCATGAACACATGGTGAACAGTGATATGAGGTCTTCACATTTATCTGTAAGTTGCCTGCTCATACAGCACAGTCAGCAGCAAAGAAGGCCTGACATATTAAGAACCCTATAGAAGCAACTTACCTCAGCCAGTAAGAATGCTGTAGAATACAATAAAACATTTCAGAGATGGTAAGAGATGCTCACCGATTGATAAGTTGACAACTCACTGGAGAAGAAGAATGAATAATTCCAAAGCAGATAAAGACAACATTTAGAGGCAGTGACCTGTGGGAGTGAACTCAAATCTGAGTTCAGCGATGAGTAAATAGACATTGCAGGTTCTGTGAGTGAATAATCTCCAGTGAGGAATTTCCCACCATCGAGAGCAAAAAGCTCAGGTTAATATCTCTTTTGGAAGTGTCATCTCCAACAATATTCCCGAGTATTGTTCTTGAGTGCCGGTCTTGACATTTGTTCTTAAGTCCTGGAGTGGGATTGAATCCAAGATTGAATGACTCACATGTAATGCTAGACAAAAAAAGGTGACTGGGGATAAAGCAGATTAACAAATACATACAAACAAGGAGCAGGAGTACGCAAGTTCAAGTGCCCCCTGTGATTGTTAAAAGTAAACATAAATGCATATAGAAAGTGAATAAAGCCATCGGAACTTTCAAGTAAATTGGAACCATTAAGCTGTCAATTTAACTGTCAAGGGAACTGTTAAGATGTCAAGGCTTTATAATCTCTTAATCTTTCATGTTTTGAAAGAACTGTCTACAAATTAAATCAAAATCAGTGCTCGTATGGAGTGGGTTAGGGTGGGGGGGTGGGGGGAACGTATACAGGTTGATAGAATGTGAGGATTGTGAGAAGTGAGAGCCAAAGGTGCTGTTTAAGTTGATTTATTTTTGCAGCTGGGTCAAAGAGCTGGATGGTAGTGGCCAACTACTCCTGCGGCCTACAAACTCTTTTCAGGGGCCCAGGTCCAACTCCTGCCAGCAGCAACAGTGCCCCACACCCTATCCAAAACTCCCACAGTCCAGGGGCACTTTCCAGTCAGGGATATGGAGCTGTGAGTTGTATTTATTCCATGCTCCCAACTCGGACTTGTGCATGGTGAACAGTGTTTGAGTTGTGGTGGCATGAAACTAACATCAATTTTTACAAAAACTCATCAGGTTCACGAATTGTCCTCAGGGAGTGGAAGTCTACAATTTTTAACTGGCTTGGCCTGCATGTGACTCCAGATTCATATGTGTTGAATTATTAATTGCACTCTGAGATGGCAAGTTCCTAGTTCCAGAACAATTAGGGATGGGCAATACATGCTGGCTTTGCTAACATTGACTTTATTCTATGAAAGCATAGCTTTAAAAAGTCAATTGTGAAAGAGGGAAGTTGAGGAATGATTTTGGAGCCTGAAATTCACTGACTAACAAATACTAAGAAATTGTTATCTCACTTGAAAAAAACAAATCCAACAACTGAATATGCATTTGAGCTGCCATAGCCTTTAAAACTATGGACCAAGAGCTGAAAAAGACTGGATAACTTGTGGAAGTAGTGTAGATTAAGAGTAGTTTGTTGTCATTGCAGACTTGATGGGCTGAGGGACCTCTTCTGTACTATATGATTCTATAATTTTATGAACTCGGCAAAGAAACAATGAGCCAAATGGCTTCCCTCTGTGCTGTAAATCTCTATGTTTCTATAAGTGTATCTTCCCGCTAAACAACTACACAGAAAGATCCTGGACAGTTACCGTGTTGAAATTCCCTGTAGAATCTGTATTCTGAATGGTTTGGTTCTCCTCTAGTGCAAATTAATAGCTATTTCTTCCTTTAAAATGCCCTGCCCTTTATATATTTCTTTTCCACCAAAATTCTCTTTGGAAAGCCCACTTTGGAGCCTTCAGATATTTAATTCTTAATTTCTCAGGAGGGCAAGTGTTTACAAAGGTTATGGAGAATGCAACCAAATGGTTGTCAGTATACAACTTTTAGGGTTGGTTAGCTCATTTGGCCGAACAGCTGGTTTGCGACGCAGAGTGATGCCAACAGTGTACACTCAATTCTTGTACCAGCAGAGGTTACCATGAAAGATTCTCCTTCTCAACCTCCCCCCTCACCTGAGGCATGATGACCCTTGGGTTAAACCACTAATGGTCACATCTCTGTCTCACAAGAGCAGTTCTAAGACTCTGACACGCTTTTTACAAATATTTACATTAAATCATCAAAGGGTTCAGAAAAGATTTACAAAGATGTTGCCAGGATTGGAGGATCTGAGCTATAGGGAGAGGTTGAACAGGCTGGGGCTGTTTTCCTTGGAGCGTTGGAGGCTGAAGGGTGACCTTATAGAGGTCTACAAAGTTATGAGGGGCATGGATAGGGTAAATAGGCAAAGTCTTTTCCCTGAGATCGGGGAGTGCAGAACTAGAGGGCATAGGTTTAGGGTGAGAGGGGAAAGATATAAAAGAGACCTAAGGGGCAACTTTTTCACGCAGAGGGTGGTACATGTATGGAATGAGCTGCCAGCAGAAGTGGTGGAGGCTGGTACAATTGCAACATTTAAGAGGCATTTGGATGGGTATATGAATAGGAAGGGTTTGGAGAGATATGGGCTGGGTGCTGGCAGGTGGGACTAGATTGGGTTGGGATATCTGGTCGGCATGGACAGGTTGGACTGAAGGGTTTGTTTCCGTGCTGTACATCTCTCTGACTCTATGAATCTATGACCATTTAGACTAAGAATTCCACCCTGAGCAGTTCCCTTTAAGCCACATTGAAAAGCAGGTCAGGCTAACTGCACCTGCTGCCTAGTGACATACAACAAATTAGTATATGAGGAGGTGCCTGTCACACAACAAAGGTCAGATGTCAAACCTAGTTCCATAATATATGTATATCTGCCAATGAGAGAGATGGTGCTTCTTTACCCTGTGCAGAAAGTTGCCAGACATCAGTAATTTGGCACGTTTTTTAGCAAACAGCAGAGTCTGAGCCAAATTGCAGTCACAGAGACCAACATCCAGTCCCTCTAACTCGGTAGTTTCAGAGCTATTCACTGGAATTCCTCAGAGGGTCTGTCGATCACCCACCAGAACTTCAATACTTTTTACAGCGAATAATGGTCAATCAGAAGAAGAAACTCCCGGCAAATAAATATGTTTTATCTGACAAAAATAGTTTATAATAATAAGGTAAAAAGTCAGTTTTGAACATCTGATGATCTTAAAATTAAGCAAAGTATTCATAGTTTTTTATGACTTGGAGGTGCCAGCGTTGGACCGGGCTGGATGAAATTAAAAATCACACAAGACCAGGTTATAGTTGAAGAGGTTTATTTGGAAGCACAAGCTTTTGGAATGCCGTTCCCTCGTCAGGTGGTGACGACTTGATGAAGGAGCAGTGCTCCGAAAACTAATGCTTTCAAATAAACCTGTTCGACTATAGCCTGGTCTTGTGTGATTTTTAACATATTTTTACCTGTGAATTAAGACTTTAAGATCAATTTGTTTTATACCTAAAGGTGCATAATTGTAGGTTTTGCTTCTACTTGTATCATTACTCAAAAAGGCAACATTTTCTGTACCGAGGGAGTTCAATATATTTGAAGCCAATTAGTATGAGGAAAATAAATTACGAGTTATAGGATTTATGACCATCTGGAAGAGCATGGCTTGATAAAGTGCAGTAAACACGGGCTTTGTGAGGGGCAGGTCATGCTTCACAAACTTTATCGAGTTCTTTGAGGATGTGACTAGAAAAGTTGATGAGGGTCGAGCTGTGGATGTGGTGTATATGGACTTCAGCAAGGCATTTGATAAGGTTCTCCATGGTAGGCTCATTCAGAAGGTCAGGAGGAATGGGATACAGGGGAACTTAGCTGTCTGGATACAGAATTGGCTGGCCAACAGAAGACAGCGAGTGGTAGTAGAAGGAAAATATTCTGCCTGGAAGTCAGTGGTGAGTGGTGTTCCACAGGACTCTGTCCTTGGGCCTCTACTGTTTGTAATTTTTATTAATGACTTGGATGAGGGGATTGAAGGAGGGGTCAGCAAGTTTGCAGATGACACAAAGGTTGGAGGTGTCATTGACAGTATAGAGGGCTGTTGTAGGCTGCAGTGGGACATTGACAGGATGCAGAGATGGGCTGAGAGGTGGCAGATGGAGTTCAACCTGGATAAATGCGAGGTGATGCATTTTGGAAGGTTGAATTTGTAAGCTGAGTACAGGATTAAGGATAGGATTCTTGGCAGTGTGGAGGAACAGAGGGATCTTGGTGTGCAGGTACATAGATCCCTTAAAATGGCCACCCAAGTGGACAGGGTTGTTAAGAAAGCATATGGTGTTTTGGCTTTCATTAATAGGGGGATTGAGTTTAAGAGTCGTGAGATCTTGTTGCAGTTCTATAAAACTTTGGTTAGACCGCACTTGGAATACTGCATCCAGTTCTGGTCGCCCTATTATAGGAAAGATGTGGATGCTTTGGAGAGGGTTCAGAGGAGGTTTACCAGGATGCTGCCTGGACTGGAGGGCTTATCTTACGAAGAGAGGTTGACTGAGCTCGGACTTTGTTGATTGGAGAAAAGGAAGAGGAGGGGGGACCTAATTGAGGTATACAAGATAATGAGAGGCATAGATGGAGTCGATAGCCAGAGAGTATTTCCCAGGGCAGAAATGGCTAACACGAGGGGTCATAGTTTTAAGCTGGTTGGAGGAAAGTATAGAGGGGATGCCAGAGGCGGGTTCTTTACACAGAGAGTTGTGAGAGCATGGAATGCGTTGCCAGCAGCAGTTGTGGAAGCAAGGTCATTGGGGACATTTAAGAGACTGCTGGACATGCATATGGTCACAGACATTTGAGGGTGCACACATGAGGATCAGTGGTCGGCACAACATCGTGGGCTGAAGGGCCTGTTCTGTGCTGTACTGTTCTATGTTCTATGTTCTATGAGGTAAATTTATTAAATGTCCTTTATATTCCAATATGTTCATTTTGTTGCAGCAATCTAACCTGTGATATTATTTTAATTTGTGGATTTTCCAAGTCAAATGAGAAAATTGGAAAAAAAAAGTTCCAAAGTTTCTCCTGAACAGAATGCTCATTTTTGTGTTAATGACCTTCATAATCTTCCAGGTTATGCCCTGATTTCAGCCTGAACTTCATCATTTAGCCAACTACAATGTTCGTGAAACTCGACCATGTTTCGCAGCTACTCAACATAGAAGCCAGTTTAGTTTAATCAATATGATTTGCTAAGATTTTCAGTGGTGTCTAGTCCATGGTAAAGTGAAATATATTGTGCGTCAAACTTAGAGGTTTGATAGGTTGTGCATTGTATATATTATAATCACCCTCTTTCTGTACTAACGCTGAACTAAATTGAAATGTTTATCTATCCTTGAAGATTATTAGGGGAAAATACTGGCTTAATCTCCATGTTTATGTTGTTAACAAACCATAGGTGCTATACTGAATCTCACTATATAAGTGAAGATCCATCAAAGAGCATGTTAATGTAATGAAAGAGTTTTTCATGATAGAACAAGATCAGTTTTGTTCAAGTAGGAACTGGTGCAGACACTCCCATTAATTTCTATCATCAAAGCCGGAGAGCATAAAAAAAACTCATCTGAAGTCATAGTATTCGTGATTCTGCTTGTCAGATTTGCAGATGTTCCTGTGTTTTAATTGATAGGTGGAAATCTGCTGGTGTTTGCTGTTCACAAGTCATTACAAACAAAACCAAAACTGATTTCGGCTTTATCCTCCCTTTCTAACAAAACTAGACTTTCACACATAAATAAGTGGGGATAGTGGAGGGAATGGAGGCAGACCTAAAAAGACTTTGTCCAAATAATAGCTCTTCATACAGCATTACAAGGCAATTTTCCTACAGAAGTCATCATAACTAAGCCTAATCCTATCCAGTGATGTAGCATTGTAGCAGGGATCAATAAATGTGTGAACAGCAATAAATGTGTGAAAACCCTACCTGTTTTCCTCCTCCACTGTTCAAAATGAAATTTGATGCTAAATGTAATGCTCTCACAACAGCCCTGGCTGTCATCCACACTCTCAACAGAGACCAGAGATCTTTCCTGTGGTGTGCAGGATACAAGATTTAGAGATAGTTACCATGGTACTGAAGGATCATGGTTACAAAGAGTCCGAGAGAGAGAGACTACCATCTTCACAAATGGAATTTGAAAGACCCTTGCGAGAAAATTGCTAAGACAGTGAAGTAAATGTTTTTTGAGTAGTTTCTGGAAAATATATTATGTCTTCACCACCCACTGGCAGCATGTACTTGTAAAGAATTACAGTGCTCACATACTATAGTTACATAGATAAATATTAATAAATCTTGTGCAATTTTATCCACTTGCAGACTGGAATTCAATTTTTATAATGATAGTGATATTACTAGTGATATGGGGATAAAATCAAGAGTAGTGATTTACTGAGTTTGAATAATTAACATGTACTTCTACCAGTGCTTTGAGGATTGAAATGCATTAAATAATCCATTGTTCTGCTAAAACTGTAAATAAGCGATTCTTATAAAAAATTGTTTTAATCATATAATTAATTTTTTATCCATTAAGAGCTTATTTTTAAACATTAGGTCTTCAATTTAATGGACGAAACAATATTTGGAGAATTGCGACTGGCATATCAATGCTTACTATTTGGCATGATTTTCTTTGGAACGTAGGAACAGGACGAGGCTATTCAGCTCTTTAAGTCTGGAATGCAAATCACGGTTCATGCTGAACCTCATTTCCATTGAAGAAGATTGAAGAGAGCAGAGCGGTAGATGTGATCTATATGGACTTCAGTAAGGCGTTCAACAAGGTTCCTCATGGTAGACTGGTTAGCAAGGTTAGATCTCATGGAATACATAGAGAACCAGCCATTTGAAACAGAACTGGCTCGAAGGTAGAAGACAGAGGGTGGTGGTGGAGGATTGATTTTCAGACTGGAGGCCTGTGCCACAAGGATCGGTGCTGAGTCCACTGCTTTTTGTCATTTATATAAATGATTTGCATGTGACCATAGGAGGTATAGCTAGTAAGTTTGCAGATGACACCAAAATTGGAGGTGTAGTGGACAGCAAAAAAGGCCAATGTGCTGAAGAGTGCAGATGGATGTTAATTTTGATAAATGCAAGGTGCTGCATTTTGGAAAGGCAAATCAGAGTAGGGTGTATACACTTAATGAGAAGGCCCTGGGGAGTGTTGCATGGAGTGCATGTTCATAGTTGCCTGAAAATAGAGTCACACATAGATATCATAGTGAAGAAAGCATTTGGTATGCTTTCCTTTATTGGTCAGAGCATTGGGGATAGAAGTTAGGAGGTCATGTTGCAGCTGTACAGGAAATTGGTTAGGCCACTTTTGGAATATTGTGCATAATTCTGGTCTCCCTCCTATCAGAAGAATGTTGTGAAACTTGAAAGGGTTCAGCAAAGATTTACAAAGATGTTTCCAGGGATGTAGAACCTGAGCTATAGAGAGCGGCTGAATAGACTGGGGTTGTTTTCCCTGGAGCATCGGAGGTTGAGGGGTGACCTTATGTAGGTTGATAAAATCATCAGGGGTATGGATAGGATAAATAGACAAAGTTTTTCCCTGAAGTGAGGGAGTCCAGAACTAGAGGGTATAGGTTTAGGGTGAGAGGGGACAAGTTTAAAAGGGACCTAAGGGGCAACTTCTTCACACAGAGGGTGGTGTGTGTATGGAATGAGCTGCCAGAGGAAATGGTGTAGGCTAGTACAATTACAGCATTTAAAATGCATCCGTATGGGTATATGAATAGGAAGAATTTAGAAGGATGTGAGGCAAGTGCTGACAAATGGGACTAGATGAGGTTAGGATATCTGGTCGGCATGGACAAGTTGGACCAAAGAGTCTGTTTCCATGCTGTACATCTCTATGATTCTATGACTATGGCTCTACAAGAATTTGAACCATAGTAATATATGTTGTATCACACATTATACAATAATATCGTATCTGCCAATTTCCAAAAGAGCCTCAAGCTCATCCATCTTATGTCTAATGCTTCGTGCATTCATGTATAGTATTTTTAATTTGTTACTGCTCTCACCCTTCCCATCAACCCTTATTTCACTCAACCTTACAGCATGATGCCTTTCCGAGTTTTCTGCCTCATTAATACAGTTGTCTTTCTTGACTTCTCTTGTTCTAACTTTCCCTTCAATTTCCTTTTTAAACATCCAGCTTGTCCCCTCCCCCCCACTACTTAGTTTAAATGTAGCGGTGTTGCAGTAGAAACCCTGCCTGCCAGAATACTGGTCCCTAACCTATTAAGGTGCAAGCCGTCTCTCTTGTAGAATTTATGTTTACCACAAAATATACCCCAGTGATCCAAGAACTTGAATCCTTGCTTCCTGCACCAGTTCCCCAACCACACGTTCAAGTCCATTATCTCCCTGTTTCTGGCCACACTAGCCCAAGGAACTGGAAGCAAACCGGAGATAACCACCTTGGACGTCCTGCTTTTCAGCCTTCTTCCTAGTTCGCCGAAGTCTCGCTGTAGTATGTTCCTCCTCTTCTTCCCGATATCATTTGTGCCGACATGTACCACCACCTCTGGCTCTTCACCCTCATCCTTGAGGATTTCCTGCACTCTGTCCACGATGTCTTTCACTCTAGCACCAGGAAAGCAACACACCATCCTTAAATCCCGTCTGCTGCCACAAAAACCCCGGTCAGTTCCTCTCACGATGGAGTCCCCTATTACCACGGCTCTGTGCGATGTCCGACTCTTCCGCTCTGCCTCTGCGGCAACTTTTGATTGACAAACTTGGCCGCCTTGCGAACTGGCAGTGTCATCAGTCTCTGCTTCCAAAAGCTTCAACTTGTCCCTAACAGGTACTTCTCCCAGGGTCTCTTGCACCTGTCTCCTCTCCGCCTTCCTCATCGTCTGCTCTCTTCTGGCATGATTGGTGTAATAACATCGCTGAAGGTCTTGTCCAGAAAGATCTCGTTCTCTCGGATGAGCCTAAGGTCTTCGAGTTCTTTCATCAGCGCTGCAATATGCTCGGTCAATTGCTGAATGTGCACACACTTTCCACACAAATACGAGCCAGACACACCAGAGTCGTTGACCTCCCACATCAAGCACGTAGCGCACTGAACAAGCTGGGCAGTCATGTCTTCTCCCTCTTCAACTGTGGTATAATCACTTCACTCAACCTCCTTGTCAAAGAGTCCTGAGCTGAAGCCTCACTCTTCGATCTAAACTTCCTTAGACCCTCTTTTTGTGGCACGTCTGTGGACTCTTAATTAAGGTTAGAGGAGGAGGGAGGGAGGGAGACCCTACTTTGTAGGACCTGGGGTTTAGAACACACCCACTCTAATAGTAATCACTTACCTTCCCGACCGGTTTTGCACTCCGTCTGAACTTCCGCCCAGCTCCCGCCGCTCTCTGTTGCGAAAAGCAACCTGGACTTTCAGAAAGCTTTTGATAAAGTCCCACACAGGAGGTTAGTGAGTAAAATTAGGGTGCATGGTATTGGGGGTAAAGTACTAGATTGGATTGAAAATTGGTTGGCTAATAGGAAACAAAGGCTAGTGATAAATGGCTCCATTTCGGAATGGCAGGCAGTGACCAGTGGGGTACCGCAGGGATCCGTGCTGGGACCACAGCTTTTTACAATATATGTTAATGATATAGAAGATGGTATCAGCAATAACATTAGCAAATTTGCTGATGATACAAAGCTGGGTGGCAGGGTGAAAAGTGATGAGGATGTTAGGAGATTACAAGTTGACCTGGACAAGTTAGGTGAGTGGGCAGATGCATGGCAGATGCAGTTTAATGTGGATAAATGTAAGGTTATCCACTTTGGTAGCAAGAACAGGAAGGCAGACTACTACCTCAATGGAATCAATTTATGTAAAGGGGCAGTACAGAGAGATCTGGGTGTTCTTGTACACCAGTCAATGAAGGCAAGCATGCAGGTACAGCAGGTAGTGAAGAAGGCTAATAGCATGCTGGCCTTCATAACAAGAGGAATTGAGTATAGAAGCAAAGAGGTGCTTCTGCAGCTGTACAGGGCCCTGGTGAGACCACACCTGGAGTACTGTGTGCAGTTCTGGTCTCCAAATTTGAGAAAAGACATTCTGGCTATTGAGGGAGTGCAGCGTAGGTTCACGAGGTCAATTCCTGGAATGGCAGGATTACCTTACACTGAAAGACTGAAGCGACTGGGCTTGTATACCCTTGAGTTTCGAAGATTGAGAGGGGATCTGATTGAGACGTATAAGATTATGAAAGGATTGGACACTCTGGCAGTAGGAAACATATTTCCACTGATGGGTGAGTGCCGAACCAGAGGACACAGCTTAAAAATACGGGGTAGACCATTTAGGACAGAGCTCAGGAGAAACTTCTTCACCCAGAGAGTGGTGGCTGTGTGGAATGCTCTGCCACAGGGGGCAGTGGAGGCCCACTCTCTGGATTCATTTAAGAAGGATAGAGCTCTCAAAGATAGTGGAATCAAGGGTTATGGAGATAAGGCAGGAACAGGATACTGATTAGGAATGATCAGCCATGATTATATTGAATGGCGGTGCAGGCTCGACGGGCTGAATGGCCTACTCCTGCACCTATTGTCTATTGTCTATTAACCAAATCAGTCTCTGTGTTGATCAATTCATTTGGTCCAACAAAAGAGTTCCAGATTTTCCTGCCCTTTTGCATGAAAGATTACTCCTGGTATCACTGCCAAATGGCCTATCTATGTGATGTACTCCCCAACATAAGAATTTTGTGAACTATTTTGTGCCTGTCAATTCGATTCTCTCTTGATCTATTCATCTCAAGAGTCAAATGTATAATCTTTCCACGTGAGTTAACTCTTCATACACGAGTAATTTTTCTGGTGTGTATGTGCTGTGCTTTACCCAAGACCAATGTGCACACCTGAGATGATAGTGCCTGTAAATTGTGTAATGATACTGTGGCTTTAAGAGGTGCATTTTGACCTGGTTTTCTTTGAAGAGACGTTTTAAAGCAGGGTAATGAACTGTCTACCAGAGCCAGTAGAATGAACAGCTTGTGAGGACTTATGTTGGAACAATAGAAGTAGCCTGAATGGGTGTGATCAAGCTCTCAAAGAACCTGGATTTTTAGTTTTTAGTTTTCAGCAAATGCTGTTGGGGTCTTGAAGAAGTGGAAACTATTTTTCCCCTCTCACAATTGTAGCCAAAGCTGTGGATTTTCTACCTGATATTGGAATTGCATGTGAGAAAATCTATTTTCTGAATTTGTCTTTTGCAAGGGTGCATTTATGGGATGTTGCTATATTGGAATAGTTAATTAGTAATAATTACTGTATCTATTATTCTGTTAAATTATTCCAATTCCTTCTTTTTTGTTGTATTTTAACTATTGGATGAATAAGGAGTTAAGAGTGTGATTGCTTTAAATCCAGTGGCTAGACAAACCAGATTGCATTTGAAATGTAACACTTTACATTTACCTTTAAAATAAAAGTTAAGGTGGAGACTATCTTCCAAATATTTTGACGGGGTTTTCGTCTGGTCTGTATCAATGCACCTTCCTACCTTGTTCTGAACTACTATTACACGATCTCCCTAACCTACAATCGAAGTTTCTTTAAACAATCTGTGATTTTTTTTGGATCGAGCTTACTTCTATGTCCACTTTCAGAACTCATACTATGTTCTCTGGTTTTCTACATCTTAATTTTGACAATCCATGGATCTTACCTTCCCTCCATGATTTGCATGTTTTGCCAATGTTTGTGTTGGATAGTGGTTTCCCCCATTGTCCCTTAATGGTGGCATCCTTTCATTAACTAGTCCCTCTTGGAATATATGTGACTCTTGTGCCAACTTTTGGCAGTTGACTTCAGGAAAAATAACCTTCCATTATGTTCATATTCAATCTGCCCTGTATTTGCTACAATCTGTCCTTCATAATTGTCGAACATATGTGTATGCAAAATGTATGATAACGTAGAGGTTTCTGTTATGTTAACTGATTCCTTAACTGTAAAATCAGTGCCAATTAAAGTCAAGGAATACAATCTAACAATTTGATAATCATTTTGTAAAATTGTAGTTTTTTCTTATCACTGCCCTCAACCTATCCAGATTTTTCTATTCACTCTGCCCTTCTTGTTTGTAATGTACTGTGACACCTGGCATAAAATTTATTTCTGATGATCTTAAGGCTTGCTGAATTTTCTCTGAAATCTCAGTCTGAATGAATGTTCTTTAACCAACATGCCCAGGATTCAGGTGCTTGGAAAAGGTGAAGCTGATTGTAATCCCTTCATAAACTGGGAAGCATTCACTTTTTATCAAAGGAATTTGGATTTCTCCCAAAAAGCATTTCTTTATAGGCTGTGGCCCACACCATATGCAACAAGTTCTTCACATGGTCTGCCCATTCATGAGCAGATGTTAATTTGCAATTTAGGTGGTCTACTTAGATTTTATAAAACATCAAATCCATTGTTGCATTAGTTTTTCTACAAACTCCATTATTAAAGAGATTTTTTGCTGTCATGTACATTACTACAATTTTTCACACATATATTTAAATTAATTGTTGACAAAAAAGCATTTCACTCACCAATGTATCTGTGCCAACTTTTGGCAGTTGACTTCAAGAAAAATAACCTTCCATTATGTTCATATTCAATCTGCCCTGTATTTGCTACAATCTGTCTGTTTACTCTTGGCTGTTTTACATGGAAATAAAACAGTTATTTTATTTCTCCAGTGTATTGTTACCTCCAAAGCACTCCTGAAGCATAGAGAACACTTAAAATCCTTAACAACACTTTGGACCTTATTAGTGAGAGAATTTAAATAACATTTAACTAATCTACAGCACATACTCTGGACATGTACAATTGAAGGCATCTGTGGCGATAGCATTCATTTGTGACCAGCACAATTCCTTCAGAATAATCAGTATCATCATATTGTGCTTCTGAAACCTCTGTGGGGTGCACCATTTGGAAAATCTTGATATTATGTTTAGGACAGCACATTGCTAAATGCTATTTTATAGTCACATCCAAAATACTTTCTTTATCACTCGGGGGTAGATGTGGGTGTCTCTGACTGGGACTGCAGTTGCATTCAACCATAGTGGGCCTTGAGGAGGTGGTGGTGAGCTATCTTCTGGAAACGCTACATTCCATGTGGTGAAGGTACACACACAATGAGACTTCCAGGATTTTGCTCCAGTGACATTGAAAGAAAGGCAGCATATTTCTAAGTCTGAGGGCAGCAGGTCTTGAATGTTGTTAGCATTTCTGCCTCTCAGCATCACAGAACCAACTTCAATTCCAGTCTCAGATGACTGTCTGTGTGAGGATTACACATTTTCCCATGTCTGCGTGGGTGCTCTGGGTGCTCCGATATCCTTCCATAATCCAAATATGTGCAGGTTAGGTGAATTGGCCATGCTAAATTGCCATAGCGTTCAGGGATATGTAGGTTAGGTGCATTAGTCAGTGGTAAATGTAGAGTAATAGGATAGGGGAATGGATCTGGGTGGGTTACTCTTCAGAGGGTTGGTGTGGACTTGTTGAGCCAAATGGCCTGTTTCCACACTGTAGGGTTCTATGACTCTTTGATTCTATGGATGTGGAGTGGCTTATTGAGGAATTTGCAGCTGGCAGTCTTTCTGTATGTATACAACCCTTGCACTTCAAAATGGAAGTGATCGTGTGTTTGAAAGGTGCTGTCTAAAGAGTCTAAATGTCTGCAGTGCATTTTGTAGGTGGTGCATACCGTTGCTACTGAACATCAGTGATGGATGGACAGAATGTTTGTAGATATGCTGCCAAAGCAGCTGCTTTGTCCTAGATGGTGTCAAGCTTCTTGAGTTTTTTTGAAACTGTACCCATCCAGGCAAGTGGGGTGTATTCCATCACAGTCCTGATTTATGCCTTGTAGATAGTGGACAGGCTCTAGATTCCTACTAGATTCCTAGCCTCTGACCTGCTTTTGTAATTGCTGTATTTTTATGGTTAGTCCACTTCAGTTTCTGGTCAATAGTAACTTGAAAAATGTTTGTAGTGGGGATTCAGTGATGGTAATGCCAGCAAGTGTCAAGGGATGATGGTTGGCTTTTTTCTTGTTAGAGATTTTTTTTTCTGGCATTTCTGCTGTGCGATTGTTACTTGCCATTTATCGCCCAGGTCTGGACACTGTCCAGGTCTTGCCATATTTAGGCTTGGGCTTATAGGGTCATAGAGATGTACAGCATGGAAACAGACCTTTCGGTCCAACTCGTCCATGCCGACCAGATATCCCAACCCAATCTAGTCCTACCTGCCAGCACCAGCCCCGTACCTCCATGCTGTTCCTATTCATATACCCATCTAGATGCCTTTTGAATGTTGCAATTGCACTAGCCTCCACCACTTCCTCTGGCAGGTCATTCCAAGCACGTACCACCCTCCGCGTGAAAAAGTTGCCCTGTAGGTCTCTTTTATATCTTTCCCCTCTCACCCTAAACTTATGCCCCCTAGTTTTGGACTCCCCAACTCCAGGGAAAAGACCTTGTCTATTTATCCTATCCATGCCCCTCATGATTTTACAAACCTCTTAAGGTCACCCCTCAGCCTTCAACGGTCCAGGGAAAACAGCCCTAGCCTATTCAACCTCTCCCTATAGCTCAAATCCTCCAACCCTGGCAACATCCTTATAAATCTTTTCTGAACCATTTCAAGTTTCACAACATTTTTCTGATAGGAAAGAGACCAGAATTGTATGCAGTATTCTGACAGTGGCCTAACCAATGTCCTGTACAGCTGCAACATGACCTCCCAACTCCTGTACTCAATACCCTGACCAATAAAGGAAAGCATACCAAACACCTTCTTCACTATCCTATCTACCTGCGACTCCACTTTCAAGGAGCTATGAACCTGCACTCCAAGATCTGTTTGTTCAGCAACACTCACTAGGACCTTATCATTAATTGTATAAGTCCTGCTAAGATTTGCTTTCCCAAAATGCAACACCTCGCATTTATCTAAATTAAACACCATCTGCAACTTCTCAGCCCATTGGCCCACCTGATCTAGATTCTGTATTAATCTGAGGTAAACTTCTTCACTGTCCACTACACCTCCAATTTTGGTGTCATCAGCAAACTTACTAACTGTACTTCTTATGCTCACATCCAAATCATTATATAAATGATGAAAAGTAGTGGACCCAGCAACAACCCTTGTGGCACTCCACTGGTCACGGGCCTCCAGTCTGAAAAACAACCCTCCAGTACCATCCTCTGTCTTCTACCTTTGAGCCTGTTCTGTATCCAAATGGCAAGTTCTCCCTGTATTCCATGAGATCTAACCTTGCTCATCAGTCTCCCATGGGGCACCTTGCCGAATGCCTTACTGAGGTCCATTTAGTTCACATCAACCGCTCTGCCCTCATGTATCCTCTTTGTTACTACTTCAAAAAACTCAATCAAGTTTGTGAGACATGATTTCCCATGCATAAAGCCATGTTGACTATCCCTAATCAGTCCTCGCCTTTCCATATACATGTTCTTCAGTTTTGCATGATTTCTGAATTATGCTCAATATTGTGTAATCATTGGTAAACTTAGCCCATTCCTGACTTTAATGTGGTGGGAAGGTCATTGATTAAGCAGCTGAAAATAGTTGCGCCAAGCACACTAACCTAAGGAACATTTACACAGATGTTTTGGAGATGAGATGCCTGACCTATAATAACGACAATTATGTGCTTTTGGGCCAGGCATGGTTCCATTCAGTGGAGTGTTTTCCTCTAACTCACTTTAACTCCAACTTTTTGGGTTTCCTTGATGGTAAACCCTGTCGAGTGTGGCTTGGATGTCAAGGGCAGTCACTCTCAACTCACCTCTGGAATTCAGCTCTTTGTCTGAGGCTTCTTATTGATCCAAGGCTGTATTAAGGTCCGGAGCTGAGTAATTCTGGCAGAACTCATACTGGGCATCAATGAGCAGATGTTTGCTAAGCAAGTGCTGCTTGATGACACAATTGATTACATTTTCCATGTCTTTAGTGAAGATCAAGAACAGACTGATAAGGCAGTGATTGGCTGTGCTAGGTTTTTGTTTGTATACAGGACATACTTGGCCAACTGTCCAGGTTATTGGGTAGAAACCAGTGTTGTAGCTGTAGCAGAACAGCTTGGCTAGGGGAAGTGGCAAGTTCTAGAACACAAGTTTTCATCACATTTGTCAGAATGTTGGCAGGGCCCATAGCCTTTGCAATATCCAGTGTCTCCAACTGTTTCTTGATATCACACAGAGTGAATTGAGTTGGCTGAAGACTGGTATCTGTGATGTTGGGGACCACAGGAGGAGGCCAAGATGGATCATCCACTCGGCACTTCTGGCTGAAGATTGCTGCAAATGCTTCACTGACCTGCTAGGCTCTTCCAACATTGTGTGACCATGCTGTCACTTTAAGAGATTATTTTGTCCTTTTTTTTGAAGAGATGGTGTAAGGCAAGGGTGAAGAGCTATCTCTAAGAAAGTAAACATTTTGTGAGGCATTGGGTTTTCTTTTACAAGTTGGAACAGTGGTAGCAGCTGGGCGCAGCCAGCTCTCACAGATGAGGCTTTCTGATTTTTTGTTGTTGTTTCTAGGTTTAACCTTAAGCAGAAGCATTTGAGGTCTCAAAAAGGCCCCCAGCTGCAACTTTCTCTGAATCTTCTTTTGATGATTTTTTTAACCTCCTGGATTGGAGAACTACATGTGAGAATCTATGTCTGAATATGTCCTTTTGCTAAGGATCATGTTTATGGAATGTTACTATACTGGAACAATTAACTAGGAATATTACTGTATCTATCATTTGGTTAAGTTTTCCAATCGTTAAGCTATTCTAAATTCCTCTTTCTTTTGTTTGAATTTTAACTGTAATGTTTAAATAAATTGTGTTTTGGTTTACATTGAGTAATTTGACCAGTTGCATTGCATCTGGAACACAACACCTCACATCTAGCTTTAAAATAAGAACAAGTTAGGGTCTAGGCTATTGTCTTAAAATATATTGAGTGTCTGGTCTGGTCCATAACAATTAAGGATGGGGATATTTGTGGAACCTCCTCCTCAACTGAGTTGTTCAATCATCTACTGCCATTTATGACTGGATGTGGCAGCACTGCAAAGCTTAGATCTGATCCATTGGTTGAGGAATCACTTAGCTCTCTCTATTGTTTGCTGCTCATGTTGTTTGGCATGCAAGTATATCTTCACTAGGTTGACACCTGATTTTCTGGTATGTCTGGTGTTGCATCTAGTATGCCCTCCTGCACTAGCCATTGAATGAGTGTTAATCCTCTTGTTTGAAGTAATGATTGAGAGGGAAGATATGCAAGGCCTTGAGACTGCAGATTGTGCTGGAGTATAATTCTGCTGCTGTTGATGACCCACAACACCTCATAGATGTCCAGGTTTGAGTTGCTGGTCCTGTTTGAAGTCTGTCCTATTTAGCACAGAGACAGTGCCACACAACACAATGGAGGGCTTTTTCAATGTGAAGGCAGGATCTTGTCCCCACAAGAACTATGCAGTGTTCACTCTGACAAATACAGACATGGACAGATACGTCTGGTGCAGAGAGACTTGTGAGGATGAGGTTAAGCTTTTTTCCCCTCTTGTTAGCTTCATCACCACTTGCCACAGATACAGTCTTGCAGAATGTCTTTTAGGACACGACCAACCCAATCAGCAGTAGTCTTGCCAATGCACTTAGGTAGTGGACAATGAAGCCTCCCACCCAGACTACATTCTGTATCTTTGTCACCCTCAGTGCTTCCTCCTAGTGGTGTCCAATGTGGAAGAGTACTGATTCATCGGCCGACTGTGGACAGTATATGGTGATCAGCAGGAGGTTTCCTAGCCCATGTTTAACCTGATGCCATTAAAGTTCATAGGGTCTGGCGTCAATGTTGAGGATTCCCAAGGAAGTTCCATCCTGACTGTATACCACTGTGCCATCACCTCTGTTGGTAGGATAGAAATAACCAGTGATGGCAGTGTCTGGGATATTGTCTGTAAGATATACTTCTATGGGTATGACTGTGTCAGGCTGTTGTTTGACTAGTCTGTGAGACTATTCTTCCAATTTTGGCACCATCCCCCAGCTGTTAGTAAGGAAGGTTTTGCAGGATTAACATGGGTATGTTTGTTGCCAATGCCTAGGTCAACACCAGTCGGTCTGACCATTTCCATTCTTTTTTGAGACTTTCTGAAAATTGATAAAACTGAATTGCAGTTTCAAGGGAAAAGTTAATAGTCAACCATATTGCTGTGAGTCTGGAGTCATGCAAACAAGTTCCCTTCCTTAAAGGACATTAGAGGTCAGGAGGGTATTTTTAACAAACAATAGTGTTTCTTGGTCATCATTAGATGAGATATTTATTGAATTCAGATTCCACTGCTGCCTGACAGCACCAAAGACCCATGTTTGATTCCACCCTCAGGCAACTGTGTGTGTGGAGTTTGCACATTCTCCCCGTGTCTTCATGGCTTCCTCCTGGTGCTTCAGTTCCTTCCATAGTCCAAAGAAATGCAAGTTAAGTAGATTGGCTGTGCTAAATTGCCCCATAGTGTTCAGGGATATGCAAGCCAAATGGGTTAATCATGGAAAATGCAGAATTACAGGGACATGATTGGAGGTTTGAGTCTGGATGAAATGCTGTTTGGAGGGTCAGTGTGGACTCTTGAGCTGAATGGCCTGCTTCCACACTGTAGACATTCTATGATTCACCATCTGCCCTGCTTGGTTTCAAAGCCAGGTCCCCAGAGCATTAACAGGAAGTGCTGCAGAACCTCAGTCTGTCTGGCAGAGAGAAAAGTGGAGTTAATGTTTTGAACCCTGGTCAGAATTAGAACTTTACCTGGCTGAACCCCAATTTACTTGACTCATGATAATACCACCATGCCATCACCTCCCCAACTTGTTGGCCATTCTACAGGCATTCAATGATTCATCTTTCTCTTGTCCGTCATAAGTGTTTCTATTATCACCAGGTTTAGTTATTGTATTCTTTCAAATTGACACTTGCACCCCTTACCATTTTTCTCGAAATGCTGCTACCATCATTTTTTATACTATTGTTGTGTGTTCCATTTTGCAGTGAAAGGTGCTGGAAATGAACATTTTCCCAGGAATTTTGTAAATGCTTCCAACAAGGCATGTTTCTTTCTGAAATCTCTACTTTAGTTAATATACTGACTTTATCCTGATTTGACAGCTAATTACAATCCAACAATTTAAAAATGAGCATTGAACTAGAATATTTTATACATAAACATGAACATACAATTCCTAAGGAAAGTTGGAACAACATAGTTAAAAATCACACAATACCAGGTTTTAGTCCAACAGGTCTATTTGGAAGCACTAGCATTCGGAGCACTGCTCATTTATCAGGTAGCTGTGGAGCAGGATCATAAGACACAGAATGTACAGCAAAAGATCACAGTGTCATGAACTGAAATGATATATTGAACAAACCTAGATTGCTGTTAAGTTTTTCATCTTTTAGAATGGGTTACAGTTCTTGGTTCATTAATATGTAAATCCCAGAACTTCTTTTAAGTCACATTCTTGAGATAACTTAAAGTTTTATAAAAAAAAGTGACATCTCAGCTCAGACTGGTTATATTTCTGAAGTTGAAAACATAAATGCAAATACAAATTCACCCCATAAAAACACTCTCTCACAAGCACTCACACTCACATGCACACACTCACGTGCACACTCACACACTCATGCACGCACACACACATACAAGTCTATCAGGTGAATTTGCATTTGCAGAATTATATTTACAGATACATTCTACTTTGTTAGAAAAGCACATAATCTGCAGGCAGTCAATCCATGTAACATTGTATAAATTCCTACTTTGGAAATGGAACCAGTCTGATTGGGATACAGACAGACTCTAACCTCACACCTTTAATGCATTGTCTGAACTGAGATGTCACCTTTTTTTCATAAAACCTTAAGTTCCAAATAAACCTGTTAGACTATAACCTGGTGTTGTGTGATTTTTAACTTTGTCTACCCCAGCCCAACACCAGCTCGCTCTCCACATCTGGAGGACAATATAGTACACGCAAGAGATAGATTTCTTTGCAAATTGCAATAGAAAATTTTTGTATGTCGGCAAACCAGTTTCTCTTAAGTTTGAGTGCAAACTAATTTTGCGTATGATTTAGTTTTTTATGTACAGTTTCTGTAATGTCATTTTCCTAAAATGGGTTTGTTGAATATTCATCTGAAAGGGTCTGAAAGTATTAATACTTGTTTGAGTGTGGTAAGCATCACCCCCTGGGATAATGCCACAGGGATTTGATCAGAGTAAAGAAGGAGCTTACATGAGACAGACCTGGGGCTCGTTAGCTCCTAAGAGTCTGTTTGTAATGTAGGTCATGTTCATGTAATCTGTAAATAGTTGCAGTAAAACAATATAAGTTTGTATTGTTTACTTGACACAACTCTCTAATTAGAACATTATATCATTTCAGGCTTGAACAAACCCATTCATACAACGAAGTTCAAATACTTTGGAAATTACAATGCAAATGAATTGCTCCTGGAAGATATTAGACATCTACTTTAATATTAAATAAAAGATGGGATCTAGTTTCCCTTTCAACATCAAAGTATTCTACTTATCAGTGACCTACATTCATGTGGTGTGCTGTACTTTCATATCCATACTTCCTCTTTGCACTAGTGTTTCTCTATTGCTAGGCATCTGCTGTTAAGTCTAAGCATTTTTCAAATACTTCTGACTCATTCAAGATAAGAGATGTTCTCTCCTTGCAGCTAAATGGATCTCTCCTTGAAATCAACTTTAAGGTCAGACAGTATTCTGAATTCTTAACCAGTAAGGCGTCACTCTCTCACACACTTTATACATTTCCATTCTGAAATACTTTCAGTTATGTTTAAGATGTAATCATTTACTGGCTTCAAGGTCCAACTGGAGTGTCCGCATGCTTGTTTAGTTTTGCATCACATGCTTTTTTGTCATTCCAATTATTTTTTTTAAAATGCAGCCCACATGAATTATAGATATCTGAAAACTATAAAATATAGTTGAAGTACCAAGCAGATTTAGCTACTTCAACTGATCTCTAGGCAGCAACCAAAGCAAATGTCTGTATATCCTAGAATTACACTCTAGTTAATTTTAGGGAATTATGCTGTTGGACATTGTGACAAGGATAATGATTGGGTAACTCTATTTTCTCCTTACATTAGAAAATGGAACTATAAACTCACTAAGTCCTCAGAAGTTCCAAAAGGTCATCAATCACCACTGGGGTACATTCAAATTCCAGCCATGCAGAAACCTGCTTTCATCATTTGATGCCTAGGAGATAGTGAGGACTGCAGATGTTGGAGAGTAAGAGTCGATAAAATGTGGCGCTGGAAAAAGCACAGCAGGTCAGGCAGCATCCGAGGAGCAAGAGAGTCGACATTTCGAGCATATCACTTCATCAGGACTGGAGAGGGGGTATGGGGCTGAGAAATAAATAGAGGTAGGGGTGGGACTAGGAGAAATTTAGGTGGGATGGCAATAGATGGGTACACTTAGGAGATGATTGCGATAGGTCAGTGGGAAGTGCGGAGCGGATAGGTGGGAAGGAAGATGGACAGATAGGTCAGGTCAAGAGCGTGGTACTGAATCAAAGGGTCGGATCTGTGATGCGGTGAGTAGATTTAGAAACTGGTGAATTCAATGTTAAAGTCATGAGGTTGTAGGTTCCCAATAATGGAAGGTGATTCCTGCCTAGCTTGTAGCCTAACTGTGCCTGTTATGCTGTTGGTCTTCATGTGCTTGTACATAAACTAAGTTAAAAGAAAAATGCATTAACAAGAAGCAAAACTGTTGGTCAAAGGCCACAGGCTTTTGTGGGCAGTGTGGGGGGTTTAAGTTGCAGTAAACAGGAGACCTTTGGATTCAAGAATTGATTCTGACACCTAGTTGACAGCCAAACAAAGGTCAAATTCAAATATAAAGGATTTTTTCAGCAGTGGAAGATACACTGATGAGCCCCAAGGCAGGACCAAATTGGTGGTCTTATGAACCATTTAATGAAACCTAACATTGCCTTTTTGGGGCAAGAGAAGTATCACAATAGAATTTAAAACAGTAGAAAAATGCTGTGATTATTTCTGAAATACCATTTTTACAGAATTTACTAGTCAACACTTTAATGCTGTGGATGATGGAAATCTTGAACTTGAAAAGATTTCTTTCTTTCTTGTTAGGTTCCTATAATCAACATAGTTTCCGAGACAGTGGTTAAGTCTTGCGGTTCCCAGAAGTTTGAAACAATCACACTTATAAAATCAAATGCTGGAGCTTCATCAAATACATTAGTCAGATCCAGCCATGTGCATCAGACTGTTACACTGTGCCTTGCTTCACAAGCTGTAGTGCAGTAGTCAGTGAAGTGGCATTTCTATGAGCAATTCTCACTGCTGGCCACCATGGTTTATGAGGTTGTCTGCTTCATTATTGTGATGGGATTGGTGTAGTAGAGGCAAACCACTTGCTGGTCAAATGCAAAGAGCCTCTAGTCTTTAATGAAATGTAGTTAGTGCCTGTAAACCGTAATATATAAGTTACACTGATAGGATAGACACTGTTGCAGAGACTATGCAGAGGGTTTGGATGATAGGTCTAACTCCTTCAAAATCCGAAGGTGTTTTCCCGCCACGTCCATATGACATCATCATTGCTACTTTTGGTGCTTATGGTGGTTTTATGTATGACCCTTCCAGATGATTACACCCTTACAAAATATTTTCCTCAACTTTTCTTTCACATTAAGCATATAAATACATTTACTACAGCTTTGTCTTCCCCTACAAGTCTTTGACTTCACAGGTGAAAATGTGTTGCTGGAAAAGCGCAGCAGGTCAGGCAGCATCCAGGGAACAGGAGAATCGACGTTTCGGGCATAAGCCCTTCTTCAGCAATGAGGAAAGTTTGTCCAGCAGGCTAAGATAAAAGGTAGGGAGGAGGGACTTGGGGGAGGGGCGTCAGAAATGTGATAGGTGGAAAGAGGTCAAGGTGAGGATGATAGGTCAGACTGGGGTGGGGGCGGAGAGGTCGGGAAGAAGATCTCAGGTTAGGAAGGCGGTGCTGAATTTGATGGATTTGACTGAGACAAAGTGGGGGGAGGGGAAATGAGGAAACTGGTGAAATCCGAGTTCATCCCTTGTGGTTGGAGGGTTCTTAGGCGGAAGATGAGGTGCTCTTCCTCCAACGGTCGTTTTGTTGTGGTCTGACGATGGAGGAGTCCAAAGACCTGCATATCCTTGGTGGAGTGGGAGGGGGAATTGAAATGTTGAGCCACAGGGTGGTTGGGTTGGTTGGTCCGGGTGTCCCAGAGGTGTTCTCTGAAACGCTCCGCAAGTAGCCGGCCTGTCTCCCCAATATAGAGGAGGCCACATCGGGTGCAGAGGATGCAATAGATGATATGTGTGGAGGTGCAGGTGAATCTGTGGCGGATATGGAAGATTCCTTTGGGGCCTTGGAGGGAGGTGAGGGGGGAGGTGTGGGCGCAAGTCTTGCACCTCCTGCGGTTGCAGGGGAAGGTGCCGGGAGTGGAGGTTGGGTTGGTGGGGGTTGTGGACCTGACGAGGGAGTCACGGAGGGAGTGGTCTTTACGGAATGCTGATAGGGGAGGGGAGGGAAATATATCCTTGGTGGTGGGGTCCGTTTGGAGGTGGCCCCCACCCCAGTCTGACCTATCACCCTCACCTTGACCTCTTTCCACCTATCACATTTCCGACGCCCCTCCCCCAAGTCCCTCCTCCCTACCTTTTATCTTAGTCTGCTGGACAAACTTTCCTCATTCCTGAAGAAGGGCTTATGCCCGAAACGTCGATTCTCCTGTTCCCTGGATGCTGCCTGACCTGCTGCGCTTTTCCAGCAACACATTTTCAGCTCTGATCTCCAGCATCTGCAGACCTCACTTTTTCCTTTGACTTCACAGGTTCAGGCAATGTACAGGGTTCACTACCCAGGAACAGGAGAAGGCCATTGAGCCCATTCAATTAAACTATGGCTGATTATCTACTCATTGCCACTTTCCTGGCAAATCTCTATATCCCCAATGTCATTCGTCTCCAGAAATGCATCAATTCTGTTTTGAATGTGGAGAATGATTGAGCCTCCACAGCCTTCTGGGGCAGAGAATTCCAAAGACCCAACACTCGCTAAGTGAAAACATTCAATCTCAAATAACCTACTCCTTATGCTGAGATTATGATCTCTAGTGTTAGACTCACCACCGAGGAGAAATATCTGGTTTTTAGTTATAGAAAGGATATTATTAAGCTGAAGAGAATTCAGAAGAGATTGATCAAGATGTTGCCAGGTTTGGAAGGTTTGAGTTATAAAGAAAGATTGAATAGGTGGAGACCTTTCTCACTGGAGTGTAGGAGGTTGAGAAGTTTATAAAAGTCTATAAAAAGTTTATAGAAGTTTATAAAATCATGAGGGGCATAGATAGGGTTCATGGTAGGTCTTTTCACTTGAAAGGGGGATTTCAAGATTAGGAGGCACATTTTTAAGATGAGAGGAGAGAGATATACAAAAGACATGAGGGGCAATTATTTTACAGAGAGCTTGGTTTCAGCGTGGAATTAACTTCCAGAGGAGAAATGCAAAGTTTAAAAGACATTTGAATAAACACACGGATAGGAAAGGTTGGAAGGACACAGGTCACGAGCAGGCAGGTGGGACTAGTTTGAGATTATGTTTAGCATTATCATGAGTTTGAGATTATGTTCAGCATGGACTGATTAAACCAAAGGATGTGATTCTATGCTGTATGACTCTATGACTCTACCCACCCTGTAAGAAGTTTACATATTTCAATGAGCTCATTCCTCATTTTTTGAAACTCTAGGAAATACAGACAAATTCTTATCAATCTTTCCTCATAAAACAATCCTGCCATTCCAGAGATTAATCTGATGAATCTCCTGTGCACTCACTTTATAATAGGTGCATTCCTTCCTCGATAAGGAGACCAAAACTGTGCAAAATAGTTCAGATAAATTCTCACCAAGGTGCAATACAAATTCAGGAAAACATCTTTACTCTTACCAAAATATCATTTGTCTTCTCAATTGCTTGTGTCATTTGCACACTAACTTGTAGTGATTCAGATCCAATTCGACACCAGCATTGCTGAACCCCCTCCAATTTAAGATCACATATTGTCGTTTTGTATTTTTTTCCACCAAAATACATTTCTCACTTATTCAGGTTATATTCCATCTGTCATGTTCTAGCCCATTCACTGAGTCTTCCAAATCTTCTTGAAGCCTCATTGTATCTTCCTCAAAATGTTCATTCCCGTCCAGTTAGCTGGT
This sequence comes from Chiloscyllium plagiosum, assembly GCF_037043375.1. Classification (NCBI taxonomy): domain Eukaryota; kingdom Metazoa; phylum Chordata; class Chondrichthyes; order Orectolobiformes; family Hemiscylliidae; genus Chiloscyllium; species Chiloscyllium plagiosum. The sequence continues at coordinate 1,621,053 of NW_028270145.1, forward strand.
GTCATCAGCAAACTTGGAAATATTATAATTGGCCCCTACATTTACATCTGAAGAGTGGCAGTAATCCCTGTGACACCCGACCAGTAATAGCCTGCATCTTGAGAATTATAAGTTTATTCCTTCTCTCTGCTTTCTATCTGTTAAACAGTTCCAATTCATACTGGAATATTCTCCCCAATCCCATGCACTCAAATTTTATTTACTAACCTCCTTTATGGAACCTACCGAGAGCCTTCTTAAAATCGAAATACACTACATCCATTGATTTGTATTTTTCAATACCAGATGAATCAAATCTAAAATGAGTTTGTCAAATACGATATCACTTACACAAATCCATGGAATTTTACCTAATTTTGGCACTATTTCCTGAATGTCCAATTATTATAACTTATAAAATAAAATCTAACATACTCCCTATAAGTCTATGGTTATCCATCATCCCTTCTTAAATATTATGGTTGCAATTGCTATTTTTCCTTATTTTCCCAGAGTGCATTCTGTTTGCATTTAGAAGGTTGGTATGTCTCTCAATTGAAGATGGTTGACTTTGATTCTGTTCCTGATGGTGTGAGACCTGAAAGTCCTTTATGTTATGACGCATCTCATTGGCTTCATTGCAATCAAACAGTGGTGTGTTACAGACTAATATGAAGCAGAACAATAAACACAATGGGTGAAATTTTCTCATAATTTTTACATGTAGAGGACAGCATGTGAGGCAGGTCTACCATGGTCTCAACACAGAGACTCAGGTCACCAGAAGCTGCTAGCCAATCAAAGATAACAGCTCTGGGGCCTAAGGTCTATTGGTCAAGGTGTTCTCTTTGAGGGAATGGGATAGTTGGAGGCCAGGGCTGAAGGGTGGCGTTCACCTCCTTGCCACTACCTCTGATCGTTCCCAGTTTGCAGCAATTTGACACACAACCAAGCAGGTGACTGTCCCTGATTTCCCAGTCAGGAAACAAACTTTTTTCACCATGTGGGGAGATGAATGATCAGCGAGGTTGTTGCTCTTAAGTGGCCATTAATTGATTACATAAGGGCTTTAGTTGCTGGCAATTTGAGATAGGTCTCAATGGACTTTCTTGTCCAGCACTTAATACCAGTGGTAGCACAAAGAAGTGTGAGTTTCTCTCCAATTCACCTTATTGTTTCCCCTTCTTGCCACCTGTCTCACCACTCACAGAGAGGGAAAATCCTGCCCATCACTATTTTATCAAAACATTCTAGCCCAAAGTTAACTTGCTAATATGTAGCAACAAAGCTAATGACTTTTCAGCAATATTATATAAAATTGTCCTTACCATGATAGGATCTTTATAAGTGGGTGTATTTGACAGGTAAAGCTGAAATCATATTCCATACCATGAATCATTTCAACTTCCCTCACCACCCATCCTTAGGGCCCCTTTGACTGAGATTTGTAAGTTATTGCTAATTATAGTGCTGAATTATGGGCGGTTGGTGTTACAAACGCTTATCCATTTGGCAGTAAGCTGAGACCATCTCAACTCATTTTATTTATGACCCATCAAAAATGGAATTTTAAAGCATGGTCTGGGTTAGATTTGAATCAAAGCCACATGTGTTAAAAAGACAGCCTTTTAATACACCAAACCATTCAATCTTAGCTTACTAAATTATCTTATCAGGAGGTTTCACAATTTGAACTCTGCTAAGACAACCTGCCTCCTGAACAAAGTAGCTGTTTTAAACAAAACATAAAGAAACTCCTCTCAAAGGGGGAAAGCACTTCAATGTTATTCAATGCAGAATGTTCTTCAATGTTATTGACAAACTTCCATGCAATTTTAAAAAACTAAAAACAGATTCTATAATTTCGACACCACAAACAGAATCACGCATAAATTTGGCAGCATATAATAGAAGTTTGCAAAGTATTCTTTCTCTTTAATGGCATCTTTATGGTTATGTTGCTTTTGAATTATAGTATTTTTCAAGGCACAGCTTACTAATTTTCTTTGGAAAAAAAGAGTTAATATGTGATTTGTTAGAAGTGTTCAAAATTATGAATAGCTTTTACCAAGTAAATCAAGGGAAAAAAAATTCCAAGTCATGCTATTTTTGTGAACTTTTCCTTCCACTTCCGGTTGTTTTTTTTTTCTTTTAAGCACTGTTTATTGGTCTGTCTTTAGTCCTGACCAAAAGATCGTTGACCTGAAGTGTAAAAATATTACATTTATCTGTGCTCTCCACAGATGCTGTCTGATCAGCCCAGTCTTTTCATCAGGCAGGATTTGACAGGATCGGAATAATGTAACCTCTGATGAGATTAACAGCAGAAGTCCAACAACTCCAATTTCAATTTCAGGAGCCTCGCACTCTACCTCTTAAGCTTTTCACAAGTGTCAGGGTGATTTTATCACTGGGCATCAGCGAGTTGCTAATTAAAGCAAGTTAATGCTTTTTAAGCACCTTGTTGATGACCCAACCTGCCTCATTGATATTCAGCTTTCAATGTAATCAAACTCACCAAACAAGTGAGACATCAAGGAAATGTGGTATGGAAACCAAATCATCTCTGGTGAAGCAAGCTCGCCATTTGCTCTGAACAATCCCCTTGTAATTCAAGAGGGATTGCCTTCACTCATGGATCCCAGCATAGTAACTCAAGGGCAGCCTCCAATACCGTGGCAGACTGGTATACCTTTGACAGACTCAGTCAGCCACTCATGGCAATCAGAGTTGGAATGCTCTCCATGTATGGGATGAGGAGCTTAATAATGGGCAGCCCCAACTATTGAGCTGCTGAGGATTGTTTTCATCCTGTATTGAGAGAGAAGGGCAGATTTTAAGGGAGATGGAAGTGGGTGTCACAGCTATTACTTTTGGTGCAGGTTGTGAGGCATCCTGAGTGAGTGAGTAAGCAGTGCAGAGGGCATGCAGGGTCAGTATATTTGAGGTTGGAGTGAGTCACAGTGAGTGAGTGAAGATTTTGCACGCATCAATAAGAGTGGTAAAGTCCGAGCTTTGGTGGGAGGTGGGTACAGCCAGAAAGGCAGAGTGAGTGTTGGAATCAGAGAGAAGATAGTGACAGTTACACTAGCAAACTTGAGAACGACTTTGAACATCTTTCCACAGTGCTTAAGGATGGCTGAGAGAGTGCTTAAATCCAGGTGGCAACCGCAGAGCAGGCTAGCATAATCTGATATCATGGTCTCCTCTGCTAACTCTTTACCAGCCCATCCAGCAGAGCCTCCAGGTCTCTACCTTAACCTCAGAGCATTCATTTCTTCCTATCTGCCATGTCCAGGCAAAATAGCAAGAACCGTGCAAGGTGTGCCCTGGATTGACAATTTTTGTTGAGGTGCACATGATTTTTAAAGCAAGGGTACGGGATAGGGATAGCAGTGAATGCCGAGATATCTGTTGATTGGCAAGTTGGTTCTAGGAATGTTGCGTGGTAAGTTGGGGCCAGAATTGGACACAAGGATGAAATGCTGTAGAGTAAGTAGTTAATGAGGTTGATGCAGCAAAAAAACCCATTTAGCCTTGCAACAAAATTCCCTCCGAACAAATCAACACAATTTAGACATAGACATTAGAGTCAACCCTTCCTCTCCATTTTCGCATTATTAGAGTCACAGAGTCATAGAGATGTACAGCATGAAAATAGACCCTTCAGTCCAACCCATCCATGCCGACCAGATATCCCAACCCAATCTAGTCCCACCTGCCAGCACCCGGCTCATATCCCTCCAAACCCTTCCTATTCATATACCCATCCAGATGCCTTTTAAATGTTGCAATTGTACCAGTCTCCTCCACTCCGTCTGGCAGCTCATTCCATACACGTACCACCCTCTGTGTGAAAAGGTTGCCCCTTAGGACTCTTTTAAACCTTTCCCCTCACACCCTAAACCTATGTCCTCTAGTTCTGGTCTCCCCCAGGGAAAAAACCTTGTCTATTTATCCTATCCATGCCCCTCATGATTTTACGAACCTCTATAAGGTCACCCCTTAGCCTTCGATGCTCCAGGGAAAACAGCACTAGCCTATTCAACCTCTCCCTATAGTTCAAATCCTCCAACCCTGGAAACATCCTTGTAAATCTTTTCTGAACCATTTCAAATTTCACAACAACTTTCCAATAGGAAGGAGACCAGAATTGTTTGCAATATTGCAACAGTGGCCTAACCAACATCCTATACAGCCGCAACATGACCTCCCAACTCCTGTACTCAATACTCTGACCAATAAAAGAAAGCATACCAAATGCCTTCTTCACTATCCTATCTACCTGCGACTCTACTTTCAAGGAGCTATGATCCTGCACTCCAAGGTCTCTTTGTTCAGCAACACTCCCTAGGACCTTAAGTGTATAAGTCCTGCTCTGATTTGCTTTCCCAAAATGCAGCACCTCTCATTTATCTAAATTAAACTCCATCTGCCGCTCCTCAGCCCATTGGCCCATTTGATCAAGATCCGAATGTAATCTGAGGTAACCTTCTTCGCTGTCCACTTCACCTCCAATTTTGGTGTCATCTGGAAACTTACTAACTATACCTCCTATGTTCATGTCCAAATCATTTATATAAATGATGAAAAGTAGTGCACTTAGCAATGATCCTTGTGGCACTCCAATGGTCACAGGCCTCCATTCTGAAAAACATCCCTCCACCACCTCTGTCTTTTACTTTTGAGCCTGTTCCGGATCCAAATGGGTAGTTCTCCCTGTGATGAGATCTAATCTTGCTAACCAGTCTCCCATGGGGAACTTTGTCAAACGCATTACTGTAGTCCATATAGATCATATCTAACATTCTGCCCTCATCAATCCTCTTTGTTACTTCTTCAAAAAAACACAATCAAGTTTGGGGGACATGATTTCCCACACAAAGCCATGCTGATTATCCCTAATCAGTCCTTGCCTTTCCAAATGCATGTACATCCTGTCCCTCAGCATTCCCTCCAACAACTTGCCCACCACCGACGTCAGGTTCACCAGTCAATCACTAGATTATAGACCAGAAAAAAAGGTGCACTGTCCAATGTTACCAAACTAAATTTGACTCAAAGAGATTATTTTTTATTCTGTTTATCCCAAGCATGATTTCTGTTTGGCAAATCAATGTAGTTTTTATGTCTGAATAAAGGGTTAACTAATCTATTGGTATAATATTTGGCAAATTAACATACATTCACACTAACAGATTCAAAGCTTTTTGATGTAGTTGCCTTTGGTGTTTTCCCTCAATTCTGCCGAAAGTAACCAAGCAGTTATTACCTCTTAAGGGCTTTAACATATTTTGTTCTTTAGTAATGGTCCCAGTAGATTGCTTCAGAGAGCTGGTCCATTCAAAAGTCAAGGCTACATGTAATGCTGGCTGACCTTAGCTTGCATGTAAATTTATTATGTGACCGTGCCTAAAGCTGGAGATATTTATGAAGAATAGAGACACTTATAAAATAGTAGACTGGTTACACGTGATAGTACACCCAAAACTCATACATCAATCATTTATTGTCCAAATTATGTGGGGAGATCACTCAGCTTCAAACAGATCATATGGCCCTAATTTATACAATGCCACACTCTCCTCTCTAAACTTACAAATTGAAAGCAGAATCTTAAAATTTGAAGAATACCTTTGCTTTACAATATGATATTTGGTGCCAGCACATATTAAAATATCAACCATCAATCTGAAGAGAAGAGAAAACAGAAATTAAAAGAAAGTTGAACAATTTTATTTACAACACTGCAGGTAACACCATAAACAATTATTCAGGACAATTTATTTTTAAAAGCTTTTATTATCTTAAATTGCAGTTACTTGTAACAACTCCAAGTTGAGAAAATTTATTGACATAACAAGCCAAAAACTATGGAAGGACCATTTCAGGACATCAGTGGTTAGGGTGGTAAGATTTCTTCATAAAATAATTTAGAAATCACTTTTGATTAAAAATAGCAAGCTGAATACAAATTGTGTCTTGTTCTGTAGATTTTTTGTGCACCTGCACAAATATAGCACCTTGAGCATAGTATTTACTATGAAGTTGGTGTCTTCATAAGAAGTATTTGTGGGTGATATTTTCCATTTTGTAACATGCACAATGTATTAATATAAATTTTATTTTAAAAATATCACCTCTGCTCAAAACATGAGGGATGTCAATAATTTTGTACGAAAGGAAAATGTATAATCAATTTTAATTTGGCTGTTCATTCAATTACCTTCTAAGATGTTAACTAGTGAAATGAGGTGCCTTCAGCAATAGCTTTTAGCGCGAGGCGTGATTAGTTCCATGGTCTGAGACTCATGACCACAATCGCACCCTAAATCATCCCTAAACTTCCACTTATGGAGCAGGTGGCCACACTCTATATGCATGCCCTGTAGATTTATTGTTCAGTACTGCCCAAAGTCTCTGACAGAGACTGAAGCTAGCCACTGCTGCTGTGGGTCAGTTTTCAGTTGAAGTTAGAATCACTTTAAGACTTCCCAATAACTGCTTAACACAGAAGGATCACAACATTGAACCTCACAATTTCTATCTTAGGTGATTATGTGATGCTATCAGAGACTGTTTTGCAATCTTCAGTGTTATCGACACTGCAAAAATAGAATTTGCTCAGATAAATTATTCATAAAATAATACATGCCCATGAGTAAAGTAGATTTTATTATTTTGGATTCTGTTTTCCCTTTTTTTCAGTTGTATGGGTTGATATTCTAATCATTAGGATTGCAATATTTTAGTTTAATGTTTTAACATTTTTAGTTGGCCTAAGTGGACTGTTTTTGGCAATCGTTGCTGCATCATAAAATCAGAGCATTTTGAATCACAGCCAATCTCCTGCTTTTGCCCTGCAACCCTGTACATTGTATCTGTTTAAATAATCATCGAATGCCTTCTTGAATGTCACAATTGAGCGTACTGCACAAAGACATTGGTCATCATCATTTGAAGTAATATTTAGCAACCATACTAACATAAGTTAATTAAATAAAAAAACTGCCAACAATTTTTGAAATCAAATACTACATTAGAAACTAATATGAGAAAAGTTAAAGTTAAATAGCTTCATTAAACGATGTCTTGCAATTTTCGAAACTTGGACACAGCACACAAATATACTTGGGTTCAAAGACATATTAGTTTACATTTAAATTTTCTATATGGATAATTGCCAGTTTTGTTTTCACTGTATTATAGAAAGTTGAAGGAAAATGGGAAATTAATTGGAGTTTACTCAGCTATTTGATCTCAAAGCAGGATTTTGCTTGAATAGTATATGACAACGGACTGAAACAAAATGATAGACTAATACATCCATTTTATTAAGCTATCTGGACTATGAGAGCTCAAAATTAAAATATAATACATTTTGAACAGAAAGAATAGTGCTAGACCTGTCAAGCAAATTCACAGCATTCCAGAAAAGTATCTAATGTCATGTTTGATCACTGCAAGATGCAGATTTGGTCCAATTCTTCAATTTTACTGTGTCTGCTGCAAACATTCAATTTGTGAAGTTTGAAATAAACACAGATGCCACAATATCTATAAAATAGCATACTTTAATAGGTGTGACTATCTGAACCTATTCTTGACACCTGACCTTGCCCAATGAGGAAAGTCAAAGCAATATCATTTAATTCAGTAACGTTGAAGAGAACAAATATAGGTTCCTTACAATCAGAAGCATGGAAAGTTACAATGAGGAACAAAAAGATGGCAGGCCAATTAAATGCAAATTTTGGTTGTTTTCAGAAAAGGATGACACAAATAATATAGGTGGACACAGAGACAGCAGCACTAGTGGGAGAAAGGAAATCAGTATTATTGTGGAAATTGATGGGATTAAAGGCTGATAAATTCCCACAGCCATATGACCTACATCCAGAGCACTTAAGGAAGTGGCCCTCGGAGTAATGGATGTATTGGGGGGGGGGGGGTGGTCATCTTTGAATTTCTATAGACGCTGGAAACTGCACTGATCCAGGTAGCAATCTCAGAAAAAGCTGGCAGTCTCTGGTGTTGCTGAGAGAAGATCCTCTGTATCACCCTATCCACCAGGACCTCAAGGCTCCTGTCTGTGAAGCAGTATACCTATTTCAGTGCAGCTGTGAACCGACGGTGCCTGACCTGGTGCATGGCTGAGCATTAAAAATTGCACGGACTCCACAAATCTTGGGAGGGTCTGTCAGTAATGAGTATTTCCAGCGGTTCGTGAGAGGAAGGATACGATGCGTAGGGCACCATAGACACATGATGCATTAATAATGGTATGAGTTCAGGAAGACAGAGCGAGAAATCTTGCTTGAGCTCACACAGAAAAATTCTTCATGAAACTCAGCAAAATTGACCTGTTGCCAAATTCCAGTAAAATTCAGCTCATAGTTTTAAAGTCCTCTATTAGGTCACATTAAGGTCTAGTCTTTTCATGAGAAAAAGGGTACAACTTAATCATCCTATCCTGATCAGTGTGACTCTGCGGTATAGCCCATGTTTTTCTTTCGCACTGTCTCCAGTATTTTTAGTTTGCAACATAATGACCAGAAGTTACATAGTATTCTAAAAACATATACGATTCTTAGGGAATTTGACAGAGTAGATGAGGAGACGTTGTTTTCTCTTGTGACATAATCTCAGAATAGGCAGATTACACATTAATGACAGTCATGAAAAGAAATTTCTTCTCTCAGAAGATGTGAATCTGGGAAATACTTTACCACAGGGGCCTGTTGAGTTTGGGTTACTTAGTATTTTCAAGGTTTAGATAGACAAATCTTTAATCAGGAAGGGAATCAAGGGTTATGGGGAAAAGACAGCAAAGTGAACTTGAGGATTATCAGATCAGCCAGGATCTCATTGAATGGTGGAGCAGGCTCAATGGGCTGAATGGCCTACTTCTGCCACTACATTATGGTTTTATTAAGTGCAACTAAACCAAGTTCATGGGTGAAATTTCCACCTAGCGTATCAAGAATAGTGAGGGATGGCTTAACCAGTCGACATTTAGAAAAAACTCGTCCAATTAAGTTCTGAAGCCTTGGATAATGAGTTCAGTATTGCACCATCAGATGGCAAGAAGCTTATTTCCATATAGTCACGTCTCATATTAGCCCAACTCACCACATTAGCATTATGTGTTTAATATTCCTCTCTGTACTTGAGAGACTTAAAGATGCAAAAGGAGAAAGTGAGGTCTGCAGATGCTGGAGATCAGAGCTGGAAATGTGTTGCTGGAAAAGCGCAGCAGGTCAGACAGCATCCAGGGAACAGGAGAATCGACGTTTCGGGCATAAGCCCTTCTTCAGGAATGGGGAAAGTTTGTCCAGCAGGCTAAGATAAAAGGTAGGGCGGAGGGACTTGGGGGAGGGGCGTCGGAAATGTGATAGATGGAAAGAGGTCAAGGTGAGGGTGATAGGTCAGACTGGGGTGGGGGTGGAGAGGTCGGGAAGAAGATCTCAGGTTAGGAAGGCGGTGCTGAATTTGATGGATTTGACTGAGACAGGGTGGGGGGAGGGGAAATGAGGAAACTGGTGAAATCCGAGTTCATCCCTAGTGGTTGGAGGGTTCCTAGGCGGAAGATGAGGCGTTCTTCCTCCAACCGTCGTTTTGTTGTGGTCTGACGATGGAGGAGTCCAAAGACCTGCATATCCTTGGTGGAGTGGGAGGGGGAATTGAAATGTTGAGCTACAGGGTGGTTGGGTTGGTTGGTCCGGGTGTCCCAGAGGTGTTCTCTGAAACGCTCCGCAAGTAGCCGGCCTGTCTCCCCAATATAGAGGAGGCCACATCGGGTGCAGAGGATGCAATAGATGATGTGTGTGGAGGTGCAGGTGAATCTGTGGCGAATATGGAAGTTTCCTTTGGGGCCTTGGAGGGAGGTGAGGGGGGAGGTGTGGGCGCAAGTCTTGCACCTCCTGCGGTTACAGGGGAAGGTGCCGGGAGTGGAGGTTGGGTTGGTGGGGGGTGTGGATCTGACGAGGGAGTCACGGAGGGAGTGGTCTTTACGGAATGCTGATAGGGGAGGGGAGGGAAATATATCCTTGGTGGTGGGGTCCGTTTGGAGGTAGCGGAAATGACGGCGGATGATGCGCTGTACATGGAGATTGGTGGGGTGGTAGGTGAGGACCAGTGGGGTTCTGTCCTGGTGGCGGTTGGAGGGGCGGGGTTCAAGGGCGGAGGAGCGGGAAGTGGAAGAGATGCGGTGGAGGGCATCGTCGACCACGTCGGGGGGGAAATTGCGGTCCTAAAGATGCAAAAACCTGACAAATAAAGTGAAGCAAATACCTGGTGACTTGACATTGCAACTGGAAGAATGGCTGTGATCATTATCTAGCTTCTCTTCACTTGGAACTGCTTCTTCTGTACACGTTACCTCCATGTTTAATGACCATATTCTTCCTGAACCCTTCGTTCACAGAACTCACCATCTCACAACATTACCACACTTGTTATCAGCCCAACCCGGGGTCTTGATCATCTAGGTTGCATCTCATGGATAGCTAAGAATCCCATGCTTCTGGCAGGTCACATTGCACTGAGTTGAAACTTTATTGCTGGAACAGCACAGCAGGTCAGGCAGCATCTAGGGAACAGAAGATTCGACGTTTCGGGCACATGCCCTTCTTCAGGAATGAGCAGAGAGTGTTCAGCAGGAGAAGATAAAAGGTAGGGAGGAGGGACTTGGAGGAGGGGCGTTGGAAATGTGATAGGTGGAAAGAGGTCAAGGTGAGGGTGATAGGTCGGAGTAGGGTGGAGGCGGAGAGGTCAAGAAGAAGACTGCAGGTCAGGAAGGCGGTGCCGGGCTGGAGGGATTCGGCTGAGACAAGGTGGGGGGAGGGGGGATGAAGAAACTGGTGAAGTCCAAGTTCATCCCCTGCGGTTGGAGGGTTCCCAGTCGGAAGATAAGACGCTCCTCCTCCGACTGTCGCGTTGTTGTGGTTTGGCGGTGGATGAGTCCAATGACCTGCATATCCTCGGTGGAGTGGGAGGGGGAGTTGAAATGCTGTGCTACAGGGTGATTGGGTTGGTTCGTCCGGGTGGCCTAGAGGTGCTCTCTGAATCGCTCCGCAAGTAGGCGGCCTGTCTCCCCAATATAGAGGAGGCCACACCGGCTGCAGCGGATGCAGTAGATAATGTGGGTGGAGGTGCAGGTGAATCTGTGGCGGATATGGAAGTTTCCTTTGGGGCCTTGGAGAGAAGTGAGGGGGGAGGTGTGGGCGCAAATGTTGCACCACCTGCGGTTGCAAGGGAAGGTGCCGGGAGTGGAGGTTGGGTTGGTGGGGGGTATGGATCTGACAAGGGAGTCGCGGAGGGAGTGGTCTCTACGGAAAGCTGATAGAGGAGGGGAGGGAAATATATCCTTGGTGGTGGGGTCCGTTTGGAGGTGGCGGAAGTGACGGCGGATGATGCGCTGTACATGGAGATTGGTGGGGTGGTAGGTGAGGACCAGTGGGGTTCTGTCCTGGTGGCGGTTGGAGGGGCGGGGCTCAAGGGCGGAGGAGCGGGAAGTGGAGGAGATGCGGTGGAGGGCATCGTCGATCACGTCGGGGGGGGAAATTGCGGTCCTTGAAGAAGGAGGCCGTCTGTGTTATGCGTATTTTGAACTGGTCCTCCTGGGAGCAGATGCGGCGGAGACGATGGAATTGGGAGAATGGGATGGCGTTTTTACAGGGGGCGGGGTGGGAGGAGGTGTAGTCCAGGTAGCTGTGGGAGTCGGTCAGTTTGTAGTAGATGTCCGTGTTGATTCGGTCGTCTGAGATAGAAACAGAAAGGTCTAGGAAGGGGAGGGAGGAGTCCGAGACTGTCCAGGTGAATTTGAGGTCGGGGTGGAAGGTGTTAGTGTAGTGGATGAACTGTTCAACCTCCTCGTGGGAGCACGAGGTAGCGCCGATACAGTCATCAATGTAGCGGAGGAAAAGATGGGGGGTGGGGCACTGAGTGACAGCCAAACATTTCATATCTGTGCAGAATTTTGTTTGCTGACATGGAACCAGGCATCTGTGTCTAAGCCTGCATTTTAACTACACAAGGTCATTAAGACTAAGTTGGAAACAGGCAGCTCCTGTGTTTAGCATGTTTTTTTAATTGTAGCAATAGTGGTGGGCAGCTTGCGTTAGTAGAGGACACTGAGAAGTAACTCTATAAAACAGAGAGGGCTGGACATGTTGCTGTACGACATAGTGCTAAGTTAACATCAGATCCTCAACATGTGCCAGCAGCTTATTAGCAAATGTACAGAATGTGCCTGAAGAAACTGGCAATGTGTAAAAGTCAAAGAGATGATCACTTAGTGAGGGTGGACTCCAGTTAGTCAGGGAGACTGCCAGCCAGGGCAATCCAAAACCTTAGGCATATCTTGAAGTCTCACATCATCCTCTCCAGTGCTGTCTGCAGTCCCAGCAGTGGGCACTGCCCAAACTTAGCACTGCTGGGACTACAGGATTGCTAGCCAATCAGAGAGGCTGGCAACTCTCAAAGGTGGGACCTTCTCTCAGATAGAGTCAGAATTTTCACCGTGCAGCCATGAAGTCCATTCCCAGTGTTCAGAAGCTGAGGGACCGCCAACTTTAATGTGGATAAGTTAACAAATGACTTTTCAATTGACGGTGGTTGGAAAGGGAAATAACATCACATCTCGTAATATTCAGCCTGTGGTTTACAAATCTGACAGAGATGACAAATTATGGAAAATTTGTGAGAGTTAGCCCAAAAATGAAAGAATGAGTTGGTCCACGTATGTAAGTGGGCAGTAGAAGTGCAGATAAATAAAATGCAATAAAGTACAGCATGCCACACTCTGGAAAGTGGTACACATGTAGTACAAAGGTACTGGGCATTGAAACATCTAAGGTTAAAGCTGATAGATATCTAACAGTCTGACTAGATTGGATATGAATGACGTCAAACCAATGCAGCAGCAATCAATATGACTGCCAAGATGTTGACTTACTTCACCAAAACGGTAGAATATGAGTTGGCAAATGCAATGATCATATTTTACAGTTTTCTGGCCAGGCCATTCTTTTAACATTGCTTATAGTTTTGATGTCCAAGACATAAGAGATGTTTCAGGTCTGGAAGATACACATGGAAGAATCAGGAGGTTAAACCACACTGGGGAGTGTGCAGGGACAAATTTGCAGGATTGTTGGACAAGGTGAGGGAATGGGTCAAGGTGTGTTGTCCATGTAGATTGCTGGAATAGTCACAACTGGCCGAATGGCCTTCTTTTGTGTTGAAACCATTCTCTGATTCTAATATTCCAGGTACTGCAAGTTTGTAAATGCACAGGAAACATGACGTATTAAAAAGGAAAACTTGCAGTAATACAAAATAAAATGAAGAACTCTACTAGAAATTGCTGGAGAAACTCAGCAGGTCAGCAGCATCTATGGGAAGAAGCAGAGTTAATGTTTTGAATCTGGCAATTCTTCATCAGTGGTTCTGAAACCACCCGAAACATTAACTGTGCCTTCTTTCCACAGATGCTGCCAGACCTGCTGAGTTTTTTCCAGCAATATCTGTTTTACTGGCATTTATGTAGTTCATTTCATCACATCAGGGCCTTTATAGTTGTTGAACTACCTTTGAAGGTTAGTTACTTTTGTAATGTAGGAAATGCAGCAGTTCATTATTACCATGAGTTCTCATAAACAACAGTGTGATAATGACCAGCTAACATTTTATTCGTGACACCCCTTTATTTGTGACAATATATGAGGGATAAATACTGGGCACTACAGCATGAACAACTCCTCTGCGCCTTCTCAAAACAGCACCAGGGGATACTTGCATCTATCTGAAAGGAAAAATAAGAATATCAGTTTAACTTCACATCCTCAATACTGCACTGAGGTACCACACAAAATTTTTAATCCCTAGTCTGGAACTGAAACTACAACCTTCAGGCTCAGAAATAGAGATGTTACCAACCAAGCCATTGGCTGATGACACTTTGAAAAAAGGTCTTACTTCCTAGTGAAGTCATCTATCCATCAATATCCCTTCATTCAGAAAGTTGGTAAGCTCCCATCTCCCTACGTTTGGAATTGGGAAAAATGAATATGTATGTGATTATAACAAGTACATCAGATTGGGTAAATATATCTTCAATCAAAAATAAATTTGATTTTATTTGTTACATTTGGTAGCTACATCAGTAGTGGAAAAGATATTATTCATAAACTATTGCAAATCAGCAAAAAATGTTTCCCATCAATAGTTTGCAGAATGTCAGTGATATATATTTTGTCACATTCAAAGTTTGTCTTTTCAGAAAATCCTTACTTCTAGCAGCTGAACTTGGAAGTATTTGTTTTGAAGTGTTTTTACATGTTATTTTCCTAAACAAATAGCCATCTGCAGCACAAAAAAAATGGATAGTCAAAGTGGAGAGATTATTGAAAAGTCATATCAGACTCAAAATGTTAATTTTGTTTTTCTCTCCACAGATGCTGCCTGCTGAGCCTGCTGGGCTTTCCCACCATTTTCTGTTTTTATTTCAGATTTCCAGCATCTGCAGTATTTTGCTTTTATGAGAAAACGGAGTGTACATTATTGAAGTCTGGATCCTGCACTCGAGTGATCCCAATAAGAAACTCTGCACTAGTGAGTGTCAACGATGAAATCAGAAGTTCAACATGATAACTCTGAGATTGACCTATTCCTTTGGAACATGACTTCTCCTTTGGGTGCTCTGAAATGGAGAAATCAATGTCATAATTTCTCATATTCTCTCAGATAATTCAGAGAAAAGTGAAACCATTTGACATTGTGAAACTGGTTCTATCCAAAAGCATTCAGTCATTATTATTTCACAGACTCATCAGTCCTTGTTGAACCATATCTTTGAAGAACACATCCAGTCCCTCCCTTGAAGAAGTGGTGCTGCTGATAACCATCCGCAATGGATCAGAAATCTGTAATTTCTGGAAAATTATTTTCTGAATGTTTCTTTACATTTGGGGTTATGTGGGGCATAGATAGTGGAAGTGAGAATCTAACCAGATTAGCCATGATCTATTGAATGGTGGAGCAAGTTCCAGGGCTGAATGGCTTTAACTGCTTTAATTTTGTTAAGATAACTGTCTGTTGAGAGATCATTTTACTGTTATGTTTTCCTCAGTAATTGATTTACTCTAGATTAATGACTATTCAAAGGATGGATGAGTCAATCAACTCTGAGCAAGTGTTGATTGTTCATCTTGGTGATTAATATGTTTAATGTTGAATATATCACAGTGAGAGATCCAACATCATTAACCACCATCATCGGTCCCATCATTGAGTTCTACTGGATAAGATTTTCTCCTGATACTATTGTGCCAGCTAATGTGTTAGAATTACAACTGTATTACAGGAAACTGGGTATTCATTGTTTGCTTTTGTTCTAAGTTAGAAGGATGACTGAAGTTTGAAAATGTTTGTATTTTCAGCCATATTTTGAGAGAAGTAAGTCATAGCTGTTTTTTTCATAGCTTTCCAATTTATATTTATAAGAAATAATTTCATTTCTTTAGTAAATTGGGTCATAATTTGTAGACTTAGCAGTACAGTGTGTCAGCTGGAGGGGTCTGAAGTAACTGTTTTTACCGAACTTTGAAGCGGCAACTCTTATTAACAGTTGTGCTGCATTATCAAATGCTTTATACATAAGGCTCACAGAGAGTGAGAGTTTGCTCTTGGAGCATCTTTGGTGAGGTCTTGAAAGGAAACATTTGGAATCTTTCCAAATCACAACACACATACATTTTCAGATTAATTATTACATTGTTTTTAGCATTAGGTTCAAATTTGAAAATTTGAAATCATTGAATACAGAAATAGGAAAATGCTGTCTTTGTTACAAATAAATTAGCAATCATATTTATTCCATTAATTGTTCCCTTTTGAAGAATTACAATATATTTTATTTCCTTTTAATTTGAAGTTAAAATTTTCAACTCAACAATTGTTTCCCTACCAATTGAAAGCACCAAAAGAATGAAATTATCACACTTCCTGTCCAAGATAAATTCTTAAATCCATCTGCAGTTTGAGTCAGTGATAAATAGATGGATATACATTTGGCATAGATTTAAACTCCAGATTCCTTTGAGGTTTTAGTTTGAACAGGAAGTTGGATGAAATATATGCTAATTAGTATGATGTATAAAAATATTTTGACTCAAGGGCATTTTAGACTTCTTCAATTCCGAACAAAACCAGTGATTTTGCAGTGTTATAAAACCAAGAAAGAATGGCCTGTATTGGTTCCTACAGGAAACAAAGGCCTTTCAAAGGCCACATAATGCCTCCTGATGCATCTACCATGGCTTGCTTGGCAGTCCAACCTGGGAAGAACACTCATACGGTCATCTTTTGTGCATACTGAAAGTTTCCCACCTGATGATGCCATAAAGTAATTCACTTTTCAGTTGATATGACAATCTATTTGCAGATTTGGAGCACACAGGTCCATTAAAAGTATTCACACACCACTCATGAAAAAAGCATGCATTCAACTGCAGCTGGGGTTCAGTACTAGAATTGTTTAAATGGTCAAGAAGGCCAAGAAATTTAGAATAACCCCTGTTATTGAAAAGTCTCGAGAACTGCTGTGGAGTCTTTGTGGAAATGTTATGGTGAGTTCCTGGATGTGAAAGTGAGTGTTTGCAACCTTGCTGCAGATGAGAAAGGATTTGGTGACCTGTTTACACAATAGGCATGAGAGTACTTTGATAATACCACTGGGTCTTCAAGATGATAGAACAGAGGGTTGTTTGACAGGGACAGAAAATCATCTGGCTGAGTAGCCAATGCACAAAATATCTCTGTACACCTCAACATCAGCATCCTCCTATGTGCCACATCATCAAAGTAATCTTCTATGTCTCCAGCAGCTGAACAAATCTCAATTGCCCATGCAGATCCTAACTCTGTACTAGTTTCTAAGCTACATGCAATTCCAATATCTGAGCTGGTGTTAGATCAAATGTCACTGCTGTGTTTTGCAATTTCTCTCTGTTCCTCTTTGCTGTGGTGACCGGTGCATGTTCATGGGTGTCTGAGAACAGAAACGTCTAAAGGGGTGGGGCAAGGATGGAAATCAAGAAGGTCACAGATAGAGGTGCTTGGTCATCATCACAGATAACAGATTAAGGTGAGAATCAGATGACAGCAAGTTATAGTCCAACAGGTTTGTTTGATATCACTAACTTTGGTAATGTTGCCCCTTCCCATCAGGTAAAGTGGATCTGGTGTTGTCTGACTTCTTGGACACCTCCCTGCCCTTCCGGGACCTCTCAATTTCCATTTCTGGCAAGCGACTCAACACGGACTTCAAACCCACCAACTCCCACAGATAACTGGACTACACCTCCTCCCACACTGCCTCCGTTATTCCTAATTCCTCCACCTCTGCTCCTAGGAGAGCCAATTCCACTCCAGAACATCCCAGATGGCCTCCTTCTTCAAAGACCGCAATTTCCCATCCCATGCAGTCAACGATGCCCTGTAGTGCATCTCCTCCACTTCACGTACCTCCTCCCTTGAACTCCATGCCTCCAATCTGAACAAGGACAGAACCTCCCTGGTCCTCACCTTCCACCCCACCAACCTCCGGATACAAAGCATTATCCTTCTTCATTTCCGCCATCTACATATAGAGCCCACCATCAGGGATATATTTCCCTCCCCACCCTTCTCTGCATTCCCTCTGTGACTCCCTTGCTGGTTCTATGACCCTCACCAACCCAGCCTCCACTCCTGGCACCTTCCCTTGCCACCGCAAGAAGTGTAAACCTACATCCACAGTTCCCCCTCACCTCCATCCAAGGCCCCAAAGGATCCTTCCACATCCAACAGAGGTTTACCTGTACTTCCACACACATCATCTACTGTGTCTATTGCTCTTGATGTGGTCTCCTCTCCATTGGGGAGACAGGATGCCAACTTGCAGAACATTTCAGAGAACATCTCTGGGACACGTGGACCAATCAATTCCATTGCCCTGTGGCTGAACACTTCAACTCCCCTTCCCACTCCACCAAGGACATGCAAGTCCTAGGCCTCTTCCACACCAAACTCCAGCCACCCGACACCTAGAGAAAGAATGCCCCATCTTCTGCCTTGGGACCCTCCAACCACATGGGATTAATGTGGATTTCACCAGCTTCCTCATTTCTCCTGTCCCCACTTTTTCCTAGATCCAACCCTTTAACTCGGCACCGCCCTCTTGAACTGTCCTATTGTCTATCTCCTTTCCCATTTATCCACTCCACCCTCTTCTCTGACCTATCACCATCACTCCTCACCTTCATCTACTTATTGTATTCCCAGCTACCTACCCCGCCTTTCCTGATGAAGAGCTTATGCTCGAAACATTGACTCTCCTACTCCTCAGATGCTGCCTGACCAGCACCACACTTTTCGACCCCAGTCTAACACTGGCACCTCCACATCAAGATTTAATGTGGGCTGTGAGTTGACCAGGAACATAAGGCAGTTGCTTTCTTTCATTTTGAATGTGCTCAACAACGTCAAACGCTACAGGTTTTAGTGCAGGTAGCTCCATGATATCTTTATTCAAAAGATTTAGGTGTTGTTGGCTAGATCAGCATATAGCTCTTCTTCTGCCTCAGAAAATACTAATATTCTTATTCTAACAATCGCTCTGCACTGCAAGAATGACAGAGGAATGTCAGTAAAGCCACATTGATTCCCTGTGACAGAATGTTGCTAACATTGTCTCTATGTAGCCTGTGCAGCATTCTTCAGGAACATCAATGAGGAACACTCTGCTGTCAGGGAATTGATGAACATCACAGCCTACCGACTCCACATACTTCTAGTGCACATACCACATCCTCATTAGTGCACGTCTAAGTATCATTACTTCAGGTAGCACCATGTGAATAAAAATAGCCTCTTATTGTCAATAGGCCTTGGATGTTTTTTCTACATTAAAGGTACTTCTATATATGAAACTAAATCTATGTAGTTTTATTGAAAGAAAAGTTATTATGTTATTTTAAGTCTTACAAAGCATAGTTTTTTTTATTCTTGCACAGGATGTGAATACCTCTGGCAAGGCCAGCCTTTATTGCCTGCCCATAACTACTCCTGAAGCTGCTTCCTTGAGTTGCTATGATCCAATGATGTTAGAGGGTGCAACTAGGAGAAAGAACTGCAGATGCTGGAGATCAGAGTTGCGAATGTGGTGCTGGAAAAGCACAGCAGGCCAGGCAGCATCCGAGGGGCAGGAGAATCGAGCCCTTCATCAGAGGATTCAGTAATGGTTATGCCATTGAATGTCAAGGATTGATCGTTAGTTTCTCTCTGGTTGGTGATGATCATTGTCTCGCACTTGTGTGGTTTCAAATGTCATTATTTGGAAAAATTTGAATATTGTCCATATGGACATGGACTGCTTCAGTATCTGAGGAGTCATGAATGGTGCTGAACATTATGCAATCATCAATGAACATTCTTACTTCTGACATTATGATAGAGGGGAAAATCATTGGTGAGGCACTTGAGCCTTTTTTTGAATGTCCTTTTTACAAGTCTTTTTCAATTTACTGCAAGACACATAAGTATGAAAGGGCTTCAGATCCCTGACTGGTTGAAAGGAGAGACAAAATGCCTGAGTGCCAGTCATTTGAAATCAGTTATTTTCAAAGGGCTTGTCGATGTGAAGAGTAGGGGAACCACTGCCAGGTGGTGGACAGAGAGTTCTAAACATTGGAACTGCATTGGATGGTGGTGAGATCTGCAAGAGATACAGAGGAATTGACATAGACTGAGGTAGGAGTAGCAAGGAGAAGGATCAGATATGGTTGATAGGTAGTGCATGATAGGGCGAGACCAAGTTGCAAGCAACTGGTACACCCACGTCAGCCCCATGATATCTTTGTTCAAAAGATTTAGGAGTTGCCGGCTAGATCAGCATATAGCTCTTCTTCTGCCTCTGAAAATAGTAATATTCTTATTCTAACAATAGTTGTACACTGTAAGAGTGAAAGAAGAATGTCAGGAAGGCTACACCGATACCCTGTGACAGAATGTAATGGACATTGTCTATGTAGCCTGTCCAGCATTCTTCAGGAACGTCAATGAGGAACAGGGAATTGATGAACATCTCAAGGAGAAAGAGTCATGCAAAGAAAGGGAGGAACAAGTACTGGCAACCTCACAGCAGCAAAAACAGGAGCAGCACATCAGTGAGGTTTTCGTAAGGGAGTGAAAACAGACAGCTAGACTAAAATGGCCTACCTACGACAGACAGTGTAACTGGGTGTGGTGAGTACATGAACTTGCTGTCACCTCATTCTCTTGGGACACGGTCCTTTCTCACCATCTGTAACTGCTTGGCCACTCTTTGAGCCAATAAGTCCCAGGGCCTCCTCTTCAGCTAGTACCAGAGATTTGGTGACAACAAAAATTACAACAGGTTATTGTTAGGTTATGTGAATGGGCAAAGTTGTGGCAGATTGAATTTAATATAAGCAAGTGTGAAGTAATTTATTTCTGACCGAGAAAGGACAGATCAGGGCATTTTTTTAGTGGCACAAGTAGAGTGCAACAAGATTTGGGTTGTCAAGTGTATAGTTCTTTAAAATGCCATGAACAGGTGCAGAAGAAATGTAGACAATAATGGAATGCTGGCCTTTATATCCAAAGGGCTGGCATATAGAGATTTAGACATTATGCTGTAGTTATGCAAAACCCTAGTTAGACCCCATTTAGAGTACGGTGAGCAGATCTGGGCACCATACCTTAGGAAGGAAGTTTTGGCCCTGGAGGAAATTCAATGCAGGTGTACAAGGATGATACCTGGACTTCAGGAGTCAAGTTATGAGAAGATATTAGACAAGTTAAGCCTTTATCCTCTAGAATTTAGAGGGATCTAAAGGGTTAAAGGGAATTTAATTGAAATCTTCAGGACATTAACAGGAAAAGGCAAAATAGATAAAGATAAATTACTGCCACTGGTTGAAGATTTAGAACCAGGGGTATAGTATAAGAGTTAAGGCCAGGCTATTCAGAAGATCTGTTAGAAAACAGCGCTACAAGCAAAGAGTCGTAGAGGTTTGGGACTCTCTTCCTCAAATGGTGTTATCAGGGGATATGTACGTAAAACAAGTGTATGGAGTTAGGCCACAGATCAGCCATGATCTTAAAGAATGACAAGAGCAGGTCCAAGAGACTACATGGCCTACTCATGTTCCTAAGTTCCTATCCAACATCAGTCCTGATGAAAGGTTCTGACCTGAAACTTCGACTCCCTATCTCCTCAGATGCTGCTTGACCTGCTGTGCTTTTTCCAGCTCTACTCTTTATCCACTCTGACTCTCCAGCATCTGCAGTCCTCACTGTCTCCAACATCAGACTTGTGTCAAGCAGTCTTTGTTTGCTCCCAGTAATTCTCTCCATTTCTACTGCCCGATTTCACGGCTCTTAAATGTCTCCTCAAATGAGTCTGCTCTCAAGGGATGTGGTCAGGGTGGGCCCAGGCAGATGACTAACTCTCATCCAAGATTCTGCCAATGCACCAAAAAGAATCTGCTGCTGCCTCAACCTCTTGCCACTGACAGGATGCAGGGTCCTGACGTGTTTTATTGCCATGTGCAAGCTCCTGAGAGGAAAGAGTTTATGGTTAATTTATACTGGTGAAGTGAAAGTCATTGGTGGTTTTCAATACTCCAACCAGGTTCAGGGCAATGAGCATACTGGGCCTGACTTATGGAGTCATAGAATTATACAGCATGGAAAGAGATTCTTCATTCAACTCATCCATGCTGGCCAGGTTACCTAAACTGAAGTAGTCCCATTTGCCTGCCTTTGGCCCATATCCCTTTAAATTTTTCCGATTCATGTGTACCTGTCCAAATGTCTTAAATGTTGTAATTGTACCTGCTTCTACCACTTCCATCCCAGCTTGTTCCATACATGCACCACTCGCTGTGTGAAAAAGTTGCACCTCAAATCCCTTCTAAAACTTTTCCCTCTCACCCTAAACCTATGCCCTCTAATTTTGAACTCTCCTACCTTTGCTATTCACCTTATCTATGCCCATGATGATTTTCAGAAACCTCATCTACCAGCTGGATTTGTGTAGTCAGGAATCTTTTTAGTATCTGCCTTTTAATGGAAAGAGGAGCTCCAATATTTCCCTTGCCAACCTGAAAGAGAATCTACGAGGGAGCATCATGAAACCATGGGGCCAGCTGCTTTCTTCTCTCTGTTATATTGGCTGCAGCCTTTTAGTGCTTCTTGATTTCTTAGTTGAGCCTCTAGAATTAGTATTGTGCTGCTGACTTCATGCACAGAGGTAGAGGGATGTATTCTGCAGGCAAGGGTTGGCAAACACAACCTACAAGGCAAGGCTGACCTTTGAAAATGGTGCAAGAAAGTGTCTCCACATCAATTAATGTTGGGATTGGTGACCTATCCCAGGGAGGGTCCATATATCCAGGTCATTAATTGGTCAGCTATAGAAACATTGGACTTCAAAGCAAGTGTAAGCTATTTAGCCCTTTGGACTTGCTTCACCATTCAATAAAATAATACCCAATCCAATTTTGATCTCATCTCCACTTGTCTATCTGTACATATAACCCTTCACTCTCTTGTCAATGCAGCTCAACCTTGAATAACTTTAAAGATCCAGTCTCCACTACCTACTGGAGAAAAGAATGCCACATTATAATGACTTCTAAGGGAAAAAAAATGCTCTTCGTCTCTATGTTAAAAGGGAGAGTTCTTATTCTTAAACTGTGAATCTTAATTTTGGAAAATGAAGAAAAAATGCTTCAGACACCCATCCTGCCTAGTTGCTGAACATCATCTTTGTTTCAATAAGTTGACATCTTCCTCTCATAAACGACAAAGGACATACAACCGACCCACACAATATTTCTTCATGAGATAACCTTTTCATCCAGGAGTGAGTTGAGGTTTTCAAAAGAAATTAGATTTCTTTTCAAATAAGGAAACCAAAAGATATGGGACTGCTGGTGAGTGGGGAATCGGGGCTGCATTCATAGATATCACAGTTCAATAAGCCAATCATGGCCATCTTCATTAAAAAAAATCAAAAGTGCTGGTTGCCTCCCTTCCCCAAATTCCTCCTCTTCCATTTTCACTTCCTCAGCTACTTACTGCACATTTCTCCTCATGTCAAGGCCATAGTGGTTTTCACTTATGACCCCCCATCCTCAATATTACCAAAGCTTCCCATTTCTTTGTATGACAGCCAACCTTCTATTTTGAATTATCCTCTTTCACAGTAATCATTCTCTCAGTGACCAAAACCAGATGTGATCTTTCCACTTTTCCAAAGAAATCCATGGACTACTGCCTGTTAAGGCTCCTGACCATTAATGCCCAAATGCGCAGGACTGACCAAAGCCCAAAAAGAGTAACTTGGCAGGACACTCTTACCTGAGAACAGCCCAGCTCCAAGGCTGATATCTCCCACTTCAATGACTAACCCATTTGCAATCTGCAGACTACTTGCACTTGACCAGCAAGATGGACCTTACCCAATCCCCTAGCTGAAAGGACAATTAAACTAAGGGGCATAGCTTAAGAATAAGAGGGTTCTGTTTTAAGACAGAAATGAAGAGATTTTTGTTCTCCCCAGATTCTGGTAGGACTAAGCATCTGACTGACTGAGGTCAACCTCTTAGACTGGAATCAGATGAGCCCTTTGACTGAGTGTGGCAGCACCACCTTGACTGAACGCACTGCCTCTTCACTCCATTGATGACTGGTCAACTTTCAGTATCAGACACTGGCATCTGGTTGAAGCACATGCAGTTTGTTTATGTTAATTAGCAATACGTCAGATTTAGATCCGTGAACATTGTTTAAATTTGATCGCAACAGAAAGCAAATCAATAATTTTAGTACCGTAATCTAAGGTTCAATTTTGAAGAATATCAATGCATCAATATTGATCCCTTCTGTCCTTGATGTTACTCTGCGAGCCTATCACTTTAAACTTCATCTTCTACTCTTTCAGAGGGAGGTATTAAGTTGAGATTAACTTCAAACTAAAATTGCATGGAATTCCAGAGAAACAAATTCTTGTTCACGCTCCATATCTGATGTTGTAATTTCATGGCCTGCAAGTTGCTAGATGTCTTTGATGTTGGAAACCCTAAAAAAGTTGCAGTTATGAATTTGTTCCAGTCTGTGAAGCAAAACCAAACTAAACTTCAAATACAGCCAGAGTAGTATTCTAACAACATTTTCATTGGCTTTGAACACAGTTACTGTGACATAACTCATGATAAGTTAGATAATACATTGTCTTACCATTTATCGTGATGTGGTATTCTACCGAGTTTGAACTATGATCTTGTATGGCCAGAAAATATCATTATTGTTCAGCAAATACAAACTCAGGGCAGAATTACATTGCTATTTCACAAAACTTTGTGGATTAAAATATGCTGGCCAGCCACTGCCAGCAACTCAGATAAGCCAAGATTATAAGACAGTTTTGCATATGTAACAAACTGGGAGACGAACACAGTAAATGTATTCATTTTAATATATTTGGAGGTGTAATAATGCATATGGGGTAGAATTCATTTCCCACAAGTAGAATTATCTGGTGATTAAAAAGGGTCCAAGCCAGCACCATTTGTGGAATGAATGGATTTGTGACATGCATCATTCATGCCAGATGCTGGGAATTGAATTGGTAAAGTATT
This sequence comes from Chiloscyllium plagiosum, assembly GCF_037043375.1. Lineage (NCBI taxonomy): Eukaryota > Metazoa > Chordata > Chondrichthyes > Orectolobiformes > Hemiscylliidae > Chiloscyllium > Chiloscyllium plagiosum. The sequence continues at coordinate 1,645,745 of NW_028270145.1, forward strand.
AAATTGTATCTTCAAGGTTCTTCTACATTTCATTTCTGTTGTGGACTCACACAGCTGCAGACAGTGAAAATACTAAATTAGGAAAATTGTCTCATATGGGTTGGAATGCTCAAAAAGTTATTTGAAAAAGCACATGCAAGCATAAGGAAACATTAGCATTAGAAGTGACTTTCATGAAATGATGTCATTTCAAATATTGTCCAGAGGTTGCCTCATTATCGAATAATATTATAAAATGGCCTGATAAAGATTTGAAATATTGTTCAATAAAATCGCCCTGCACTTGCCGTGTGCTTTTGGCATAACGGTAGTGTCCCTACCTCTGAGCCAAGAGGCCTGGATTCAAGTAACCCTTTCCTCCAGAGTTGTATAAAGACATCTCTGAACAGGATGATCAGAAAATATCTAGTCCACAGCGAAAGAAATACAAAATATAAAGGAGAACAGGTCTCCTGGGGCTCTTGTGCTGCAGTGGTAGTGACCCTACCTTTGAGGCAAGAGGCCTGAATTTAAGTCACACCTGATCCAGAGGTATAAAATAAAATCTGAGCATGTTGGTTATAAAATAAATATGTGATACATCACTTGTACTATTTCAAGTGTCAAATATCCAACTTTCAGGGAAGAACTGTGTTATCTTCTTGAGGAAGCATTGGTGGCTTGTTGGATTTCAGAGGGGAGGTTCTGTGTCCTGATAGGGAAAAATAGAGGACTCTGCCCTGAGGCAGAGAGTTCCACAGAGTGGCCAGAGTACATGTCAGGTTACAGGAGTAGGATAGGGGGACTTAGTGTGGATGGGATGCTCTTCAAAGGGTCAGTGTTGGTTCGATGGGTTGAATGGCCTCTTTCTATGATTCTCTGTGGATTAAGCTGTATAGTCATGCATCCCAAGGCCACCTTGTGAAGAGAAGTGTGAGGAGGAGGCAGCCAAGTTTCCTTCCCTCCAGAAGGGCCATTCATGATTGGCAACAGACATTGCATTTTCTTTAAGTCACAGTTTAGCCTCATCACTACTCCACAAATCACATCTTTTCAAACTATTTGCTGTGTCCCAACATAATTTTCTCTTGGCCGAGACCAACTGAACAACTTGATTTAACAGCCCCAAGCATCATTAAATCGAGCAATACTTACTGTACCAAACTATTCATGCGAACATACAAAGAAGGAACAGGAATAGGCCATTCAACCCCATATATTGCCTTAACATCTGGTTTGCAGAGATCATTTTCCATCCCAATGTTCCAGTGACCTACTATGCCAGTGGGTGCAGCATAGTTGGAGAAGGCTACTGATTCTCACTCAGGTAGAATGCAGATGACCTTGCAATATGCCCTTCAGCTGTTTTGAATCTTATGGACATGGATTCAAACTGCATTATCTCAGCACCTAAAGTAGTTAGCAAAAAGGACAGTGGCAATGTTGCAGTGGTGGAGCATGAATCCTGTCATCCTGAGAACAGATTTGTTCTTCTTGAAGGCATTCCCAACACTCCCACTGAATCGGCTAGATCACAGACTGTAGGCCTTCTTCAATCTTCCCCTTCAAGATGCCTTGAGCACTGTGATTCACATCCATGATGGTAGCGGTCTGAGTCCACATTGTAACAAATATGCATCTCATGACACCAGATACTGAGAAATTGGTCAGCTTCTGTCTGTGCTGCAGGAGGCACTGAGACATGGGCCAAGCGTTGTTGTATCAGGGCTGGGTCTACAAGTACAGTTCTGGAGTTGGTCACTCCTGGTGCAAAGCTGGAAAGATGAACACCAGGCTCCGCATGATTCCTTCTGCCATATTGAAAGGAACTTCTGAATGCTTCTGGACTGCGAGTGGAAGCTGTCTGGAAATCCTGCCACTGCACTAAGTATATCAGTCCGGAGGCCCACTTGTGCCCAGTGACTATGCACATCCAGGTTCCGGTTCCAGACTACTTTCTCTGGTATGCACTATATCAGCCACTGAACTGGTGGCTGCATCTGTACATCAATTAGCAGTGCTCCTTCCTCAGAAATAGCTCTTGCTTCTCCGTAAGAGGCTACAGCGGCTGACCAAGTACCAGTCTTTGGCATCCAAAAGCAGGAAGTGCTCATAGAATCCCTACAGTGTGGAAACAGACCCTTCGGCCCAACAAGACCACCCAGATCCATTCCCCCACATTTAACCCCTGACTAGATTCCCTACAGTTTGGAAACAGGCCATTTGGCCCAACAAGTTCACACCGACCCTCCACAGAGTAACCCAGACACACTCCCCTACCCTATATTTAACCCTGACAAATGCACCCAACATTATGGGCAATTTAGCATGGCCAATTCACCTAACCTGTACATCTTTGGATCCTGCCACCATAAAAATGACATGCTTAAACCAGATAGGTTTTTGCTAAAAATTGATTCATAGTTACTAGACTCTTAACTTCAGATATTTTAGTGAATCCAAATTCCACCATCTGCTATAGCAAGATTTGAACCTGGGTCCTCACCACATTACCTGGGTCTCTGGATTAACAATTCAGCAATAATACCATTAAGCCATTCCCTCCCTATTGCACCTAACCTACACACCCATGAATACTGTGGGCAATTTTAGCATGGCTAATTCACCTGACCAGCACATCTTTGGATTGTGGGAGGAACCCACGCAGACACAGGGAAAATGTGGAAACTCCACAAGGTCGCCTGAGACTGGAATCGAGCCGGGGTCCATGGTACTGCGAGGTAGCAGTGCTAACCACTGAGCCACCACGCCATGCTGGTGGAATGGAAACCAAATGGAGCATGGTCGCACCATCTACAGCTTCCTTTATGCCAAATAGCAGGATGAGTGTGGAGCAACACATGAGAAGGGGTATAAAGGGGAACAATAAATGTGGTCCCTATCAACTACCACTTACCTTCTCTTCAGACAGCTCCAGCAGGTCTCCTTACCTCTAGTTCTTGTCACCCCTTCTTATTACAGATCATTTTCTCCTGCAACGAGTGAAGAAAAAAGGTTATTAATTGAATTTGGATATTGTGTCTGCCATGGATGAGTAGCTGGTGGTATTTGGAAGTGTGGAGAGCCGAATGGGAGCTTGGCAGCTTTGGAGAGTGAGAGGAAGTATTTGAAGTATTAGGCCTGAGCCCTGCCTGTCCGTCACAGATTAGCACAAGGTTAAATACCTATCCTCTCCCCCTCCCCTGATATAACCACCACGCCAATAGAATCACTCTTGCCCGAGTGTATTTTTCCATTTTCCCCAATATTTATTCTTTGAGAGTTATCATGCATTTTATATTCTTTAATTCGGAACAGTTTCATCTTGTCAAACCATATTCATCGAAAGGAGGTTTGATGTTGTCCAAAACACGTTTCACAATTGGAACCTTCCAGCCAGACAACAACAGGTGGCACACCAGTCTGGGTTAGATTTGAACCCTGTCAGAGTCAGCTAAAATCAAACGTTACTATCTAATATCCCACAGCCATTGCCCTTTTGATACGCCACTCAGACCACCCAGAAACCTTAAGATGAGACTGTTTCAAGGTTAGATATTGATGTTGGTGGGTGAATTTTTTCAAAAGCTTGACTCTCAATTCTAAAGGTTCGGAAGCATTCAAGACTTCTAAGGAGTGGATTCAGACTTACCAGAAAATCAAAGCTTAGATTCATTTCCTACAGACAACAATGAATTTTAAAAATGCAAGCTGTTGATAGTCGAATACTTATTTTGAAACAACTACTTTCATTGAAAATCCAGATGCTTACCCACATCAGAGGTGAAACGTTTTAAAAATTATATTGCTTATCTTACAGAAAGTTTCTGATAGGAAACCATCATCACTTACATATTACATCTTTAATTATTAATATACACATACTATTTCATGTGTAACATGTCTGAACTGGGCTAAACTTGAGTATTTCCAAAAGAATCAGAAACAGGCCACTTCAAGGTAGTTTCAAATTTAAACTTTATTTCTCATGCACATTGAGGGGTTTAATTACCAAAGTAATGATCCCATATGGAATTAATTCTTCCTCCTTGATGTAACATTCACCAAAATTTAGGCTATCAGCAACGAACTGGAATATGTAAAATTCCTCTATTCCCTTAAGTAATGTCACATTTTCCCATTACGCTTAGAAACTCCTCCTGGTAAAACATTCTGCCAAAAAGGTTATTTTTTTCAAATGTAATGTTTTTTTATGACAAATTGATTTCCTTAAAGTTTGTCACAGACAAAAAGGTAAAATAAAATGCTCCTGGTTTCAGAGGCAGCAGCCAGCACCGCTCGCTGGTGGCTAATTTGTGCCTGAAGTTATTCGATTTCAGCTGAACATGCAATGCGGTCTGCTTCAGGGCAGGCAACATTTTGTAGACAAATTAACTTTCTGAAACTCACCCCACCTCCCCCGCCCCCACCTTGCATCATCTAACTCTGCCTGGCATTTGACCCCTGTAAATACTTTGTCCCAGTGTTTGGTCTAGAGATTTTCTTTATATAACACAATCTATCATACACCTCCTAATTCCAACAAAACTATTTATGTGTAAAGCAAGTTTATAATACACACTCTCCTTTTGCAACTTATTTATCTGTTCCCTTAACTTCTTTCACTTTATATTCAGCTGTAAAAGCCATATACACATGTATCCTCGGCCAATTTATCCATATTTTTTCAATATACTCATTTTTTTATCAACTTCTTTACAAAACTGACCTTGTAATCTCCATTCATCTTCTGTAGCTCCGAGAATATTTCTTGCTCTGTGGGTGCCTGCTTTCTCAGTCAGACTCTCTATCAATTGTGTCCTAACATATATCATCCTCCTTTTGAAGGAAGGGTCTGATTCACTAATGTACCTTATTTCTCGGGACTGGTAGATTATGCTA